>NC_090936.1:996455629-997080629 GCF_040938575.1 Ambystoma mexicanum
AGGGCTTCACCAGTCTTTCACTGGAGTTGGTGCTGGTCAGCTACAAGGGTCGTCTTAGGGTCTCTAACTGGCTGCTCTTCTTCATAGAGGAATTGGCTCCAATAATCTGTTGAATGGCTACAGGTGCCCTCCCTTGATTCAAGATTTGGGCTGGGAGCCCTACCCAAGCCCACCTAAGGATCTGCACCATTCAAACTGGCAGTGGCTATCCAATCATGGATAGCCACAGGTCATAACATCTGACCAGCAACAGACATTCAGTCACCAGGATGTGTACTGGAACCAGACAGCCCCAGCCCCCAGGCTCACACACAAACCGTCCCTTTGCCCACGAAAGCAGTAGTTTTCCCCAGGAATGGGCATTACATAAATGGCATTACCTGACCTGAGAAGGCAGAGAACAAAGAACAGCAAAAGCTTTGTGGCATGGCCATCTTGGGGTGCTAGCCACCCTTAATTGCCATTTGTCATAAGTGCAAAAGTACACAAGTAAAATGACCAAAACATGGTAGAAAAATAACTACTGCCACCAGTTCATCCTAGGCACATTGTAAAAGTAACCAAGAAGCCTTTACAGAAAATATTGTACGGGTACAAAGTTTTCTAAACGCTCTTCACTTTAGGGGATGTTTGCAGTTTGACAATACACACATTTCACAGAGAAGCCTATGGGTGGAAAGCAGCTTAAAGAAAATCTTTTTAACAAGTATTGTCGCACATCATTTACATGTATACATTCACTATTGGGGTTCTGCTAACAGAACACTAACGCTTTACCTTTAAAACAGTCTGCAATGTTATAAGCAACACTTTTAGTAACTATATGGTAAAGCAAGTGAGAAATGGCGCAATGAGCAATTTAGAATCAGTTGAAGATGGGTAAGTACATTTTTTAGAACTGAACACCCACAGGAAAACTTAACATATGATCTGTAGTTCTTAATAGGTCCAGCTCTGCTAGGAATTGAGGCATAGTGTCTAATTGTGAGAGAACGGATCTCAACGACCGGTGGGGGGTGTCTGTACTTCCGCTCCCTATATGGTGGAGGGGAGGCACAAGAGACCCCAGCCAAGATTCTCTATTCGGTAGCAATGGTCGAGCAATCAAGGCCTAGCTTCTCAGGAGGTGATGCAGGCTGGTTCTTAAGTACAGTGTAACCCCAAGCCCCCACAAAGGAATATCCACACTCTGTATTGGTTAGAACACAGTCTTTATATAATCAATAGTTAAGGTTATGTACATTCATCATGATAACTCACTTTGTACTCCGGCAAAATCTACAATGACAAATATTTACAATCCTAAAGTGGTACCACCCTAGATCTCATTGAAGTGCATGATCAGTACTGTACAATGTCACACAGACCAATAGAGTGAAACCAGCAATAGAGAGAGGAGGGGAAATAAGATGGTTGAGCAATAGGCAGAATACTGACCCCTACCACTAGGCACAGTTCTGTGTGGAGATCCCCCCACCTGGGCAACCTGTAAAGAAAGATATAGCACAAGCCCAGTCCATATATTGCTCTGCAAGTCTTATTTTCCCCTATAATGTTTTTACCCCCCCCCAATGTACCTGGTGGAGTCGAGTTCCTCGAAAAGGCGTCGACAAACGTCGAGGGACTCGCTGTTCGGCGACGGGGAATCGACGGCCCTTCTTGAATGCCTTCCCTTTCAAGCGGGAGGCACGGGGCGTCGAACGTCCGTCGACAAACGAGGTAGAACGATGTCGAAGAGGCGGCAGCTTCGTCCGAGCGGTGCTCGTCGGCGTCGGGGCGTCGGGGCGTCGGCGTCCTGCAAGGCGGAGGTGTGCGGGGCACCTCGATGACAATAGTTCTGGACCGCAAAGATTGTAGAGACGGGAGCCCAGCAAGGGCGTCGAGTCGTCCGAGTCTTTGAGGTCGTCGGGTGGCGGGAAACCCACCGGCAGGTTTCTCCTCGGCGCGTTGGTCGTCCTCGACTTTCTCCGGCAGGATAAGAGGTCGACGAAGCGGTCGAGAGAGTCCTTCGATTGAATGTTCTTAGGCAAAGGAGCGGACGGCTCCGGTCGTAGGCGGCACGGCGTCAAGTGGTTCCCACGGCTGGGCAACACAACTTCGACGGGCCTCCAGCGGTTCCACAAACCTGCGAACCCTGGTCGACGGCAATGGACTTCGACGGCGTCGATGTCCGGGTGCTTCACTTCGATCTGCTCGGCGGTCCCGTCTCGGGTCGACAGCCTTTCGAGGAACTGTCTTCCAGGGCGCTTCGGCGAAGATGGAGCGGTGCTCGATGGTCCCTCGGAGCACGGGAAGAGGGCGCCTTACCAGGTCCTCTCTCGGGTCAGTCCTCGACGAACACGGCAGCCTTCGGATCGGTCGAAGCAAATGCAGCAGCAAGTCGTCTTCTTCCAGCTGGGCGTCGAGGGTCAGCAGTTCCAGTTACTCTTGAGTGGAGACTCAGCTTCTGAACGCTTCTGAACGTTCCTGAACCAACTACCAGTGGTGAGAGGTCCCCAGATATACTATTCTGTCTCTCATCCACACTGCTGGCACACACACAGCAGCCAATCATACAGAGGGGCATTCATGCAGTCAGTCAGCCAATCAGGCACACAGTGCATTCAGGCCACACTCCTCCCTTTCAGACACTCACAACAAGGAATGTGGATTGGGACAAGTACCCAGCCATTCAACACTACACACTGCATTCAGGCCAGTTTCGGGCAGGGCTGTCTCAGTCTTTGTCTCACATGCCAGAAACCAGACAACCACAACAAGGAGTGTATATTGGTCACCCACTCCATTCACCCAGGTCTCACCCACAGGAGGTACCCACAACATACAGTCAATGGGAAGGCTCCAGTCAGTCTAGCTGGGCCTTCACAACAACACCATATATGGAACTTCCACCCAACAGCCAGTCAGGGGGAAGGGACAGAGTCAGGGCTTCCCAGGACTTTGGGAAAAACAAGACAACAGGCAATAGAAAGCAAGAGGCCACAGGGGCCATCTTGTTTCTATCAGGAATCAACTGATCCCAATGGCAGGGCCTGGGTGTCCCAAAATGGAGGACACTCAGAGCACCTGGCAGATTCAGCATGGAGCTGCCACCAGCCCATACCCTGCTCTGTGGGCCACCCACAGGTGCCCAAAAACATACACTAGGGGCACAGGGTTGTACCCCTACCCATGGGTGCCATAAGGGTATCCCATGGGTCTGTTCACCAAACCAAAAGAGAGAGCTGCACTGCCAGGAGTCCCTCATGGACTCCTGGGCGGAAAACATAACAGAACACACGGTAAAAAAGAGAAAGGACAAGGATTCAGAGGCCCTGTCCTCAGATGCATTTCCAGCATCACACTAATTGTCACCAGTTTCTCAAGATATATATTAAAGGAGGGTTTACTATGTGATTCGCGAACAAGAGTTGCCAAAGCCACTGGTTGCATGTAAATGTTCCAGAAGTTGATTAAAATGGTAATTAATGTCCTTAAAAGCTTCTCTCCCAATCCCAGCAGGTAAAAATCTAGGGGAAGCTCAGATCCTCAGAGTCACTGTAAGGTGAGTTCCAATGGCAGGTCACAGTTCAATGGAAATTAATTGGAAAAGTGAAAGGCCCATCCACATCACTGGAGAACAGTCGGCTCTAACCCATAGGTGCAAATGCTTCTCCGGTCTACCCCAGGGAAGGCCACATGGGACCCAAAGGAAGTGTTGCAGAGATCTAAAGTTGGCTCCAGGACCACAGAAGTTGTTGTTGCGGAACTGGAGGTCCCCCAATGTAAGTCTATGGGGAATGGCTGTTAAAACCCACCTCCCAGAAATCTATTCCACATATTATTGGTATGCCCACGAGTGAATATCCTGATTAATCACCCTTACCAGGACCCCAGGTTTATACTCACGTCAGTGGTTTCTCCAGTGACCCAAAACAACCTGATAAGTGGACAGCTCTTTTCCAGAGGTGGGGTCCTCCAGGTCGTGCGCTGTGATCTAACAAAGATTCCACCAACACTTAAGAAGAACATAGTCTCTACCTAGGACAGCTACCCTCAATTCCAGGAGTGAAAGATCTGTGTAGATGACTTAAGGAAGATGGAAGAACCTGAACAGACAGCTCTCAGTGGTTTGTTGCACAAAGGATAAATGTGGCTCCACAGCTAAAGATCTAAGGATGGGTACAGTGGATGGAGGCACCTTCGTAGGCGGCCAAAGCAAGGATCTCTGAGGGAGTGACGAATTCTCTGGATGCCTGCAGCAACCCACAGCCAAGCAGAAGTACCTGGAGGGAAGTAGCGGGGGGAAAAATAACAAACGGTTTCAAAGTGGACGGCTTGACTCAGCAGATATGGAGAGTCACCAGAAGTCTTTTAAAATCTCATCTGGACTTCTAGTTGTAAAAACCCAAACCAGTGGTGTTCCCAAGTCACTGCACTTAGGAAGTATTGCCAAGTGAGGGCTTTTAAAAAATGGTAAAAGTGGCAGGAAAACTCCTTCGGCAGGTTAGCAGATCTGCCACCTCTATGTTCAGGAACAAGCAAAAGAGTGTTAGGGGCAGGGCAGAACCTAAACAGCGTTGTGAAAGGGTACAGGCCATCTACCTACACTAGCCTAAACTCGTAAGGACCAATATGGAGGCTGCCATATGTGCTCACTAAGAGCCCACATGGCCGAACCTTTTGAACCTACTTTGTGGTGTCCTAGACAAAAGAAACCCTACAAAACAAAATGGCTGGGAGCAGGATTTTAAAAAACACATACTCAATGGCTAGCAAAAAAAGGTACTAATAAGGTAGAATGGCTTGCACCCCTGGGGAAGCCAAAACTAAATTATAGCTGCCAACCACCTTTTCCATAACACTTTTATAGGGTGATCATTTGTCTAGGACAAAAATGGGATTCTGGACATCTATCGGGTAACCCCATAACATATACCTTTATAATAGGTAAAAAGGGACTTAATGGCGGGGGGCTTGAGAAGTTACACTGGCCACCAAAAAGACATCAAGGAACCAAAAGAGACTGGAAAAAAGCCAAATGTTGGGGAGGGTGGGCCCAAAATCTAATATCTTGCTTAACATCTCCCCAACCACTGGCTTCCTTTCCCCTCATTAGGGGTTACAGGTGAGTGATACACAGGTCTGCCAGTTCTCAGCAAAGGCAGCCCCCTGTAACAAAAATTGGTCTCAATGGCCCAGTTTGGGAGGGCTCCCTTGGAAGCTGCATTGACCACTTTGCGGCCCTGTAGCAGTTAACACTATTGTTGTGGGTGAGTGCGTTGCACTGCTGAATAGTGCGCTCCATGGTCTGCGGTTGGGTGTAGTTGTTGGAGATTGTTGCTGGAGCTGCTAAGATTGCCTGTTTCATGTATCCTGCCTTGAGCTTGCTTGCTGTTTCTTGCTTGATCGGCTGTTTGCTCATTCTCTCCACCCATCAAGTCTTCTGGGAACTGTAGTTTCGTGGGAAAAAAGAAACTGGCGAGCATTGTGTAGTACAAGCATATGGGGCAGGACAAGGTGATATTGGTTTCCTGCATGCAGGCACAAAAATAGATGTAGGACTGGGGCTTTCCCAACTCCTACACCAACTTCCGGGCAGAGACTGGCTCTGCTAATGCCTGTGGAGGGCCTCCCACCCCAGGCTGAGAAGGAGTCCCCATCCCCTGTAGACTGGGCCAAGTACCTGACCCTATCACGCAACCTAATTCTGGGAGTCTCCAGGATGAAACAGGCTTCATTTGTGACAAAATGGCTACCCGATGTGCAACCACTATTTTAAAGATTTCTGTCAGAACTGGCACAACTGTCTGGGGAGGGAATTGGACCAATGAGACTTGGTGGCATGTTGGTTATACCTCCCACCTTTAGGGGGCACCAAAAGGGACCCCAAACTGCCACAAGCATTTAAGAGTCTCGTTCCCAGTGAGATCTCGGTAGAACTCCATGGGCAAGAATAGTCTGGGCATCTTCAAAGCAGCAAAAGGTTTAGAGGACTTGGGAACATAGGCAGAAATTGATCTGCAATCATCCAGTAGGTTAACTTTACCTTCAAGTAAGTAACTTTGCCATCCCAACCTCTACATTAAGGTCCATGTGTCTTCATCAGTTCTGACCAGTGACTTTTTGGACATGGCCACGAGAGATCCTCTTCAGTTTTAGACAGTCTGTGAGCTTTTTTCCTTCTTTTTTTCCCAGCTAATGAGGATTGCCTTTGATGAGGAAGTGGCATCAGAAAATTCTGAGATTTTCCGTAAACACCTTCACAAATTGCGTTATCCTCAACATGTCCAGGGAACATTTGCCTTCACTGTGGGTCTGGCACCCATACAGACTCTGCAGCCAAAGCAGAAGGAAAAGAATCCATCCCTCAAGTAAGTTTTCCTTTAGATTCTTCAAAATGTTGATGCTTTGCCACAAATTAGTTATTTTGTATGTCACTTCACCAAGCAGTGTTCGCTTCTCACAACCTCCCATGTAAAAGATCATACAAGTTCTTGTCAGATGTAAATATCCCTGGAACCTTGGCTCTGTTGTCTAGGGTGGTATAACCACTGTTAATGACTTAAACATTGATTGTCTCCCCTGAGAACATGCCACTGAAGCTACAACTTCTTCTCCTATGATTGTCTGTGGGCCTTTCAATGGACTTCAGCGGTTTCCACAGGGCAGCAACTATCCCTATGCTTATTGTTAAGATGGATTTTCAGAATCATACGCCTAACCAAACTAACTGGGTAGTGTTAAGAAGTAATTAAAAAATCCACCCATCACATGGATTTTGGGAAGCCAATTTATGGTGAACAGGAAAGACACTGAACTCTAGACAAACGCAATCAATGTCGGTAGCAGAGCAGGATGGCTGAGGCTTAAGGTGGGTGAGAAAGTGGTCTTGGGATACAATATTCCCAGGCAGGGAAACGCAATGATAGTTAGAAGTGGAAATTTCAAACGTATGATTCATTATGCCTTTAAAATTCACACTAAGCAACTAAACCTCGAGGCAACTATTGTCACACACTTAATATAACATTCATATATACATTCAATCTGGTCAGAAAATGGAAATGCCTTTGATTGAAAACCAGTGCAATACAGGTAACTAGTCAGATGAATACAATACTGTACAAACAATTTAGAGCAACACTAAAACAAGTTCCTATTACTTAATAAGTAAAGCCTTGAGATGGATTAGGGCCTAGTCCCCTAAAGTCACCAGTTCCAACTGATATACTTTTCAGGTATGTTTATTATGTGATTGTATGATGCCAGTGGTTGCTACTCAGGGATCCAAAAAGTTAAGGAAAATTCAATGAAGTACCTCTCTCAATCCAAATACACTAGGGTAGGTCCAGGACGGGATCCTTGACTAGACCACCACCAGTCTTAGTCAGGACAGCGAGAGATTGTTAGGTTTAGAATTTCATAATTATTATGACCTGCGTCAACCCTAGAACATTTTGTTTGGGCTTGGTAATTATGTTCCTTGTCCCTAGGTGAGTGGGAATCTTTTTACCCTCTCACCTAGTCTTTTACTCTTTTTATGGGTGACCTTTTTATGTCTCTCCATAGTGTGTGATGGGAGTTATAGTTCCCTATAACTTTGGGCTGACTGTGATGTACTATGGTCGCACACAGCATTTTAAATGCAGTGGCTTCCTTTTAATTCTCTTATTTCTTTTATGTGAACTACTGTTCCCAAGATGTAAAGTAGGAAACACATTCCCTTTACTTTGATTTAAGTGAGCCAGCACACCCCACCTTATGTGCAGTACTGGCGGGAGGGATACAATGTATCCCCTTCCTTTTTTACCTGGTAAAGTTTGTTATAGTTACAAGTTTACTTGAATGGCTGGTGGCAGTGGTTTTACCTTATTGCCTTTTTTGTGTTATTGATACAGGCTATTAAATCAGCCTCAGTAATGCACAGAAGGGCCACCATTCTTGTAGAATGGTGGGTTCCTTCTTTTTCACAATTTTTAAGTATCCTTGTTTCCGAGGTCTTCCCCTGCCATTCTAGGTGGGAATGCAGTGGAGGTTTTGTCTTCGGCGGGAATCCTTTGTATTCCTCACCCAGACTCCAGAGTGTCTGAGAAGGCAGGACGCGAAGGAGAGATTGCAGAAGTTCGGCTGTAGCTCCTGATAAATAGTCCGAGCCTGGAAGCTGCTGACAAGTCGACAACTGGAGCTGAAAACAAGGAGGAAAATGAAGAAAAGATGTCTGTAGCAATGTCCAGCGACTGGAGAGCCTGCTGTGTAACCCGAGCCTGATCCAACCCTTGCTTCCAATTGATCTGGGGCTCCCGAATGAGAGACTCCTACCCAGAGGCTGGTGGGGTCCACTAGTGGCATGAAGACCTGCCTTTTGAGCCATCCCACGACGTGCTGTGACCTCGCTCGGCTGCAAACTGCCAACACCATGGGGCCTAGGGCCCGAATGTGGTGCATGGTCTTCCGAAGTCTGACTCCAGCTGAAACTTTGGACTCCTGCTGGACCTCCTGAGACCCGTTTTGAATCCATAAAGTCCCCTCACCTGGGTGCAGGACCGAAAGAGTGAAGAGAATCTGACCAGTGATATTCGTTCTTCATCTGGCTGCTAAGTCCACAGAGCCACGAGAATCCTTGAAGAAACCTTTGCTGGAAGCCTCCTCTGATGACTGCTGCTGCAAGTTCCCATCCAGTGTCCACTTCTTTTGTTTCCAGACCAAGAATCCAGTTACTGGATCCTGTGCTACTGCATGATGAAGGCATCCACCCAGACACTCTTCTTTTCTCCTAAGGTACTCTGTTGGCTTGGGTAATACTTACCTTATGTTTGGTGATTCATGTGGGTGGGCGTTTGCCCATATCACTTGCCCAGGCCTAATGCTGGAACGCATATAGGGAGCCTTCTCAGAAGTCCCTTAACCCTTTTAACTAGCACTGAAGCTACTACTTGTTTAAGAATATATCCTCTGGAACTTTGACTTTTCTGCAACTGATCCATATCTCAGCTGGCCTTCAGCTGGCACCTAGACCACTAGTTAAGGTCCCTCTTCTGCCTCTGAGAAAACTCATGCAATTATTTTATTTGTACAGTTCTAAAAGAACTTAAACAAAATTCAGTTTTGAAAAGGAAAAAAAGTCATACAAATTTCACAAATTACAATATTTCATTTCCAATTAAAATTTAAATTAAGCAACTCTTGGCTTTAAAATAACTATAAACGGCCTTAACATTTACAATTTGTAAAAAGTACCCTGACGCGAACTTCTAGTAAACGTCTCTTCAATAACATGATTAAAGGAGGAATCAACGTCAAGAGTCCCACATTAAATCCATTGCACATTGTAAGTAACATATTTCACCAAAGTTCAGCTTCAAAAACCCTGTCAATCATCTTGCATATATATTTTTTCCACCATCCCCTAAAAACGGTACCCTTCTCTATCTCTTATCCAATGTACTCGTATATACCGACCCCAGCGTTTTACATTCCTTAAGCACATGTTAAGCTGTTTCTGGATTATTGGGGAATTTACACAGTCTACAAAATCTCTTGTCCCGAGGTATACCCAAACTAAGTATAAATAGGGGAAGTATATTTGTCTGCAATCTTAACATAAAACTCGCTACTGCTGGACTCAGGCTTTGCAGCAAATACCACTGCCTTTTCAGATATCGATGGGATACCAGTGCCACTGCATTATAATTATGTAAATTTGACAAATGCAAATGATTTTCATTCCAATAGCACATATTTGCCTTCCTGTGCATTGAGTCTTTGATTGCCATCACTTTGGTCCAAAATTCATGCCAGTGGGACTAGTTTATGGAACTGAAGAAGGCCAAATTAATTTAGTTCTTCAAAGCTTTTCTCATTAGATAGCTCTTCTAACCCTTAATTACAGCCCGCCTCCCTCAAAACTGAGCACTCTGGCATCGTTCTGGGCTTGATGTATAAATGCCCCTTCTTTTTGAGCAACTGAGTACTCAGTTATACAATTCCCAACTCCAAATGCAGGTATTCCATAGGGGTTGACTGCGTTAAGCTCTAGACCTTCCACCAAAATGGCCCCTCCAACTGATTTAGCCACCCCACATTTCTCGTAGTCAGTGACTCCAATCTGTATAAGACCATCGGGTAAAAACATTGTAGTGTTAGAATCTCCTCATTTGTGTAGCCTGTTGTCTTCTTAGCAAATTTACACAGGTGGAGCACTAATTGCTGATCTTTCCTTATTTTTGTGTCCTTTGAGCCGATAGCTGTTGTCATTGCACATCTCTAATCCTAGATATATAAAGCTATTTACAAAATCTGTGCTGCCCAATGTGGTGGTCATGACTACTTATGTACTTTTTTTTACCAGCAATCAATTTTTTTGAACATTGATAATCAACTTGTTCTGTAGTGCATAGCTATGTAGCTTATTTAACATTCTTCTCATCCCACTATAGGTATGATCCAAGACCACTAAATCGTTCTCATATAACATGCTGGCAACATGCTCAACACCCAGTTCAGGTGGAAAAATTGATTTCATTAGAAGCTGAGGTGGAAGGCCTATCAAATAGAGATTAAACAGCAGAGGTGCCAGCACACAACCTTGCCTGTCTACCCTGCTGATATCAATAGACCTCAACATTCCACATCCATTATCTAGGCGGACACATGCCATTGTTTTCTGATGCAGGAGCCTTAGTTTATCCACTAACCTATCCGGGCATCCCATCTTGGTCAGTTTCCGCCACAGTAACTTGTGTCCTGCATGATCAAACGATGCCTCAAAATCAACGTATGTCGCATGCAATGCTGGTTTGTTCTTACCCGCTGCAGCCTTCATAAATCTGTCAAGCAGCCTGATATTATGTGTAGTTGATGAACCTGCATGAAAACCTGTCTATCATTTATAAAGCACGCCTGTCTTTACCCATTTCTGCAATTGCTTCAAAAGAAAGCGCTTGCCTGTTACATCCAACATGGAGAGCAGTCTATAGTTGTCTGGCATGTTCCTGTCTCCTCCCTTAAAGATTGTGACGAGTATAGACTGTCTCCGTGAGGGTGGCACACAATGATTAGTACAGACTTTCCGAATCAGAACCAGCAGTATTTCTGCCCACAGCTTTGGTGCCCTTTTCAACGCTAAATTAGCAAGACTATTTGGGGTCAGGGCTCTCTAGCTTTACAATGGCATCTGTCAAATCTCTGGGCCATGGCTCCCCTCTATTAGGATCAACCAGGACACCTTCCTCTGCCGTATCGTACTTATTCAAATGGCAGAGCCGTGTCGTCTTTAATTTGGTTTATGATCTTCTTTACACCGTAGCCCTTGGTCTGAGTTAGCATTTGCCATACTAGACGAATATTTCTTCAGCACAATACCCATAGCATTCTTTGCCATTGCACATTTTTTATTGAAAACCTCCACTGGCTGAGCCAATTTTGGTATCTGCATTTCTCTGTTCGTATCTGGCTCTAATTACCTCCAGAGGTTGTCCAGACTTCCTGGCCAATATCACTCCTCCTTAGTTTACGCTTCACGTCTCGGATCGCAACATTGAAAATATTCAGATGTCGCTTATCCAAACTTGTCGTATGCGGACCCTCACATGTGCCAATGCCATGTACAAGCCCCTTCAACCGTTCTTCAAGTTCATTGGGTGTGAAATGTATCAGTCCATCAATTCCATAATGAGTTACCCGGCAATACCACTCCAATGGCCTTGTTTAAATTCTTAGACCAATATATATACGATTGCCTGTACAATTCCAATCCAAACACCTGTTAATCTTTGGATGACCGTCCGCTTCATATGACTGTATGGATAGAGTGAGAGCTGCATTGTCGGTATTTTATGAAAAAACTGTTACATTCCAGAGTTCTCTCTAAAATTGTATTGCTCTCAAAAAAGTAATCCAATGTCGTCGACTTTCCCTGTTTTTTTTCCAGGTATACATACAAGGACAATCCCCCTTGGTTCTCCCATTCATCATCACCAATTCCCACTCCTTCATAAAGGCAACCCATATCTTACCATTCCTGTAAAGACTGGAGTGGCCTATCTGTACTTCTGCCCTCTATATGGTAGGGGAAAGGCACCGAACACCCCAGCCAATGCTCTCAATGGGTTGGACGAGCAATCAAGGCTTAAGCTTTCAGGAGGTGATGCAGGCTGGTTCTGAAGTACAGTAAGTCCCAATCCCCACGAAGTAACGTCCACCCAAAAGGGTCCAACACTGAAGGAGAAATTTCATGGGAAGTCTATTGGCTGGGAAAGTATAATCCATCTCAACGGCCACTCGCCCATGAAGAGAAGTCAGATACTTGAACCTTTTTCGGGCAATTCCAATACTGCGGCCTCTATGTTCAGACGACCTAGACCTAGTGGCTTTTGCGGAACACAGAGAGGAAAGATTGTTATGCCACTTGACATCAAATCTAGTGGCACAGATGGTCTAGCGAGAATGTGATGCTTTGAGAACATTGGGATATGATCTGTTAAAGCTTAATACCTCATTTGCCATTTCATCATTCTTGGCGTCTGGCCCCGAAAATCAGAACCCCACCATAAAACTGGTGGGCTGAATCACAACACAATACAACATTGAAGGCTGTCAGTTCTTCACCATCTAACACAGCAGAAGCGGCTAAGACCTAATTAGAGGGACTGGTCTTGGTTGGAGGCAGCAATTGAGATGTTCCAGAAAACCAACTCCTCTAAGACTTTCAGTGCTTAACACAATTAGTAATCTCATGTCATGAAATGTATGTGGATATTCTAATCTTATCAAGAACCATATGAGACTACTGGGTGTTGCTAATGTAGCATTATTATAGGAAACAATGGCCCTGCATGCATTTGAGCTGGAAGGCGTCCACACCTATTGCAAAAATGCCTCCAGATGTGAACTGGGGAGACCTCCGAGGGGAGTGTCAATTGCTATAGATCTCAATCTAGGCTTTAATCACTATGGGGTTGTAAGTCAAAACGAGTGCCTTTTGGCAGTTGGTCTTTGCCTGAAGAGTGCTGCTATAGAGTTTCTCATAGTGAACTTGTATTGGAACCCTGTCAAGTGTAAGCTTTTAGACCTCCACATAGCTTTGGATACGTTATTTACAGCTTTGGTAGATAAAAGTAAACCGCATTCTATAATGCTGGTGGGGAGACTTTAATGTATATATAACGATCTGGGGCATGGGATATGTGTCTACCAGAGGAGGTGGATTTGGGGCAGAGAACATTCACTTTGTCTCGGAAAGTCTGCGACCATTGTGTGACCCCATAATCCACGGCCCCATCTCATTGAGGGATCACCTACCCTTGTTACTACCTCTCTGCATGCCCTCAACCTTGAGTTCAGTTTGCCAGAGTACTGCCTTTGTTATGCCAACAAGATGTGGTTCTACGGTCAAGTGGAACTTTATGGCCTGTAAAGAATGTACTGCTATACTCAGAAAATTCATCAATAAGGAGGGTGAGATGAACCAAAGTTTCTCAGTAAAGAACTTTAATTCCACTCTACTCTATTGACTAAACTGCTTGATAAAAAAAGGGTAACTACTGGGGTGTCACGAAGCATGCACACCTGTATGACAGTGAGTGGTGGAGGCCAAGAAAAGAAAAAGGAAGCCATTAAGGGTCCTCTCACAAGAGGAACTTTCTGGTGAAATGTATTTACCAGAAAAAGTGTATTATTGCAAGACGCATTAGTAACCTCAAATCTATGAGGACGGGGATCCACATTGGAGAAATTCAAGTAGTTCTGTAGTCATTGGTGAAAGCTAATTCATCAAACATTTGGTCTATCATCAACGGGAAACTAAATAGTTTGCAAGACACTTTGGTGTACACTATTTCACAACACGCATCGGTTACATAATATGAAACAAAATATAGATTGCCCAAAGAGGAATGGAGAAATGTCTCCCTCGCCATGGGCAAGCGTGACATTGGTATCGGCACTAGGGACGATGAAGACATTCTCTGAGCTATAAGAAGGGCAACGGCATCTAGGGCACCTGGGCCGGATGGCCTTGCTCCAGTGCCTATTAAAGTGGGCCTGTTGCTATGGTTTATTTCTTTAAGACAGCTGTTTAACCAGATTTTCACAACACATGGGGTACCAACTACATGGTGTGTATCAATTATGATTCCGATCTACAAGCAGGGAAACAGCAATGACCCTAAAAACTTTAGACCTATTGCGTTGTTAGACGCAACAAGTAAGATTGTTGCATATGTATTATTAAGGGACCAAAAACAACCGGTCTTAGGCTCTACTATTCTCTCGCGACACAAGGTGGGGTTTCGTTCGGGCATGGGGACATCATTGAATGCGACTGTATTGTCGCACGTGTTGGCAGCCTTAAAGAGAGGTGTGATTGGAACCACTTTTATGGCATCTATTGACTTTTCCAATGCGTTTGATACTGTGAGCAGAAACAAACTCCTTTCCTGGAATATTCATTTGCAGATTGTACAGCTGCTGGCATTGTCACACACAGGTACTTCCCTGAGGGTTAGCTTGACTAGGGAGGGGGCAGTTACTCGCTCAGTGCCAACTTTTGTGGGGCTATTCAACCTTTACATCTCGGATATTGAAGGCCTCTGGGGCCCGGGGGTTACAAACCCCATTACATCGGGGTCTTTGAGTTTGAATTGTCTAGCTTTCGCTGATGACCTCCTTCTTTTCGACAAAACACCCATCGGCCTGCATAGGAAATGTAACCTTTTTTCCAATACACTGTGAACTACAACCTAGTGATTAATGGTTTGAAATCTAAGGTGATGATCTTCATTACTAAAACACAGCCTAAGATGTTTAGTTGCAAAGTGGGTTTCCAACCTTTGGAAAGGGTACATTTGCTGAAATACTTGGATACACCTTGCCGAACACGTCTGCGAATTAACTTTGCAAAGCTAGTCTAAAAGGCAGACTTGAAACTCTGCTTATCAAAACAAGGAAAATATATTCTCATTTGCATTGATACTCGTTTGCCTTTGGTAAGGTTCTGCATGATGAAAGTTGAGCCAGTAATTTTGTATGGATTGGACATACATCTCACTGATATGGGCCCATTCTTCAATTCCTTGCAGGGTATGTTTTGGAAGAAAACCTTACATTTGTCCAATTCTATTCTTAACGCTGTCATCTGGCATGCTTTTGGTTTAACCTCTCTATCAAGTAGGGCTGCCTGAAGGAAGTTGGCAGCGTTTGCCAAGTTTTTAGATCCCCGGCAAATTCACTTTAGCCAGATCTTGGTGCTGCAATGGCTCAGGTGACAGCTGGAACGATAAATGATTTGAAACAAAGAATGGGCAAAATCCTACATACAATAGGCTACTCAATTGAAGAACTAGCAATCCAGCGGCCACTAAAATACATTTACTTTCGATTGGGCAGGAACAGTAGAACTGCTAGCGACTTATTCTTCCTACAAAGAATAAGCCGGCTTTCTGAGAAAAAGAGCCGATTTACTGAAATACATTAATCTATTTCAATGTCTGAAGTACCGTTTGGTAGATATATGTTTCTGTCTAAATCAGTTATTCACTTTGGAGAACAGGAGCAGATGGGATAAGTACATTTTGACATCTCATTACAGGTTCTTAAACAACGGTAGTACAATGGAAACCTTGAAACCTCTCGTTTTGTATTGTACAGAATTGGTAGATGTTAGAGTTCTACATCTGGGATCTGAATTTCTCAATTAAGTATTCTGGGATAGGTTGATGTGGGGAAATGGCGTGAGATTAATTTTAGCTTTACATGCCTTTTTAGGGAATATTTTGACAAAACTGGATGATTTTTAGGTTTTGAGACTGTAAAGTATAATTTCTTTTTGAAATCTTTGAAAAGTAAGTTGTAGTTATAAATGTTAACTTGGGTATTTCCCTTTTATTAGTATTTTATATTTTTACTAATTGTGAAAGGTTTCAATTATAAGTCAATACCACAATGGAAAAAAAAATCCACACTTTTGAGTGATAACGCTGCTTCTTTATCAAAAGTCTGTTTCAGGAGTATATATACATTTAAATAATAACACTTTGTACTTTGGCAATACTAATTCAAGGAATGGCAAATAAATCCACTCTATGTGGGTAACACAATACTTAAATTCAGTAATAGATGCACAAACTCTGGACAGTTTTAAATCGGCATGTGCGTTTTTTCAGTGAGGTGTAACAGCATAGAATAGGGAAGTAAGGCAAGTTGGTTGTGAAAAGTAGCAGAGTGCTTTCTTTAGGCTTGATAAGTAATTCTGAGTGGGGATCCCCCCCCACCTGGGCAACCTATAATGCAAAATTCCGGGAGTAACTCATCTTCTCCAGCATGGGGTCTGGCATGGATTCACATGCTTATGAATATATTCCCCGTCAGGCTGGAATCCTCGGTAAAGAAAAAATCAGTATCAGTTTCGTTTCTGATCTGTCTTTCTTAGTAGTAACCAATCACTGGTCTCTGGGTCATACTGCCCCCAGCCAATGACTGCCCTCTCCCTAAGCCCCTCCCCTGGCTGCCATCCTCAGATTTTTACCACATGTTCAAGTGTTGGGAGTCCTCGTGCTTTAGCTCTCGAGCTTTTACTGTGTTTTGCTATTTTTCAAAGAGTTTAATCTCATTTTTTCAGTCAATCGAGCCTCAAGCTCCACCGTTTCTACTTCCGATCAACGGGGACTCGTTTCGGAAATTTCTACGCCCCTCAAGGGCAAAGTTTCGTCGAGTTACTCTTCTTGGAGCATTCCAGAAGATCTGAGGCCTACCTTGTGGACACGGCCCAGGACAAGGGAAGCTCGACGCCCGGATCCAAGCTGTTCAGGAACTGCCCTGGATGTGGATTACACAATGTTTTCAAGGAGGATGAGCATTCGAGATGTCTCTACTGCCTTCACAAGGACAAAACGCACATGGAGAAGGACTGTACGTTTTGCAAGAACATGTCGGAACGGACCATGAAGGATCGGCGTATCCGCCTCACCAACTGGCTGGAAGGCAAGAGCCCAGCAGGTGAGAAGAGGAAGAGGTCCGAGCAGTGTTCTAAGTCCTTTGAGGGCGCTCCGGCTACGGGGGCCCACCAGAAAGCAAAGCACCGCAAGTCCACGAGCACCGGGAGCGCCGAAGGGTCGGGCTCCTTGGCTGCCAAGGAGGGCACACTTTCACCGACACCATCAACCACGAGCCAACGCTCTGGCTCAGGGAAGACAAAATCCGAGGACCCGGGTAAGCTCGGTCGATCTCGGAGTCAGCTGAGGGGGAGCGAGGCGGTGACTCCGCCCCCCCCCAAAACCCCCCAAAAGGTGAAGGCCTCAAGCGCGCCCAAGCTGGTAAAGGCCTTGATTCACCTGGCTAATGTTACGCTCACCTGACTCCCACGGAGGCGCTGGCCTGGTTCGCGCTGCTGTGACCTCTTCTAAGGTGATGCGCAGGGTTCGGAAGACGGACTGGACCGGGCCCCCAAATCTGGCTTGTCTGGCTCGCAGAAGTATCCTTCTGTAGGCGAAAATAGGGGATTAACTGTCTGCGGGGTAATGCAATCGGCCTCCCACTTTCCCCTCTCACCCTCCTTGAAACCCTTCTGTGATTTCTCGTAGCGTCTCACCTTAGGGTCTGGAAGGACGAGCTCTCCATCCTGCTTCTGATGCAGGGGCGCGTTGGTATCCAGTTACTTCACTGGATTTTCGGATTGGTGAGAACCAAACTTGCTTGGCTTCCAGATAAGTTTTTTGATAAGAGGTTCCCCTTGTGTCCATGCATTAATGTACTAATGCTAGTGTCTTTTTCCCCATAGGGGCCGGGGTACGGAATGCCGGGGAACAGGCACCGACCCGAGATGAGAGGTGAAATCCTTGTAGAAATCAGGTAAGTCTTTAATGAGCGTTTTTTGGTAATGTTTTTTCATTCGCTCATTAACGCTGATGTCTCTTTTTCCCCTTAGGGGCCGGGGTCCGGAAATGCCAGGATGCGGCGCGGACCCGAAATGAAGAGGGAATGAATCCACAGATAAGTCTTAACATGGAGATTTAGCTTTCCGTATTCCCTTCTCTCTCTCACCTTTTGTTCTGGTGTTTTTCTCCCTAGGCGCTGGAGCGTGACTGCGAATCCGGATGATCGCTGCTGAACGTGGAGGCGACCTGTAAAGGTGAGTGCAGCGATCGACGCGATGAGCTTTTAAATTAAAGTCTTCCTTTTCAGGATTGTCGGCGAGATGTCTCCGGGATGTGGATTTAGCAGGTAAGGACTTTTCCTTCTTCTGTTCTCTTCTTCTCTTCCTTTGCAGGTGATCCAGGAAGCTGGCAGGCGTGGCAGGAGTTAGGATGCAGGAGCAGACACGGTGAGTGTCCAGCTGCTAGATGCAGAACAACGCGAAGCACGTGTGGCTGTTCGGGTGGGGTTTAAATAGCCTTGGAAGAAGATCCAGGTATGTATCCTTCCTCCAATCAGGTATGTATCCTTCCCCGACCACGCCCGGATGGTAAATTAGTCCCACAGGTAAAGTAGTTCCTTTCAGGCCTCAAGGAGGCCGGGATCCTGCAGCATGGTCTGCATCAGGTAAGTGCACCCAAGCATTCCCATAATGAGCCTGACTGTTGTCTTTTATGAGCCTGGTGCCATAGGCGCCAGGACACTGTCCAAAGAGCCCCTATATGGGGTTACTGGGTCCTTCCTTGGGGACTGGATGTCCGCTTTCGGGGACGCCGGGCTTGAACCGGCTCCCCGGGAGCGGGCATCATGACAGCTAAGGCCTCTATGGAGGGAGTCGTGGCAGCCCTGGCCCTGAGTTTCCCTGCCACCGCGGAGGGAATCCTATTTTCAGCCCATCGATAAGACCGCTGTGAAGACCCGGGTGGAAAAAGAGGTGGGGTGGTGGCTGTTACGGACACTGATACAGCCTCTGAGGAGGAGCTGGTTGAAGTCGTGAAGGGCCTCAACAAGAGGTTTGAGGAGGTCCGGTCCCATGGGAGGAATCCTGAGGAGGCAGACGAAGAGAGCGACGGTGGTGCCGACGAGTCTCCTGTGGAGGAGGAGCAACCATTGGCCCGCCGCAACCAGTGCCCGAGCCTCAGGACCGCTCGGTGGCCATTTTGATGGCAATCCAAACCTTATGCACGGAGATAAGGACAAGGTTGCCTCTACCCCCAACGGACGACCCAGCAGAACGGCGCCCGTCGGGAAGCCCTCCAAACAAGCGGAGGAGAGTTCATCCCCCCTGCCCTTCCAGCCCTTGCGGCCCGCTCAGCCTTCTCCTGTCCTAGGGTTGACACGGGAACAGATACGCCCACGACGGGGACGGATGATGACGACGGTGGTGACAACGGGATGGGCCTTCCATCACCACCTCCTTGGGCCTCCCCACCCGACGAAATTGGCTCCTTCTACGCCTTGATAGCCAGGGCATCCAAGCTGTTCTAGCTCTGCCCCGAAGAACAGAAGGAAGGAAGGCTTCCTCTATCAATGGCGCGAGGCCAAGAGGAAGACGATCCTCGCGGTGCTGTTTCTTGACGACATCTGGGACGAGGGACTTGCTCTCCTGAAGCACGACACCTGCCAAGAGGGATCGGTACGAGAAGTAGTACCGGGTCCCCAATTCTGCCTCTTTGTGCCTTAGGGCACAGCTGACCCCAGATTCGGTCGTCTCAGCGGCGGCCAAGAAGAAAGCAGCATGGGGGACGGCTTCAACTTCAACCTCCCCACCTGACAGCGAGGGAAAGAAACTGGATGCCATGGGACGATGAGTCATCTTGACTGCGGCGACAATTAAGGCGGCCAACGCCCTAGCGATTGTGGCCCGCTATGACAGGGAGTGGTGGTACAAGATCGCTCCCCTGCTGGACTTCCTACCGGACGACAATAGGGCAGAGGCCCTGGAGATCTTGCAGGAAGGTGAGGTGGCGTCGGACCACGCCATAACAGTGGTCACGGACATCGCTGACACTGGGTTCCGCCAGTTGGGCAACAGTGTTTGCCTTTGACGGCGGGGATGGCTCAAGGCAACAGATTTCCGCCAGGACGTGCAAACCAGAGTTTTGGACATGCCCTTCGACGGGAACAACCTGTTTGGAAAAACAGTGAAAGAGTCACTTCAGGCCATCAAGGCAGACACAGAGACGGCTCGAGCCTTGGGAGTTTTGCAGCAACGATGGCCGCCCTTTCCGAACTCCGGAGGCAAGCAAGGTGCCTCCAAAGGATTCAGCGGTGGCTCCTCTACGTACCGCCAGGTAGACCATTCCTCGTCGCAAGATGCCTTCAGAGGACGCGGCAAGTCAGGAGGATCTTGTTACCAAGGAGGCCAGGGCGGCAAGGCCGCCTCCAAGCAGGACTGAACCGGCCGTAGCATCGGGCCCCCACCTGACCACCCCGGTGGGAGGCCGGCTGGCGAAGTTCGTTAGCGTGTGGGAGTCAATCTCCACCGACCGTTGGGTGCTGGATGCCCTGGCCCATGGGCACAATCTCGAATTTCTAAAGAAGTGCCCCCGCATTCCTTTCGTGGCCAGGAAGGAAAATCACGTCCCTAGAATTCTGTTAGAAGTAAGGGCGATGCTCAAGAAAGGTCCATCGAGCTCGTCCCGAAGAGGCTCCGGGGCTCAGGAGTATACTCAAGCTACTTCCTCGTCAGAAAGAAGACAGGCGGTTGGCGCCCCATCCTGGACCTGCGTCGGTTAAACAAATAAATCAAGGCCCAGAAGTTCTGGATGGTCACCCTCCAGCACGTGCTGGGACAGCTGGAGGAGGGCGTCTTCCTATCGTCGCTGGACTTGGAGGATGCTTACTTCCACATCCCCATTCTAAAAGGACACCGAAAGTTTCTCAGATTCGTAGTCCAAGGACAGCACTACCAATTCAAGGCCCTGTCATTCGGATTGAAGTCGGCGCCCAGGGTATTTACCAAGTACCTTGCAGCAGTGGCGGCGCAGCTGCGCTTGCAGGGGATCCACGTTTACCCCTACCTGGACGATTGGCTCAATCGAGCAAGGACAAGGGAGCTCGCCGTCGAGCACACAGCGAAGACTGTCCAACTCCTCACGGATCTGGGATTCTCCATCAACTTCCCCAAATCCCATCTGGTTCCGTCGCAGGTTGCACTGTTTCTGGGAGCCAAGCTCGATACAGTGGCACGATTGGCTTCTCCGTCGGAGGAAAGGACGAAGGCCATCCTAGGCAAGGTGCAGCGCCTGCTGGCCACAGACGTGGCCAGGATGAGGTCCATCAAGTACCTTCTCGGCATGATTTCCTCTTGCATCTACCTGGTGCGCCTATGCAGGCTGCGGATGCGTTCTCTACAGGAGTTCTTCGACACCCGTTGGATGCAAGCGGCGGGCAGTTTCGAAGACAAGATCCCGCTCAACAAGGTTTTCCGTCAAGCTATTCGGTGGTGGGGCACCCGCTCGCATTTCGCGGCAGGCACAGACTTTCAGACCCCAGCACACCAGGAGACGGTGACGATGGATGCCTCCCTTGAGGGATGGGGAGCGCAACCCGGAGATCTTCATGCGAGAGGCCTTTGGCTCGCGGAGGAGAGGTCACTCCACATCAACATACTGGAACTCCGAGCAGTGTTCTGGGCTCAGGTCGTTTCTCCCGTCCGTTAAGGGCAAGGTGGTGAGGATCTTCACCGACAACACCACCACAATGTTCTACATCCGGAAGCAGGGAGGAACCAGGCCCCCGGCCCTATCCAAGGAGGCCTAGTATCTGTGGCATTGGCCCGTTGCCCAGGGGATGTTTCTGGTGCCCTTCCACCTAGCGGGGATAAAGAACACCATTGCCGACTCGCTCAACAGGGAGCTGCGCTCGTGCCACGAGTGGGAACTGCGTCAGGACCAAGTGGATCAGCTTTTCCAACGATGGGGCAAACCCCAGATCGACCTGTTCGCGACGGTGATGAGCTCCAAGGGCCAGAGGTTCGCCAGCAGGTTTCCCCAGCCGAGGAGCATGGGCAATGCTGTCTTTTTCCCCTTGGATGGCCTGTTCCTGTATGCGTTACCTCCGTTGCCTTTGCTACTGCGACTCGTCAACCAACTCAAGAGGTCCCAGTGCAGGATGATCCTCGTCGCACCGGCGTGGCCCAGACCGATCTGGTTCCCAGACCTTCTGGACTTGTCAGCGTTCCCTCCCACCCCCTATCGACGGATGCAGATCTTCTCTCCAGAGAAGGTGGCGCCATCCTCCATCACGACCCGGGGTCGCTGAACTTGCAGGCCTGGCTCCTGCGGCACTAGAGTTTGGAGGGTACGACATCCCGGCGGACTGCAAGGAGGTGCTTGCAAAGGCCAGGGCGTCCTCAACTCTCAAGTGCTATGGACACAAATGGAAGAGGTTCTCTCAAAATACATCTAGCGGCGATCTCCCGCTACACCAGAACTACGGGACGATCACCTCTGTGGTCTCATTGCCTGGTGAAGGAGTTTATGAAGGGACTGTTCCGATCATTCCTGCCGGTGAAGGCTCTGGCCCCGGCGTGGGAGCTCAACGTGGTGCTGACCAGGCTTATGGGGGCGCCTTTCGAGCCTCTGCATTGGGCACCATTGCAGTTCCTGTTGTGGAAAACAGCATTTCTTGTGGCCATCACCTCCGCACGACGAGTGGGAGAGATTCAGGCCCTATCCTGCAAGCTCCATACTTGACTTTTCACGAGACGAGGGTGGTGCTGAGGACGCACCCCTCCTTCATGCCCAACGTGCCGTCGGACTTCCATCTGAACGAGCCCTTGGTGTTACCAGTTTTCTTCCCGTTGCCTTTGTCGCCGGCCGAGAGGACTTTGCACTCGCTGGATGTAGCTAGAGCGCTGAAGTTCTACGTGGACCGCACAAAGAGTTTTCGGAAGACATCACAACTGTTTGTTGTTAGGCAGAAACCTGTGCAGTTCCCTTGGGGACCACTGCAAAAGATTTAAGACTACAGGTATAGCAGTAAACCCACTTGGTAGCAGTCCGCACCACCCAGATTTACCTGGTAGCTGTGGCTGAGCAGTCAGACTTCCCTCAAGAAGAGTTAGGCAGTATGTAAAGTATACACAATAGGTACTCAAATACAATAGCACAAGCAAACACTGACCAGAGCTTGGTTTCAAAAGTATATAGTTTTTTTATTTATTAAACACACATAAGTTGAAATCACTCTAGCAAGATATAGTAAAAACACTTCAAACACAGTTATAATGAAAGCAGTTTCAACCCTTACTCCTATCTAGACAACTCTAGGTTAACACCACATAATTAAAACAGAGGTGAGCGCTTAACGTTAGATGACACTCTAGTAGGTTCAAGAAAGGGATAAAAAGAAACAGAAATGGGTTAAACACACCACTCTAAGGTCCAGAACACTTGCAATAGGCTCAAAGAAGCACAAAGTCACAGGTGAGCAAAAGTCACTAGGCAGGGCCCACTCTTAGAGTAGCCGGAGCGAAAATGTGCCCAAGATCACACTGTTATTAGGGATTCAAAGTCTTGCAAAGAGTTAGAAAGAGTTTAGGGTGGCTTAGAAAGTTTAGCCAGGGTGTTCCAGGCACTCCCAGGTTCGAAAGCCGGGGGCTAAATCTACCCCGTACAGTCGGTGGCAAGGGAAGCCAGGCGGAACACGGTACCTTAAGCGGAAAGGATCCTCCAGCGGTGGCAGTTGTTCCAGGCAGTGGCAGCAAGGCTCGACGTCGGTCAGGGGAGAAGAAGTTCTCGCTGAAGAGCAGAAGAAGAGGGTCGTTGCACTGCCCGGGAAGAAACCAGCCGCGGAGTCCTCCGATTAAAGGGTTGTACCGACTTTCGTGGTTGGGGTAAAAGTGGTGGGGTTCCGGTTGCCGGGGTGCTTGGCACTGGCAAGGCGGCCACGAGATACCTCCAGAAGCGGAAAGAAGGTGAAAACTGGTTGTCCCCACCAGTCAAGGGAAGGAGCCACTCCGTTAAGAGTTCTCCTCGGTCGTCGGGAAAAGTGGTGAGACGGTTCAGCAGGGCTCCACCGGGTGGTGTCGTCGAAGCAGGTCGGCTCAGCTCTTCCCTCGTCGGATTCTTGGTCCTGTGGCGACTTCTGAAGTTCCAGTCCCCAAAGCCCTGCTTTTATGCAGCAAACCCCCATTCACCCAGCCTAGCTGTCACTCAAACATGCTAAGTGGTGAGCCGGCCGGCTCACCACTTGGGCCAATCAGGACGGAGTGCGACTTGAGTTACCAAGGTAACTCAGTCCAGGGTGCCTAAATCCCCCTCCACCCCTCCTAAGTACCCCAGACAGAGTGGCACCACTTTGGAGGGCTTCTGTGGAGAAGCCCGCCAAAAGTGGAACAAAGGGCTCCACTTTGGGTCAGAGTTACAGAGGCGAACGCCAACGCCATTTTAGAATCAAGTTTTGGCAAAAAGTCCCAACCGGAGTTATAATAATAAATATATAAACCGGCGGTATGTTTAAGGCTACCGTAAATAAATAATTAAATGTGTTAGCCTAAAACAATGGGAAATCCCATAGGGAAATATTCGCGGTCGAATATAAAAAGTAGTTTCCACTGCCACCAGCCAAAACTCGATCAGGGGGGACGGAGACGTGCCCCCTCGACTAACAGACCCTGGGGCAATCGAATTGCCCCAGCCAGTACGTCCACAATATGATGGTTTGTACTGGTTCTGTTCAGGATTCAAGACTAGCAAAGTCTTTGGTGACTTTACATGCCCTGGGAGACAGTAGTCAGTCCCAGGGTATGGAGTCTATGTTGGGGAGTCCCTAGGACACCCCTGGGTTACGGCACAGAGGGTGCTGTGTAACCCACATCACAAAAATACATGAAGCCCTATGGAGTAAAAGACCCCATAGCCCATTCAACACAAGGTTTAACCAAGAAAACACACTTCAACATGTCCAAGAGTGAGGGTAAAAGAGTCTCACTCTTGGCAGGAGAAAAAAAATAAACCCCAGAAATCCAGCAAAGCTGCTGGGGGACTCACTAGGTAGGGAAATTCAGCCTAAACAGAGAATTCTCCCTAACATTTGTGAACTTTGGACCTGTGAACCAAGGGAAGGCCCTCTCAAAGGCTTCCATTTCTAGATGGCTCTCCGGCTGCATCATGCACTGTCACCGGTTGGCAAACCGACCGTTGCCCGGCCGTCCGAGAGCCCATTCGACCAGAGCGATCGCTGCTACCACAGCGTTCTTGTCTGGTGTACCTCTGCTGGATATCTGCAGGGCCGCTACGTGGAGGTTGACGCACACCTTCACGAGATTCTACTGCGTCGACCGGGATTCCAGGGAGGAGTCCAGAGTCGGCCAAGCAGTGCTGCGCAACCTGTTCGCCTGAAGGTGGGCCTGGTGAGGAGGTAAGAGATGCTTAATGTTGAGTTTATGTAATGCTTAAAGTTGAGCCTTGCCAGCTCCCGTGGTTGTGCATGTGTGTACTGCTATGTATTCTTATATTCATGAGCATGTGAATCCATGCCAGACCCCATGTTGGAGAAGGAACAAGTTACTTACCTGTAACTGTTGTTCTCCAGCATGGGTCTGGCATGGATTCACATGCAAACCCTCCCTCCTTCCCCTCTGAGGTTCTTCACTTCGTCCTACTGCCACTTTACGTGCTACCCAATCTGAGGATGGCTGCCAGGGGAGGGGCTTAGGGAGCGGGCAGTCATTGGCTGGGGGCAGTATGACCCAGAGACCAGTGATTGGTTACTACTAAGAAAGACAGATCAGAAACGAAACTGATACAGATTTTTTCTTTACCGAGGATTCTCAGCCTGACGACGGGGAATATATTCATGAGCATGTGAATCCATGCCAGACCCATGCTGGAGAACAACAGTTACAGGTAATTAACTTGTTCCTTGTCTTTTACAGCCCATGTCTAAAATGTTCAATAACTTTGTACTTTCTTTTAAAAGGTTCTACCACCCCAAAGTACACGAAGGACCACAGTAGAACTGGATCCAAAACGAATCTGGGACCCCTGGACGACAGTTGAGGCTAGAAGATGCTCTTCCGCCTCACAGTACTTTTGGTGCCTTGTCAGGCAAAGTTTGTGTTTCTCGGGTTTCACACGACGTTTCCCTCCGAGGATGGAGTCCATGAGAAAAATTTAACCAAAGTCTTACTCTTACGTCCTGTCCCCTTTCCTCCATACTGCATTGGTGTCCCTTCCAAGGGAGACAGAACATTTTTCACCAGAAAAAAACCTTCTTCCCCTTTAAACGCGTCGACGGAACCGGCTGAATTCACCAGTGCTCCTGGGTTTGGCTTCGGCCATGTAATTCCATGCACGGATACTTCTTTGTCTTTTGTCTTTTTATCATTCAGGTACTCGGGCCTCCTCCCTGGCACATGTCGACTTCCACAGGGTCCAACTGGATCCAAAACGAATCTGGGACCCCTGGACGACAGTTGAGGCTAGAAGATGCTCTTCCGCCTCACAGTACTTTTGGTGCCTTGTCAGGCAAAGTTTGTGTTTCTCGGGTTTCATACGACGATTCCCTCCGAGGATGGAGTCCATGAGAAAAATTTAACCAAAGTCTTATTCTTACGTCCTGTCCCCTTTCCTCCATACTGCATTGGTGTACCTTCCAAGGGAGACAGAACATTTTTCACCAGAAAAAACCTTCTTCCCCTTTAAACGCGTCGACGGAACCGGCTGAATTCACCAGTGCTCCTGGGTTTGGCTTCGGCCATGTAATTCCATGCACGGATACTTCTTTGTCTTTTGTCTTTTTATCATTCAGGTACTCAGGCCTCCTCCCTGGCACATGTCGACTTCCACAGGGTTCAACAGGTGTTCATCCTGCAACGGGCTCTTCCCAACTTCAGATCCCCACGCCCTCTGCCTACGTTGCCTTGGCCCAGTCCATGGTTGGCAAACTTGTACAGCGTGTGTCTCGCTGTCCTCGAAAGCGCAGAAGAGCAGACTAGCCAGGTGGAGGGAGCTCTTCCAGATGTCTCCTCTAGAAGACATCAAGAACTTTGTGAAACATCGAGCCAAGCCCACGGTAGGGCCGATATTCTCCATCGCACCCCGCAAAGGAGACTCCTTCCCAGGGACTCTCCCGTGCTGGAGTGGGGGGGGCGTTCAGGTTCTTGTACCAGGACGTGCACCAAGGCTGCTTCAGCTACTGGCCCTTGGGCTGAGGGATCCTCGCATCCTCCCGGTGGCAGTGTTGAGGAACCGGAAGGTTCTAGTACCGGATCGTCATTCGAGGGTCTCCGCCCCTTGTACCAGCCTGATGGCCGTGGGGCTACGCCCTAGTACCGCCAATACATCCGAGGGGGCACCTAAACGCAGCTCTACCGACCCCCAGGAGGGTGTCACACCTACCCGGCCTAGGCCCATGAAGCAGGGTAGACCTAAGGAGCAGGGTAGGCCTGGTGATCCACACGCAAGAGTCTTGGAGGAGACTGGGCCCAGCGAGCCGAGCAACATGTCGCAGGCACATGGCAGGCAGATCGACAAGATGGCCTCCGCGCCAGTCAGAGGCACGCGTCCGCCATTCCACGAATGCAGCGAAGTGTCAAGGTGGGACTGGCCTCAACCAGGTACGCGGCCTATGGCCTACCCCTCTTATGCGCAGGGCAGCTTCCCACTGTGTCCATACGGGCAGGGTATGCAGCAGTTCAAGCAGTCTCTGTATACCCTGTGGGTACCCCCTGCTACCTCTACGGCCTGTGAAGAGGTTTTTTTGAGAGTTTCCTCGGCCTCATGAAGTCACCTCGTATGGGTTTTATCCTCAAGGACGCCATCAGGGAAGTCCTCCCGACTATGCTAGCGGCACCACAAGCGCCTCCACTGGCTTCCCCGGCCACGGTGCAGCCGCTGTTTCCGGCTCCCCAGCCGGCTCCTCGAGCGGTTCCGTACCAGCCTCCGCCGCCTCCTCAGCCACTGGCTGCGGTTCCTGTGTCCCAGCCTCCGGCTCCAATTACTCCGCCACCTCAGCAGTCCTGATCCGCAGGACACGGACAAGGAGGATCATCCAGACACGCCATCCTCAGCCAGGGCCCTCCACAAACATCTTGCTGAGCAGGCGGAATACCTGGGCTTTCCCCAGCCTGAGGTCAAGCTGCCGGCAGAGGAGGTTCTGGCTGAAGTCCTCACACGGAGCCCCTCTGCCAAAACAGGGATTCCTCTGCAGACCGATGTAGTCTCCCTGGCCAAGAAGGGCTGGCTTAAACCCCACTCTGTCCAGCCAGTCAATCGATGCCTGGACGCCAAGTTCAGGTAGATGGAGGGGGGGAGAGATACACTCTTTCTCTCAGCCCATCCTCAGCCACACTCCTCAGTGATCGCTGCGGCATCACTATACTCCAAGCCTCAGTTGGCCTCAGCCTCCTCCTCTGCGGCGTTGCTAGGTTAGAAGGAGATGATCTTGGAGGTGTATGGCAAGAAACTCTATTCTAACGTGTCCTTGCATCTTCGTCAGGCCAACGCAGATGCCATGCCGGCGGCCGCTAACCAAAGGTTATGGCAGGAAATCGCTGACTTCCTCCTGGAAATCCCTATCCAGAGCCAATCACGTGTTAAGGCGGGGCTCGCTGAGGCCAAGCTGGTGGATCAGGACCTCATGGAATCCACCATGGCCCATATTGACACCCTTGCCGTGCCATCTGTATCGCCACGGACATGAGAAGGACAGCCTGGCTTAGGGCAACGAAATTCAACCCTGACGTCCAGGAACGCATATTAGATCTACCGTTCGAGGGGGGAACCTCTTCCACTCCACCACGGACGAGGAGCTGGACAAGAAGAAAAACAGCTCACAAACGGCCAAATCTTTATCCATCTTGACAAAGACCACGCCCAAGTCATATACCCAGTCATAGCAGCGCTCTGACGGTATGTACATATGGAGGGTTCTGCGGCTTCCAGGAACAGATGCAGGCAACCAGACCGCTCGCTGTCTCAGAACCGGTGAAAGCAGCAAAAAGGGGTCAGGGGGAGTAAGGGCTTTGTCCAGTCCCCCTCCTCCGCACCAGCCTCCGAGGGAAAGAATGCATGACATGCCCCTTCGGGTCCATGTGTCTCCAGTGGGGGGGGCAGGCTCGCTCTCACGTACATTTCTGGTGCCAGAATTTCATGGACCCCTGGATCCTCTCCGTAGTCTCCATGGGGTACCGCCTCCCTATCCCAGCCTTTTCTCCCTCCTCCACGCCACTCCCTCAAGTTGGGACAGCAACTCTTCTGGCGGAGATCCGGTCACTCGTAAAGAGCCAGGCAGTGGAGGAAGTCCCAGCCTTCCAGCGAGGCTTGGGCTTTTACTCCAGGATTTTCGCCATTCAGAAGAACCAGTACAGGCCTGAGTTGTGCTGGACCTTTCCACCATCAACCTCTCCTTACCCCTTCAGAAATTCAAGATGGTTACGCCAGCTTTTATAGCAGAGACGTTGTGCAAGGGAGACTGGATGAGCTCCCTGGATCTGTAGGACGCGTACCTACATGTCCCGATTTGGCAGCTCCATCGTTCTTTCTTATTGTTCAGGATCATGGGCTACCATTTTCAATACAAGGTCCTTCCTTTTGGCCTCAATTCGGCCCCCAGGGTCTTGCCAGGCTCATGAATATGGTGGCTGCCCTCCTCAGAGCGCTGTGCCTCCACATCTACCCATACCTCGATGACTGGCTCCTCAGGACTACATCTCCGGAAGATGTTCACCACTCTTCCCATGCCCTTATGAACACACTGCACGATATGAGCTTGTTACTCAGTTTTAAGAAGTGGCATCAGCCCATGCAGACATTCTTGGGCCTTATCTGGGACACGTGCTTCGAGAAGGTATTTCTGTCGGAGGACAAGATCTTGGCAATCAAGAGGGCCTCTGCACACTTCCTCAGCAGAGAGGTCACCTCGACATTGGTGGTACCAGCATCTCCTGGGTCTCTTGGCTGCGGTCCTCTTAGCCGTTCCCCACACGAGATTGAGGATGAGGAGGATTCAGCTGCACTTCACAGCCTCATGGAATCAGAAGCGGGGCTCTCAATCTGAGATGATCAACGTTCCTCCATCTCTCCACCCAGACCTAGCATGGTGGTCCAGGAACTACAACCTACGAATGGGCAACCCCTTTCGGCTGCCCTCCCTGTAGGCCACCATCACCAAAGACTCCTCGCTCAAGGGCTGGGGAGCCACCCTGGACGATCTCTCGGTCCACGGCACCTGGACTCAACAGGAGCAGGAATACCACATCAATTGGTTTGAGCTGAACGCCATCTGGCTAGCGCACAGAGCATTCCTAGCACTTCTCAGGGGCAAGGTTGTCCTCATCCAGACAGACAACTCGACCAGCATGTACTACGTCAACAAGCAGGGAGGCACCAGATCCCCTCCTCTGTGCAGATTAGCAATCAGCATGTGGGAGTGGGCCCTGGAAAGTGACATCCACCTCACAGCTGTCCACCTCCTGGGGGATTCCAACCTGGAGGCGGACAGGCTCAGCAGGCTTTGAGCGAACAATTACGAGTGGCAGCTAAACGGCTTCGTTATTTAGGACAGAGTGATTTGCAATATCAAGGAGTCTCGCCAACTCAATATCATTTTAATAGCCCCATGGTGGCCGGCCAGGCCATGGTTTTCGGAACTGCTCAGCCTCTCGGAGATCCCTCTGATTCACCTCCCGACGGGCCCAGCTCATCTTCTGGCGCAGCAGGGGGGCAGCGTCATCCATCCAGCGTGGTACCTGAGCAGGTAACGCTGCAGCACCTCATCCTCTCCCAGGCTAATCTGGAAATCATACAGGGCCAAGGAGCAAGGCTACCAGGGCCCATTAGAAAAGCAAATGGACCAGTTTCTGCCACTGGGCAGACTCCAAGGGAATCGACCCCCCTGCATGTACTTTGGGCGACGTGCTACACCCACTCAGAGGTCCAGGTGGACACGTGTTGTACAAACCTCGCAGTCGTCGGGTCTTACAGGAACTCTGAGTAGGGGATCTTCTTCTCCTCCTCCAATCCTATCATCAAGAAACATTTGAATGGGCTCGCAAGGCTCTACCCGCCCATCAAGAAACCACACCCTGCGTGGGACCTTAACATAGTATTGGGCGCCCTGGCGCACAAACCGTTTGAACCAATGGCGTCCGCGGACATCAGGCTGGTCACCATCAAGACAGCCTTACTGGTCGGCCTCACCTCGGCTCGTAAAGTCAGCGAGATCCAGGCGCTGGTCTCCTCAGAACCATATACTACCTTTCACAGGGACAAAGTAGTCCTGTGGACACACTCAGCATTTCTGCCCAAGGTGCCGTCTGCTTTCCACTTGAATGAGGAAATAGTCCTTCCTACTTTCTTTGCTGATCTGAAGGACGAAGCACAGAGAGTGCTGCACTGCCTGGATGTCAGGCGTGCCCTGAAGTTCTACTTGGACAGGACCAAGGGCTTCCGCAAATCGGATGCCCTGTTTGTCACCTTCGGATGCTCAAGACCAGGCTATCAGGCTTCCAAGGCCTACAAATCCCGCTGGATGGTCTCCGCCATCAAAGAAGTGTACGAGGGCCAGCACAAGTCACTTCCGGCAAACATGCATGCCCATGCAGTCGGGGCCAAGGCATCGGTCATCGCATCCCAGCGCCATGTCCCTTGGCAAGTCATAAGCAGGGCGGCCACTTGGGCCACTCCCTCGGCTTTCTGCAAGCATTACTGTTTGGATGCCGGCTCTAGATCTGACGCAACTTTCGGACAGGTGGTTCTTAGGAACCTATTTGCTTAAGGAGGTTCTCCTCTCCTCCCTGGGGCTACATTCAGTTCTAATCGCTCATGCAGTATGGAGGAAAGGGGACGGGATGTAAGAATAATTATAAGTTACTCACCATAGTGACTAACATACTCTTAGTCCATAGTCCCCTTTCCTCCAGGCGTCCCACCATCCTCCCCCCTAATAATATTGGTGTCATTAGGCAATGTTAATTCTATTGTTGACACGTCAATGGGGACTGAGGTATGGCACTGGAGGGCAGAGTCAGGGCAGCGCATGCTCCCTGGGCTGCACCCCTCCAAATTTAAAGGGGAAGAAGGTTTTTTCTTGTGAAAAAGGTTATGTCTCCCGTCCCTTGGAAGGGACGCCCATGCAGTATGGCGGAAAGGGGACTATGGAGTAAGACTATGTTAGTCACTACGGTGACTAACTTATAATGTCTGCAGTGCAGTAGTTTGGCTCTTCGCAGTGTTCTCCTTTGGTCGATGATTTCTCTGACTGTTGAAGTCTTGGGAAGATGAAACTTGCTGTGGGCTCCTTAACGGCTTGACGGATGGGAGTAAGACCCCTGGGAACCTTCGATGACTTCTGGCGCCTACGGGTGCATAGGTCACTTTTGGTGTCGGGTTTTGGATTTATGCAGTTGTCTGATTTCGGTTCCTCAGTGCTGCAGCCACAGCACAGACCTCTGGATGGCTTCTGGTGACCTGTACTCTACAACGTAGGACCCTCACCAAGTCTGAACTGTCGGGATGTCTTTGTTAGCTTCTGGTGGTGGGAAACCCACCAATGGACCTTCCTCTGCACCCAGCGGCGCTAGACTCTTGCTGGCGGGAAAATGTGGTCAGTGATGATGGCAAGAATGTTAGGCAGTTGGGAACATTCGCAGCTCGGAACATTCGCCGCTCTATGCCTGGGTACCACCTCTTCTGGGCGGTGCAAAGAAGGCATGATAGACACAAGTGATCACAGTTCAAGGGTGTGTATTGAACTTCGATGGGTTGGATGAATGCCTATCTAACCCTAAATTTATTGCTTGGAGCAAGCTACAACAAAAAATAATGCAGTCCTAGTGGAGTCTTGTCAAAATAAAAAGGGCCTATACTAATAAACCTATTGCCAGTCCTTACTTCTAAATACAAACAGGTGTGGGGGAATTGTGTATGCAAAAAGGAAAGTGTTCAAGAAATATGTCATGATAGATGAGCAGTTGGCTTACCTTCCCAACGTTTTCTGCATAGGACAAGGCGGCCCGTTCGAGCTCCGCACACACTCTGACTTCTCTGACACGAGGATACAGTTCAGAGCAAAGGTGTGTGGGCCTTTTGTCAAAGCTACTTTTACAAGAAAAGTCTCTTACTGCAGAGGACCTGCCACAACAAATGAGCACCATATTTCCTTTCTTATCAGGGCTTTCACACATGTAAATTCTTGTTTTCAATATTCATCAAGGGTCTCTCGCCTTCAGATTTGGACCTCTTTTTACCACAATGTTCACAAATGGTCTCCCTCGTTCAGGCTCGTACCATGGAGCTTGGATCCCTTTTTAGCACAATATTTACATTTGGTCTCCCTTGTTCGGGCTCAGACCATGCAATCTCATGGTCTACGTTTTTCTCTTGATATCAGAAATTGAAAACTTTCGAATGTGCAATGGGTTTTGATTCATCATCGCCTGACCACTTCGATTCACTTCACACAATGTTATTTTTTTCGTTTCTGCCACTTCTTGGCGGGATACCTTTTACAGAGACCTTCGATTGCGCACCCACGCGGCGCCGGACCCCTCTGCCACTGGTATCGTATCTTTCCTTCTCAAAATTCAAACATTTATCAGTAATTTAGCTTTACTCCTGTCTTTCATCACATGCGTTTAACAATATTTATCCCTGCGCTTGTTATACAATGTTGCTGTTTGCATCCTTGACTTCAACACAGACCGGTCTTGCATCGGTCTCCCGTACTCACTGACTCTGTTGATCTCTCTGGTGCACTTTGTGGTGCAAAGGACGATACCACGGCGACTGCTGCTCCTCTCCAACTTGGTCAGCTACGCAGGATGGCCTCTGGTATCTCCAAAACACAATGCAGGATTCTTTAGCTTGGTTTCCGGCCCTTATGTTTTCTGATCTACAAGGTTTTTGAAAGTAACGGTTTCCTGTTGGAAAGGTCAATGGTATTTCCCTCTTTGCGAAACCCTTCTTGGTTTCCTGTCTTTCTCCCCTCGTTCAGCTGCCTTCTCAAAACGGCTGCTCCTTTGTGTCTGTTGCCTCGCTCAGAGTGTGCTCCCGGGCTCCGTTTTTCATCCGTGTGGGGAGGTTTAATGGAAGTCAGGAGTGAGTAATTGGCAGTATTTGCCTGCCCATTGTAGTGGAACATATCAGGTATACTGCTCTTCTCCCAGATCAGGCTGTCAGTGTGGAAGTGTTTGTGAAGGCAAAGGGGGAAGAGGGGGAGATAAAGTTCCCACGTATCCTACGTGGTAGGATGGGGGAAGGTGTTAAAGGGGGAGGGATACCATGTCTTGCCATCCCGGTCCCTGAAGACCCCTCACCCAGGTGATCGTCCCGCACTGATCTACCACCAGGAACTGGATCCAAAAGTGATGGCTGGTCCTGGCCATCTAGTTTATAGATCCCCGGGGACTAGTGGGTGAGACACCTTCTGGCTTCTCGCAGCGGTAGACAGCAGCGGCTTGCAGTAGTCTCGAAACGCACCTCCAGACCCTGGTTGACACCAATGCATCTTAGCTCGGGGAGAGGTCTCCTTCGCAGGTCCTCTCTGGATCAGTCCTTGCAAGAACACTGCAGGTTTTGGATTACATGAAGAATATGCAGCAGCAGACTTTTCCTTCAGCTGGGCTTCAAGGAACAGCTTAGCTTCTTGTTGCTTCAGCTATGACTTCAGCTTCTGAACAAATCAAATTGGTGAGTGAGAGGTCCCCTGTTATACACATTTGGTACACATTCACTCTGGCTGCGCCAGGCTGTCAACCAATCACGCTGAAGGTAATGCTTTCATGCAAACAGGCAGCCAATTAGGCTCACAAGCATTCAGGCCATTCACTCCAGCCAGGCACTCATAACAAAGAATGTGGATTGGGGTAAGTACCCAGCCTTTCAGCACACTACACTGCATTCATGTCAGTTTCAGTTAGTGCTTTCTCAGGCATTGTCACACACACACACACCACACCCAGGCACCCATAACACAGAATGTGAGTTCACTTCAGACTCCATTCACACAGGTCCCACCCCTAGTGTGCACACACAATACACAACCCCTGGGATGGCTCCAGTCAGTCTGACAGGAGGCAGCCCCAGAGCCATAAAGGTTATTTCCACCCAACAGCCAGTCGGGCTTCCAAGGACTTTGGGAAACAATGTAAAAGGCAATAGCAACCAAGAGGCCACAGGGGCCTTCTTGCCTTCCTGCAGGAATCTATTGATTCCTATGGCAGGGCCTGGGTGTCCCAAAAATGGAGGAAAAAGCCCTGCCAAGTCAACATGTAGTTGTCACCAACCCATACCCTGCTCTGTGGGCAACACACAGGTGCCCAAAACCACACCCATGGTGGATGGGGGGGAGGGCAAAGGTATACCTCCACCCATGGCTATCCCACAGGTGTTGTTCACCAAAAGGAAGACTTGAGCTGCACTGTCAAAACATAGAGAATACACACAGAGAAATGGGTGGACAAGGCCTAGGAGGTCCTGTCCCTCCAGCATCACAATTCTGATTACTCTTTCTACTGCATTTCAATCTTACTCCATACATTTGCATAGGCAGCACTCTCAGTTCCTCCCACTTTGAGCAAATATCCTCAAAGCAGGCACATATTGGATCTAGATTCTCCAACCCAGGAGGGACATGGATATTTATCAAGAGCAACATTTCAAACCCTTTGTAATGTTTAAATAAGACTAACTTTGTTTGGGATAGTTGGCCTTATGGCATCTGATTTTAACTCCTGGGAAACACCTATAATAAGGCCTCCATATGGTCGACCTCGAGGCCCCTTCTTTGCCAGAACTTCATAGAGCTGGCAACCATCAATACCTATTGTAGATGTCAACCAGGTTTCTAATAGCATACATTTCATGCTCTGCAAGAATATGAAGAGACCCTGCTTTCTCTAATCGGTGTATATGCCCCCTGGCATTCCAACACATTATCTTGATGCTTCACTTGGTCTCTACTCCCTTCGTTTGAAGAAAGCCTTTAAGCCAAGCACAGCCTGTTTCATTTTCATCCAGAGGAGCCTGAAATGACACCGGCTTTCCGCCTCTTACATTACGCCATGCCGGTACCCCACTTCAACATCTCACAACATCCCTGAATCTCATCCGCCAGTCCCTCTTTCTCCAAAACAAATCCCAACTTTAACAGGGTAGATTGATTGATGTGAGCGTTTTAGGTTTGTAATGTCTAGTGATGCGCAGTGGATTCGAGAAATCAAACCTTTTTTCGAGTTCAACAAACTCGAAATCACTTGCGTTAAGAACACTTGGAAGCAGAATTTTGTGCAAAGTACAAAAGAGTCCACTGCGATTTATCCTTTGTTGGTTACAGTAGGCACAGCCTCAATTGTAAAGATCTTACTATCCAACTCCCTCTTAGGCAGAGCCACTGTCTGTCTTTTCCTTGCACCTCGGAGACATCCTTGTCCTCTCTGTATTCTCACTGCTAGCCCCCGGCACAAATGCGGCACACAGTGGCTTACTTGTGTAATGCTGCAATGATGCACAGGAGATAAGGGACTCGTCTCTTTCAATTTCACCAATAGTCACTTTGTGTCTTCTACTTCAGTAACCAACTGAGTAAAATTCTTACGTCGAGATTCTCTCTTCCTAGACTTTCGTGATCTGGGCCCGACACCGTATTAGCTGTGGAATTAAGCAGGTCCTTTTCAATATTACGGAGTACTGGTTTTTTAACTTAAGCTGGCCCTGTTTGACCCTTGTGAGTGCTCTGCCATCCTCTTTTGCTTTGTGGTCTGGAAAATAGTAGAGTCTTTGTCAAGTTCTGGCTGGTCCACCCGGCTCCCCAAAATGGGGGCTGATGCCATAGGCTCTTTATCTGATGGAGACTCTTGGACTATCTGAGAGAGGGGGAAGGGAGGCAAAGGAATGGGGATTTTGCTCCAACCATCACCTTCCCACCTCCTTTGTTATATGTCCAATGGCCACACCTTGCAAATTAACTTCTTTCAAAATAGTGCAGCAGAGTTTCAATAAAATCTTGACTGCAAAGTGCAACGTGTCCAAATTCCATCTGAGCCCACGTAACTCATATTAGTATGTTCTGTTAGATCTAAATTTCTCATATTGCCCTTATTTCCAGGACTCCCATTTTTGTCGGAGTCTGGGTTCAACACTGGAGTTGCTGACATTCTTTGCATGCTTGTAGACACCAAGGGGGGTGGATAAAAGGAGGGAGGGGGAGAAGGCAAGAGACGTGTGGAGCAGGATAACTGCAGCAAAAACTTGCTTGTGGATACTTTTGGCTGCTGTGGCTGCGTTATGGTCTTGGTTTTGTGCACCCCAGATTGCAAAATAATGTGTAAGAATTATTGTCAATACTGCCGAAATACAAACCATAGCGGTCTACAATATTATCTTGACTCTTACCCACATGCTCTGTTTGTAAAGATGGGGCAGGATGAACACGTTCTTGGCCATCTTCAGCTTCGCAATGAAAAAAGGCAGTAATCATTCCACGTGTATTAATATAGTCTACTTGCACTTTGTTATTGGTTTTTTGCACTAAAATTTCTGTGACTTTCTCACTTGTCGCCACTTTCCATGATCTGGTGGTGGGGATTTCAATATATGGTTTAATCTGTCGTGTTACTTTGCCTTTATTAGCCGCTGATTCAGGTATCAGGGAAATAGTACAGTAACATGGCTTCTACCAGAATATCGCCACAAGACTTGCTGTCCCTTAACAGTTTTAAACGGTTTCAGCCAATGTTAAGGACCTTATTCATGTCTGGCTAATGTTTGTTTTCTTTTTAAAACGTTGTGGGGATTCCAAGATGGCCGCCATCGGTGCTCTACTGTGAGCAGCACGCTCCTCCTCAGCAGCCCTGGAAAGGAGCGATAAGCGGCAACTGCAAGAACCCTAAGTGTGGGGAAAATCAAGGCAATGACACAGTGATCTTAGCAGCACGAGAGGATCTCCGAATCGGTGCAGCAGAAGCGCAAGGTTCGCCATGCAGATATAGATCATCCTGCAATAGCACTAGCCCACCATCAGAGCTGCACAGATTCGCGCCCTGGCGGTGGTCCCCTCCGATGTACGCAGGAGACCTGGCAGCCCTGCAGTAGCCACGAAGGACTGAAGGAAGGTACAAGGTGCACCGAGCGGGCACCCGACCTGGGGTTGGGAACCCCACTGGACCAGGGTCAACGTTGGTCCAACAACGGGAGGTGAGCTCTGGAGTGTATGTCTTCCAGACCAGAGGCCCGCTCCAACAGCCTGCACAGCAGGGTGGACAAACCAAGCATCAGCAAGCCCTGAGGCAACAGAGTGCCTTGGAGTCTGTCAAGAGCGAGACAGGTGGTGCACCGTCATCCACGCGACCGCCGGCAGTGAGAAGGAAGCAGCCATACAAGTAAGGAGAGGGGGGCAGGGTACCGGATTGGGACGGGTTGCCCCGGCCCCCGAGACCAGCGTGGCTCCAGGCGGGGGGCACTCCTCCCAGGAAACCGACTTCAGAAGGCTGGCTGCATAAAGCAGAGGTCGCCTGCACAGCCGGAAAATGCCCTCACTGAACAGTCGGCGGTCGCAACTCATAATCTGGAGCTCCAAGACGAGGATTTAGAGAACCGATCGAGGCGGTCGAACATTAGGGTGAAAGGGATACCGGAGTGTGTTCCAGATGTCGAACTCAAGGGGGGAGGGAGTGGGGGGGGGGGGAGGACAACAATGCAGCTTGCATTTAAGGAACTCCTTGACCTCAAGCTTGCAGGGGATATCCCAATTGACAGAATCTATTGGGTGGGTCCCACGCGGGAGGAGCCAGGGGCAAGTTCCAGGGAAGTGGTGATGGCCCTGCAGCAATATGACCGCAAGGAAAGAATATTGCAAGCAGCAAGGAAAGCACCCCCGATAAAGGTGAATGGTGCCATCATCAAGCACTTTCAGGACCTTGCGAGGTTTACGCTCACCAAGAGGAGGCATATGGGGCAGGTAACAAAAGCCCTAAAGGACTCTCAGACAAGCTACAGGTGGGCGTACCACTTTGGGTTGATCTTCCGGTGGGAGGGGCGCCAGCACCGCATCTCTACGCTGGAAGAGGGTCTCAAAATCTTGAAGATGGAGGGGGCGGCAGAGGGTGCAGGAGGGTAACCCCGGGAGTGGGGCGTGTGGGAGAGGCCCGGGGAGTAAAGTTGGCGACTCAAGTCAAGGCGTAAGCAATTGCAGGGTCCTCGGGGGGAGGGGGGGTGAGTCCCGACCAAAGGCTTCAGCATGAAGTTGATAAGCATTATGAACGGCCTACAGGCCAGCGAGCAGGGTCCAGGGCGACGAGTCTAGGCTGTAGCACCATGAGCGGGGAAGGGCTGCAGGGGAAGTGGGGAGGATGGCGTTGACTCTTGGAATCGGGGGAGGGCGTCTTGGGAGCCCTCTCTGCTCAGTTCAACTCTGAGGATGGAGGAAGAACCAGCAGCCCAAGGTGGAGGAACGCTGCAGGAGGTGATGCCGAATCTAACCGGAGGGTCAAATGAGGGGCAGGGGGGGGGTCGCAACAACAGGCAGTGCTTAAGAGGAAATGAGGGGCATGGGTAATCTCAAACTTTCTCCAGCATGACAAACCGGATGTGGTGAAACTCCAGGAAACCCACATCCGCATGCAGGACAGAGACAGATTTCAACTTAATCGGTACCCGCTTATCATACAAGCCAATGATGAGAGTAAGGGCAGAGGGGTCCTGATCGCATTTAGCCATATACCAAGTGCCCAAATCACAGCCGTCAAAGAGGACAAGGAGGGAGGTTTTTATTTGTCCAGCTACTATGGGGAGTCAAACCCCTGACGATGGCCATGGTATACGCACCAAACGTCGGCCAGGTTGGTTTCTAGAGCGGGGTAATGGAGATGCTAGGTCAATTCGCTAAGGGCCCTTTGATAGTGATTGGGGATTTTAATCTGGCGGGGCAGGGCCACATAGACAGGTGCAGGGATAGGTCACCAGCAAAGGGTCCCCCGTCCAACAAGCTATTGACCAGATTTGACAAACTTACCATGGTGGACATGTGGCGCAAATTAAAAGGGGAAGCCAGGGGGTTCACATACTATTCCCACTTGCACAGATACTTTTCTAGGATCGATTATATTTGGGTATCGGTCTCTCTTTTTGGAAGGGGGTCTGAACATCAAGGCAGGGCTTATTACGCTGTCAGACCATGTCCCTCTGCAAGTAGAACTTGATGGGGCGCAAGGGGATTCGGGGCTCTGGCGATGGCAATTTCCCTGCCACCACTTAAAGGATTTAGTAATCCGCAAAGACCTAAGCGAGGTTATCTGACTTTTTTTGCGGAAAATAGGAAGGAAGGGGTGCAGGAAGCGGTGGTATGGGATGCCTTTAAGGTAACCATGTGGAGTGTCTTAATAGCAAAGCAAGCTTTGCAGGCCAAACAGGAAAGGGGCCTTCAAACAGACCTCGAGGAGTGCCTGGAGAGGGTGATGGAGAAGATGGAAACTGATAAAGGAGCTCTGATAAGGAAGGAGTATAGGCATATGAAAGGCCAGCTCACCATACTGCTTACAAAGCAGGTTGAAAAAACCCTACTGTACCTGAAGCTGAAATATTACATCCAGGCCAAAAATACCGCCCGGCTCCTAGTTAGACAGATTAGGAAAAGGAACGCGGCGGATGTGATCCGTCGCATCCAAACTCCGAGTGGGCAAGAGGTCACTCAAACGGAGGAGATTATACAGGCATTATGCATTTCTACTCCACACTTTAGTTCCGAGGGACCTGACTGCAAGCGCCAGAGGGCCTTCCTGAAATCATGTCAGCTGAAAAGCAAAACTCGGAACCAGCGAGAGACCCTGGAAAGGGCGATCACTGAGGATGAAGTATCAGCGGCGATCAGGTCGCTACCCCTAAATAATGCCCCGGGCTGGACGGGTACCCGGCTATCTTCTATAAAACCTTGCAATCTGCTCTGACCCCACGGCTGACGTATCTTTTCAAATCCTTCCTTGATACCGGGAACATGTCCCGGTCTATGGAAGAAGCCAAGGTGGTCCTCTTCCCCAAACCCAATAAGAACCCCGTCTGTTGTAGTTCCTACTGCCCTATTGCGTTAATGAATTTAGACTCCAAAATCTTTACGAAGATCCTGACAATCAGATTAGACAAAGTAATTCCAGACCTGGTGCACCTGGACCAAGCAGGGTTTGTCAAAGGGAGGCAAACGTTCGACAACATCAGGAGAATCTTCATCTCATAGAGAAGTCAAATCGGGTGGGTTTAAGAGCAGAGGTTCTAGCTTTGGATGCCGAGAAGGCCTTTTAACGAGTCAAATGGTCATTCTTATTAACTACAATGGAAGAGATGGGATTTGGCCTGGTCTTCCTCCGCTTGGTCAAAGCCAATTACAGGTCCCCGCGAATCAGGCTAGCCATAAACGGATGTTTGTCCCAGGGGATAGAGATAAATAGGACATCCCTGCCTAGTTCCCCTATGTCCCCAGTCCTTTATGCTCTGTTTCTGGAGCCATTTCTGGTAAAGGTAAGACCGGACGGGGGAATAAAAGGTATCACCTGTGGGGGGGGAGGATCACAAAGTAATGGCGTTTGCCGACGACCTGTTGGTGGTTCTCACGGGTTGGGATACTTCCCTCAGGGAGTTCATGAAGCTCCTGTTGGAATTCGGCAAGGTGGCGGATTTGAGGATCAATACCCAGAAATCAGAAATTATGAAACTACAAGGAGACGCGTCCCCATCCCCACTCGAGACAGGGCAATTTACCCGGGCGAAGGGTTCCATCCAGTATCTGGAGGTGGCGCTAACCCCATTGATAGAGGGCCTATGTGGGGCTAACTACCCTCACCTGCTGGGAACAATCAGGACCTGACTCTCAGAGAGGAGGGACCTCAGTTTATCGTGGGCAGGCCGCAGAGTGGTAGTCCCCAATTTTAAGATGTACTACCAGGCGGCCCAGCTGAGGGTTATCAGAGAGTGGTTTGCAGTGTACCCTGATTGTATTTGGCATGGGATGGATAGGGCAGTAGTGGGGGGCCCCTGGATGAGGTTCTCTGGTGCCCCAAAGCAGATAGGCCCCCCAATATGTATAAATGTGGCATAACCGCTCTAGTTGGGGACATGTGGGACACCATGGTGGAGAGAGGGGGGGGATCACTACCTTTATCTCTCCGTTAATCAGGAATCCTCAGTTTACCCCTGGGCTTGGAAAATTAGTTTTCAATAGGTGGGAACAGCCGGGGGCTATTCGCATAAGGGACATGATGGAGGGGCAGGAGGTGAAACCCTTTCAAAAGTGTAAGGAAAAATTGGGTTTAGGGAGGAAGATAGAGTCCAGTATACTCACTTGCGGCATTGGCTATCTAATCACGACATGAGGAAAGCAGCCGGCAGGGACTTCGCCCCACTGGAAAAATATTTGCTAACAAACTCTGGGGACAGGCAAGTGGTCAGCAAACTGTATAGGATTTTTGTTAGCCCAATGACTCGACCCCAGTCGCACTATATGAAGAAGTGGGCTGACATGCCACTGCGCCCGTTGTCCGAAGAGCAGTGGTTGGAGGTTTGGCAGCGAATCCCGATGCTAATGAGGGGTATGCAAATTAGAGAAATGTGGACTAGAATTCTACTACAGTGGCATCTGACCCCCGAGAGACTACATAATAACTTCCCCTCAGTTGCTCAAATTTGCTGGCGGGGATGCAATGAAGCGGGTACTTGGATACACATATGGTGGCTGTGCTCCGTCCTGAAACTCTTTTGGGATATGGTTAGCAAGGAAATGAATGGAATCTTTGGCCCCCAAGTGAAGAGGGACTTTGGGGAGGCCATGTTGTGCCTGAGCGACGTGCTAGATTCCTTGCCGTCTAAACCACAGAGGAAGGCTTACATGATTCTCAGCGTGGCAGCGCTCTCTTTAATAGCTAAAAAATGGAGGCAACGCTCCATTCCTAGCTAACAAGACTGGATAGCTAAAATTTGGCACTATACCGCACTGGAGCGGCCAACCTATTCTATTCAAGGGGAATACCTAAAGTTCAAAGCTGATTGGGACTTGGTATTAGACTTTTTACATAAAGAATATCTGGAACAATGGTGCCCCCAGAAATTGAGACTGTTGGACATTCTGTGAACAGCAATATGACTTGCCCAGTTCACCCCTCTCAGGAAACACTGGGTATTGCAATCCACGGTTGGGGAGTGGGGGATGTGGGAGGTGTGGAAGGGGGAGGTCAGAGGGGAAGGGGATTGTTACTGTTATTGTTCAAAGCTTGAAATGCCAATAAAAATAAATGTAAAAAAAAGAAATACGTTGTGACCTGGAGCAGCTAACTAACAATGTCTGTGTCAATTCCAGTGACGCATTATAAAAATACTTGAAGTAGTAAATGCGCAAATAGGAAAATAAACGCAAGTAGTTAAAAAAGAAATGCAGTACTTACGCTGGCTTTGGATATTATTTTCTTGGTATTTCGATTTACCTGCTGCCAGCCTCTCCCCTCCAAATATCAAAACACTTTCCACACTGCACTTCGCATATGCGCTTTGCGCATAGTGTCTGCTATGTAGAGAATGAAAAGAAACCCACTATCCTTAAAGGTCCACTCCAGGTAAGAATCACCTCCACGAGCACAGAAACAGGATGTCGGCTCATTGATTCACCAAAACACTTTTTACACTGCACTTCACACCTCATGCAATAGATTAGGGAAGGACTGGATAAGAAAAGGATTCCGTCTTGAAAGTATAAAAAAATGCAAAAGTACTTACTTGCTAAAGAAGTTAGTGTGGTAACCGTATCTCTGTGAAAGAAGTTACAAAGTGTCATTTAATATATGGTTACCTTTGAGTTAAATTGTGCCCCTCTAAAAAGAATGTAACGTTGAATGGTGTTCCCCTTCTGAAAAGTTGTACATATTGGTACTGTTTTAATATTATTAGCTGAGTGAGTGTAAAAGATCACCAATAGGGTTTACCTACCTTGAATAACCTTGTGTCTGTCTTAAAGTGTAACATTGGTTTTTGCTTTCCCTGGTCTGTTTTAGATACAGATCTAAAACAGTCTTAGGGTGTATACCTACCTTTAAGTACCTGGAGGCTCCTTTTTAAAAGTACATAGGTCTTACTGACCTTGATTAGCTGCTGCTCTTCTAAACTTGTAACCCTGGGTTGTTCTTCCCTGAATTGCTCTGGTGCTATTCTAAAATAGTTTAATAAAGTTTGTACTTACCTTAGAAACTTTATTGTACACTTCTTAAAAGTATACTGGGTATCCTGAGCTATTAAGTAGCAGATAGCCATGCACCAATAGGTCAATTACTTTTCCTGAAATACATTTCTTTCTTAAAGTGTAATTGGGTTTTGCTTTCCCCGATTTGCTTAGTGCATTCTAAAATAGTTATTGAGTGTTCATACATATCATGGAGTAATTTGAGGCCCCTCCAGAAAGTATGAGGAGTTTTACTGGCTCTGAACCGAGTTCTAAAAAGTAATCTTTCAAGGTGTATACTTGTAACAAGGTTGATTTATTATGTCATTTCATAACTGAGTGTCACTGCATGACTGACGGGGTCAACTACAGATAGTATTCTAAAAATATATCTAACCTGGTTTTAGTCTCCAAGAATAGATGACTGCCTTTCTGAATGTGTTGGAGGTTTGACTCACCTTGACTACTGATTGTATTCTCAATAAGGTTATACTTTGTGTTGTAACCCAAACGTATTGAGTTGGTTTTCATAATTGTGTTTATATGATATATTATGCTACTTATTTCCCCAGAGTTATGTGGGTCTACTTGTATTTAAATAAACCCATTATTGTTATGATATATCCCCCTCTCGCTCCTAAGAAAAGCCTGGCTGCTTGTCCATGCTACCCACATTCGCAGGTGGTACAGTCTTATACTAAGAGTGGAGATTATGTACTTCCTCAGTTATGGTTTTTATGAAGTCTTAGTTGGACTTTAGAAAAAGTGTCCTAACAGAGATGGAGACACAACTTTTCTCCCATGCAACCCTATGGAGGATAGGAAGCGAAGAAACTGGTATGTTAACTTAACCCCACTTACTCGGATTACTCTAGAGACCACCGCTGAGGTTCCGGATTTCATTGGGAACACGTTTGTATGTGCTTGGTCTGGTCATGGGAGGCCAGGATTTACAGGTGCAGTATTAATTTCGGTTGGGTGCGGCTCCTTAATCCTGGTCCCAGGCATGGTCCAGCTGAACACCCTTGTGATGAAAGCAAGAATTCTGTGGAGCAGGTGACCTCAGGATACCTCCATGGAGCGAAGAAGACTGGTTGTAACGGGAGTCACCACAGTCAGGTGGTGGTATGCGATCTTCAATTGATGAACCAAGGCGCAGTTCCTGCACAAGTTCAGTTTAGATTTGAAGGCAGAAAATGCAGAAGCAGATGTCTTGTAGCACAAATTGAAGATTCCCCCAAGTTCCAATGATGGACACCGAATGGGGACAGCTGCAGCGAGGTAGCCCAGGAGAGAGCTGGTCTGTCCACCGGTTGGGGTTTGGGCAGGTACTCTTCCAAAGGGTCAGAAAGCACGGATCAAGGGGTTGAAACTGGTTGTTCCCACCGGTCCAGGGGTCAGGGTACCGACACAGGTCTTCTAGAGGTTAGGCAGAGGAGCAGGGCTTCACTAAGACATGGGCGAGGAGGACGTGGTACTCGGACCTTCTTGATCTGACCACCTCAGCGCCTGGATCTCCTTAGCCAGTCGGAAGGCTGGTGCTTCACCCGGACATGGAGTCCCTCAACCTACATGCGTGACTCTTGAGAGAATGAGAGCTGACTGGAACCTCTCAGAGGAGGTGCTTGAGTGTTGCTGGCTGCTTGCAGACCATCTTCAAGATCTCTGTACGCATGCAGGTGAAGATTTGAGGCGTGGTGCAGGGAATGCGAGATTGACCCTCTCTTGCCCCACCACTTTAGTGATGGAGTTCTTTCTCTCACTGGCCTCAGCAGGCCTTCCAGTAACCACAGTCAAAGGATATTTGGCGGCCTTGTCTGTTTAAAAGGTCCCCGGATCGGGGTTCTTATTCCATAATGCCGGTGATGGCTCAATTCCTGAAGGGCCTTGTAAATAAGTTTGCTCCGGTTCCCTTTGTTGTCGCAGATTGGGATCTTAATCTGGTTCTAACCTTCCTTATTACGGCTCCTTTAGAGCCCATGCATATCTGTTCTTTACGGCTGCTCTCTTTAAAGACAGCCTTCTTAGTGGCAATAACATCCGCTAGGCACGTTAGTGAATTGCAGGCCCTTTGTTGTAAACTGCCCTTCCTGTGGTTCTTTCAAGAGAAGGTCTTGCTGAAAGTTAAGGCCGGGATTTCTACCTAATGTGGTGTCCGAGTTTCATCTATTGCAGCCATAGACCTGCCAGTCTTCTATCCACTTCCACACCCTTCCAAGGAAGAGGAGCGTTTCCATCGACAAGATCCCAAAATGGCTCCAACTTTTGTTGCAAGGACGTCTGAATTCCGGAAATCTGACCAACTGTTTGTGGCCTATTTTTAGCCCGTAAAGGCCAGGCAGCAACGAAACGAACACTATCCTGGTGGATCATTTTGTGTACAGCGGAGTGCAGACAGGGAGCTGCCTTCTGGCATCACACCACACTCGACTAGAGGGGTCTCTGCATCAACAGCCTTACAAAGGGGAGTCCCAGTTAGGGATATTTGTTGTGCGGCAACATAGTCCTCACTTCACACTTTCGCTAAACACTACAGTATATATGTTGCCTCTGGGGCTGATGAGCGTTTTGGCTGGGCGTTGCTGCAAAATTTGTTAGTGTAACTTTCTACCTGCTTTCCTTTGCCTTACTGATTGGGGAGTCAATCAGATGGGGAATCTGTGGGAGAAAGGCAATCAATTGAAGGAGAAATTACTTACCGTAATGTTCTTTCTATGGATTCTTCTCCTGCCGGTTCCTCATCTACCCACCCATTCATCCCCGCTCAAAGTTTGGCGGTTGATGCACATCTCTTTAGCGGGTTGACACTTGGTGATGGTCCTTGGATGACTGTTTTCTGTCTTTAATGCTGCATGGTTTTTCTCTTCAATCCCCCAAACATATTTTCTGGCGCTACAGGTTGTGGTGTCTTTTGCAAGGTTTTTCTTCCCTTGGGAAGTTTGTTGTATTAACCCCACGTGATCTGGTTAGGCCGCTGTTTTCTCTATTTTCCTAAGCAGCAGTCGAGCTTGCAGGAAAAAAATGGGGAAACTGAGATGTGGGGGCGTAGTGACAGAGTATATATAAGACGGTGGACGTCATGTCCGGCGCCGACAATAGAGCCCCGAGCAAGACAGATCGACGGCCGAGTAGAGGTCCACAAACGTCCACTGACAAAGTTTTTCCAAAGCAGCAGAGCTGGATGAGGATATCTCTCAGTTGAGGAATCTGCAGGTGAAGAATCCATGCAAAGAAAATTACGGTAAGTAATTTCTTTGCCTTCAGCACTGGATGTCAACTAGGAGAAGGGAGCCATTCTCCTAGTCCAGTGATATTTCCGTTGTGAAACCTAAACTTGACAGACCTTTACCAAGGAGGAGGGAATTCTTCTCCTGGGTTGGGAGAAAAACTGGTTTTCCACAGTTTGGTCATTTGAGCAAGCGGGAATCGAAGAAGCCTGATGAGAAGCAGCCTCCTTTGGAAGTTATCTCTGAGAGCATTGAGACAACAAGAACCCCCTTCTTCGAAGCAGAGAAAGGCTACATACACCAACAAACCTTTTCTTGTATGAAGACCGGATCACCCCAAGTCTCTTCTTTCCCCTTTTTTCTTCCCTTTTTCTTTTCACGAAGATAAAAATGAACAAAACACCTAACCCCCTGCACAATGGAAGCGAGATGAAACTAAATAAGAGATTTTCAAACCCAGGTCTAGCACATAAACTGGGATAAAGGAGGCATTCTCATGGGATGTGGTTTTGGTTTTAGACTTTTGTGTTTTAGTGGTAGGCATAGTTTAGAGGTTTGGACCAGGACAGATCATTTTATTGGGATGATCATTGACTTCCTGACAAACCCGAGTTTGTTTGATGTAGGGAAGGCCACGTCTAGAATATTATAATAAACGTTTATAGCCTGAACTTCAAGCGCATGGTCATACTCCTCATTCCAAGTCGCCACAAATATCAGTTCTAGGAAGCTTGGTTTCCCTTTTGAATTCTTGTATTTTTACATTGCACTGCACCTTACAAAAGTATCCCAATTGCACTGTAACACCCTTACACATGGTGTGTCGGTCTGTGTCCCCCACTCCCAGTAATGGGGCTGGGCAAACTAGTCCCAGTCCACATTTCTGCTACTAGGGCGGATGTGAAACCAGTAGTTGTTCCTGATTGGACAACTACTGGCAGTTTGAATGGTGCAGATCCTTTCCATTAGCGGCCTTAGACTTGATTTCCGCTCCAGTTTTAGATAAAATGACTCCTTCTACGGCATTCTTCACGTCTATGTTGGGCCAAGAATCCTTTGGCAAAGAGCAGCCTGTTGATGACTGTGAGGGAGAATTCTCAGAAATGTGCTAATTCCCTTCTACCTTAGAGACCCCCAGCACTTTTGCTGGACTTTAGGACTTTTAATTTCTAACCTGGAGAGAGTGAGACCTTTTTCCCCACTCTCGTATTTTTCTGTAATTTGGTTTGTGTTTCTTTTAACTTTGGAATCTGACAAATTCCATAGGCATCATCTTTACATTGTGACGCACAGCACCTTCAGTGCAGTGGCACATGGAAGTCTTAGATTTCCCAAAGGTTTAAATACCTTGTCTTGTTGAAACTACTTGTTCCAAGAGCAGTGAAGTGAAATGTACTGTACTTACATTTTTGTATCTAGACCCAGCACACGCCATCTTACAATAGAGTGCTGGAGGGGTTACTTAGTATCCCCTTTGTCTAGTTTATCATGTGACATTTTTGTGTTACCCTTTCTACAATTAATGGCTGGTGGCAGGGGTTCACTTTTTCCTACCATTGTGTGTTTCTACTGGGGGCTGCAATTAAGCACCCATTGGTGCCCATTTTTTCAAAACGGCCTCAGTCTTCTTTTTTCGCCATTTCTTGTTGGAAAGATCCTTGAGAGTTAATCTGCGCACCAAGCCAGGTTTGGTCCCTTTGTTCATTTTGTCTTTGTCGGGATTCACTGGTGAAGCCTGTCTCTGGCTCCAGCGTGTCTGGCAGTGGCAGGAAGTGAGGGAGGCGCCTGAAACTCCCTGTGCTTAATCCCCTTGGTTACAGGAATGTACCCAAAGGTGATTCGCCGGCTGGCTGTCCTCGGAGGACAGCCACCCTGCTGTGTGATTGACAGCTAGGCTGCGAATGAATGGGAGAAACCTGCATAAAAGGCAAGGCTTTTTGCTTGGAAGGCAGAGTCGACCATTGGACAAAGGAATCCAAAGAAGAACTTGGAAGAGACGCTTGCTGCAACTCCTGGACCGTTGGTTTGCCCGGTGAAGCCCTGCTGCATTGCTGAAGCTCTGAATTCGCCTCGACTAGAGAAGCCCTGCAACGGACGACTTCTGCTCTTTGATTTGTGGGACGAATCAACCCCAAAGCGAACTCGTCTGGACCTCCCCTCTGAGCAGGCTGTACTTCTCTTGCTGCTGCAGGAACCAATTGCCAGCGAGAGTAACACCAGATCTAGTGCATTGTTTTTAAGTCGGACCCAAGCTCCAGGAAGATCCTCCGGACTCCCATGAAGCAGGACTGACCAAGCCTGAGCCATCTCAACTGAGTGCTGGACCCCAGATGCGAGGAAAGTCCATAGTGGTATCCGAGAACCGCAGTGGTGCTATTTGCGAGAAGCTGAAACCGCGAAGTGCTGCTGAACTGAAGTTTGTCCATTTCTGCTGCTGACCTCCCCTTCGTAGTGCAGGAGTCCCCAGACGTCCTCCCTCTTGTCCCCCACGACTGAAGCCCAGGAACAACCTGATCTGCAGACCTACACAGGAACAGAAGCCAGCTGGAACCAATTTCTTCTAACCAAAGGTACTGTAAATCTAAGGGGACTTACCTCTTGTCGTGTAGCCTTGTTAGCTCTTTGTTGAGATTTGCCTTGGTTGCTCTGGCAAAGTTGCTTGCAGCTTTGCCCCCCCACAAGCCTCCCAGCTTGTGGCCCGACAGTGATTTCAAATGTATACAAAAACTTCTAAAACATTGTGCAAAACTTTTTTACCTACCTGCAAGAAGTGCTTCAGCTCACCTAAACATTTGCTCAACTAACATTGGCTGTCTTGGCTCCCTGAAAGACTCTTCTTACCTCTGACGTTGTGCTTTGCCTTTCCCCCAGGAAAGGGTTATTTAACTTTGCAGTGTAGGGTTCAAAAAGTACTTGCCTGCTTAAGAATATTTGTTAACCATTGTTTTGTTCCCTCAACAACTTCTTTTGACACTAACCTCAGTGTTGCTCTAAATGTACCTGTGATATATTAATGCCCACAGTGTCCTAGTTATTTGTCACCTCAGGGTGTAGAAGAATCTGTGTGCCATTTCAAATGGGTATTTACTGATTTAAAGAAACTGAGTGTGTATTTAGAAATATATTTTTGTGTTACTTCTATATTGCTTCCTTCTAAAGAAGACTTATTCAACCTACTGGTAAATAAATTAATAATTGTTTAATCAAGAAACCTTGAGTGTAAGTTTTTATTTGGATACTTGTCACTGTGAATCCCTGTGTAACAACCTTACTGCTCACATTGACCCCTCTTGAGGTAAGCCTGGCTGCTCAGTCACTCTACCAACTTGTGTATTACATCCTTATACCAAAGGTTGGGTTAACTATTGTCAAGAGGTCAAGGCTGGTGCAGTCTCCCACAGGGTACTGCATACAATCTTGCGTAACGATGACCTAAGTACGACTTCTGCAGTGGACCAATATTCCGTCTAGCGATTTACCAGTGAAGCTCTGCTCCTCTGCCTGATCTCCAAAGACCCTTGTCAGTGCTTCAGCCCATGGGCTAGTGGCACCAACTAATCTCGATCTCTTCTCGAGGTTGAATGACCTTGAAGCTTTCAGAAACTTACATGGACTGCCCGATGTACTAACCAGCACCCTTGCCGTTCCACGTTGAAGCCCAGAAATTCGGTAGTCATGTGCTTGTGCCATAAGTCTCCTCCTCCTCCTGAATGTTCAACTTTCTAGCATCAAGGGAACCTGTCCTGAAGTGGCTTCTTTAACTGACACTGGAAGGACACCTGTTGTCGCTTGCAATAGGTTATCGCTGGAAATAACCTTCCTCTATCCAGTGAAGTGTCCTGAAGAGGTCTGCGTCGTCGAAGTCTGCATTTTGTAGTTGCACCTGACTGGAAGAAGCTTTGAACCTGCAAATCCTGGGCAACTCTCATCCGATCAAAGGACGGAAGACTGCTGTTATGAATGTTTTTCTTTTTAAGTAACTTTCCCTCCATAGTCTATGGACACCCAAGCTTTTTATTTTTGGTTTTGCACCTTGTCCTGACTTTGTAGAGAAGTGAAGCCTCCAGTTGAATTAATTGAATTCCTTTGACAGGTTGGTTTTGACGCTTAAATATGCAGGGCGAAACCTCCCATCCAACCCCCCACAGCGCTCCTCTTAAACTATCTACGATAATTATTTCCCTAAACCCCGACCCCCCATATGTGCAGCAAAATCCATTGTACAAATGTTACAAATTATCCTTCAATGAAATGTATTGCAGAACAATCTCCCATTCCCCTTAAGAAAGCCCACCTTCTTAGTTTAGTCTGGTAACACATGAGTTTAGTCAAATGGCTAGCACCCAGGCTTAGTCTGAGGGTGGAGGGCTGAGGGCTGTAGTGAGGTACAAGGAACTCCGAGCATACACTTAGTCCAAGAAAACTCTGACACACTTAGAAATGATATAAAAATAATTATTTAACATGTACACTTAGGCACACTGTTGTAACTTTCAAGTCAAGTAAGTACTATAACACAGTAAAACAAGGGAACAACACTTTGGAACATTAACCACAGTTGTTACACTGGAATAGCTTTTTCAGTAACAAATCACATAGTAAAACTATTTGAAACGTATATGCAAACATTTCCAACCTCTTATAACTTCTAGTAAATTTGTTCCAGCCTGCCTTAATGAGACCAACTTTATTTTATGAGAGTCTCACGGTGTTCAGAGGGCCCATTGGAACACCAGTGACTAGGAACTGGGCAGAACCGGCTGGATAACCATGTAAAGGTTAAGAGTGGTAGAGCCCAATAGGATCTCTTCTCAGTTTTGCAGGTAAGTAAATGTTAGGTTTCACAAGTCAAGATGTTTCCTTGAAGGCTTACCCCAAGGACCAATGTCCGAAGGCTGGTTGTTCACCCCAATGTAACTCTATGGAGACCTAAAAGATTGCATGATGCATGCGATCTACAGCCCCCAGAATCAAACAAGCAGACTCCAGGTAAGTTTAGCAGGAGTAGGACAGTACCTTCAAGTGAAGAAAACTGTTGCTGCAGGACATTTTTAGCGGTGAGGCTGCAGCAGGCACGGTCACAGGGTTTTCAATCTTGACGATAGAAGAAAGGGACTTTGGTGGATCTGGCGATAGCTCTCGTGCAGACGCATGTCCAGCAAAGGATCTTCAAGTTTCTGGCTTGTTAGTGCCTTTTTCAGGCATGGAGGAAGGATGGTTGTTACGGCGGTAGACTGTTCTCCTTTTCTCGGCCCTCGTAGCTGGTGAGTGGACTTTGGGGACTTGGCTTGAGTCACTGCAGGCTTGGGAGGATGCCCACAAAGTTCCAGGTTCAACTGCGCTTCAGGCGACGGTGCACAGTGACGTAGCATAGGTCCCCGGGTATTGGTGAATTGCAGGTTGTGGAGGTCTCAGCTCTTCCAGGGATGGTCTGATTGTAGTTGCTCTTTGGACTAGTTATGCCCACCAGCCATGGTCAGTTACTCAGCAGGCTCTGGCAGTTGCTGGCGGCATCCTCCTTCGTTCTTCTTTGGAATCTCCTTTTCCAGTGGTTGTCTTCCAGGTTTCAGCTCTAGGACCACAGAATGCATCCAAGAACACCACCAGAGTCCACTATTCATGACCCAGGCACCATTCAAACTTGGGAGGTGGTTGTCCAATAGGGGCAGCCAGCCTCCCAGTCTGAAATTGTTTGTCAGCCACACTGCAAGACAAAGGACAGGGGAGTTTTGGTCACCTCCCCCACTTCCTGTCCTGCCAGTCACTCAGAGGCCCTTCGCTGGATTTCCTTGCGAAATCTGGCAAAGACAAAGGGACCAGAGAATCCTCCCTCACCCAGAAAGGTAGAAGATATCAGAAAGGACATGCCATCTTGTTCTGCGCTTAAAGTACAGCCACAATTTTGGTCAAATGGTCACCCTTGTGTACTCTACCACAGCTGCGAAGACAGCGGTTAGGGGAGTTTTCCTAAAGTCCTACTGGCAGTAAGACTTTAGTAAGCTATCCGAGTGGTTTGTAGATCCCCAACTCCTTAGTATCGGTCTGTACTAGTTCAGGACCTTGGTAGAGTGGCAGAGCAGTCAGACTTATCTTAAGAGGAAGATGTGAGCTGTAGGTAAGTACACCAAATCTTCGCTAGACGGGCACAATAAAGAAGCACTTGCACATATAGTTATATAAAAAGTATATATTATATCTACAATAGAATCTCTTTAAATACTTCAGACGTTTGTATTAGAACACTTAATCACTTGGTAATACACTTCAAAGGGCACTTTCACTTTTGTGTTTGTTTGCTGTTACATTTGTTGCAATGTTAGAAAGGGAAAAGACAATGTTATCGTATTATCGAATATCGCACACTCATGGGATTTTCAACGATTAAACAGTAATACATTTACTCTACAAACACATAATAAAGTCACTTAAAGGGAGGAAAATGGTTAGCGTAGAATGAGTTAGTTCAAGGTTCTAGAGATGGTTTCTTCGCCTAGCAAGTCTTTTAAATCCAAAAACGCAACCCTAGCTAAAGGCAGTTCGGAGAGGACCGGAAGTCTAGACAAGCAGCGAATTACTAAGAGTTCCTGTCGATTTCTTCCAGTGTCTACAGTTATTGAAGCAGCAAGTTGACAACTAACAAAGGAATCCTTAAAACAGACTCGAGAAGGGGGACACAAGCAGCAGCTTGGGGTCATAGGGTGTTGCCCTGGACACCCCTACGTGCACTCCAATGCTCTAGAGTGACTTCTTGGAATCAGGTAAGCAATACCTCCCCCCCCCCCACATTACCTTAGGTTAGAACAAGGTTTTCGTGCTGGATGCTCCGCGATGTTGCTGCTCTGGACCCGACATCTGGATTTCTTGGTCTGGTGACTGAAGGCAAGACAATAGACTGGATCTCTCAGAAGTAGTCTTGAGGGAGGACCTGTGGCATGACTTTCAGCAACTTCTTAGTTCACGCTGCGGTTTTGGCGCCTTTTCTGCGGCACAAACAAAGGATACGGATCGCCCGGTCAATCTTCCTCCCTTGCTTCAGTCTCTCACTCTGGTGAGGGTGTCTCGGCAAGTTGATCGTATCTCTGGAGTGTACTTACGCATTCAGCAAAGATTTGGACGGATTCAGCCTTTCCACGATGATGCACTCGAAATGGGCAGCAGGTCTCCTGGTATTGGAGTTCTGCAGCTCTGGAAGCTCCTAGGGCTTCGGGAGATGGTTTGTTTCAAAGTTCGTCTTGGGACTGCTGGTTCCCACCAGCTAAAGGGAAGGAGTTGTCCTCTTCTGAGGTCTTGTCTCGCATAGAAATCGGTGTCAGGACAGAGTGGTCACTTCATGGTGTTGCAAAGAGTCTGCAGGCATCTCTGGTTGTCTTTTTTGGTTACTTCTCTTTCCACTGGTTTACTTGCTTTTCACTCCAGAAGCCTCACCTTTTATACAGTTCCAGTACACACTCCTCCGCAATCTCTCTCAGCATTTTACAGACCGGGGTGTTTGGTTGTCCAATCAGGACAGCCATACCTCCTGTGGGAGCTGGACCTATTCAGGCACTCTGGCAGACAAAGGAGGGGGGGTGGAAACTCCTCCCCTACTTCCTGCCTTCCCAACCACTCTGGAGCCTAGGCGGCGATACCTACTGGTTTCCTCCAAAGGCAAAACACACACACTGACCTCCCCCTCCCAGACTGGTAGAAGGTCTAACAAAACAACCACGCTAATAATGGCGAAAAAAGAAGGGAGGCCCCAAGTTGGTCCTTAGGTGCCCCTTTTGTTGACTACTGAGGCTATGGACATAGCCTGCGGTACAAAAAATACACAATAGTTGGTACAACACGTCCAGTGCCACCAACCATAACTAGGGGATCTGTCTGTTCCTGTGACTTTAGTCACAAAGACAAAGGGGGGTACTAGTTATCCCTTTGGCACGCCACTGAAGGTGGTGTGTGATCTCTCTGACTATAGAGTTTTGGGAGAGATACTAAGTAGTTATTTGAGGATACAGAAAACAAATCCTAAATGAGGACTCCAAGGGTCCACAGCAACACTGCCCATAAGGAGCTGTGTGCTGCAGTGGTAAAAACACAGATGCCTTTAAGAGCTATGGAGCAGACACTCCATATTACAAGTAGAATACAAAGAATAGAGTTCCAAAAGACATAGCCCACAGGAATGAATGAGAGGAAAAAGGCTCCACTCAGTCAGGATTGAAAGAAAAAGGTCCAGAAGTCCAGCAGAAAATGCTGGGGTTCTCAATTGAAGAGGGGATGAAGCATTAAAATGATCTCCCTAATAGCCTGTGACAAAGGTCCACAAAACGTTGTGTAAAAAGGTACTCTGCCACCAGCCTGAACTGAGAGCTTGTCAATGTCACCAACAACTTACTGGAGAGAAAAGGGATAACTTGGATCCCCCCCAGAACCCCACGTAAGATGGGGTGTGCTGATCTCACAAAAGAAAATACAGGTAGGACAAAAAATATCCCCCTGCCTTGGTAACTGTGAATTAACCAGGGTAAAATTAAGAAATACTCAAGTGGAAGCTCTAAGAGCTCCCAGCAACACTGCACAGAAAGTGCAGTGTGCTATTTAGTACAATGTAGATGCCGGAAACGTTGGAGGAAAGCATGACCAAAATGAAATACCAAAAAGGGTAAAAAGGGTTCCCAAAGCAAAGGAAAAGAATGAGTGACTGTGAAAAAAGGTTCACACTAACTCAGGAAAACTGGTAGAAAATACAGCAGTCCAGGAAAAAGTTCTGGGAGACTTGAGGCGGAGTAGAATTCACTGTCCTTTTGCACATTTGTTATGAAACCTGTTTTGTAACATTTTCAAATTGCACACAGCATCTTCCAAGGCAATGGGGATACCTTTATGTCACCCTAGATGTACACCAAATTCATTTTTGGTTACTTTTAAGTGTGCCCAAAGACAAGCTGCTAACAGCAGTTACATTTTTACAATTTCTGCTAAATTTTTACATTCGCATTTACTGCGTTTGGCTACTAAAAATGGCTAGTGTTCTAAGATGGCTTGTTCTTTGCCCTTCACAGGTCAGGCATTCCCTTTTATGGTCATGCATTTTCCCGTGATAGCAGCTGTTTTCGCGGGCTAGTGAATGCCATGTGTTTATGGGCTCCAGAAGTGGGATTGTAATGGTCTAGTCTCAATCCACACACTTGTGCCAGTATGTCTAGTGTGCATGCATGAGTCGGCCCCACAGTGGTCCCCGATTGGACCACTGCTGGTGTGCATGTGTGGGGCATATCTTTCTTTTGGAGATTCGAGTTTGATCACTGCTGAATTTAGGATAAGAGGAGTCTTGCAGCCATTCCAGCAGATAAGAAAAAGAGGCAAGTATGCTGTGTAGCTGTGCAGGTGACGTAAGACCTGGGGACGACTTCTGAAGAGGCCTAGCGACCATTCTTGCTACTGTCCCGGTGAAGCTCTGCTGGACTACCCTTTGGACTGGTTGGACCAATCAGACTCTATGCCTTCTCACGATCCTGCAGCCTGGATACGTTGGAAGTGTTCCTGGACCACGCGGTGGACTGACCATCTCAGTTTTTGGCTACTGCACCAGAAGCATTTCTGTTATGTGTTCATGTACCTAGTCCTACAAGTCACCTTCCTACCAAGTTTCAGCCTCACAGCATCCACCTGCCCTGTTCTGGAACGCTTCCTTTGTTGGTGACTGGTGAGACGCCTGCTGTCGCCCTGTGTGGGTGACTGTCGCTGGAACTTGTCTTCCTCCATCTGGTAGTGTCTTGAAGACACCTGCATCGCTGGAAAATGTTGCACACAGTTCCTGGATCCATCTGGAAACTTCCTTGCACCCGCAGCATCTTCTACTGGATCCAACAGTGGGAAAAGCTATCCCAATCGACGCAGCCCCCCTCGCCACTATCCACCCCACCCCCCGTTGACCCTATTCGACCTGCCAAGTCCTTTGGGGAAAATCCAATTAAGGGCAGTGAGTAGTCGCAATACTTACCAGTGCCTCTATCTCCTCCATTATAAAGTTTGTGAAGAACTTTGATTTATTATCACATTCCATTGGATTTTAAACATCTGTTGAAAAAGCTCTTCTAGATGCTAGACAAAGTAGTTTATTCACCTGTAAATCCCTTTGAACAACTTCTGGAACAATCTTCACACCCACAGGAACATTTCCTAACTTTGTCCCATCTTCTAGAGGTACTTTGTAAACTTTTGGCCATTCTGTTTAGGGTTGGATTCATAAGGTTAGGGCTTCCTGTAGACTAGTTATACAATTACCTAACTACTTACCTTCCGTTTCAGGTGTAATGGTGAATTGTATGCATTGTATTAACCAACAGTGACTGTATGTATGTTTTATATTTAGTGTTGTGTGATAACTTTACCTTCTTGATTCATTTTTATAGTGTGTTTTTGGGCCTACATTAAATAGAATATTTGTATACTTACCTGTCTAAGTAGAATCTTTGTGTATTTCACTGTGTGGACTCATTGTGGGCCCCTGACCCCACTCGCCTCTCCTGAGATTTATCCTTGCCCACTCTCTACACTTACCTTGACTCGGTTTGTCTAAACTCCCAGAGTGCCCTGTTCACTAGAACTAGGGTCACCTCTAAAATCAGCCCACCAGGCCAGATTTTAGAAATCCATCTTAACAACCGCTCTCCCCGCGACCCCCAGATGACCCATCTTGGTTGTTAGGAAAGATGTTCTTTTTTGCAACTTTCCCTCCATAGTTTTCAATGGAACCCCATTCTTTTTTTATCTGTTTTTATCCTGTCCTGGCGGTTTTAAGGACTTCACTTCTCTTGCCTTTTGCTCACGCGTTATGGGTAAACTGATCAGTTCTTCAGGCTATCAGTACTAAGAAAATGTGTTTCCCTTTTGAATTCTTGTTTTTTAACATTGCACACAGCACAATGCAGTGCAATTGGGATACTTTTGTATGGCCCCATCTTTTTACAGAGAGGATATTTGGTTATTTGCATATGTGCTTAAGACAACCCGGTGGCAGCAGTTACATTTTTACTGTTTCAGCATTATTTTTGGGGTGCACATTTGCCTTTTCTGCCTATGGCTTCTAAACATGACTAGAGCCCTGAAATCATGCGCCACAAGATTTTCGTTTTTTGTTTGGCCATATTGTCATTCATTTGGCCTTCTTCCTTCCTGTTAGGACAGTCTTTCTGAAGTCCAACTAAGGGCTTAGTAAAACCATTCAACTCTGAGACAGTACAAGACTCCACTCTTTGTATAAGGCTGTACCACCTGAGTATATGGTAGCATAGACAGAGCAACCAGGCTTATCTTAGGGGGGGAGAGAGGACTGTAAGAAGGTACAAAGAACCTGTAGTATACCAAGGGTTCAACAGAAACGCTGACAACCAGAAGTATTATTCAAAAATAAAGGTTTATTATACATACAAGTTAGGCCAAGATAAATCTTGGGGGGCTTGATCATAGAATTATAAACACAATATAAAAGCACAACCCAATGTTTAGTACACACACACACACCAACACACCAAAGCATAAACCTTATTATAAAACTAACAGTATTTCTAGGCAACTTAGACCTTATCAAACACATTTAGCGTAGGACACACCTATTTATGGGGAGTTAAACCATAAGTTACTTTCTGAATACTTTCAAGAATACAAGGTTAGTAGATTCTAACAGTTGTGCAGTGACGCTGAGTTAAGAAAAGATTTAGTAAACCAACATGCAAGTATACTTTTCTGAATAGTGGAACACTCATTCAATGAAAAGTAGAAACCTATAACCACATTGAGGATAATGCAGGTATACTAGGTGAGTAAGACCTTTTGGTGTAATATACCATTAGTTACTTTTAGCTCAGTGGAACACTGTTAGGCAGAAACCTGTGCAGTTCCCTTAGGGACCACTGCAAAAGATTTAAGACTACAGATGTTTGGCAGTAAACCCACTTGGTAGCAGTCTGTACCACACAGATTCACTTGGTAGCTGTGGCTGAGCAGTCAGACTTCCCTCAAGAAGAGTTAGGCAGTATGCAGAGTACACACAATAGGTACCGAGACAGTAGTACAAACAAACACTGACCAGAGCTTTGGTGTAAAAGTATATAATTATTTATTTAAAAACACACTTGTAGTTTACACTAGCAAAAACGAGGTAATTAAATTCAACACACAGTCACTATCCTATATATACAACCCTATTCACTTATTAGACAAGTCTTAGTGAGAAACACCACTTATTTTCAGACAGAGGTGAGCGCTTAACATAAGATGACACTCTAATAAATTGTAAAGAAAGGGAGGGAAAAAGGCAGAGTTAAAGAAGCACACAAGTTTCAATACTTTCTCAAAGAACCACAGTAAGGCAGTATAGGCAGAGTTCTACTGGAGAGCAAGAAAGTCAATTGCCAGGCCCACTCTTGGAGAGAGTAAGCAGAAGGGGTCCAGGTTCACACAGTGGGGTTATGCCCAAAGAGTCTTGTAGATAGTTTGCACAAAAAGGATGAAATTCAAGTCAGGAAAAGTTAGCTAGGTTGTCCCAGGCTAGCCCAGGTTAGAAAGTCGAGGCTTTACTGTCGCCCCGAACGATCTGTCGCAAGGGAAGCCAGGCGGGACACAGTACCTTGAGTGGGAAGGGAGCTCCAGCGGGGCAGTTGTTCCTGGCATCAGGTGCAAGTCGGTGTTCCGTCTAGAGGAAGAAGAGGTCTTGCCGTGGAGGAAAGATGAAGGTCTTTGCACTGCCAGGGAAGAAACCAGCCGCGGAGTCCTCCGGTTAAAAGGTACTACCCTTCTCTTCGCGGTAGTGGTAAACCGTGGTATTCCAGTTGCCGGAGTGCTTGGCACGAGCAAGGCGGCTACGAGATGCTCCAGGAAGGTGAAAAGAAGGCAAAACTGGTTATCCCCACCAGTTAAAGGAAGAAGACTATCCGGACTGGAGAATGCCTCTGACGTCGGTAAAAGTGGTGAGACGGTTCAGCGGGGCTCCACCGGTGGTGTCGTCATTGCAGGTCGGCTCATCTTCTCCCTCCTCGGATTCTTAGGTCCTGTGGCGACTTCTGAAGTTCCAGTCCCCAAAGCCCTGCTTTTATGCAGCACACCCCCATTCACTCAGCCTAGCTGTCAATCAAACATGCTAAGTGGTGAGCCGGCCGGCTCACCACTTGGGCCAATCACACAAGAGTGCGACTTGAGTTACCACGGTAACTCAGTCCAGGGTGCCTAAACCCCCTGACACACCCCGTGTGGTACTCGGACAGAGTGGCACACTTTTGGAGGCTTGTGTGGAGAAGTCCGTCAAAAAGTGGAACAAAGGGCTCGACTTGGGTTGGAGTCACAGAAGAGAGCACAAACGCCATTTTAGAATCGAGTTCTGGCAGAAAATACCAACCTGTGAATTAATAAATAAATAAACCGGCGGTATGTTCGAGGCTATAGGAATTAAATAATTAAAGTTGGTAGCCTCGAACAATGGGAAAATCCCATAGAGATATATTCGCGGTCGAATATAAAAAGTAGTATCCACTGCCACCAGCCAAAACTCGATCAGGGGGGGACGGAGACGTGCCCCCTCGAACAGACCCCGGGGCAATCGAATTGCCCCGACCAGTACGTCCACAATATGATGGTTTGTACTGGTTTCTGTTCATAATTTGGGACTAGCAAAGCCAATGGTGACTTTACATGCCCTGGGAGACAGTAGTCAGTCCCAGGGTATGGAGTCTATGTTGGGGGGTCGCTACGACACCCCTGGGTTACGGCACGGAGGGTGCTGTCTAACCCACATAAAAAAACACATGAGACCCTATGGAGTAAAAGGCCCCATAGCCCATAAAACACATGGAAAGTGAAAAGAACACCTCAAATCATGTCTAAGAGTGGGAGCAAAAGAATCTCACTCTTAGCAGGAGAGGAAAAACATAAACCCCAAAAAATCCAGCAAAGCTGCTGGGGGACTCACTAGGTTTGGGAAATTAGCCTTACAGAGAATTCTCCCTAACAAACACAGACTAAGGTAAGCAAGAACTCTTTACACTAATTTACGTTTGTAACAGGCAGACCAAGGTCATCTACACCTACAGAACATTCTGGGCAAGTAAAACCCAATGTGGTAATATACTATTACAATTGCTTTTCAGGTCAGTGGGACACAGACTAAGGTAAGCAATAACGTTCCAACTTATTTTGGGATGGTCCAAGGTAAGGAAAACCCATATACTTTTTAAAGGAGTTGTCAGCAACTTAAAGGTAGGTATAAACCCAAAAATGTTTTAGCATCTGTATAAAACCGACCAGGGAAAGCAAAACCCAATGTTGCACTTTAAGAATGACTCAGTTAAAATCCATGGTGGACTTATTTTATACAGACTACACAGAAGATCAGGGGAAGCAAGACCCAGTTGGTCAACCTACATAAATAATGTACAAGTAAGGACACTTTTTAAACACTTGTTCTCTTTTCTAGGCAACAGGCCCAATCCTTAGAAATGTTTTCCCTTATTCTTGGAGCATGATTGTTCTCAGTGGAAGAAAGGGGGTGGGTGGGGGGTGGAAGGGGTCACTAAGTTCACAAAGGCACCAAAGTAGCAAAAGTCAGAGTTCCTTTGGAAGACTATTAAAACAGGTAAGTGGTATGCTTGGAGAGGTTAAAAGTGTCCAGGGACTTCTGAGAAGACACCCTAGGAGGATTCTAGCAGTGGGCCTGCGTGAACTGGATAAGAGGACTCCCAATCACAAGAAACACCTCAAAGCTACAAAGCAATCACAAAGCCTTAAGGTAGATAAATACACCAGCCAACACAGTACCTCAGTAAGGAAGAAGAGTTGCAGCTGGAGAGACTTAGGATCTGCAGCCAAAAACCTGTCGATGGATTCCTTTGTCATGAAGACAGGACGTTGGAAGGGATTGTATAGCAAGGATCAATGGGGAAGGCTACAGGCAAGAGTTTCTTCACATCTGCATGCGGCTATGTGGTTTTGACGCCCCTTTCAGAAGCCAGAAGAAGACTGAATATCACTGATTGGATTCACGTCGCTAATCTGGTCCAGCACTCTGGTGAGGGGACTTCAAGGACTGGAATCGCATCTCTGGAAGTGCAGCAAGATGCCACCAAAGTATCAGCTCGATTCGGAAAACCTTGCACCGCACAATGGCTCGAGTTCCTAGGGTATTGGGCTATTGCAGCCCCACAGGGTCGCAGCACGACATGGGATGGCTCAAAATGCAGCCTAGTGGATCTCAACAGGCTCTGGGTCGAGGGTTGTCCTTTTTGGGTGCCCCAGGTCTATTGGATGGAAGGGTTACAGCAGGCTCTGGTTAGACAGCAGGTTCTCCAGTCACTGGAAATATTATACAGCTGTCTTTTCTTCATCATCCTCTTCGGTTTCAGCTCCTGTGGTCAAATTCCTCTTCAGCCTCCAGGATGGGACTTTCATGCAGTAACTCAGCCAATCGGATGTGAAGCATTCAAACTTCGGCGGGGTTGGCAGTCCTTTCAGGACAGCCAGTTCCCAGTTTAAACAGGATGCTCGCAGGCAGGCTGGAAGACAAAGGGCTACAGAGTTTTGCACTCCTCCATCGTTTCCTACCTTGGAGCCTGGACGGGCTTGACCATCTGATATTTTTTAAAGACATTGAATGATGGGAGATCAGCCTCGGAGAATGCGTGGGGCTCATCTGCACACAATTTCCTATGCTCACTGCAAAACAAACATAGTCACGTGTACTCTGGGTGGATACAGCCTACAGGCGCAGTCCTCCTGTCATTTTCAGTTGGAATGTGACAGCCAGGAGTACATGAAAGCGGCAAAAGGAGGAGGGCAACACCTTCCTCCTGCCCTGGCCAGCCTAATAAAATATCAAAGGCTCCATGGATCCAGCCTATTCTTTGTCTGCCTGCTGGTGGCACTGTATACGGATGAGTTAATTGAAGCAGGCCTGCGGGAGGCCTGGGCGCATGACTGACAAAAGGGACAGGAAGGCCAGCACCATTTTGATATGAATCTGTCTCAACTTGAAGACCGCTGCAGCCCCTTAGTATGAAGGTCAGTGAATGTCAAGTCTGGGACAACTGTTTACAGTGGTCATCCCAGCAGGGGGACCCCATTCATGAAGGTACGAATATGTGATTTTATGCGGACAGAAAGTCTGTTCTTGCCATAACTTCAAGGGTGACCTGCGCTTTGATCAGGGACCACAGAGAGCTCAATTAACCAGAGAGACCCTTTGATCCACAACCAACAAGAAGATGTTTTCACCCCTTTACCTTTCCTGTTGCAAAGCACTCTGGTTATGACCTCACGCATTACAGAAGATTGTTGGTTGGGACCCAGGATTGGTTCATTAAGGTAGGCTTAGCCTGCACCAATCACTGGTGCCCATTTGGATTTAAAAGAAGGCTGAGCCACTCTAAGTAGATCTGAAGACTTTGTAAGGAGTAACAAGGAGAACTCATTTGGACCCTGGCTGAAGGCGAACATACTGAATCCAGAGGACCCTCTAGCAGTTCCAAAACCAGTACACAGCCAGGACACACCGGGCCCTGATAGGCTCTACAAGCAAGCTTCCTAGGTGGGAAGTGCCAGACAGAGTCTGAACCGAAAGAAGGACCAGGCTGTTGCCTGCAACACTCTCCTGAGATTCGGGCTCTCTGCCTTGAAGGAAAACACAAGCCCAGCGAAGAAGCTAGGCGGAATGTGCGAACGCACATCAACCGGCGTTTGCCTTAAGGACTTTTTCGAGACAGTTGAGCCCCTCGAACTGCAACCGACTGAACCACTGACTGTTGTCACCCCGCACTCGCTAACGTCGCCCGAGACGCCTCGACCAGTGACAGATTCCTGCCCCTGAGCCACAGTGTAGGCCAGCCTGCAGCCGTCCATCCAGCCTCGCTCGCCGTACTGCCTGCCATCTGATGCCCAAAGCTGTTTCCTGTCTTGGACTCTGTCAAAAAAGCTGCAAAGCGCCCTGAAACCGACTTTACCCTGTCTAGCACCAAGAACTTCTACAAGCGCATGGTACATTGTGGTTCTGTCATTGTGGTTCCTACTCTGCAGGTCCCTAGTGACATTTTACGACCCAGCTCCCTTTGTGCTGAAACGAAGTATCCTTGAACTATTGAGATTAATTACTTTACCGACTACCCTCTTGTCAGTGTCCAGAGTGCATCCCATTTCCTTCTTGAAACTGTCTGTCCTCTGCATTCCTTTACAGGGTGGCTTGTATTTTGTAGTGTGCTAGAACTGTCTGTTGTGATAATAATGAAGTCGATATTTGTAAACAATCTTAACTGGACAGTCCCTTTTACCATTGAGTACTAGTTGTATTTTCTGTGTTGCAACTAACCAACGATCCACAACCTTGCAGTGATAAGCCTGCTGTTCTATCCACGTTACTAAAATTGGACAAGGTGGTTTATAATTGATTTGTGTTTCCAATCTGTTTGAATCCCTTCTAGTGGACTAAAGGTGTGGGGCTGATTGATGGTTTAGAAACTGATATTCATATCTGGACCACTTGTGCCCTGGAGGTGGATTCGTCACACCCACCGAAGATAAAAATCACACGAAGGAGTTTCACACCCTGGAGGGCAGGGGAAGACCAAGAAGGGACAGGAAGCACGGAAATGGCAAAAACAAGACTGGCTATTTTGGTAAAATGGGCATCCATGGGTGCTTTTACCGCAGCTGTGTAAACAGCCTGTGGTAATGGTGCACCCAATTTGTAACACGTTTCATTGCCACCAGCCGTTTAAGGTAAACTTGTCCCTGTAACAGAATTGTTAGTGCTAGTGAGAAAGGGGATACTTTGTATCTCCTCAGCACTCCACATAAGGTGGGGTGCGCTGGTTTCACCTACACAATGTAGATAGGATTGAAATGTCCTTTATACCCTTGGGAACTGTAGTTCTCACAAGGTTAGCCAGAGAAAGTAAAAGGGCAGCCCAATGGGCAATCCTGCAGCAATAAAAAAGTATATTCCAAAAGTTGTTAGAGGGTACAATTAAAAGAACACTATAGTCTTAAGAATGACACCCATAAAAGGAGTAAAAGGATCTTTGAGTGTTGAAAAAGGTTCCCACACACTGAGGTATAGGGAAAATGTATCTACCAGTCCAGCAAAACGTTTTGGGGCTCTCACGTGAGGTAGATTTAGCACCTAGTAAAAATCCTACCCAACCCTTCCCTCTCGGGTCAGGAAAGTTCTTATAAGGTCATGCACTTGCCCGGGAAAGCGGCTGCTGTCACAGGCTAATGAGCCTGTGTGTGTGTTTGGCCCAGAAAGAGAGGGCTGGGTCCGTCTACTCCCCAGTCCATATCCTTGGTGCCAGAGAGTATGTTTCAGGGGCAGATCTGAAATTAGTAGTTGACAACTACTGGATGTTTGAATGGTGCAAATCCTTGCTATTGGTCGGCTTGGACTTGCTCTCAGCTCGGATTTTGGATAAGAAGGGGTGTTTCGAATGGATGGGCTTGGACTTGCTCCCAGCTCAGATTTTGGATAAGAAGCAGTCTCTTGCAGCTATTCTTCAGCTCTATGTTGGTGCCAAGAATCACTCGAAGAGCAGACCCCTGGAGATCCGAAGTAAGTGGCCAAGCATCCCTTCCATTGTCTGGCCCGGTGGAGTCCTGCTCCTTTGCCTAACCTCCGAAGACCCTTAGCAGTGCGTCAGCCCTTGGACTAGTGGGACCAACTAATCTTGATGCCTTCTCCAGGCTCCAGCTTTTCTGAGACTTTGGAAGTGTCCCTGGACTGCCCGGTGTACTGACCAGGTCTTTTGTGGGCTACCTCAACAGAACCGTCACCAATCGTAGTTGAAGTCTGGAACTTTGGTAGTCACCAGCCTGTGCCACAAGTCAGCTTTTTCCTTTAATTCCTGCTTCCTACCTTCAAGGCAACTTGTCCTGAAGCAGCTGGTCTGACTGCAACTGAAAGGCCGGTCGTTGCCTGCAAACTGTGATCATCGCTGGAACTAGTCTCCCTCTGTCCCTTGAAGCATCCTAAGGAGGCCTGCATAGTTGGATTCTGAATTTCTTTACCGAAGGGTTACATCTTCCATTTCCATTCAACTGGCTTATTTCTCGAACCCGCACCTCACACTGGAACAAACGGCGGAAGATCAAGCCCTCAGCAACCCCCAGACGATTCACAGAGAAATCTGGGAAAATCTGAGTTGTGGGTAAGTAAGCAACAGTGTGGCCTCCCCTCCCCCATAGGATAGCATTTGGAACAAGTCCCTTTGTCTCTTATCTTCATTCCGCTCATGTTTGGTCGCCAAACCTGGTCTGGTATCCTGCCCATGGATTATCCTTGGGGTCTGGAAGAAAGGAGAACATTAACAATTCCTTTGATAAATTGTTGAATACATTTTTTAAATAGTTTGTAAATAATCTCCACCACAAACCCATTGCAACCTTCCGAAACTGCACTTATGCTGGTGAGTACATTGTGTTGGACTCTGTGACGTTTGGGCTCAAGGCCCCATTCATTTTAGGGTTTGGACTTCTCAAGTTAGCAAATTGTTCTTGTGATTGGTTCCCATCATTTACTGCATCTAACCCAATTGCGTTGCTTAAGTTATCTGATGTCGTATTAAGTGAACCTAATGTTGATTGTATATATTTGTATTGTAGAGTATCGTGTGATAGTACTACCTGTTAGTTTAATTTTTGAGTTTTTTGCAGGCCTAAAATAAATAACTATTTTCATAAGAGACTGTCTAATTCAATGCTTGTGTGGTATTCTGGATGGACTCATTGAGGGCCTCTGACCCCACTCGGACTTTCCCGAGACTAAGGCTTGACTGCTCATCCACGTCACTTAGTTGGATTTTGGCTAACCTCCCAGCGATCCCCGTTCATCAGACATAGTGTGGCATCCATCTTAACAATTTGATCCTGTGGAAAATCAGAGTCAGGGGGAGGGGGAGTAAGTAAATATACCTGTGCCTGCACTCCGGGCCTCCATAGGATAACATTGGGTGCAAAGCCCTTTGTCTCCCATCTATCTCTTAACTTTGTTGCCGAACCTGGGTCAAGTATCCTGCCCCTGGGTTAGCCTTGGGTTTGGAAGAGAGAGGAGAACTTATCAGTCTTCTGCTAAATTGTTGCTGAACTTTTAAATCATTTGAAACTATTCTAAATCACCACCACAAGTCCATTGTATCCCTTTAGATGACTCTTTAACTGTGAGAATGCTTGTGTTGGCACCTGTGGCTTGTGGGTACTAGGCCCTATACATCTTTGGGTTTCATTTCTAAATTTAGGGAATCGAACTTGTGACTGGTTCTCATCATTTTCTTCTGCATTTCTCATCATTTCTTCTCACCTGTTTCACCTGGTTGGTCATTTGATGTGTTGTAAGGGAACCTACTGGTGAATGTGTGTATTTGTTTTATATGAGCGCCTGGGGACCAACTCCATTGGTGACGGTGCACAATACAAATACCTTTAACATTTAACATATGTTATTGTGTGATATTACTACCTGCTAGTTTCATTTTTCAGTGTGTTCTAAATGCCAAAATAAATAACTATTTCTTTACAACTTACTGTCTAAGATAAATTAATGTCATTCTGTGTGGACTCATGTAAGGGACCCTAACCATGCTCACTAATCCTTGACTGCTCTCATCAATACCTTGATTGGGTTTAGGCTAAACTCTGAACTCCCTGTTCATTATAATTAGGATGGGCTCTTAAGCTGTCCACCTGGGCTGATTTTATAAATCAATTGTAACACCTGTGAATGCATCATGAAGTAGACGCAGACAACAGGTTCAAGTTTGGTTCTCAAAAGTTTTATTAATCAGGCTGGAGTAAGGCCTAACTTGCCCTATTCTAAGGTGGGATTTCCTACCTAAAGTAAACTAAGGATAGTCTGTGTGAAGAAGTCAAAATCAAATGTCTGTCTCCAAAACCTATACTTGCCCTCACAACTAACTGTATACAATGTGTAGGGATGTCTGCATCAAAATGAATAATGTTCAAAATAAAGTTCCAAGCTTCTTCCAGCTCTGGGCTTATATTCAGCTTCCCCTTCCCCAACTTCAAAGCAGTCCACAAGACATTGGGGTTCCCTTCCCCAGGAGTTCAAATGTTCCAGCTTTTCAAAAACAGTACAGTTCCTTGGGACACTTCCCAGCTCTTTGGTATTGGTTCTTTTCACTATTTCAGATAGGCAGTTCTATGTTTTCATTTCAAAATCGTATAAGAGGTTGTTGCAAAACAAGCTTCTTTATGCTTACTTTCATTGGCTTCTCCATACAGGGGTACTCGGTCTAAGAGCAGTTGTCTGACCACACGGTCCACCCATTACAGGTCACGCAACCGATACCCTCTCACGGCTGCTTACCATCAACAATATGCCATTGCTTCCACACAATGGTGTCCCACTCGTCTGACACTACAGTGGCTTGGTTGGCCACCAGGCACTTATTACACCTTCTTGTATTCTCCTGGCTTCTGCCCATGCAGGTTTCCTCATAGCATGCAGTTCCTTGAGCTCTTGAGGCTTTGGCCAATACTTGTTTTCTCATACCACAGCCTTCTAGGTGTTGTCTTGACTTTGCTAATACATGTGTTTCAGGAAATAGTTTGTGGTATCTGCTACTTTCACCATCTTTCTTTCACTCCACTAACAAATGCTTACAACTTGCTTTTACTTTGTTCAGCATTCAAAAGTATTTATAATGTATTTAGTATTAAAACTTTGTTTGTTAGTTATTCCAAAATACTTATACTTGCTTTGTTAGATATTCAAAAAGTGCTTGTAAAGGTTTTCATTTTGTTCGGTATTAAAAATAATGTTCATCGCATATTCGCTTGCCAGCCCGGTGTTTCCCACACTAACCGATCTGAGTTTACGGCATCTGCTGCCAACCCAGTGCTTTCCACCCTCACTGGCCAGAGCTCACGGCGCTGCAAGGTCTCTACCGCCACGGGTGCTCATCTTCCCATTTGTTACATCGCCTCCCTCTCCCAGCAGCTGTTCGTGGTGTGGCTCCCCAGCGATGCTCACCCTGCAGGTCAGGATTCTTGTTTTCGCTTTACTCTGTCACACCGGCCTCCTTCCCGCAGACTGCTACCGGCCCCCAGCCTTCCTTAGCTTCGCTTCCTGCTGTATAAACTCTGCATCTGTAGCCAGGTGTTGAGCGCTCCGCTTGCCACACCGCTGATCGGTATTGTACAAAAATGTCGCCCTCATTTGGGCGCCCCAGCAGTCACTGCGACTTTGGAGGCGCACAAAATGAGGGTGACATTTACTGGGCCCAAGCAGAGTGCGGGTTGCGGGGATGTCCCCCGCTCTACCTGGGCGCAGTAACGGGGGTTGCGGGGGTGTCCACCACTTACCATTTAGGAACGCGGGGGACACGTAAGAAAAGAAAAAGCACCCTGCAGCGTCAAATCTTCCCACATTAGTGGGAAGAGCTGACGCTGCAGGGATCGCAGGGGGCGGGCGGCACACTTCTGCATGTGCTGCCCTAAAGGTGAGTGGAGTGGGGGTTTGGGAGGGGAAATGAAGGCCGGGGGAAGCAGGCACAGTGATCCATGTGATCACTGCGCCGCGCCATAACTGGTGTCGGCATTTTCGGCTGTCGCAGTTACGGGGGCGATGTGATCACATAGATCCCCGCTGATCTTCTGTTGCCTTCCCTGCTGCTGCCTCGGCCTCCACAACTGACTCCATTTACAATAGAATGCTGGTTTTTAAAGTTTCTGCCACCATAATGAGGCCAGGAAAGGCTAGACAGCTCACCATTAGAACAGTAGTTCTGCCTTACTTGTGTTGTCGTTCCGTTGTGTAGGGAAATGGCTGACAAAAGCCTACAAAAGCTTGAGGGATGGAGGGTTCATTATGAAAAGAAATTGGGGGATACCATGTCTCGCCTAAGGACATCCTCTTCCCCACTCCCTAGGTCTCCTCCACCCAGGTGATCCTGTCTCACGTATCCACCCCCCCAGGGTTGGGATCCAAAAGCCATGGCCTTTCCCTGGCCACCTGAGAGGAGGCTACAGGGGGAAAAGAAGTGAGGACGTCCTCAGGTTCCTCACACACCATATATGGTCATGCTGGACCTCAGAGGGAGGGAGGGAGGGAAGGAAGGCCAAAGGACAGTAAGGTGAAAGGGCAGGCAAAGATCTCATGGCACAGCCATCTTAAAGCTCTAGCTACCCCTAGAAGCAATTTGTGGTAATTTGCAAAAAGTGCACATGTAAAAAGTTCAAAACATGTTCGAAAATATCCGCTAAGACAGCCCATTCTGGACACATTGTATTTGTAAATAAAAGGCTTAGCAATCCACAATGGGAGACAATATCTCAGGCAAACAGTATAAAAATACACTAATTATTTAGGCCTTCGACTCTTTGAAATTAAAATCCACAGGTAAGTTAACACACCAAAACATTCACTTTCGTGTGCTCTGCTATGATTGTGACCGCTTCACTTCTAGAATACAGTTAGTTCAGTTTCAGAATACTGTAAAGCAAGTGAATAAAAAGCACTGGATAAGTAACCATCAGTAGTAACCATCATTTGGAGAACTAATGAGTTGAAAATAAAGATGTTGGAAACATAATAGAAATGGTACTAGACTCCATATCTACACTACCATCCAAGCATGGATGGCAGCAAATGGGCTGTGTCTCAGCAGCGATAGAACGGAGATCATCATGGGCCCTAAAGAAACATTAGCCAAACTCAGTCGTCAATACCGCAACTTTACTATTGATGGCTCCATCATCCCCGTTTCATCAGCATTGAAGACACTAGGGGTCTTCCTAGACTCTACGTTGTCCATGACTCGCCAGGTCAGTGCCATTGCCTTTGCATCTGCCCACACCACCAAGCTCATAAACGCAGTCAAAACTTTCCTCTCCGACCAGAACTGCCCATCAATAACCAGAGCTACCATTGGAGCTAAATTAGATTACTGCACCACTCACCTAGCTGGCACCTCTGCTAAAAACTTGAATAGACTCCAAATAGTCAAAAATAATGCTCTCAAAGCAGCCATCGCAATACCCAAAAGGGACCACATCACACAGGCCAGGCGAACTGCCTACTGGCTTCCCGCAAAAAGAGAGAATCACTTTCAAGACTCTCCCTCTAACACACAAATGTTAAAGCCTCTCTGCCCCTCCATACCGATCAGAAACTTTATCCAGAGACACCTCATCTCGCCCCAATAGAACCTGCCACGCAAACAAACTGCGCATCCCACCTATCATGAGCCAAAGCAGACGGTCTTGGCTTCCCACACTTAGCACCCAAACTGTGGAACACCTTACCTAACACACTCAGAGCCGACACTTCTCTCACAGCCTTCCGGAAAAAGCTCAAAACAACACTCTTCAACTAACACAGTATATCCTGCCCCCCCCCCCTCCACCACCCACCCACTCTCTGCTTGCAACTAAGTATGTACAGTGCCTTCTCCTCTATCTCATGTTATATCCCACACTCTTGAACGATGTCTGTAACAGCGCCATGATGCCCCCGGGCTGATGCATGCTTTATAAATGTTGATAAATAGACATTGAAAAGGTCTTCCCTAGCTAGAAAGGGGGGTGCCTGGTGCCCTAGAGTCACAGGTCCCAGTGCAGTTCCCTTCAGAAGACTGAGTCTTATCAAGAGTCTCAAGAGTTGAAAACACTTGGAAAAAAGTGCTTAGCAGACGCACTCTCAGTATCTTCACCTTGGGGGGAGCCAGGGAGGATGCTTGACCAGACTTCCTCTGCTCAGTCATGTATGGGAGAGGTAGGATAAGGATGTTACGCCGATTGAACACTGTGGAGGTGTGAGAGGAGGGAGGTTTGAACAGGTAGGCTTACTTACCCCATGTAGTCCAATTCACTCAGGGTTCCTGTAACCGCTGAGCCCCATTTTATTGTGCCTTGGTACTGTTGAAGGAAACCCAGGGGTCACTGGCACAGAGGTCACCTTCGGTGTCCGGTTTTGAGTCCGATTAGTTGGCGGTTCCGTGCTCCGATGGATTGGTTTTGGATACTGAACAGCTGAACACCTCCACTGGACTGAAAAAGGACTACCACTCTGGTCCCACAGGCCAGGTTACAATCAGCGATAGCCACTCTGAACAAATGGTGGCAGTCGACTGTAGTGGCAGAAACAAAGAAACTAGTCCTGCAAGGCCCCTCTTGGTTTTGGAGAGCTACAACTGCAGAGGTGTTTCTTGTTTCCCAAGTCCAGAATCTGCGGAGTTCAATGGCTCAATTCAGAGAACCAATGCAACAAGGTCGCCCTGGAAGAAGCTGGTCTGCCCACATGATGGTTCTGGGACACTTAAAAAGGATTCCAGCGGCAGGGTCCTCAAAAAGGGGTTAACACTGGTTGTTCACACCGGTCCAGCATTCAAAGCAAAGAGGAATGTCTTTTGGAAATCAGCAGAGCAACAGGGCTTTGCAGGGGCCGGTTGAAGAAAGCCATGCTGGCTGCCTTCTGTTAAGATGAACTACCAAAATCAGCCCTGAGGGAAGGATTTTGGGAAGTCATCCCATTACGGTGAACAGGGAGACCAACCTAATCAAGTTAAGGTAGCGGAGCGGCAAGGCTTCGGTACAGGAAGGGTGAAAGTCATCTGGGGCTACAATAAGTCCACTCAGAACACCAATAATTCCAGTTAGTCAGGTAAGTATAAAATTATACTATAGTTTTAGGCCTTTAAAATACATACTAAGCAGTTAAAACCTCTAGTTAAACTTTGTCACACAAAATCCTTATAAAACCAGAGGTCGAAGTGGGCGGGAGTGGTGCTCCTATACTTTTTATTTTTAAGTTTCACTGTTCCGATACTTTTATTATAAAAAGGAAACCATTCTGGAATGGTTTAGTTTTAAAATAAAAGTGTAGGAAGAAGTTGAAGCTTGCTTTTCAGTGCACTGCACATTCCCATAAATAGTAGGTGTTTGTTTGGGGGTTTGGATTGTGTGTGGGAGAGGGCACAGCAAAGAGGTTTGTGGGGAGTGGGGCAGACCAGCAGGGAACATAGTTGCACTACTTCCTTTTGTACACTTCGACCCCTGTATAAAACATATATATATATATATATATATATATATATATATATATATATATATATATATATATATTTATATTTCTGAGGCCTGTGGAACTGCTTAAAATCACATGCTGACATCTAGTGGAAGCTGGAGTATTGCACATGAAGTTTTCGAAGTTCGAAAAAAGGACGTCAATAAGGGCGTTACTGTACTACTATCCATAGTGTGACGTACCCTGTACACATGATCCCTCATGCGTTAAGGTCCCTCCGATTTTTTGTTTATTTATTTTTTCCGCCATTGTGGCAAGTTATTTTGTGGTGTCCATAGCTTGAGCTAGTTTGAGTTAAACTCATCCAAACCTCTTCTGTCGTTTGCGTTCGCACTAATTCGATGGCTGTTTTTTCGGAACACCTTGACGGCTGATCCCGGCTTCTGAAACAAACGTTCTGTTCCGTCAACAGGCTTTGGACTACACCGGGCTTCGGCCTAACCAGTAGGGAGTGTGGGGGGGTCACTGATCCTTCTTTGTTAAAGAATGAATACCCCATGTCCTGCCCCTACTACCTAAGTTCTATCCCAAGTGCAACAGACAATTCCGGTGGGTCGACAGAGTTTGCAACCACTGCCTTCCATGCGACCGGCTCGAATCCCGGTGCGTGGCGTACAAGTTCTTTACACTACTGTGGAACAATCTAGTTCCCTCACACCTGTCCCCAGCCTCGAAAGGCAGTCGCAGCACGCTGCTTTGAGCAAAGTCACTGGAGAGGCCAGCATACATGCACACACTTCCTCCCATAAACACATACCCCCAAACCGTCCCTCGACAGGCCTCCCGGCCCACTGACCTAATGCTGACCGCGCCCGCTGTGGTTCCACCTACGCACTTACCATGAGGTGATCATGAAGACACTCTGGTGAAGGGCGTGCATAAACACTGCACGGCGGCTGAGGCGGAGACGCCAAAACAGCCGCTGAAGAAACACAAATCACATTCTCACCCAGAAAAACACCACAAAGAGCCTTCTGCTCAGGGTAAACGGGCCTCTCGGGTCTCTGGACACTGAGGATGAATCCTCACCTCTCTTCCGCCCTCAACAAGAAGCACCCTTGGGAGAGCCCCAAGTACATCCCTGGAGCTGATTGCCCGGTAGAAGCACCTCATGTGGTCCCAAAGGCCCCTCCGGAGCCACCAAGTTCCATCCTGTCTGCTGCCCCCCTGGGCCCAATCACAGTTTGAGGACACCGTGGGTAAAATGGAATTCTTTGTGGACTTCATGAGTAAGCTGCCCACTCGCTCAATGCCTGCTGAGCAGCCTCATATACCTCCCCAAGTGTCTGCAGCACCCTCTCTCCCTACCCTGCCACCTGGGGAGCCTTTACAAGGATTCCTCTATGGTGACATGCAGTCCACACAAGCTTACCAGGACCTGTGGGCGGATATTCACAGTGCCCCCCCGGCTAAGGTGGTGAGCACTCCTAATTTCAGGACCAGGACAACCCAGACCTCATCTTTGTCGACCCTGTTGCCCCATCCGTAGTTGAGGGCAGCCACTCTTGTATTCAAGACCAACCTCTCTACAATGAGATGCTGGAAAAGGCTGCTCACCATTCTGGCCAACACTGAGGAATCCAGTCCCACAGGGACCTTCTTGTTTGAAGATATTCTCAATGAGAAAAAGCCTATTAGCCAGGCTATTCCACTCCTGGAGTCCATCAAGAAAAGGGTCTCTCTGTCCCTGGCTACTCCCTTTCTTACTAGGGCTGATTAGCCATGGTTGAATACTATCTTTGAGTTCCTCTCCTTCTGATTCCCTCTACATTAAGGGTCTTGTCAAGCTAGATTTTCTGGTGGTCACCACTACCAGAAAGAGAGCTGGTGTTCCACTCTCAACCTCCGAGGTACCTCCCAACTAGGAGTGCAGTAGACTTTATATGCTAGGTAAGCGTATCACTGTTGGGGAGAATTCTCATAAATGTGCTAATTCCTTTCACCTTCAAGACCCCCCATCAACTTTGCTGGATTTTGAGGACTTGATTTTTGTTCCTGGTGAGTGTGAGATTTTATTTTTACCACTCATGTATTTTGATGTGTTTTTACTCTTGTGTTCTTTGATTATGGTGTTTTAAGACAACTCCATAGGCATCTTTTCATGTGTTCAGAGGTAAAGAGAAAAAAAATCCAGGACAGTGCGCCCAATAAGGTGAAAAACGTATTTATTAACAAAATGGCCCTTGGTTAACACGTGTTTCGGCCCTACATCGACCTTTTTCAAAACAGGACTTGATACATTCCTAGTATAGTTATTGGATTAACAGAGATTGTGTATTATGTATATTAAAACATATTAATTGTGATCGTATAAGTATCCAATACCATGCCAAGCATTTAACAAATACAAATCAGCAAATGAGAATGAAATCAAACACAAATGTTGCAATTATTGAATATTCATGTATCAAATCAAAAACCAAAGGATTAGTTTGTGCATCAGACCAAAAAATAGGATTGGCAATGGGAAGGATACAAGGGGTACGAAAAAAAACAAAATATCAAATAATTCCAGAAAATATTTCCATAATTGAGAAAATATATGAAGGTAAATAAAATACAATGCAAGCCGGGTTGGGGAGAAGGGAAAGAGAGAAATGGAACAAACGAAAACACAAGTCAAGAAAAATATCTTATTAGTAATCATAATTCCAAATCAAGTTTATCAGTTGAAACCGTGTTGCATGCTGTAAGGCTTACCCTCTTCGGGAGTTAAACTATTCATCTCAAAGTGTTCTTGGGACTGATCCCATAGACCTCGGAACTGTTGTCCTAATAATTAAGAATAAGCAACCATTAGTCATAACTAACCTCTGTGTCATGTTGAGTTTCGCATTTTCACAAGATAATAATTAATAACACACGCGATTAATCTGTATGTTCGTAGACAATTGAGAACAAATGTACATTGCCCGCTATTACAGCCATTAAAGTGCAGCACGTTAATTATATTATCATTAGATTGAATCTTGAAAAGATCACACACTCCACGGTATCTAGCCCCATCTAACAAGGTGCCATCAAAGTCAGAAAAGTAGAACGTAGCTGACTTACTTTGTGATACGCGTTGGCTTGTTCTGTAAGTGTAACGCGGGCGGGCGCCATCTTGGAACGATTTGTTTACTAGTTCCCAAGGTGACGCGTGATTCGGTCCGCCACTTCGTGCCGTTGCTAAGCAACTGGAACAAGTTTTTCTACATTGTAGAATTAGCTGAAAGACGTGAGTGATCATATTTCTAAATTATTAAACTGACATTATTGGGTGACAGTTGGGTTTAAGCCCAACATTGTAAAACTTAATTGGTATAATTGCCATCAGATGCCAAGAGGCAAATTCGTGCATTTCTGTTAATGCGAAAATGCCTCGTCCAAATCGTTACTATGGTAACCACCTAAACAAATGAAAGATGAAAGAGGAAAGATTGCTTTATACTCAAACCGCCATTTTGATTGCTAATAAAAACTCTTAATATATATGTTGAAAATGATCGATCTTGAAGTACGAATCTGCAATTGCTCTTGCAAAACAAAATTGACAGTTGAAACTAACATAAATAGTCGGAGTATATTATACGAATGACGCCATTTCCGTATCTAGGTTCAAACTCAACATGGTTGTATTACAGTGACGGATAAGTCTAGCCTCTGCTTGACGTAGTGCTAAGACTCTGTCCCCACCTCTTTTACTCATTCAGACCTGCTGGAGCCCCACAAATTTAATTGCAGCTTTATCATCACATTGGTGATTCTTCCGCCAATGGACCGATGGGGGCAGAGTCGGGTCCTGACTTCCAATTTTACTTAAATGTTCACAGATCCTAATCCTTAGTTCTCTTTTGGTACTACCAATATAAAACTTGTTACATATACAAACAATCACATAAATGACAAACATTGATCTACAATTCAACATTTGCTTAATCCTGAACTGTTCATGTGTGTTACACAGCACCCTCAGTGCAATGACACAGGGGAGCCTTTCTAGGCTGTCCCATGGTTTAAGTACCTTCTCTGGGATAAACTACTGTTTCCCAGAGAATGTAAAGTTAAATTGACTTTACTAGTCTTTTTAAATTCCTAGACTCGGCACACTCTATCTTACAATAGAATGCAGGAGGGGTTACCAAGTATCCCCTTTGTCTAGGAACTCATGTAGCAGTCAAATGCTACCCTTTCCTATGGAAATGGCTGTGGCAGTGGTTTTACAACGAAACTACCATGATTTTTCCCTACCGCGAACACCGGTAGCTAAAAATCACAGGAGCCATGTTTTTTCAAGATGGCGTCTGAGCCCCCTTTGTTTAAACAGGTCCCGGTCTTCTTTTTTTGCCATTTCCTTTTAGAAAGGTCCTTCTAGAGTTTGTCTCTGCGCACCAAACTAGGTTTGGTCCCTCTGTTCCTATGCCTTTGACGGACTTCAGGACTGAAGACCGCCACTGGCGCCGGAGTGTCTGGGGTGGGCAGGAAGTGAGGGAGGTGCCCAAAACTCCCTGTGCTTTGTCTCCTAGGAGACCCAAATGCACTCTGGCGTGATTGGCTGGCGGACTGTCCGGCAAGGACAGCCACCCTGCTGGGTGAGTGGTAGCTGGGCTGGAATGAAGGGGAGAAACTGTTTAAAAGGCGAGTCTCTTGGACTGAAAGGCGGAGACGACCACTGGAACGGAAGAACCAAAGACGAGCTGGAAGAGGACGGCTGCTGCAACTACTTGACCGTTAATTTCACCTCGACAGAGAAGCACCTTCAAGGACGACTTCTTGCTTTGCGTTGGTGGCACCAATCAAATCGTAAGCCACCTGGATACCATTCTCGGAGCTGGTTAGGATTAACCAGGGAAAAGGGACGCCAGCTTGTGTGCTTGAAGAACAGTAACCGGAATCGTAGATTTGCTAGCTTTGTGATTCGTCACCGTGCAGTGCAGGAGATCCCCGACGCCCTCCCTCTTGTCCCCTTGACTGAGGCTCAGGAACAGCGAGATCTGCAGGAACTGCCAGGAACAGAAGTCTTCAGCTGCATCTTTTTCTTCATTATAAGGTACTGTGAAAACCTGACCGATGGAACCGGCTATAACCGGGGATATAGAGTTGCAAAAAAGGAGCCTCGAGGCTCCTGTTTTCCATACGACGTGCGGAAACACCATGCTCAATTGGAATTGCAACTCTATAGTGGAGCCGGTGAAATCACCTTATCTAATTACAGCTCGTAATTACAATTTTCAATCGTAAACAATTCTTACTCAAGCCTTCAAAGCCTTGGAAGAAGAGCGTTGTTGCTCGAAACACGTGTCAGCTGTGTTGTTTGATTAAATATTGCTCAATGAGCGCTAACAATTTCTTGTGTGCGCAATTTATGGAAGCAAACTAGTTTTTACAAATACTAAACAGGTCTACAGTCCAGAATAAATTACTACAGCTCATTAGGATTAATACGCAACCATACCCTGACTTTGTTTTCACACAGGAATTGTTCCACTTTTGCAAATTAGTTAATCTTGATGGATGATTTCTATGATTGCTTTAATTGAACTGTTGTTTTCTTCACCTGAGATTTGTCAGTCCTAAGAATTTAGTCTTGTAAATATATATATCTTTTGTCTGTATATACCTTCAACAAATTATGTTGCATGATTTTGAACTATGTTATATGATTTTGGTTGTTTTTAGGTGTTTCTTTTTCTTCAAGCATATTAACATTAAAACTTGAACTCCATTAGAGTGTACTCACTCTGTTCTCTTAGTGACTTCTTGAGCACTGATTCAAGCCCTTCTCCTCAAGTACATAATTTTTTGTAAACAATCGACAATTAAATGAATATTGTTCTTTATGTGGATTCTCTTTGTTTAATTAGTAAACTTTTAAAGCAGCAGTGTTCTTTATTTGTGTGTGTTAGCAATTGGTGTTGAAGAAAACATTGTATTGCATCTTATTTCTTCATAACTGCATTGTTCATTTGTCACTGTAACAGCAGGTCTCTCTTAAGCTGTTGGCCACGGTAGACGCCACGTGTCTTTAGTTGAACAAGCTCACTCCTAGGGACTATACCCAGGACACCCGGCTTGGCCTATATTGAAACGTCGGGCGCTTCAGCGCCGGCGCTTCAAAGCCAAGACAGTCTACGCCGGTCCTGGCTATCTTCAGCGTTAGAGGCTACCTCAGGCTTTTCTCATCCTCCACTCGGGCAAGGCATCCCCCTCTTTTGTTTGAGTTAAGTATGGGTTTCACATACGAGGGCAAGATGTTGTATGACCTGCAGTGCCAACTTCGCATGGCTAGTTGTCAACAATTAGTACAGAATGCTGTGGCTGAAAAAAATCACGTGCTCAAGACTCACAGCACCCCCCTAACGCACACCGAAAACCAGGCTCCTGTTAATATGAAAATAACAGAAAACCCCCAATAAAATGCAAAAGAAGGAAGGAGATGAACTCATCACTAAAGGAGAGCCCATCTTCAAAAGGGAACACCACCAAAGAACTAAATGTGTTTGCTAAACACCAGATTCATGAATAAACACGCCCAATGTATCCGCGATTTAATCTTAGAGGACGACCTAGACATTTTATGCCTTACAGAAAAATGTCTCCAAGATCTCATTGGCCCAACAAGTGCCAAGGCTGTACTAGAGGGATGCACTATTTTCTTCAAAAACAGGGAGTCAGGGTTTGGGGGATTTGTGGCTGTTATAGTCAGGGATTCAATCCATATGTTCCCTGCTTCAACAACTTGCCAGGGATACAAGGTATTCCACTTAAAGCACACCCCTACAAACGGCTGCAATAACATGATTGTGGTCTACAGACCCCCATCGTTAACGACGGATTTCAATGAAAAAATCATGCAGCAATTTAACAATCTTAAATGTACCAACACAGCTACCCTGGTGTTGGGAGACTTTAATAGATGGAGGGGAAACCCCAAGAATAAAGAGGCTATCAACTTAGAGAAGGTACTGACTAATATTGATTTCAAGGTAATCAACACAGAACCTACCACATCTAATGGGAATCAATTAGACTGTGTTTTCACTTATAATTTGGAAACTCGTATGAAAGAAACCACTCCGTGCATTTGGTCAGACCGCTTTGAAGTGACGTTTGCTGTACACATTAAAGATCCTCAACTGAAAAACAGCAATGAGCAAAAAAATATACAGAATAGAAATTTCAAGAAAATAGGGACAGCACAATTAGAACAGTGCATTAACAAGGAGTTGAAGGACACCAAGGATGGAGACGCATGTGAGGAAATCATTTGAAAATACCTCTCACATACACAAGTTAGTTGATCAACTAGCACCCATCAGGACTAAACTTGTCAGAGCGAATAAAAACCAGCAAAAGTGGTTTAATCCTGAGTTCGCTGAGCTGTAAAGAGGAAAAGAGAGGGTGAAACAACCATCTGAGACTAATAAGGAGAACTGGAAGGATATAGAGAAGCTATATAAAAATGGCATCTTTGAAGCCATAAAAACAGTTTTAATGACCAGATTACATCAGCCTCCAATTCAAATAGCAAGCTGTTTGAAATACTTAAATCCATGGAACAACCCAAAGCCCTATCCCCACCCTTCCTACCATCCCAGGAGGATTGTGAGACGGTGCAAGAGGCCTTTGCTAACACAATCAAGAAAGCAAGGAAGATAACAGCGCAAACCGCATCCAAATCCCTGCTATGCCTGCAGCCCCAGATAAATCACTGAGCAACCCAGAAAGCTCTACATTTCACCCGATCAACACAGAGGATATGGTAAAACTACTGGCATCCATGAAACCCACCTCATGCGCAGAAAATATTCTCCCTCAAAATGATCCTGGACACCAAAGAAATCTTTGCACCATTGCTTTCCAAGATAGTGAATGCTTCCTTTAGAGACGGAACAATACCAGAAAGCATCAAGGCAGTCACCATCACAACCTTGGTGAAAAAACCGGGCCTGGGTCAAAAGAACCCAGGAAACATGTGCCCCATAACTAATTGTAACTTTCTACTCAGTCATGGACAAGGTGGCTACCGCTCAGCTCCGAAGATATGTTGAGACAAAAGACATTGTGCACAGTCGACAATTAGGTTTCAGGGCAGCCCATAGCACAGACAGCTATGTTGGATCTGCAAACCCATATGCTGAGCATCATGGATAAAGGCAACACGGGCCTACTCTTGCTTTTAGATGGCAGCCCAGCTTTCAACCTCCTGGACCATTAACTGCTCCAATGGGCTCTGGAGAATGTGGCCAACTGCTCTAAAAAAGCTACCAGATGGGTGACTTCATTCCAAGCAGATAGAGCATCTAAAATCCATTGGGGAGAATAATTCTCACAAGAAACGCCCATTTTCTCTGGTGTTCCCACAGGGTGCTAGTCTGTCCCCACTCCTTTTCAATCTTTACATCAGGTGTCTCAGCATGGTGCTCGATAACATCAGAGCTTTTTTCACAAACTATGCAGATGACACCCAGCTGGTGATGGAATTGAGTGGCTGTTCCATCAATGACTGCACTAGGGTGGCAGCACTATATAACCTCATTGAAGCACGGATGGAAAGGAATTGGATGTGTTTAAATGGAAGCAAAATAGAGATGATCATCTTTGGATCCCACCAAGCCTGTGCCAAGCTAGGCCCAGAATATGAATCGTTCAATATCAAAGATTCCCAGATCTTTGTGGCAGTTAAAGTGAAAACTTTCGGGCTTTTCTTGGAAGCTTCCATTGGTGCCGAAGCACAGGTGATGTACTAAAATAAAAAATGTGTACACTACCTACTTTGAGGGGATTGGGTCATCCGACGTATTCCATATATATGACAGTAATCACCACAGCTGTGCTGCTTCGGAAAATTTTCTGCGTCCTGCGTTGTTGATGTCGATGCGGCGTCCCCGACGACCTCCGACGGCCAATGTCACCTGATTGTGATGAGTAGGACGTACGACGCCCGTAGCCTCAGTTCTGTTTTTTCCGCGAACGTGTTCGCTTCGTGAATCTCGGTACGCCTCGACTCTTTGGAGTTTGTTGTATTCTTCTCAGTTCTTTGAACCTGTTCGGCTTTTGTGAAAACCTGTTCGTGACGATGTCTACCTCGTCTTCAACCTCGCGTCCGGGCTTCAAGAAATGCGGGAACTGTGGGTCCAAGATGATTGTCAGTAGGTAGGGTGTCTAAGCCCAGGAAGTCGAGGTCTGCAGGGCTTTCGACGGATGATTCAAGAGGCGACTCTCCGTGTCATCGTCGGAGGTCCGGTGGGTCTCCTCCCAGGAGTCGGTCTCGCCACTCCTCTGCCTCTTCGAGGCATTTCCGGAAGCGCCGGCATCGGTCGCCTTCCCCGTCCTCTTCCGAGGACTCCGCCCGTCGGCGGGTCGCTTATCCCACCATGCAAGAGACACCGGAGGAATGGGCTTCCTTCGGGAAGAAGATGTTGGCGATTCTTGAATCGCAGGGCACCGGTCCGTCCGTGCCTCCGAGTGGGGTCGGTCGTGATCGGTCGAGAGACACCGCTCGCACGCCTTCGGGCTCGAGTGGTCATCACGGTTCGCGGAAGAGGTCCTGCACAGACAAGGGTAACCGTTCTCGCCATGCCCGTTCCAGGTCCCGGTCCTCGATGCGCTTGAGGCCGCGTGATCCTGTGCAGTCTTCGAGGAAGACTTTGATGCCTGTAGCGCCGAGGTTGTCGATGACCTCTCTCGAGGCTCCGCCTCTGAGGAGGTCGTCAACGGACACGCTCGGAGCTCTGGCTTCGAGGCCTGTGTCGACGCCGCCGATGCTGGCGGCACTGCGGCTGACGTCTACGCCGATTCTCCCGGCCGCACCTCATTCGGCACCCTCGACGCCTTTCGAGGCGGTGGTGTCGGAGGGGCCCCGTGGCACGGGGGTAGCCCCTAGAAAGGCTCTGGCTAAGGTCAGGCATATCTTTGGTCCCCGGGTGTCTTCCTCTCACCACCTGGAGTACATTTCAGAGGGTGATGAGGGCTTTGATGAGGGCTTGGTTCCGGTTACAGTGCCGGATGAGCTTCTCTCGGGCCATAGCCAATTTGATGACCTCAGGCAGTCACTGCATGATGCCAGTGGACTGGACACCTCTCTGGAGGTGGAGTTTTGTAGGCCAGAGCCTGGCACTCATGCTGATTCTTCATACCAGCGCCTTATGTCTCGGGTCACCGAGTACTTGGGATAGTCGGCTCCCCCAGTGGAGTTTGTTCAGGATGATCTCACGGACATCCTGACCCGGTACTGCCGTTTAATATGCTCTGCAGAGAAGGGTGGCGGTGGCTTGGACTGCTCCGGAAAGTCTCCCGGAAGTGGGCAAGTCTTTGTCGCGAAAATACCGTCCAGCCAGTAGCGACCCCTGCTACTTGTCCAGGCACCCCACTCCGGAGAGTTTGTTGGTGCAGGCGGCTACGGCCCCGGCAAAGCAGGCGTCGTATCCTACCATCCCTCCGGATAGGGATGACAAACATTTTGATGGCTTGGCGAAGAAAGTGTTTTCTTCAGGGGGTATGGCGCTTCAGGCGGCCAACTCCGTATATGCCTTGTCTCGTTTCACACACACTCTGTGGAACTGTGTTGCATTAGCAGCTGAACATATTCCCGAAGGGGACGAACGGGATGGTTTCCTTGCTATGGTTCAGGATGGCAAGGATGCCATGTGTGAGGCCGTTCAGTCGGGCTAGGACATGGCGGATTTTGTCAGCCGGTCCATGGCGGCGAGCACTGTAATACGCAGGTTTGCTTGGTTGCGGAAGTCGGGGTTCGCTCCTGATGTGCAGTCCCGGCTCCTCAACATGCCCTTTGACGGTGAACATCGTTTTGGCAGCAAGGCTGACGAGAGCCTTGAGAGGTTGCAGACCTCCAAAGCTGCAGCAAAGTCGGTGGGCGCTGCAGTTCGACAACCTCTGCCTTTTCGTCCTAGGAGAAAACAATGGAGGGGAGGTTCCTTTCGCTATTACTCGTCCTTCAGTAAAGCGAGAGGAGCTGTCAGTCAAAGAGGCCACCGTAAGAATGCCAGAGGTGGAAAACAGGGTACTCGAGGTGCCAAGGCCGCTCGGGCAGTTGCCTCTTTGCCCTCAGGCAACGCCGCAGCCGCTACCACCCAGTCATGAGGCCAGGTTCCATGGTTAGCCGGTTGGGGGAAGGCTGGCACAGCATCTTGTAGAGCGGCGTGCCATTACTTCTGATGTGTGGGTTCTGGAGATCATTACCCACGGCTACTGTCTTCCCTTTCGTCAGAGGCCTCACAACAATCCACCTGGGAACCTCTCTTTGAAGAGTCCGGATCCGCTCCTTGCGCAGGAAATTCAAGCCCTGCTGGAGAAAGGCGCCATAGAACTGGTGCCTGTAGCGAAGAGGAACAAGGGATGGTATTCCCTTTATTTTTTTATTTTGAAGAAAGACTGGGGATTGAGACTGTTAGGGAGAATTCTCTGTTTAGGCCGAATTTCCTAACCTAGTGAGTCCCCCAGCAGCTTTGCTGGATTTTTGGGGTTTAATTTTTTCTCCTGCCAAGAGTGAGACTCTCTTACCCTCACTCTTGGACATGATTTGAGTGTGTTCCTTTGACTCTAGATGTGTTTAATGGGCTATGGGGTCTTTTACTCCATAGGGCTTCATGTGTTTTTGTGATGTGTGTTACACAGCACCCTCAGTGCAGTAACACAGGGGTGTCATAGTGACCCCCCAGTATAGACTCCATACCCTGGGACTGACTACTGTCTCCCAGGGCATGTAAAGTCACCATTGACTTTACTAGTCTTGAATTCTGAACAGAACCATTACAAACCATCATATTGTGGATGTACTGGCTGGGGCAATTCGATTGCCCCGGGGTCTGTTAGTCGAGGGGGCACGTCTCTGTCCCCCCTGATCGAGTTTTGGCTGGTGGCAGTAGATACTACTTTTTATATTCAACCGCAAATATTTCTCTATGGGATTTTCCCATTGTTCGAGGCTACTATCTTTATTTAATTTCGATAGCCTCGAACATACCACCGGTTTATTTAATTATTATTAATTCTCCGGTTGGTATTTTTTGCCAAAACTCGGTTCTAAAATGGCGTTGGTGTTCTCTTCTGTGACTCCAACCCAAGTCGAGCCCTTTGTTCCACTTTTTGGTGGCCTTCTCCACAAAAGCCCTCCAAAGTGGTGCCACTCTGTCTGGGGTACTTAGGAGGGGTGGAGGGGTATTTAGGCACCCTGGACTGAGCTGCCTAGGCAACTCAAGTCGCACTCCGTCCTGATTGGCCCAAGTGGTGAACCGGCCGGTTCACCACTTAGCATGTTTGAGTGACAGCTAGGCTGAGTTAATTGGGGTTTTCTGCATAAAAGCAGGGCTTTGGGGACTGGAACTTCAGAAGTCGCCACAGGACCTAAGAACCCGACGAGGGAGAAGCTGAGCCGACCTGCCACGACGATACCACCGGTGGAGCCCTGCTGGACCGTCTCACCACTTTTCCCAACGACAGAGGAGATCTCCCGCCGGAGTGTCTTATTCCTTTGACTGGTGGGGATAACCAGTTTCACCGTCTTTTCGCCTTCCCGACGCATCTCGTGGCCGCCTTGCCTGTGCCAAGCACCCGGGCAACCGGAATACCACGTTTTACCACGACCGCGAAATAAAGGGGAATACCTTTAAACGGAAAACTCTGCGGCTGGTTTCTTCCCTGGCAGTGCAACGACGTTCAGCTTTCCTCCAAGTCGAGATCTTCTCTTCCCCTGGACGACGCCGAGACTTGCACCAGCTGCCAGGAACAACTGCCATCGCTGGAGGATCCTTCCCACTTAAGGTACCGTGTTCCGCCTGGCTTCCCTTGCCACCGACTGTACGGGGTAGATTTAGCCTCCGGCTTTCGAACCTGGGTTAGCCTGGGACACCCTGGCTAAACTTTTCTGAGCCTCTCTAGACTCTTTTCGAACTCTCTGCAAGACTTTCTAAGCCTAGTGTTAACTGTGTGATCCTGGGCCCATTTGTGCTCTGCTCTCTCTAAGAGTGGGCCCAGCCTATGGACTTTGGCTCACAAGTGACTTTTGCTCTTCTGCCTTGCTAATAGTGTTCCTAAATCTTAGAGTGGTGTATCTGTCCATATTCTGTCTTTTTCCCTCCCTTCTTCATGAACTTATTGGACTGCCATCTATAGTTAAGCGCTCACCTCTGTCTGGAAATAAGTGGTGTTAACTAAGACTTATCTGAAAAGGAATAAGGGTTGTATATATTCTAATAGTAACTGTGCTTAGAGTGTTTTACAATAAGAGTGCTGGAGTGTTTCAAACAGTGTGTTTTTAAATAAATAATTATATACTTTGATACCAAAGCTCTGGTCAGTGTTTGCTTGTATTATTGTATCTGAGTGCCTATTGTGTATACTGCCTAACTCTTATGGAGGGAAGTCTGACTTCTCAGCCACAGCTACCAGGTAAATCTGGGTGGTACAGACTTCTACCAAGTGGGTTTACTGCTAACACCTGTAGTCCTAAATCTTTTGCAGTGTTCCCAAAGGGAACTGCACAGTTTTCTGCCTAACAGAGACCCACCATGGACTTGCGCAGTTTGAACAAACTCCTCAGGAAGGACAAGTTCAAGATGGTTACTCTCTCTCAAGTCCTCCAGGCCCTTCAACTTCAGGACTGGTTGGTGTCTCTCGACCTCAAGGACGCTTACTTCCATGTGCCGATCCATCCCAAACACAAGAAGTACCTGAGGTTCGCGGTTGGCGACTTGCATTTTCAGTTTTGGGTCCTGCCGTTCGGATTGACCTCCGCCACGGGGGTTTTCACCAAGCTCATGGTGGTGGTGGCAGCGCATCTCAGGAAAGGGCGGATTCACGTGTACCCCTACCTGGACGATTGGTTGATCAGGGGGAGCTCTCCCGAGCAAGTCCTGGATCATCTGTCCGTCACCTGCGACTCCCTTCACAAGCTGGGCTTCTCCCTCAATTTAACGAAGTCCCATTTGATGCCAACAGACCGGCTCTAGTACATCCGAGCAGTGCTCGACACATCCCTGGGGCTGTGTTTTCCTCCCCAGGTGAGGACTCTTCACATTCAGCAGATGGTGCACAAGTTTCAACTTGCCCAGACTCCCAGCGCCCGAGTTCTTGAGACTGCTCGGCCTCATGGCATCCTGCATTCTTCTGGTGCCAGAGACCAGGTTGCGGATGAGATCTTTGCAATGGCCACTCAAGCTCCAGTGGTCTCAGTCCTCCGGCAGGATGTCGTACCCTGTTCAGGTGCCGCCCTAGGTCGCCCAGGATCTTCGGTGGTGGGGCGTTGAAGGCAATCTGATGAAGGGGGCCCCATTTTGGCTGCCCTGGCCAGAGGTGACGATCGTGACGGATGCATCCCACACGGGATGGGGAGCTCATGCCAACGAGTTGACAGTCAGCGGTCGTTGGTCTCCGTCGGAGTCCAGACTCCATATCAATCTGTTGGAGCTGAGGGCCGTCAGGCTAGCCCTGAAGGCTTTTCTGCCAATTGTGCCAGTAAAGAGTGTCCTGATTCTAACGGACAACACGGTGGCCATGCACTACCTCAACAAAAAGGGGGGCGGCCAGGGTCACTTCCTCTGTGCAGGGAGGCGCTGCAGCTCGAGTTCTGGGCCATCCAGCAGGAAGTTTCGTTCTCGGCTGTTCATCTGGCCGGAGACGACAACGAGACAGCGGACGCTCTGAGCTGGCAGTGCACGATCTCTCACGAGTGGGAGCTGGCTCAGGAGATTCTTCTGGAGCTGGAGATCTTCGCCCTTTGGGGGACCCCCCCAAGTGGATCTCTTCGCCTCCAGTGTCAACCGGAAGTGGGAAAGTTTCTGCTCGCGGGAATTTCCTCCAAAAGGAGCCTTAGGAGACGCGTTTGTGGTGGAGTGGTCATTCCCACTGGTTGTACGCGTTTCCTCCAGTCCCCTTCATCCCGCAAGTACTGCGGAGGTTACAGAGGTTCGGTTCCCGGATGATCCTCATTGCTCCGGCGTGGGCCCGGAAGACGAAGTACCCGGACCTTCTCGACTTGTCCATCTGCCCTCCACGTCGTCTTCCCTACCGAGACGATCTGCTATCACGGGAGGGGGTCAAGTTCTCCATCCAGAGGTCAGATCCCTCAACCTTCACCCTTGGCTTCTGAAAGGTTGAGGTATAAGGATTGGGACCTCCCTGAAGACATGTTGGAGGTGTTGCTCTCGGCCAGAAGGCCGGCAGCAAAGTCTCTGTACCGTTGCCGCTGCTGTAAATTCTGCGACTGGTGCAGAGTTAAGAATTTGGATCCTTTTCAATTTGACATTCCCATGGTTCTGTCTTTTGCTTTCTTTGGCCCACAGGGGCTTGCAAGTGGGGACCATTAAAGGTTACCTGGCGGCGCTGTCCATATTTAAGCACTCGTCCGAAGAATGTTCCTATTTTAAGATTCCTTTAATTTCTCAGTTTTTGAAAGGGCTCACTAATGTGTTTCCTCCGTCACCTTTTCTGGTGCCAGGTTGGGATTTGAATCTTGTTCTTAAGTTTCTTATGGGTGCCCCGTTTGAGCTGTTGCATTCTTGCCCTTTGAGACTGTTAACTCTGAAAACTGTTTTTGGTTGCGGTTACTTCCGCTCGCAGAGTGAGTGAGTTACAGGCACTTTCAGTTAAGCCACCCTTCACTGTGTTTCATAAGGAAAGGGTTGTCCTTTGAGTTCGTCCTGCCTTTCTTCCGAAGGTGGTTTCGGAATTTCATTTGAGCCAGAAGGTGGTTCTTCCGGCGTTCTATCCTCCTCCACACCCTGGTAAGGAAGAGGAGAGGCTCCATAGGCTTGATCCTAGGAGAGCGTTGAGCTTTTATATTTCGCGCATGTCCCGGGTCCGAGTGGACGATCAACTTTTCATTGGTTACGCTGGAAAGTGTTTGGGACAAGCTGTGACAAAACAGGCTTTGTCTCATTGGATTATTTTAGCTATCTCAGAGTGTTACCGCTTGGCGGGTAAGGACCCTCCGGCTGGCTTGCAGGCCCATTCTACCAGGGGAGTGGCTGCGTCTACTGGCCTGCAGAGGGGTGTTCCTATTCGTCACATCTGTGATGCAGCCACCTGGGCTTAAGTACATACTTTTGTGTACTCGATTCCATCCGAGGGCAGGATCTGGCCTTTGGCAAGGCAGTCCTTTATTCCGCAATTTGATTGAGCATGCTAAATTTGTGTTCTAAATTCTTTTTCCCACCATGGGAACTTTTTCCCTCCTTGCTTGGTACTGCCTTGGGAGTCTGTCATAGATATGGAATACGTCGGAGGACCCAATCCCCTGGAAGAACAAGTTACTCTCTTACCTGGTAACGTTCTTTCGATGGGATGGTCTGACGACGTATTCCATATCGCTCCCTCCCTACCTTCCCCTCTGCAGAATTTCTTAAGCGATTGCAGCTTGCGTTCCGCTAGGCCTTGTGTGTCTGACTGGCAGAAAACTGGTGTCACACGTTCTGGGGGCAAAAACTACAACTGAGGCTACGGGCGTTGTGCGTCCTACTTATCCCATCGGATGACGTCGGCCATCGGAGCAGGTCCTCTGGGACGGCGCATCGACGTCATCGACGCAGGACACAGATGCCAAAAATCTTCCGAAGCAGCACAGCTGTGGTGATTACTGTCATAGATATGGAATAAGTCGTCGGACCATCCCATCGAAAGAACGTTACCAGGTAAGAGAGTAACTTGTTTGTCTCCTTAAAGCCATCTAACCCTACCTGAGTAAAGAAAATTGTGCAACCATCGCCAGAGCCACAATACTATCCCCGTAAAAAGAAAAACAAGAAGAGAACACCTTACTGCCGACAGAGTAGCCCTTCACTGGCTGACCGTGGAGGGCAGGATCCAGTTTAAAATCAATCATGACTCCAGTCCATAGATGCTTGATCAGGAAGGCTCCAGCCTACCTTGAACAAAGGATCACCCACCATGTACCTAGGCGATCACTTTGATCGGCGGCCTTGGGCCAGATCACTTGCCTTCCCCATAAGCTGTCAAAGGGCCTGGGTAGGGCTTTTCCAGTGATAGCAGCACAAACATGGAACAACCTACCCTTACGGCTTAGACTCTAGACCAATCGTATAGCCTTCAGAAAATTCCTGAAAACACACTTATTTAAGTGAAGGTGCTGAACAAGTTATCCAGCCATGTTTCCTTGGCTGATTCATCACTTGTCCTGTTTTTACATGTATGTTACTCTGTCTTCATGTTTGTGCCTTGATGCCTGTGGGCTTCGGCCCAATATAAACCAATAAAGAAATAAATAAACACAATTATTCTGGATAGACTAACAGCAAATCAGGGAAAGCAACACCCAATTGGCGATACTCATATATTTATCCTAACAGGAATAGTAAAGTGAAGCCAACAGCATTACTGTTGAGGGAAGTGGCAGAACACATTCACATGTGAATAACCTAACCTTATATATCATTTTCAGAATAGTGCAACTGACATTGAAGGTAAGTAAGAACTTTTGTAGCTGTTCACTCTGTTACAGTTACCAACTTCTTTTACAAGTAAGTAACTTTCGAACACTTATTCTTTTCAAGGCAGAACCCTTTTCTTATCCAGTCCTTGCCTTATCCTATAGCACGAGTTCAATCAGAGGCAGTAGAGGGACCATAGTGGTCTAGGTGCCAGCTGTAGGCTGGGTGCAATAGGGTTCAGTTGCAGGCAAAGTCAGAGTTCCAGAGGAAGACTGTTAAAACATGTAAGTATTATATGATATGATAGGTTATTTATAACACACTTAATACCCAGAGGTTTCTAAGCGCAGACTCTGGGATCGAACCTGTGTTGCTCCATGTCGTCTTGCTTCCAATGCGAGCATGTTGCTGCTGAGCTATCCTCCCGAGAAAGTATTTCACTTTAAAGTTAGTTGAGGGTCCAGGGACTTCAGAGAAGACACCCTAGGAGGATTCCTCAGTGGGCCTCAGTGAACTGGATGAGTGGTCTCCCAATCACAGAAAACACCCCAAAGCTATACAGAAATCACAAAGGCTTAAGGTAGGGTAAAATACCCCAGCCAACATAGTACCTCAGCACAGAAGAGGAGTTGCAGCAGGAAGATTTCAGGCTATGCAGCCAAAAACTCAGCTAATGGATTACTTTGTCATGAAGATGGAAGACAGGACTTTGGGAGGGGTTTTGCAGCAGGGTTCATAGGAGAAGGCTCCAGGCAAGAGTTTCCCCGTGGCTGGATGCGGCTCTGTGGATTTGGCGCCTTTTCAGGACCTTAGAAGAAGACTGAATATCGCCAGTCGAATTCTTGTCGTTTGCAAGGTCCAGCACTCTGAGAAGACTTTGTGGATGTTAATTGTGCCTCTGGAGATCCAGCAGGATGCCCACGAAGTTTCAGCGAGATTCAGAATTCGGATGGCTGTGCACGCACAATGGCTCTAGGTCCCAGAGTATTGGGGTATTGCAGCCCCGCAAGGTGTCAGCATGACGTGGGATGGCTCAAAATGAAGGTCTTGAGTCTAGTGGGTTCACCAGGCTCTGGGACGGGGTCGTCGTTATTGGAGTCCCCAGATGGATTGGAAGGAAGGGCTGCAGCAGGCTCTGATTACACAGCAGACTCTCTGGTCACTGGAAATAGTCTTAGCTGTGGTTTCTTCATCTTCCTCTTCGGTTTTGGTTCCAGTGGTCGACTACCTCTTCAGCTTCCAGGATCAGACTTTTATGCAGGAACCCAGCCAATCAAATAGCCATGCAACATTCAAACTTGGGGGGGAGGAGGGGTTTGGCAGTCCTTTCGGGACAGCCAGCTTTCCAATTTGAACTGGATTCTCGCAGTCAGGCTGGAAGACAGAGCTGCAGCGATTTGGCTCCTCCCACGCTTCCTGACTTCAAACTCCCTGGATCCTGGCAGGACTCCGCCAAAGATAAAAATCACACACAGGAATTTCCCGGCAATTATTGCCTAAAATTTGTCAGAGGATAACTTTTAAAAGACACCATGGGAGAGTCTTCAAAATGACACCCATAAAGAGTAAAATACTCCTTGAGTGTGGAAAAAGATTCCGACTCACTGAGGCATAAAGCAAAATTATCTACCAGTTCCGCAAAATGTTCTGGGTTGACGTAGGTCAGGAAGATTTATCATTGTTAGGAAAATCTTACCTAACAGCGTCCCCAGTCGGCCCCTAGGGTATCACGAAGATCGTAGCAGTGGTGGCCGCCCACTTACGAAGTGTACCCTTACTTAGATGACTGGCTAATTACTGTTGACTCTCCCCAGAGGTGCCTTCAAAACACACAGCAAACGACCAATCTGCTTTTTCAATTGGGCTTCTCCATAAATCTAAAGAAGTAGAATCTATTGGCCAGCCATGTAAAGCCATTTCTGGGGGCACTGATCAAAACAGACATCAGACTAGCCTACCCACTCTGAAGAGAGGGTCCAAAACCTGCTGTTTCAAACAACTCCGTAAGTAGCCGGTAACCAGGTGACAGTACAAAGGCGATGCGCCTGCTGTGAATGATGATTTCCTGCATATACCTAGTGCCTCACGCCAGGCTATGCATGTGTCTAATGCAAGAGTGGCTAGTGAAACAATTGTTGCAAGCAAACGGGCTGTGGGATGATCTAGTCGTGGTTTTGCAACCTCTAATTTAATCGCTACAGTAGTGGAACAGAGACAATATGCTAAACGGACAGCCTTTCCACACACTAGTGATCAAGGCCACTCTCATGACAGACCCATCTATGACTGGGTAGGGCACTCAAATTCCTGCATATCACTGCTCACGGTCTGTGGACACAGGCGCTAACCAAGAAGCACATTAACCTTCTGGAACTACTAGCGATTTTGGCAACAGTGGCTGGAGGTGACTGTAGTGATGGATGCTTCCCTCACATGATGCGTCGCTCATGCCAATGACTTTGACAGCCAGCGGTTGGTGTCTGTCGGAGTCTAAACTCCACATCAATCTGTTAGAGATGAGGGCCATCAGGCTAGCCCTGAAGGCTTTTCTGCCATCTGTACAGGGGAAGAGTGTCCTGATCATGACGGACAACACCGTGTCCATGCATTACCTCAAAAATAAATTTCAGGGTCAGGTTTTCCATCCAGAGGTCAAGACTCTCAACCTTCATGCTTGGTATCTGAAAGGTTGAGGTATAAGGATTGGGACCTCCCGGATGACGTGATGGAGGTGTTGATTTTGGCCAGGCGGCCTGCAACAAAATCCCTGTACTGTTGCCGCTGGGGTAAATTCTGCGACTGGTGCAGAGGTCACAATGTTGATTCTTTTCAGTGCTCCATTCCTTTGGTTTTGTCTTTCTTACTTTCTTCAGGCCACAGGGGCCTTCAAGTGGGTACCATTAAAAGTTAACTGGCGGCGCTGTCTATCTTTAAGCGCTCGTCTGAAGACTGTTCTTACTTTAAGATTCCTTTGATTTCTCAATTTCTTAAAGGAGTCACTAATGTGTTTCTGCCGTCCCCTTTCCAGGTGCCGGTTTGAGATTTAAATTTGGTTTAGAAATTTCTCATGGGTGCTCCGTTTGAACCTTTGCACTCTTGTCCTTTGAGATTATTGTCCTTCAAAACTGTGTTCTTGGTTGCGGTAACTTACGCTCGCAGAGTGAGTGAATTGCTGGCACTATCCTCTAAGCCACCCTTTACTGTGTTCCACAAGGACAGGGTTGTACTGCGGGTACGTCCGTCCTTTCTACCGAAGGTACTATCTGAATTTCATTTGAGTCAGAAGGTGGTTCTTCTATCTTTCTATCCTCCTCATCCTGGTAAGGAAGAGGAGCGACTCCATCGGTTGGATCCTAGGAGAGCTCTGAGCTTTTACATTTCAAGGATGTCCAGGGTCAGAGTGGACGATCAACTCTTTGTAGGATAGGCTGGACACCGATTGGGCCAGGCTGTTACCAAACAGACCTTGTCCAGGTGGATTATCCTCACCATTACAGAGTGTTACCGATTGGTGGGTAAGGACCCTCCTGAAGGGCTGCAAGCTCATTCCAATAGGGGCATGGCTACTTCCACTGCTCTCCAGCGGGGTGTTCCTATTAGGAATATTTGTGTTGCCGCTACATGGCCTTCGCTCCACACCTTTGTTAAACATTACTCCCTGGATACGATCCATGGTCAGGATATGGCCTTTGGGAAGGCGGTTCTTTATTCCGCAATCTGATTGGGTTCTTTTCCCTCTTTTCCCTCCTCCATTTACTTGTACTGCTTTGGGAGTCTGTCAAAGACGTTGAATACGTTGGAGGACACAATCCATATGAAGAATAAGTTATTTACCAAGTGGTAACGTTCTTTCGACTGGATGTTCCTCCAACGTATTCCACATCGCCCTCCCAGCCTGCCCCTCTGGAGAATTCCCTATGCGATTGCAGCTTACGTTTCTGCAAGGCTATGTGCAGTCAAGCAGGCATGAGACTGGTGCCACACGTTCTGAGGGAAAAAACGTACTGAGGCTACGGGCGCCGTGCGTCCTATTTATACCATCCGGTGACGTCGCCTTCGACGGAGGCCTTCAAGGGACATCGACCCAACGTCATCGACACAGGACGCCCTCTGCTGAAAAAGTTTCCGAAGTGCACAGCTGTGGACATTACATGTCAAAGATGTGGAATACGTTGGAGGAACATCCAGTCAAAAGAATGTTACCAGTTGGTAAGTAACTTGTTCTTTTGTTCCCATGGCTTTGATGGTGTCCCCTGAAATATTGTCGTTCGAAAACTAAGTACTGAGAGAATCAGGCAATCTATTCAGTACAAAAAAACAGTACATAGACAATTTGACACAGACTGAAAGAACTGCCCTAAGAAATCTAGAAGATAACACCACTTTTATAATTAAACCACCAGATAAAGGTGGAGGGGTAGTGTTATGGGCCACTGCACTATACCAGAAAGAAGTGAAAAAACAACTGGAGGACAAGAACAATGGACAAAGTCCTTGGAGACAATCCAACAACTAAAATAACAGAAGAAATTGAAAGCCTTATGAGTGATGCTCTCACTGAAGGCGGGATCGATCATAACAAAAGACTTTCCTAGTAAAGAATAACTCTGGCACTCCAGCTTTCTACTGCCTCCCAAAAGTGCACAAACATGAATCGGCAACACCAGGCAGAACCATAGTTACGGCGATCGGTTCCATTTTGGAACCTTTGTTCATTTATGCAGATTTATTTTTGAGACCCTTTGTGTGCAACATGCAATCTGATGTGCAGGACACTACATCTTTGATTGATTCAAATCATAGAAAAGCTACATATCAATGCTGGAGATGTACTCATCACACTAGATGTAGAATCATTATATAAGAACATCCCGCAAATGGCTTGTGTGCAGATTATGCACACTTATTTGGCGAAAAGAGAGGATCTTACAGTCCCTTCTGACTTCATCATAGAATGCATTAGACTGGCCATTACGCAAAATGTATTTCTATGTAAAGGAGTGTTCTATCAACAACTACATGGAACAAGTATGGGGGCTATGTTTCCACCTCACTTGGCAAATTTATATATGGACAATTTCGAACTGAAATAGATTTACTCCCCTTTCAAGACCACATAAAAAGCTGGCACCACTACATAGACGACGTGTTCATGCTATGGAGCAGTGGTTTGGAAACCCTAGCTAATTTTTATTCATGGTTGAACACGCAACAACAATCCATTAGGATCACCATGATAGTGAATAAAGAAAAAATTGCTTTCCTGGATCTTCAAATATACAGGTCCATTGACAATGAACTAGGAACGACTTTATTCAAGAAAGTAACCGATAAAACACACTATTGCATTTCAGCAGCTTTCATCCACAAAGCCTGCGGGAAAACTTAATGCTCAGAATTTCTCTGAATTAGACATCATTGTAGGAAAACAGAGGACTGAGTTGAACAGCAAACAACTCAGTATGAGATTAAAAGATTGTGTTTATCCTTCACATACGATTATATAAGATCACTGAAATGTGCTTCTAACATCAGTAGGCAGATGTCTCACCAAACAAATCAGAACGCAGGTTGAGTAAATACCATATGACATCCTTTTCCCCGATCAGCAATGATCTGTGTAAGACCATCTTAAAACATTGGGGAATGATCCATACTGAAGATTTTAAGATCAATAAACCTTGTTTTGCTTTCAAAAGAATGCCCAACCTAAAAGACAAGCTGGTGCACACGTATGCGTGGCGGAAAGAAAAACTTCCTGTGCAAACAACCCTATGGCAATAACCTTCAGGTAATAGGCCATTTTAAATGTGGTAACTGTTCAGTATTTGGTCTGACAAAAGACATGAAAGAAGTTGATCTTAAGGGCTGCAAGTGGCAGCTCAGATCATTCACTAACTTCCTCACCAAATGGGCTATATATTGGTTGAATGCCCCAAATAGGCAAAACAAAAAGACCCATATGCCAGAGAATCTGCAAGCATCGCTTGTGTGTAAAAAAAAAAAAAAAAAAAATAGTGGATAAACAACTAGTAGCACACTTTAAGGAGGCCAAACACAGCCATGGAGATATTTTCTGGTTTGTAATTCAAACCATTAAACATCACCCTCGCAGGGGGGACAGGGATCTTTCCCTAAAAGTTGGAACAAAAATGTATTTTCAACCTTGACACTGTCAAGAATGGTTTAAATCTCTCAATTGAGTAGAATCTCTTTATACACTAACATAAAGTACATATGTCCATTCAAATGTGAACACTGGTTCTTTCCACTCCCAACCGGGGAATTCATTCTTAGGCAAAAGAGTACAGATTAGGGCACAATGTGAATAAATGCTTTGTCTTCAAAAATACTGAGACAACATATTCATATGTGGTGCCAAGAAATTTAAAAACCTGAGTTGAAGTCTCCCATGACTGTCATACACAGCGCCATTCATAAACTACATACAATTGGTGCAGTCTGCTACATAGAAACAGCTGTAGCTAAAAGAGAAAAAACGGGGTTAGTATGACAACTACAAGACAACCCTTTTTTTGTACATTATCCGATACTCATGCTAAATAAGGTAGCAATTAAGACGTTTCTGCACGCCTGTATATCTAAAACATCAGATTTCCAACATGGTGCCCGCTGCCGGCGCAGGAAACAATCAGTAGCAGCAGCCTAGCTGTGGGCAGACTTCTATAAGTCACATGACTCGTGTAAATCAGACGTTAATCAGAGAATTTTGTTTGGCGGCGATGGCAGACCGAGCCGACGTCCTAAGCCAGGATCATCATTGTATGTGAACACAGAACTTTTTTTTTTTAAATATGCCATACCTAGGTGCCTCCAATTTGTTTGTGCATTGGGTTAAAATGGGAGTCGCTACATTTCTCGCCTCCTTTGTTTAGTTTGTAGAGCATTCATTCATGGGAAACCAACGCTGTACACGTCCGAATGCGGACCGCCCCAGAATAACATTGAGACTTAGGGCAACACAGCATTAAGTAAAGCCGGTTGAAGCTTACCCATGAAGGTAAATACCCCATTGGGTGCACTGTACAGATTTGAGCCAAGCAAGTTTGTTTAATGGGAAGGTAACACAATATATTTAGTGTTTATCTTGTTTATAGGCTGAAGAACATTACTACTTTCACAAAAAACCTGCAGCATGATGGCTGGCTAAATTTAGAGCTGCCACGGTTGGGTTGTTCGCATGTAATCACAAAAGCATGTACACCAAACAGAGACAACTTTTCAGGTAATAGGCACTCTGTTTTGGCCTCACCATAAGTTGGGATACCAATGTAGAAGAATAAAATGAATTCCTGTTTCTATTCCAGTTTTTTTAAATAAGATGAATAAATTGGATGGCCTCATTTATTGACACGTCCGCATAATCAACTACACACAGCTAAGAAATTGAAGGTTAGTTAGATTTGGTCAGAGTATAATATCAATATTGAAGGTACTTTTTTAAAAGTTTTAATGTTAATTTTCTCTGTAGTGTCCAAAGTGCATGGTCACATGCACTGGAAGAAACATGCAATACTCATACGTCTTAACACCTGGTGTCCTGAAGACAGATCCAAGGGAGCACAGAACAAATACTGGTCCTTAGATGTCTCCTTTGTATCTAGAAACACAAAAATGTGTAGATACCAAATAGGAGAGCCATTGTATATGTATTACTGTGAATAAGCCTCTCACATGTGTTACTAACCTCACATGAAGTATAAAACTGCCTTTAAATAGAAGCCAGACAATATCATTTTGTGTTTTTGGAAATCGTTGGACATAGATATAGTTTGGATACGACATTCAATCTGTGTATGTTTTTATGTTTTATGAGTGTTTTAACATATGTTTTTGATTAAAATGTGGTAATACTTTCACTCACTCTGTGGTTCTGCGTGAGCAATGCTAAGCAGTTTCCCATAACTTGACTATTGAGCGCCTACGTCCAGTGTGTAAAAGTGGGGTAGCTTTTTGTGGAATTTGTTTGTTGGTTGAATTCCCTTTCCTCGTCCACAAAGCCCCCCTTCACCAAAATAGAGGACTTCCATGCTCTAATATATTATACCCCGGTGATTAATGTATCCCATATACTTTCACCATTGAGAGTAATAGAAAATAATTTGATTCAATGACCAGTGCTCCAGAGGTAAATACCGGACATATTAGAAATAGACTGAATACTTTGGGGATAATCACAGAACCACTTTTAAAGTCCAACCCTAAGATGGTTTGGGGTATTCAGCCCAAATGTCACCAGTTCAAAGTAGGTTTATAGAGATTGGCAATGCCAGTGGTTCTGATTTATAAGAGTCAAAAGGTTCAGGAAAGTAAAATCACTCAATCCCAGCCCTTTGGGTAGTCCTGGGAAGGGATCCTTGACCAGGTCTCCACAGACCAAAATCGGGAAAGCGTGATTTAGGGACAGGCCTATAAACCCATTTAACCCTATGGGGGACCCAAACAGGTTGGTTAACTTGCCCCCCCCCCTGACTCTGATTTCTCCAGTGACCATTGCTGGTTTTCCCGAATCCGTTGCGTACACAATCCTCTGTGCTTGGTTCTGCCCAACGAGACTTAGTTTAAGCTTAGTTGGGATTTAGTTTTGGTCTGTTGCTCTGCTTAGGAATCTGTTACATACAGCTTCCAGTAGAACACCCTAACGTGGAAAGAGGACAACTTCTATGGGGCATACCACCTCAGGACATCTCCAGGGATTGAGAGAGTGTCAGGCAGCAACAGCCGATCTTCAAGGGACATACACAGGCACCAGACACAGGCTTCCGTTTGCGCATGAAAATGCAGTAGCAGGCATCTTGTGCTGTAAGCTGAAAATCCAAGTTCCAAGAAATTTGGACAGAGGAGCATGGCTTCGTTGGAAGAGTACTGGAACTGATGCTGGTCAGCTTCTGGGTTCATCAACAGGATGCACTTCTTCGTAGAGTTCTTGGCTTCAACGTTCTGTTGAATGACTACGAAAACCCTGCTTTTATCCAAGATTTGGGATGAGCGCATGCCCAAGCACACCAATGTTAAGCATCTGTATAATATAAAATATAATATGAACAGGCAGCGGCTAGCCAATCGTGGGTAGCCACCGGCTCAATATCTGCACAGCAGCAGACATTCAAACACCAGGGATATAGGTTGGGACTAAATAGTCCCAGCTCCTTCCTCTGACCATACACATTAATTGCCCCTTAGCCCACGAAAGTGACAGCTTTCCCCAAAAAGGGTATTCCATATTAAGCATTTCCTTACCTCAGAAGAGAGGAAAAGGGCCAAAGGACAATATGCCTAAAGGAAAGCAGAAAGCCTTGTGGCCAGGCCATCTATAAACGTGCTAGCCACCTTTAGTACCCATTTGCAGTAAACAACAAATTACATGAGTAATACGTCACAAAAATGGTAAAAATATCACTGATGTTAACAGCTTGTTTTAAGCATATTGTAAAAGTAACCAAAAAGTGATGCTATAAAAGTTATAAGAATACAAAGTATTCTAACTGCACTTCACTGTAGGTTGATGTGTGCAATTTGTAACAATACAAGAATTCACAAAGAGAGACAGTGTCTCAGTACTGCTAATCTTGGGCACTAGTCAGTTGCCCCATAACAATGAGCAAATGCTTTCCTCCAAGCAGTCACGGCAGGGTTCAAAACCAGCAACAAGAAAGGTATCCTTTTTTATAGGTATCATTTTTAAGACTCTCGATGGTGTCTTTTTAATTTGATCCTCTTTAACAACCTTTGGCACATACTGCCTATTGTTGCTGGGTTGGCCTTGTGGCTCCCCTTTTGACTTTCTCTGGCTTACCATGTGAGAACTACAGTTCCCAAGGGTAGAATGGATCTTTGGATCCCTTTTACATTTTATTAGGTGAGACTAGCACCTCCACTTTATGTGGAGTGCTGGGGAGATATGGAGTATCCCCTTTCTCATTTTAAATGTAACATTTATATTACAAGGACAAACATACCTTTAATGGCTGGTGGCAGTGAACCCTTTTATTAATCCGGTGCACCTTTACTGCAGCTGTTGGGTGCTTTTTTTTACCAAAATGTCCCCTGTTTTTCTTTTTTCAGCATTTTAGTGATATTTGTCCTTTCTTGTACCTTCCCCCGACATCCAGGATGGGAAAATGCTTTTGGCGGGTGACCTTGGTCAAGCCTGCCCAGGCTCCAGTGTGTCTGTGAAGGCAGGAAGCCAGGAAGGAGTCCAAAACTCTGCAGCCCTTTGTCTTCCAGCCTGACTGTGCGAATCCAGTTGAAACTGGGAGGCTGGCTGTCTTGAAAAGGCTGCCAACCTCCCAAACCCCCAAGTTTGAATGTTGCATGGGTGTTTGATTAGCCGGGTTCCCGCATAAAAGTCTGATCCTGGAATCTGAAGAGGTAGTCAACTACTGGAACCAAAACTGAAGGATGATGAAGAAAATGCTGCTGAGATGATTTCCAGTGACCGGAGAGCCTGCTGCGTAACCGGAGCCTGCTCTTACCCTTCCTTCCAATCTACGTTGGCACTCCAGAAATGACAACCCCTGCCCAGAGAATAGTGCGACCCACTAGACTCAAGAAGACATGTGTTTTGAGCCATCCCACATCGTGCTGCGACCTTGCAGGGCTGCAATACCCCAATACCATGGGACCTCGAGCCATTGTGCCATGCACGGTCTTCTGTATTCCAAACCTTGCTGAAACTATGTGGGCATCTTGCTGGACCCCCAGGGAAGTGAATCAAGTCCAGAAAGTCTCCTCACCAGAGTGCTGGACCTTGCAAACAGCGAGAATCCGACCAGCGATATTCAGTCTTCTGTGCTTGTGAAAAGGCGCCAAATCCAGCCGCAAAGAAACCCTTGCCTGAAGCCTTCTGTGTCGATTTCTGCTGAAAAAGCCCATCGAGGGTCCAGTCTCCGGTCCTCCTGACAAGGAGTGCAGCGCCTGGGTTTTTGGCTACAGATCCTGAAGTTCCCCTGCTGAGAAAACTTCTTCTGTGCTGAAGTACTGGGCTGGCTTGGGTATTTACTTACCTTAAGTCTCTTGTGATACCTGTGTAGTTTTGGGGTGTTTTCTGTGATTGGGAGGTCTCTTGTCCACTTTAACCAAGCCCACTGCTGGAATCCTCCTAGGGTGTCTTCTCTAATGTCCCTGGACCCTCAACTGACTCAAAGGTAAAATACTTACTTGTTTGAACAGTCTTCCTCTGGAACTCTGAACTTTGCCTTCAACTGAGCCCTATCTCAACCTGCCTACAGCTGGCTCCTAGACCACTAGGGTCCCTCTTCTGCCTCATAGTCAACTCATGTACTTGAACTGGGAAGGGCTGTATACTTTAAGGGGTCTGCCTTGAAAAGTAAAACAAGTGTTTGTGTACTTAATTGTGAATTCGTTATTTGGTAACTTTAAAATCTTCAGTGTATAGTTACAAATAGTTATTACTTACCTTAGATATGTTCTGCCATTCTGAAAAGTATATTTAGGATTTACCTACCTTGCATAAGCTATGTGCTGCCTAAAATAAGTAGTCTCAAAGTCTTACTTTCCTTAGAAACTGTCTTGCCATACTAACAGAACGTAGATAGGTTGTTAACACTCACCTGTGAATTGGACTCCTCTCTTCCCAAAAGTAATGCAGTTGGTTTCACTTTATTATTCCTGTTAGGATAATTTTGAGTGTGCCCAATTGGGTCTTGCTTCCCCTGACTTGCTGTTAGCCTGTCCATAATACGTCTGCCTTAGGTTATACTTACCTCTATGTTGCTGATAGCTCCTTTTGAAAAGTGAGTAGGTTTTACTTACCTTGTGTTAGCTGTGTGCCACCCTAAAACAAGTTTTTGCTTACCTTTAATCTGTGTTGAACTGATCTGAAAAGCAAACTAATAGTATATCACAACATTAGCTGTTACCTGCCTAGAATAGCTGTGTGCCATTCTTGAAAAGTGTTTTTAGGTAGCTATCCCAAAATAGTGTAATTAGGTCTTACTGATCTTAGGCTGTGTTTCACTGAGCTAAAAAGTAAGTGCAATTGGTTGTTACACCAAAAGGTACAATTCCCCAAGAATAGGTGTGTTATCCTGAATCAGAGTTCTAGGTTTTACTTCCCTAGAATAACTGTTATCCTTAACTAGAGTTATAGGTGTTTACTGTTCCTGGAATAAGTGTTCCACTATTCTGAAAAGTATATTGTCCAGTTGATTTACAATGTGATTCCTTGCTGAGTGTCACAGTACAACTGTTAGGGTCTACTACCCTGTATTACTGTAAGTAATCGAAAAGTAGCTATTGGTTTTAACTTGCCTAGACCTACTCTTGGGTGTATCAAATAAGGTTATATGCTTTGGTATGTTTACATTAAAGCATAGTGTTGTGTTTTTATAATGTGTTTATATGATCTGTGATAGTACTTATCTGAGTCTCCTCGTCCCCCGGGCCCTAAGATTTATCTGGGCCTACTTGTATTTAAATAAAAAATGTATTTTTACAATACATAGTGTCAGTGTTTCTTTGGACCATATTTGTATTAAAATTTAATTGTACTGAATGTACAGCCCTCTCTCCCTCCTAAGATAAGCCTGGCTGCTCTGTCTATGCTACACTATACTCGGGTGGTACAGCCTTTTACTGAGAGTGGAGTCTTGTACTGCCTCAGTTGAATGGTTTTACTAAGCCCCGTTAGGCAAAGTTTGCATGCAGTACCCTTTGGAATCACTACACACAACTCTGACCACAGGTATGGGAAACCCAACCTTTGATATAAGCTTGTACTACAGTTTTGGTAGCGTGTTGAGCAGCCAAGCTTATCTCAAGAGGGGTCAATGTGAGCTCTAGGGGAGTTGCACAGAGATTCACGGTGACAAGTATTCAATTAAACTCTTACACACAAGGTTTCTTGAATAAACAATGATTAATGTATTAGTTAGAATAAGCCTTCTTCAGAAGGGAGCAATATAAAAGTAACACACAAATACACTTCATCACTGTACACTCTTAGTTTCTAAATCAGTAAATACCCTTTTGGGATGGCCCACAGGTGCAACCTACACCCTCGGGTGACTTCAATAGCTATGGTGCTGGGGACATTAATATCTTACTGTTTGCATTTAGAATACTGTTAGAAGTTGGTAAAAGGAAAAGATTGAGAACAACAAGAGACCACAAATATTCTTAAGCAGGCAAATACTTTTGGTTCCCCTAAGAAGAGTCATTCAGTACAACAGGCTAAGCCAAAGTCAATGGGCAAAAGTCTTACATAGGATGAAGCACTTCTGGTAGGTAAGTAGAAATGTTTGCACAATGTTTTAGAAATCTTTGAAGAAAAGAAGAATCAAATGTAGGGCCACAAGCTGATTAGACTTGTGGGTAGTAGAAGATGCAATAAACTCCACAGTAAGATGTAAGTTCTCTGAGACCTTACAGTACCTTTGTATTGAAGAAAAAGTGCAGTAGATGACTTCTGTTCAGGTGCAGCTCTGCAGATCTCACTGTTCCTGGGCCTCTGTCGTGGGGACAAGAGGGAGGACTTCTGAGGACTCCTGCACTGCAATGGGACGGTCAACGCTCGCAACCGGCAATCTTCAAATCAGTGGCTGTTCAGTATTTGTGCTCCTTGCATCTACTGCAAATAGTAACACTGCGGTTCCTGGCTATCGAGATGGACTTTCCTTGCTTCTGGGCTTCCGCACTCAGTTGAGGGGGCCCAGGTTCGAGTCTGGAGGATCTTCCTGGAGCTCTAGGCCAGCTTATAAGCAACAAACACAATCTGGTATTCCTCTCCCTGGCTATACGGTTTCCAGCAGCAACTCTGTGGAAATTTAACCAGCTCCGAGAAGGATGTCCAGGTGGGTAACATTGGAGTTGATTGGTCCCACCAACTCAATGGGAGAAGTCGTCCTTGCAGGGGCTTCTCTGTCGATATGAATTTGGAGTTTCAGCACAGCAGCAGGGCTTCACTGGGTGAACTAACAGTCCAGGAGCGGACAGTCAGCCGGCCAATCACCACAGAGTGCATTTGGGTCTCCTAGGAGACTAAACACAGGGAGTTTCGGGCACCTCCCTCACTTCCTGCCTACCCCAGACACCCTGTAGCCAGAGGCAGGATTCACTTGTGAATCCTGCCAAAGGCAAAGTGAACAATGGGACCAAACAAGGTTTGGCGCGCAAAGTAAATCTGAAGAAGGACCTTTCCACAAAGAAATGGTGAAAAAAGACGACCGGGCCATTTTGACAAAAATGGCACCCTTGGTTGCTTTACTGCAGCTGCGAACGGAGCCTGTGGTAAATGCACACCACGGTAGTTAAAACAAAACCACTACCACCAGCCATTCAGTGAAGAAAGAGTAACATAAACATTTTTACATGAGAAGCTAGACAAAGGGGATCCTAGGTAAGCCCTCTGGCACCCTGTTGTAAGATAGTGTGTGTGCTGGGTCTAGAAAGCTTCAAATGTCAGTAAAGTCAATTTCACTTTACTGCTCTGGGAAACAGTTTATCCCAGAGAAGGTATTTAAACCTTTGGGAAATCTGAAAGACTTCCCTGTGCCACTGCACTGAAGGTGCTGCGTGACACAATGTAAAAGATGCTACCTATGGAGTTTGTCAGGCTCCACAACCAGAAGAAACAGAGTTCAAAATCACATTATGATTCATGAGAGAGAATATGGCTGACCTGATGTTTTTTACGCTTAACGTTCAAGGGCTAAACTCCCCTATAAAAAGGTCTATTATGAGACGGCTGGGGGAATTGCAGGCTTCTGTGGTGTGGGTGGAAGAAACCCACTTGCTCCCGGAAGACGAACACAGACTGAGACACAAAGCCTCCCCATTGCAATTCCTAGCCTCGGAACGAAAAAGAGAGGGGTGGGAATTCTCATAGCTAAAGGAGTCCAATTCGAGAAGCAGTTTAAGAGATCCGGAAGGGAGATACCTGATCCTGGGGGGAACGCTAATGAACCAACAAGTGAATACGGTGGAGATTTATGCTCCCAATGAAAGGGAACATCAATTCCTGATGGAACTACTCCCATAAATAGCAGAATGAGGAAGATGTCAAATCATTATAGGGGGCGATTTCAACTGCATCATGGACGCCTCGATGGATAAAACTCTCCCAGCAACACTCAGCGACAATGTGAATAAACAAGCCTTGGCTCAATTCCTCAGGGACTTACAACTAATTGAAACCTGGCGCTTCTTTCGTCCTCAAGAGAAGGATTACACCTTTTACTCAGCAGTACATAAAGGGTTCTCCCGGATCAACATGATCCTAGTTTCAGATAGTTATCCCACAGGTCAAAGGGTTGGAGATTGGGGTGTGATGTAGATCCGATCAAGCACCAGTCTCTATGACCATGGAAATGCCCCACTCGAAGCCACAAACTCGCAAACCATGGCGACTAAATGAACTGCTGTTGAAAGATCTGGCTTTGAAAGTGGATATTGAACACGTGCTGAAGAATTATTTCATGGAAAACAACCCGCTGGGGATTGACTGGGGAATACTATTGGATTGCTAGCAAGGCAGTAGTCCGAGGGGAATTTATTGCGCACACAGTGAATTTCCTAAGGAGAAAAGAAAGGGAGAGGCAGGAACTAAAAACGAAAGGGAAGGCAGCAGAAGCGCAATATAAATATAAAAAATCCCAAAGAGCTTGGCGAGAACTCAAACTAAAGCTGCATTCGAGACTCACTACGCAGATGAATCCGCACAACTCCTCCTAAAAACAAATGTATTATATGAAAGGGGATAAAGCCAATCGGCTATTAGCAGCCAAATTGAGAAAGCATAGGAACCGCAACCGCATTACCCAATTAGCACATGCAGGGGGGGGGAAATGGCCAAAGACGAAAAAGGGATAGAGGTCATGCATGCATTCTACGTTAAACATCTATCGGGGGATAACTTACAAAGGGAAACGCAAACAAAATTCTTGGCACAATTGGAACTGCCACAAATCACTGATAATGACAGACTAGAGTTGGAAGCACCTAAATCAGAAGAGGAAGTGCGGGGAGTCATTAACGCCTTGAACGGGAATAAATCCCCGGGCCCAGATGGCCTGGGTAATGCCTACTATAAAACTTTCCAAAACATACTGGTAGGCCCTTTAACACACCTATTCAATCATATACGAGACACTGGCCAAATCACGGGGGAAATGAGCCCAGCCACCAGTTATCGCCCCATCTCTGCTAAACGGCAATGCAAAAATCTACTCCACTGTCTTAGCACAAAGGTTAGCCAAAGTCCTCCTATGTAAGAGGACGCCACACATACAATAATATTTGCAGAGCAATAAATATCATAGAATGGGCACAAAGAACAAGCCAGCCTATGTCCATAATAGCGCTCGATGCTTCTAGGGCTTTTGAAAGTTTAGACTGGAGCTTTCTCCAGATGGTCTTGGAGAAATTTGGATGCGGTCCGATTTTCTCTTGCATGGTACTGGCCAATTTCATACACCCATCGACAAGATTGATTAATGGCCAGCTGACCGAGATCATCCCAATTCGCAAGCGCACTAGACAGGGGAGTCCCCTTTCACCATTGATTTTTGCTATGGCCATGGAGCCGCTGGCACAGGGAATACGAGCAGAACAAGGCCTCCTGGGGGTGGACAAGGGGTCCTGCACAACCCAGAAAATAGCTTTGTATGCAGACGATGTCCTTCTCTTTCTGAAAGATGCAGAGCGTTCTCTCCCCCATGCAATTACAATGCCAAATAAATTCGCCGAAGTCTAAGGGTTCCATATTAACTACCCAAAATCTAGCGCACTTAACATCACAGAAAACCCGGAGAGGGTGGCAAGGTGGGAGGGGAAATATCCACTAAAATGGAGTCAAGGACCCGTAGCCAGTTTAGGCATTAACCTAGCACCTACCTACAGAAAGCTCTATGGGGCAAACATCCCGAGACTGTTGACAACATTGATAGAAGACCTGAAAAGGTGGGATATGCAGGAGCTATCCTGGTCAGCGCGGATAGCGGCAGTTAAGATGTCCCTACTCCCCAGATTTTTATATGTAATGGGTGCTCTCCCATTGAAAATCCCCCCGCACCCCAGCAATCCAGAATCTACAAAAGAAAGTTATGGCCTTCATTTGGAAAGGAAAGAAGCCAAGAATCCCCCACAAAGTCCTCTTCCGAATACGAGATATGGGGTCTTGGGGGTTCCAGAATTGCGTAGATACCTTTGGGCGGCGCAGGTGACACCAATGTTACAATGGTCTCCAAGGGAGTACCAGAGTCGATGGGTACACCTAGTAAGGGAAACAACAAAAACCCTGTTGGAAAGACTGGGATTCTTACGCCCGAGACACAGAGGGGACGGAGGCACGCTGTTGGAAACAACAAAAGCTACCCTGTGGTATTGGGATAAAGCCCTACGGAATAAGAAGCTAAAATTAGGGGGAGGCCCACTCGCACCAATGACCAACAACCCAGACTTCTCTCCGGGTACACAACCAAACTTCTTCTGGGAAGGAGGGGAGAATCTTACCTTAAGAGAATTCTACATAGAAGGGGTACCCCTGACATTTGAAGGATGTAAAGAAAAGTTATCGATCCCTGAAACTGAACGATATATCACTATATTCAAATAAGACATTGGATTACAAACACAAAGGTGAAAGAAGGAGCATCCCGACAACCAATAGGGCTGGAACTTACCATACAAGAAAGGATGCCCGAAAAAGGCATATCACGAATATATCGCTTGCTCTGCAGAGCGGACCCATAAGAAGCATTCGAATACATGAAGAAATGAGAGGATGAGATGGGCAAGCCTATTCCTATAGAAACATGGGGGCAAATCTGGCATTGAGTAGCGAAGAGCTCGAAATGTGCCTTAATCAAGGAGGCAGCATTCAAACTGTGCCTTAGATGGTACATGACTCCACAGCGAATACATTCCATCAAAGCTAGTTATTCCGTGTTGTGCTGGAGAGGCTGCGGAGAAGGACACATGATCCATATGTGGTGGTCCTGCCCTCTGGCACAGACCTATTGGAAGGAAATCCTGAGTCATATTAAGGAAATTAAAGTACAGCTTCCCATGGACCCTGTAGTGATATTGTTTGGGGCGGCAATCGAGAATATTTATACAAATACCGGGAACAATGCCATGCTCATCACCTACATGTTAAGCGCAGGAAGGATTAACCTGGCACATATGTGGAAAAACAAACAAGGTCCGGTTGAAGCCGTGTGTTGGGTTAAGCTATGGGGAATCATGGCCCTAGAAAAGGTAACAGCCTTGGCATACGGCTCATACTCGAAATACTTGAATACGTGGATGCCCCTTCAAGAATTCACTAGAGACAAAGAACAAATGTACTTTAAATCTAGAATATTACGAAGTTTCAATAATATGATCAAGAAAACCAGGATGAATCATCCCGAGGACGGGAACCGCAAGGACACACAGATGGACATGTCTCATATTAAACTCAACCGCACTTTACTAAGATGAGAACAAGCAGGGAGAGGGGGGGGAGGGAATACCTGTTAATTTTCTTTTTTTTATTTGTTAATTGTTAAATAACTATGATGCTCAAGAACTCAACTGCATAAGTAATAGCATGAAAACTGTAAGAAAACAAGCTATGGAATGAATTATACCATGCTTCATTCTCCTGCATGTTTGCAATCAGAGCTCTTGAGATAGAATACTAAAAGTTTTTAAAAAAATAAATAAATGCATGAGTGGTTAAAAGGGTCTGACTCTCTCCGGGTTAAAAAAATCAAGTCCTCAAAATCCAGTAGAGTTGCTGGTGGTCTCTAAGGTGGAGGGAATTGGCACATTTCTGAGAATTTCCCCTAACAAGCCCTTAGTTGAACTTCAGAAAAACTGTCCTAACAGGGTTGCAATGGGCTTGTGGTGTCTTGTTTTAAACTATTCAAAGTTTCAATAACAATTTACCAGATCATAGGTATGTTTTCTCCTTTCTTCCAGACAGAAAGCTAACCCAGGAGCAGGATACCCGACCTAAGTACTATGGCCACAGGTGAGTGGAATGGAGGTAGGAAACAAAGGGACTTGTTCCCAATGTACTCCTACATCCCGTCCACTTACCTCCATACTGTATGGGCGTCCCTCGCTAGGGACAGGAGACAGAACCTTTTTCACCAGAAAAAATCATCTTCCACTTTAAATTTAGATGCACGTGGGGGTGCGGCCCTGGGAGCCTGCGCTCCCCTGACTCTGCCCACCGGCACCACTCCTCAGTCATCTTTTCCACGTCGACAGGAACGGACCGCTTTAACAAGCTCTCCTGGGGTTAGGCCTCTGGCCTAGTAATTCTACACGCTCTTCCCCAGAGAAGTGTCTTTTTTTTTTTTTGTCGTCTTGTCTTCGATCAGATACTGTCCTCTAGCGCCACGCTTCTCCTCGGCGCATGTTGACGTCCGCGCGTTTCTGCAGGTGTCCTGCCCGCGAGGGGCTCTTCCCTACGTCCGACCCTCTAGCTCTCTGCCGCCTTGGCCCAACCACGGCTAGGAGGGCTGTACCTCGTGCAACGCGCTTAAACCTTGCGCTCTGAAGAACAGATTAGCTCGGTGGAGGGAGCTCTTCGGAAGGTCACCTCCAGAGGACTTAAAGGAATTCGTCAAGCACAAGGTAGGGGCACTGTTTTCATCAGCACCCCGCAAAGGCGACTCCTTCCCCAGGAAGCACACAAGCAGTAGGGACCTTTCAGGTTCTTGTACCAGTGCAGGTACCAATGCTGCTCCAGCTACTGGCCCTCAGGCAGAGGGGTCGCAAGACTCCTACCGTTGAGGGTACTGAGGTACTGCATGGTCTGGTACTGGGTTTACACCCTAGTACCGGACAAATGTCTGAGCGGGCGCCTGTATGCAGCACTACCGGCGACACAGCCGAGGGCAATCCGCCTCCCAGGACTCGTACTGAGGTGCAGGGTAGGCCTCAACCTCCACCGCCAAGAGTCTTGGAAGAGGCCAGGCCCAGCGCGACAAGCGCCACGGCGCATGTTATCATATGGAGGACATGGGATAGGGATGGGGATGGGTATGGGGGTTGGGGAGTAAGGAGGGACCGGCTCACTGATTCTTACCCTCCCGACTCAGTTTTTCCCAGATATCTGGATGGATCGTCTGGGGGTTGCTGGGGACTCAATCTTCCACCCTTTGTTCCGCTGAGAGGTGCCCAGCAGTTGATGGTTCAAATACTCTTCCGGTCATGTGCAAATGCAAGATAAAACCACTGTCGTTGAAGAAATACAGAATCTAATGATGCAGGGGCTTGCTTGGGATTAGTCACAGGATGGAGGATGGCACGTTCCAGTGATAATCACAGTTGCAGGCAACGACACGCGTCCTTCCAGTTGTGATCACAAGAGCTGCTCCAGGAGAGGTTCCCTTGAGGATAGGAAGGCAGATTTTGGGGAAAAGGCGACTTGTGGCATAAGCTTGGCGACCACAGACGTTCGAGACTCGAAACAGCGACTGTTCTGGCTACGTCAGCTCAAAAGAGAGCTGGGAAGTCCATCGGGCAGTGTAGGCACCCTTCCGAAGGCTCAGAACGTCATAGAGACTAGTTGTTCCCACTTGTCAAAGGGCTTGCAAGAATATTTCAAGGGACATCCCTGACAAGACGTCTGACCACTTTTTCCTGCCAAAGATCCCAGTTCGCTGTGTGCCGAGGAAGGTCTGCCAGTGCGTTTCTCGCCACCAAAAATGATCAGACGATGTCTCGAGGGTCCAGCCTTGGTGAGGGTCCGTAGTCCATTCCAGTGGTCAAACCAAGGTTACAGAAGCCATCCAGAGGTCTGTGCTGCTGCATCGAAGAACCAAAAGTCCTGAAACCCGACACCTACTTCTGCCACTGCACCAATCGTCACTGAAAGGCATCCAAGGTCCCCAGGGGTCTTATCCTCTTCAGCCAGGCCTTTTCGGAGTCTACAGCAAGTGTCACCTTTGTGGGGCATCCACAGCCAGAGTAACGACCCGTCAACGGAGACCACGCGAAGATCGAAAGTGCTGCCTTTCCAGCACAGTCTGGTTCCTCCATTTCTCCATCTGCCTTTACGTCCCAGCAACGCCCCCTTGCAAATTGGGTCCATCTTCAAGGGGTCTCATCGAGTAAAGCCAAGAAACTTCACTTCGCCTGCCAAGGCACCAAAGGTACTGTGACGAGCCTCCCGAATCATCTGGGGGTCCCAGATTCGGCTTGGATCCCGTTTTCCTGTGGCTTCTCAGGTACTTTGGGGTAGTGGAACCTGTAGGAGTAAAGCAGAATATTTGTGGACTGGGCTATAACAGACAAGATAAGGTGCACCCTTACCTTTCCCTTAAAGGTTGCCCAGGTTGGGGGGCAGGGGGAATCCTCACACAGTATCACTATTTAAAGCTAAAAAAAGTGTACTGCCCATGTTCTGAAACTGATATTCCTTTCTTTGTTGATCTATGCAGTCACCCCTTGCTTAGCAGTTCACATGCTTTTTAGAGAAAGTCAGCAATTGGTGAATTTTTATGAATCTAAGTATTTTTGGTACCCCGTAGAGTATGTATAGTATTGCCATAATTAGAATAGCATTGCCAAAGTACAAAGAGTTATTATTTATATGCATATATTTAGCTGAACCTTATTTTATATAAAGAAGCTGTGTTATCACCTAATATAGTGTGTGGACATTCCTTTGTGGGGGTTTGGGGACTTGCTGTACTTAACCAGCCTGCATCACCTCCTAAGAGCTTAAGCCTAGGTTGCTCATCCATAGCTACCATATAGAGAACCTTGGATGGGGTGCTCTGTGCCTCTAGCCCAACCATATAGAGGGCAGAAGTACAGCTACCCTCCTCCAGTCTTTACACCCTCTATCTCCACTACTTACTTCCACCCTTCGTTACTCCTTCCGACTGTCTCCTATTCTCCTTTTTCTACTATACTCTCCCCTCCACTAGTGCTCCACCTCAAATTTTACTAATTCACTCTGCTTTTACTGATCTCCTCCTTCCACTCACTGTACTCTTTCTTTAACACTCTTACCCACCTTACAAGCACAATCATAGCACAGTACCACTTGCTCTCACCAGCCGATACCTCACCTCTGTAAATTGCATCCACACTCCTGTTTTCCATCTTTCCACTTTCTGGTCTCTTGGTCTTCCTCCTTCTCTGGCCCCTCTTATGCAACCCACACATTCCTACTTCCTGTCTCAATCTTTATCCTCCTGCTTACCCCTCCTTATGCCATTAGTCAGCTACCAGTTCCCTGCCCAAAAGGTGTTACAGATGTCGGCATGCAAAAAAAAGGGTGCCAAGCCATGTCCCTTTTTGCCTCACAGGTCAGTCGTGCCAGACTGATGGCTGCTCATGTTGAAAAAAGGTCCGGTTTATGGCAGTGGGCCGCACCAGAGAGCCACTCTGCGACATGGTTGATGCAGTCCTGGTTGACGGGTCCTTCCTCGGCTGCTTGCTCACGGTGTGCACTAAAATGAGCTAGTCATGCGCCCCGTCCCTTACAGCCACATAAAGTCTGTCGCTCCACATGTCTGCTCTCTCTCCCTGCAATGTTTGCGCAGATCTTGTACCTGGAGTGATGTTGCTCAAGCCTGTGGTGCACTGTCAAGTTGTGTGGTGTCTGCCCATACTATGGCTGGATGTTGTGGCATACAATAAAATGTAATAATCTGGTCTGCATCTTTGTGAAGAGGTATGGGTTGCTTGGCAGTGGGACTGGTACATACAGTCGCTTAGAGAGGGGTCTGGAACTGGGGCCCTCTCAACTGTTATCTTCTCTCTCAGGGGTAGGACTGGCTCTGGCTTCCAACCTGGTATGCCTCACTGTTGCCTTACAGGGGTCCCTATCCCCTCTTGACAAGTTTAAATACTGTCACAGTAGGGGTAGGAAGAATCTGGGACCGGTTTAAGAATCTGTCACATTCCCACATCCAAACCTTCCTGTGTAAATGCAGAGATTGTGTAGCCAGCCTTGAATCCAGGTTGGTGAACTTGTACAGCAAAGGTAAACGTTTTGGGGGGCTCATGCTGGAGCCACAGTTTAGGATATTTTTCGACCTAACTGCGCTCACTAAATAACCCAAAATAATAAATCAGAGGTGATTTGACCCCTGATTAATTTATTTATTTTGAGTTTTGGACTGGGGACCTATGTGTCCTGCAAGCAGGTGAATCTTTGTCGTATACCCTTAAAAGCTGGCGTTGCAGGTAGTGTAAATGCTCTTTATTAATGTTACATTCTGTGCACTGAATGTTTTCTTGGCATACTCATCTGCTCTCTTGTACTCGTGCAGAACCTGTAGATGCTATTTGGGTGGAGGGCCAATTAAATCTGCATTTTACACCTAAGCATTTTTTCTGTTTGTAACGCAGTTCCTACCAGGTGAATGATTTGTTCCACGGTCTTTCAGTGGGCATTTCTCTTGGGCACTTCAGCCATTCGACCACGTAAGACTGACTTCTTAACACTAACTTTTTGGCATAGGTCCTTCTGGTGTGGGCTTGCGCTGACCAGTTCACTGCTTTTGGGGGTAGAAGAGGGGCTTTGTTGGACATTCCTTTTTCCACTTTACTGGTCAGACCAGCCATCTGTGATATGCTCTCTTGCCCACACTGCAGACTTTGTGGTCTATTGATGTGCCCAATGCCACAAAGATACTACTGGTGTCTATAAAAGCTTTTGTAATGAGTTGGTTGGGCAACAGTTTATTTCAGGGCCTCTCTGAAAGTCACTTGTGGGCAGGCTTATTTTCACTAAATCCAATGGAACTCTTTCTTGCAAAGTTCTAGAATGATTTAACAATTTAAACTTTGCATCTCTTTTAAAATGCAGAAAAGGGCCAAGCGGCGCTACCAATGGCCCTAAAAATCTGACCCTGGATAAAGACCATTCTGGGGGGTTAGTTCAGCGTTTTGGAGTGGCATTGCTAAGATTGAGGAATGAGCCAAAATGCTTTGGAGAAAAATATGCAATGTTTACATAAAAATATAAAGGAACAAGAATTTGTTCGATAAGTAAACAGTACTCATGGGTTTCAGTGCCACAAGTTGAAGTCCTGACATAACATTATTTTTATTTTGAAAACATTGGCACTTTTAGGTCCTCATTTACTGACATGCAAATTGGGAGGCAGATTTTGGAGTGGGATTTCCCGACAGGAACTGTTTTATAAATGCAGATGCTAGGAGCTTCCTCTGCTCCCACTCCCTCATCCCAACATGCCCATGACTAACTTATTCTTCTTGAATAAGGAAGGGTGCATTTGTGTAACATAGACCTTGCCCTTCTCCAATGCATTATAGTGCAATGCCATTGGCTACTGTTCATATGGCTGGTGGTAACACACCTACTAATTTCTGGTTTCTTTTAAATTAGCTCTTGAAATTGGATGCAAGTTTGCTCCTGGGGTATGGTGTGCTTTTCATCACTTTGCAGTTTTCTGTATCGGATTGGTTCTGTCTTTTCCTTTATATCAGCTCACCTTTTTTTGCAAGTTTTGATGCTGAATGTTTGTGTCCTCCATGGCTTGCGCTTTTGAATGCATCCTTACCTATTAAACGGAAGTGAGGTCACAGTTCCAACATTGATTGGTTGGTAATTAAACATTGATCATCAGTGACCTCACTTTTGTGCTAGATATGGGGATGAGGTGGTTAATTGGCCCTGGTCAGTTGCTGTGGTGTTTCTACAGTCTTTGTTGCGTTGATGTTTGCAACTCATGAGCAGATTTATAGCCTTTGTCTCGTCTGTTCTAGAACACTTTCCAAAAACCTTGTGAAGAATGCCAAAAAGACAATCGGTCGCCAGTATGTGACACGGAAGAAGTTCACACCCCCTACTTCGGAGTACCGGAGCAGCCAACAGTCTCTCGAGGATAATGAAGATGAGATTTCAGGTGGGGAAGTGATTTCAGACCACTTACAGAAGAGAACTTTGGCGATTGTGGGAGGTGGTTACCTTGTTTGCAAATTGCTTTAATTATTTCAAGGAAACTGCTCTACACCATTCATGTACGTACAGCTGCGGGTGCAATAGCACTGACGTGGGTGGCTCATTTTCTCTCTTTGGGATTACATTTTTTCAGTTTTTTCAATGCTATTCTGTTTTTGCTATGGGATGTGGAGGTCTGTTATTAAGTATTTATCAAGAGCTCTACATATCCTAGCATGTGTGCCATACAAATGAATGTTTTTATATAGCAAAACTGAACCTCAACATGCGTGAAGAAATCATTTGAACATTGTTGCAAAGATTTTCTACAAGTCATCTGGTAAGAACTTCAGAAGACAAACCATGTATGCAGGGTTTTCCTTAATTTAGTTCTGACTCTCAATGATGGTGTTAATGTATAGTCCGGCTTCACACTTAGGAGAGGGCTGGCCATTAAGTGCAGATTACACACACACACACATGAACACACACACACAAACACTCTCGCATTTCAAATGCACACTTGCACTGTTAGGAAAGGTTTTCTTACTCCTACCTCCCGTCCCTTTTCCTCCATACTGTATGGGTGTCCCTCGCTAGGGACGGGAGACGGAACCTTTTTAACCAGAAAAACTCTTCTTCCCCTTTAAATTTAGAGGCACACAAAGGCGCGGCCCTGGGAACATGCGCTCCCCTGACTCTGCCCACCAGTCCTCTTTTCCTCGTCGGCTGGAACTGACCGCTTTCACCAGCGCTCCTGGGTTTGGCTTCAGCCTTTTAATTCCACACATTCTTCCCCAGATATTGTCTTTTTTGTCTTGTTTCTTCTTATCCTTAATCACCTACTCTGTCCTCTGGCGCCATGCTCCTCCCTGGCACATGTCGACGTCCTTGGGCTTCAGCAGGTGTCCAGCCTGCAAGGGGCTCTTCCCCTTCATCCGACCCCAACCTCTGTGCCTACGCTGCCTTGGCCTCCAACCACGGCAGGGAAGGTTGTACCGCGTGCGACGCGCTTACACCGCACGCTCTGATGAACAGGTTAGCTAGGGGAGGGGAGCTCTTCGAGAAGTAGCCTCCAGAGGACTTGAACAACTTCGTCAGACACAAGTCGAGGCCCAAGGTAGGGACACTTTTTTATATCGCAGCCCACAAGGGCAACTCCTTTCCTAGGAAACCCCGAGTGGGGGCATGGGGGCGTTCAGGTTATCATGCCAGCACGGATACCGAGGCTCATTCAGCTACCGGCCGCCAGGCCGAGGGGGATGGGGGGGTCACTAGATCCTTCCAGAGACAGTGCTGAGGGACTGCAAGGTTCTTATACCAGGTGTTGACACGAGGGGCTATGCCCTAGTACCGGAAAAATGTCTGGGGGCGCCTGCACGTAGCACTACTAGCGGCGCAGCCGAAGGCACCACGCCTGTCAGGCCTCGACCTGAGGTGCAAGGTAGGCTTCATGCTCCACCGCCAAGAGTTCAGGAGGAGGCCAGTCCCAATGTGCCAGGCACCACGACGCAGGCACGTGGCATACAGCTTGCCAAGATGGCTGCTCGTCCGACACATCCCCATTCGGGGAACAGGTCAGAGATTGTGTGTCCAGGTGGGACTGGTCTTCACCAGGTATGTGGCCGACAGCTTATCCTTCAGCGTCGCAGGGCAGATATCCCCCGCAACCGGCATGGCAGAGTACACACAGGCACCAGCAGCCACCCGCTACTCCATCAATACCACCTGCCACCCCACCAGCCTGTGAAGACACGTTTTTTGAGAAGTTCATCGCGCTTATGAGGTCCCCTCAGATGAGCTCCATCCTTCGGTATGGGATCAGGGACATGCTGCCTCCAGTTCCTCCGCCAGCACCTAAAGTCATTCTTCCTATGGCTCCGGAGGCTCAGGCCCCTGCGCTGCCACAGCTGCCCATGCCAGGTCCTTCGATTCCATCTCCCCTGCCTCCTACAGTTCAGGCGGTTCCACACCAGTCGCCACAGCAGTCTCCGGCTCTGATCTTCACACCTCTGCCATCGGCTCCCAGCACTCCTACCCTGGTGCCAGGCCAGCCGGACACTCTGGTGGACACCGATGAGGAGGAGGACCCTGACACACCTTCAGCCAAGGCCTTCCATGAACAACTTTTAGGTTTGGCAGAGTATGTGGGGCTTCCACGGCCCGAGGTGGAGCAACCAGAGGCGGGGGTCCTGGCCCGAGGTCCTCACTCTCCACCCCGTAGCTAGAATGGGGATCCCGATGCACAAGGACGTTGTCGCCTTGGCCAAAAGGGATGGCTGACACCCCATTCAGCGCAGCCCACCAATCGGCACCTCCACACCCTCTTCCACACTCAGTGATTGCCACAGCCTCTTATCTACTCGAAGCCGCAGTCTCCTCGGCCATGTTGTCATCTGCTCTGCTAGGCAAGGAGGGGAAGATCTTGGAGGTGAATGGAAAGGTCGTCTATTCCAACGCCTCCCTGCTCCTTAGTCAGTCTAACGCAGATGCCGTGCTCGCAGACATTAACCAGAGGCTTTGGCAGGAAATAGCTGACTTCCTTCCGGAACTTCTGGTGCAATCAGGCACGCTTCAAGGTGGGGCTGGCAGAAGCAAAGATGGTGGCTCAAGACATCATGGAGTCCACAGTGGCGCATATCGACACCTCAGGCCGCGCCATCTGTATAGTCGCAGACATGAGAAGGACAGCCTGGCTCCGGGCTACCAAGTTCAACCCAGATGTACAGGAAAGCATATTGGACCTTCCATTCAAGGGTAGCAACCTCTTCCATTCCACCACAGATGAGGAACTGGATAAGAACAGTTCCCAGACTGCAAAATCTTTATCCATCAGTCAAACGCACCAGAGTTCCGACAAGGTTCAGGCCTTCGGCGGGTTCCAGGGCTTCCAAGAACGACGGTCCAGGCAGCCGGACTGATCTCAGAGTCAACACCGCCGTAAACAGCACAAGGCTGGAAATGAGGGCTTCTTTCAGTCCCCCTCCTGCACCGCAGCCTGAGAGGGAAAGAAGACCTGACACACTCCTCTGGGTCCACGTGTCTCCGGTGTCTTCACGCACAGCATTGGCGCGTAAGGTTCGCGGACCCCTGGATCCTATCAGTAGTATCCTCGGGTTACCGCCTACCGGTTCCTCCCTCCCCACCTTCCCCTCTTCCACTACCACAGATTGGGACAGCAACTCGCTGGTACAGGATCAGGCTGTGGAGGAAGTCCCAGCTTCCCAGCGAGGCATGGGCATCTACTCCAGAATTTTCACCATACAGAAGAACCACCAGTCTGGCCTGAGAATTGTGTTGGACTTGTCCACCCTGAACCTTTCCCTTCCACTTCAAAAGTTCAAGATGGTGGGGAGTGCTCGAGAGCCCGAGCAAGATGGCCTATGGCTAAGGGAGCTCTGACATTAGACGGCATGAAAAGCCGACATATACCCTTTAAAGCTCAACAGACGGAATGAAAAGGGAGTTTTTACTAATCGGAACCGAAGGGGCAGAGATGGGCAAAATCTGGAGAAAAAAATCACACAACAGATCCGGAGATGAACGCTACAGAGCAAGCAGGCATATCGAGCCACGACCGACAGTGGAGCACAAAGAGGCGCGAAAAAGGGAAACGCGGGCACCAAACATACATCCGGCTCCTTAATAGATGCGACGCAACGGGACACCATTGCCTGAAACGGTCTCCTGCAGAAAGGCAGATTAAGAGCCTGACAACTTGGAGCCAACACGACTGGCACCCGCACATCGTAAGAAGTGCCGGAGCTGCATGGCCGCCTGAGAGCACCGGTACGGTCGCACAAACCATGGTGCGGGCCATGAACACGCTGTCACCTAGGGAAACAAACACCAAGGAAGGTAAAAACTCCACACCACCCCCGGGATGACCACATCAGGCCCAGCAGAAGCGAAAGTGGGGGAAGCCACAGACGGAGAGGCGGTTGAGCTGGGAAGAGTCGGCCACTCCACTCGCCTCTCCCCATAGGTGCGGATCCGGAGACGGGACGGGCACCCCCGACATACAAGTAAGTCAGGCGCACAGCGGGGACTCTCATTAGCACAGCAGACACACGATCACACCAGCAGTATGGGCAAAGCAAAGGCCAGGACATAAATAGATACCCCCAACCAGGGGAAGACTGAACGCAGCCTCCACGTAAGACCCGCAGGCAACTGCACCAAGGACCGCAAGCCACACTCACCACGGCAGGGAGCACACACCCAACGCAAAATGCTCTAACGGCCGACACCAGGAGGCCCAAAACATAGGGAACAGTGACACGGGCAGAAGGAAACGGAGAACCCCACACAGTGACAACGGACTAATCCGGTAACTAGGAACGTTATCGCCTTCAGAAATAAAACGCATCCCCAAGGCGTGGGTCTGGGAACAGCACCCCTCGCCCATGACAGCACAGGGGGAATAGACATAACACATGGTCACAAACGTACTACTTGGAGAGCGACAGACACCTACATACGATGGCATTCGCACTCGTACAGCGACAAGCTGCACCAATAATAACTATCAGAGACATTGCAAACCATCTGGTAGTGGGGGATGAACAAATCGAGAGATTCATCAAGTTCTATCGAAAACTATATACCGCACTGATACCTGTACACCCCAAGCTATAGAAGCCTTGCTGGATACGGTACCTATCCCTCAAATCCTAGCAGAAGACCTAGACACCCCTATCAACGCCGCTGAAATTACCAGGGGGATAATACCTCACTCCCATGGGAAGGCGGGCGGCCCTGACGGGATCCTTATAGATATGTATAAGAGCATAGGGGATGGAATCGCACCAAAACTAGAGGCAATCTTCAATGAAGCGCTTACCCATAAACAACTACCAAAATCCATGCTAGCAGCCAACATCATAGTGTTCCACAAAAACGTGAGGGATCCTGAAGCCTGTGGCTCCTATAGACAATCTCACTAATAAATTCTGATGCCAAAACTTTAGCAAAATGCCTAGCACAAAGAATAGAAGACACTCTCCCGCAGTTAGTGCATAAAGACCAAACGGCCTTCATAAAAGGTAGACACTCCAGCGAGAATATCTGCAGGCTGCTACATATTATAGCAGGAGACATGGACCCCCAAGACGCCATCCTGGCTGTAGACGCGCAAAATGCATTCGACAAGGTACAGTGGTAATTCCTGTTCCATGTTCTACCCAGATACGGCTTCCCCCCCACACCTAATCCAATTGATCAAACTCCTATACACCGACCCGCCTCAGTGGTCACTAACAGGGTGGCCTCTGCATAATGTGAGCTGCAATCAGGAACCCACCAGGGATGCCCGCTGTCGCCACTACTATATGCTCTATCCATTGAACCCATGGCGATCAAAATGCGCATAGACCCAGCATGGTCTGGCATATGCCAAGGTGCGGAAGAACACCGTGGTATCACTATATGCGGACAACCTACTTATTTACGTTAGCAGCAGCCCAACAACCCTCCCATACATCAAGACTCTTCTACAAGACATATGCCCGATGGTGGGGTACACAATCAACTGGAATAAATTGGAGCTAATGCCCCTTCGACGAGATATCCCATGGGACCCTGGAGGGGTGGCACCGTTCTCCCTCCAGCTGAAATACATAAAATACCTAGGGACACACATGAGCGCCTTGGTGGCGGAACTCCGCAACCTGAACTACCTGCAGATCCTCAGGACCATTAAAAGTGACTTAGATTGGTGGGACACTCTGGGCCTATCTCTGACAGGGAGGATCAATGCCCTGAAGATGAAATCTTTCCCCAAACTGATCTATATAGCAATGATGCTCCAAACCAGCCCAACACCTCACATACTAAAGAACTAGACAAAGCATCAATAAATTCATCTGGCGCGGGGGAAAAAAAGCATGAGTATGACTACCCATATTACAGGCGGAAAAAAGCAAACTGAGGCCTAGCGGCCCCCTCACTGACAGCCTGCTATCAGGCGGCCCAATTAAACTTGGTAAAACGTTGGTTAAACATAAACGACGATACTAGTTGGCGGACAATAGACAATGGAGCTTGCCCTAATGGCCCCACTAATCCCATAGAGATAATGGCCACACCACCACACAAACTCCCGCCGAATGTCAAAACGCACCCAATATTGGCACCAACCCTACAACAATGGCATAGACTACTGGTGGCACAAGGGGGCCCAATCAAAAAGCGTGGACCTGGGCTAGCATATGTTCGGTCCTCTCATATGGGCTGGCACAGACAATCCACCAAAACCAGATGGGTGAATGGGCTAAACTATGGATATTGGACATAAGAGGATGGGGCTCTTCTAGGCTTCCATGAAGTACGCAAAATACTGGGTCTGGGGGCAGAGAATTGGCTATGTTATCACATCATTCAAGCTACGCTCCTCAAGCATACAACAATAGATTCCTGCCTACAGCCCCCCACGCAATGCGACAAAGAAATGGAACAAAATACAGATTCATTCCCACGAATCTGCACGTTGTACTCCATGTCAATACCAGACAACAAAAGGAGATTACACGCACTAGCTACAATTTGGGCAGAAGATCTGGGTGTTAGGGAGAATTCTCTGTTTAGGCTGAATTTCCTAACCTAGTGAGTCCCCCAGCAGCTTTGCTGGATTTTTGGGGTTTATTTTTTTCTCCTGCCAAGAGTGAGACTCTTTTACCCTCACTCTTGGACATGATTTGAGTGTGTTTCTTTGAATCTAGATGTCTTTAATGGGCTATGGGGTCTTTACTCCACAGGGTTTCATGTGTTTTTGTGAGGTGTGTTACACAGCACCCTCCGTGCAGTAACACAGGGGTGTCATAGTGACCCCCCAGTATAGACTCCACACCCTGGGACTGACTACTGTCTTCCAGGGCATGTAAAGTCACCATTGACTTTACTAGTCTTAAAATCTGAACAGAACCAGTACAAACCATCATATTGTGGACGTACTGGCTGGGGCAATTCGATTGCCCCAGGCTCTGTTAGTCAAGGGGGCACGTCTCCGTCCTCCCTGATCGAGTTTTGGCTGGTGGCAGTGGATATTACTTTTTATATTCAACCGCGAATATTTTCCTATGGGATTTCCCATTGTTTTAGGCTACTATCTTTATTTAATTATTTAAGGTAGCCTCGAACATACCGCTGGTTTATTTAATTAATATTAATTCTCCGGTTGGTAATTTTTGCCAAAACTTGATTCTAAAATGGCGTTTGTGTTCTCTTCTGTGACTCCAACCCAAGTCGAGCCCTTTGTTCCACTTTTTTTGGCAGGCTTCTCCACAGAAGCCCTCCAAAGTGGTGCCACTATGTCTGGGGTACTTAGGAGGGGTGGAGGGGAATTTAGGCACCCTGGACTGAGTTGCCTAGGCAACTCAAGTCGCACTCCGTCCTGATTGGCCCAAGTGGTGAGCCGGCCAGCTCACCACTTAGCATGTTTGATTGACAGCTAGGCTGAGTGAATGGGGGTTTGCTGCATAAAAGCAGGGCTTTGGGGACTGGAACTTCAGAAGTCGCCACAGGACCTAAGAATCCGACGAGGGAGAAGCTGAGCCGACCTGCCACGACACCACGACCGGTGGAGCCCTGCTGGACCTTCTCACCACTTTTCCCAACGACAGAGGAGATCTCCCGCCGGAGAGTCTTCGTCCTTTGACTGGTGGGGATAACCAGTTTCACCGTCTTTTCGCTTTCCCGACGTATTTCGTGGCTGCCTTGCCCGTGATAAGCACCCCGGCAACCGGGATACCACGTTTTACCACGACCGCGAGATAAAGGTACCACCTTTTACCAAAAAACTCCGCGGCTGGTTTCTGCCCTGGTAGTGCAACGACCTGCATCTTTCCTCCACGTCGAGATCTTCTCTTCCCCTGGACGACGCCGCAACTTGCAATTACTACAAGGAACAACTGCCACCGCTGGAGGATCCTTCCCACTTAAGGTACCGTGTCCTGCCTGGCTTCCCTTGCAACTGACTGTACGGGGTAGATTTAGCCCCCGGCTTTTGAACCTGGGTTAGCCTGGGACACCTTGGCTAAACTTTTGTAAGCCTCTCTAAGCTCTTTTCTGAACCCTCTGCAAGACTTTCTAAGCCTAGTGTAACTGTGTGACCTTGGGCGCATTTGTACTCTGCTCTCTCGAAGAGTGGGCCCAGCCTTTGGACTTTGGCTCACCAGTGACTTTTTGCTCTCTGTCTTGCTAATAGTGTTCCTGAATCGTAGAGTGGTGTAACCCTGCATATTCTGTCTTTTTCCCTCCCTTTTTCACAACCTTAGTAGAGTGCAATCTAGTTAAGCGCTCACCTCTGTATGAAAATAAGTGGTGTCTTACTGTGATTTTCTAATAAGGGAAAAAGGGGTGTATATATCATAATAGTAACTGTGTTTAGAATATTTTACAATAAGAGTGCTGGAGTGTTTCAACTGTGTGTTTATAAATAAATAATTATATACTTTGATACCAAAGCTCTGGTCAGTGTTTGCTTGTATTATTGTATCCGAGTGCCTATTGAGTATACTTTGCATACTGCCTAACTCTTCTTGAGGGAAGTCTGACTGCTCAGCCACAGCTACCAGGTAAATCTGGGTGGTACAGACTGCTACCAAGTGGGTTTACTGCTAACACCTGTAGTCTTAAATCGTTTGCAGTGGTCCCTAAGGGAGCTGCACAAGTTTCTGCCTAACACTGGGAACCCCAATCAGTGCCCCAGATAGGCAAAACTGCTTCTCGGCTATCCCCACATCCTGCCTTAGACTAAAAAACAGAGAAATACAGTACAAAATACTTCAAAGACTACTATACTCCTGTCAAATTATACAAAATGGGGCTCTAACCCACAGCCCTATGTTAGAGAGGGTGCAAAGGCATCGGAACAATGGATCACACACTATGGTCCTGACCCAACATCACCCCCTACTGGCGCACAGTACACCGACAAGTCAGACATTGAGGGGGCGGACATCGCCTTTACCCAGAACGCAATGATCCTAGGTGCAGTTGGGACGGATTGGCACGATGATGCACTGACATGCAAACTCATAAGCCTCATACTTTTCATGGCACGAAAACTACTGATTGTACAATGGAAAGCAGCCGCACTGCCCACAAGCACTGAATGGGCTACATCCCTCTCCAAAATATGTAGACTCGAAAGGACGGCCTTTCAAAAGACAATCCAGGCTCAACCCAATGAGAGGGGATCGATACTGGGAACTGCTAGAGCCGTACACCTGACTCAGACTGGCTCAAACCAAGGCCAAAATATGACACGCACCACCACATCCTGACTGACACACGAAGACGATGACCCCACTGACCCATCCCGACGGGTATTGGAGCATTTCCAGACGACCCAGAAAGAAGTGCAGGACGGTGGCACAGGGGGGAAAAGATAGTAAGGGGAAAAGCAGGGAGCGAGAGGGGGAGAAATAGAGTAAAAACATGATCGATCATTACAAATGCAACTTTATCGATATAATGAAATATTGTTTTTGTTTGTTTATGATAATGACTAAACAGTCAAGGGAGACTGTGCATCCTGGATCTGAAGAACGCATACCTACATGTCCCGGTTTGGCAGCCTCATTGGTCCTTCCTGAGGTTCAGGATCATGGGCTTCGATTTCCAATACAGGGTTCTACCGTTTGGCCTCAATTCAGCCCCCTGGGTCTTTACCAGGCTTATGAATGCAGTGGCAGCCCTCCTCGGGGCCCAGGGCCACCACGTATATCCATACCTCGACTGGCTCATCGGGGCGAGATCACCGAAGGCAGTACAACACACCTCCTCCGCCCTCATGAATACACTACACGACGTGGGATTCTCTATCAATCTCAAGAAGTTTCAACTGGAACCTACACAGAGCCTGGCTTTCCTGCGATAATCTGGGATATGAGAACCGAGAGAGTTTTTCCCTCGGAGGACCAGATCGCAGCCATCAAGAGTGCTGTAAGCCATTTTCTAAGCAGAGAGGTTACCTCGGCTTGGTGGTACCAGCACCTTCTAGGTACCATGGCAGCATTTCTCTTGACAGTGCCATTCACAAGGCTCTAAATGAGGAGATTGCAGTTGCACTTCGCAGCCTCATGGAATCGGGAGCAGGTTTCAGAACTCGTCAGCATTCCTCCGGCCCTCCGACAGGACGTGATTTGGTGGAGCATGGACTTCAACCTGAGGATTGGCAGGCCATTCCGACAACCAGCCCGCAGGTTACCATCGCCACAGACTCTTCCTTAGAGGGTTGGGGGGGCGACCCTGGACTACCACAGCGTCCAGAGTTTGGTCTCTTCAGGAACAGGGGGCCCATATCAATTGGCTGGAGCTGAAAGCCATCTGACTGGCTCTCAAGGCCTTCTTACCGATAGTCCGTGGCAAAACGATCCTCATTCAGACGGACAACTCCACCAGCATGTATTACATCAACAAGCAGGGTGGCACCAGGTCCCCTCCCTTATGCACCATAGTGGTCAGCATGTCGGAATGGGCCCTGGCAAACGGTGTACACTTGAAGGCATTCCACCTAGCGGAAACCTGGAGACGGAAAGGCTCAGCAGGTTGGGTGCGGGCAATTGAACGATCAGGTCCTACATGGGATCTTCAACAGATGGGGTCATCCGCAGGTGGACCTCTTCGCCACATGGTATTACAGGAAGTACCTTCAGTTCACATCATGCCAGGCTCGGGGTCCTGGCTCCCTGAGAAATGCGTTACAGATACAGTGGAACAGCATGATCGGCTATGCGTTCCCTCCCAGTCCCCTGGTACACAAGGTGATCTGCAAGATAAGGGAGTCCGGCACCCCAGCATCATTCTGGTAGTTCCTTGGTAACCAGCGAGGCCCTGGTTCTCGGAGATGCTCAGCTTGAGGGACCAAGCAGGGGACAGTCATCCAACTGCCTCGCAGAGGTTAACGCTTGCAGCGTGGTTCCTGAACAGGTCACATTAAAGCATCTGCATCTTTCGCAGGGTAACCTAGACATCATACAGGGTGCTAGGAGCGATGCTACCAGGAGCCAGTACAAAAGCAAGTGGACTAGGTTTTGCCACTGGGTGGAGTCCAAGGAGTTTGATCCTCTCACATGCTCATTGGACGACGTACTACCCTTCTCTGCACACCTTGCACACTCAGGAGTGCAAATAGACACACGTCTCATATATTTGGCTGCCATCGGAGCATACCGGAACTCTGAGGAGGAAAGTGTTTGTCATGATGCCTACCCCCGGAGCACCAGGCCAGACCCAGAGCCCCTGGAAGCAGGCATCATGCCCTCGGGTAAAAGCCCAGCGGCCCCTTATAGGGGCTCTTTGGACTCAGTCCTGACGCCTTTGGCGCCAGGCTAATGTTGGACATCAGTTATGTTATGTTATTTTGCACTTATATAGCGCCTTATATACCATTGGTATGGTCTGAAGGCGCTGGTAGGTTGAACGCCCTTGGGAACCGAGGTTCTTGTCAGTAGAGGGAGGAGAGAGGATTGAAAAGGTGCGAGTGCGCATCTGGTATGTGTGCAGCTGGTGCAAAAATTCCTGTGGAAGCTGCTTCATAGCGGTAGGTGTGGTGGCTGAGAGGTCAGGACTATGTGTTCGAATCTGGCAGGAATTATCCAGACCGAGAGTGGCAGCGTAAGGCCTGAGGAGAAGGCCTGGCTGGGGGTGCGAGACCAGCAGTGATTACAATAGAGTGATGTGGAGTGAGCGGCGTCAGATGTTGATATGAGAACAGTTATAACGAATGGTGTCATAGTATCTCTGTGTTCTAGTTGGGTGGTGGTGTAATGAGAGAGTAAGCGTGGGGTGTGATATGAGGTATGATCTTTTAAAGGATCCATGCATTCTAGGTATAATATGGACGTCATGCGGTTAAGCAATTCGTCCGTTATGCACATTCGTCGGCCCTCCACATGTCCTCTCGCCACACACGTCCTCTCGCTACACACGTCATTACGATAGGCGCCAGGCTCATAAAGGGAGGTGTTTTGTGCACTTACCTTATGCAGACCATGCTGCAGCTTCAGGCCTCCCTGAGACCTGAAAGGGACTATTTTTTCATAGGGACTATTTTTTCACTCGGGCGTGGCCAGGGAAGGATACATACCTAGTTGGGGAAGGATACATACCTGGGACTTCTTTGGAGGCTATTTAAGCCACGCCCAGACAGCAGCTCATGCTTTGCGTTGTTCTGCTTCCTGCAGCTTAACGCTCACCGTGTCTGCTCCTGCTCCTGGACTCCAGCCACGCCCGCCTCGAACCTGGAAGACCTGCAAGGAAGGAAGAGAAGAGAAAGGTGAAAACCAAGGACTATTTCAAACTTCTTACCTGCATCCGGAATCTTCTCGCCAGCATCCCTGAAGAAAGACTTCCATTTAAAAGCATCGCGTTGCTCACTGCAGCGCCACGCTTCACTCACCTGTCCTCGAGACATCTCCCGGCTCCATCGCCGCTGTCAGCATCGGACACCACATCTCTGCACCTAGGGGAGAGAGGAAGAAACAAAAGGTGAGCAGAAGGAACACAGAAGGAAAGCCTGATTAACAGCCATAATACTTACCGGCTTTTCTTCCACATTTCGGGTCGGCGCCGCCCCGTTGGCAGGTACCGTACCCTAGCCCCTATGGGGAAAAGACAAGAGACATTTCTGGGGAATGATAAGGACATTTAGAGGGATCGCCCTCATCACTACTCACCTCGGCAGTTTAACCCCTCAACGCATCGCCTTCATTCTGCACCTGAAATAAAGGACAGATCACAGGTTAGAAAGACAACATAAAGGGGGCCTCACTTGAACTTTGAACTTTCATACTTACGGCGCATCGCTCAGGAAAGTCAAGTGGATTTTGCCAGTGCCATTCTGAAAACCAGTGAAGTAACTGGACGAACGCGCGCCCCTGCACCAGAAGCAGGATGGAGAGTTCATCCTTCCAAACCATAAGGTGAGCTTAAACCGGGGTTTGGAGGAAGTTAGAGAGGAACGAAGGGTGAAAGGGGGGAGCTAGCACACTATTCTGCAGACTGTTAATCCCCTTTCTCATCTGCAGAAGGATATTCCTACAGACCAGGCAAGCACGATTTGGAGGTCCTGTCCAATCGGTGTTCCGGGTCCTGCGCATCACGCTAGAAGAGGCCACAGCAATCCAGACTAGACCAGCGCCCCCCTGGGAACCAGGTGAGCGTTAGTGTTTTCATCCTCCAAACCGATGGTTAAAAGGCCTCTGGTGGGCCTCACCAGCCTCTGCCTGCCTATTAAGAAGCCACACCCTGTGTGGGACCTTAATGTAATGTTGGGTGGCTTGGCGCACAAACCTTTCAAGCCAGTGGCATCCGTGGACATCCGGCTGGTCACCATCAAGACATCCCTCCTGGTGGGTCCTAAGTCTGCAGGGAGGCCAGCAAAATTCAGGCGCTGGTCGCTTCAGAGCCCTAAACTACCTTTCACAGATATATGGTGGTCCTTAGAATGCACCCTGCGTTCTTGCCTAAAGTAGTCTTTGTTCCATCTGAATGAGGAGATTCTAGATATCTACCTTTTTTGCGGACCCAAATGACAATGCTCAGAGGGTTTTGCACTGTCTGGATGTCGGTGCGCGCCCTGAAATTCTATCTGGACAGGATCAAGAGCTTTCGCAAATCGGATGCCCTCTTCACCTTAGGGTGGTCAAGACGACCAGGATATCAGTCATCTAAGGCCTTTATAGCAAGGTGGTATGTTTCGGCCATCAAGGAGGCCTATGAGGAACAGCACAAGCCACTTCCAGCAAAACATGCATGCACATGCTGTCAGGGCCAAGGCCATGGCTGTTGCGTTCCAGAGGCATGTCCTGGGGAAGTTCATCAGCAGGGCGGCCACATTAGCCACTCCTTCGACCTTCTGCAAACACTACTGTTTGGATGCCAACTCTAGGCCAGATGCAGCATTTGGACATGCAGTACTAAGGAACTTGTTTTCTTAATGAGGGTCACCGCTCCACCTTGGGGCTACATTCAGTTGTAATCGCCCATACAGTATGGAGAAAGGGGACCGGATGTAGGAGTAATTATAAGTTACTCACCGTGGTGACTAACATACTCCTAGTCCATAGTCCCCTTTCCTCCATACGTCCCACCATCCTCCACCATAATAAAACTGGTATCGTTAGGCAATGGTAATATTGTCGAGGCGTCGATGGGGACTGAGGAGTGGCGCCGGTGGACGGAGTCAGGGGAGCGCATGCTTCCATTACCACGCCCCTGCACACCTCTGAATTTAAAGGGGAAGAAGAGTTTTTTTTTCTGGTGAAAAAGGTTCCGTCACCCATCCCTAGTGAGGGACGCCCATACAGCATTCGAACTGCTAGGCCAGGTCCCCTCTGCACAGAAAACCAAGCAACCCCAGACCGGGCTAAAAAACGGTGGTGTGGAAGATTGCCCAGAGCAATTGCCAGTGGTTTAGATTCATTCGAAACCTTCCACCCATCACTTTTGTGGCGAGCTATCCTCCCGAGACATGTGCCAAAAATAATTTTACCATGCGCCCAGTATTAGACTGGCGCCCTGCAAACACTTATGTAAAGCCACAAAAGTTCTGCATGACAACGCTACAAGAAGTAATTCCCCTGCTAAAACGGGGTGATTACATGGCACCATTGGATATGAAAGAAGCCTATTTTCAAAATTCAATGCTCCCAGCGCACAGAAAACTCTTGCAATTCAAAGTAGCAAACCAGCCCTACCAATTCATGGTGCTACACTTTGGAATAGCATCAGCTCCAAGGGTATTCACCAAGGTACTGGCGGTGGTGGTGGCGCACTTGCGCAGGGAATCAATCCCAGTGTACCCCTACCTGGACGACTGGCTGATCACAGGAGAGACTCCCCATCTTTGCAAACTAAACACGCAATGAACCATAGATCTTTTCTTCCAATTGGGCTTCTAGATAAACGATAAAAAATAGTCTTGTACCAAACGCATCAAAACAGTTCCTAGGAGCTGTATTAGATAAATGAACAGGCTTTGCCTTCCCATCCATGGAAAGAGTGCAGAACATGCTTTGGCATATACCCCAGTATCAAGCCGGCCTCAAGATAAGCGTACACAAAGCTATGCGTTTGCTAGACATGGCATTGTGGATATATCTAGTCTCACAAGCACGTCTGCGCATGCAGACAATGCAGGAGTGGTTGGCGAAACAATGGTCTCAGGCAAGTGGTCAGTGGGACGATCTAGTGATCGTTTCGCCAACACTAGTACAGAGCCTACGCTGATGGTCAAGAGAAAATCTGTTAAAGGGAAAACCCTTCCACGATCCGGAAGCGCAAGCAATTGTCACAACAGTGTGAGAGAACGGATCTCAACGACCGGTGGGGGGTGTCTGTACTTCCGCTCCCTATATGGTGGAGGGGAGGCACAGGGGACCCCAGCCAAGATTCTCTATTCGGTAGCAATGGTCGAGCAATCAAGGCCTAGCTTCTCAGGAGGTGATGCAGGCTGGTTCTTAAGTACAGTGTATCCCCAAGCCCCCACAAAGGAATATCCACACTCTGTATTGGTTAGAACACAGTCTTTATATAATCAAAAGTTAAGGTTATGTACATTCATCATGATAACTCACTTTGTACTCCGGCAAAATCTACAATGACAAATATTTACAATCCTAAAGTGGTACCACCCTAGATCTCATTGAAGTGCATGAACAATACTGTGCAATGTCACACAGACCAATAGAGTGAAACCAGCAATAGAGAGAGGAGAGAAAATAAGATGGTTGAGCAATAGGCAGAATACTGACCCCTACCACTAGGCACAGTTCTTTGTGGAGATCCCCCCACCTTGGCAACCTGTAAAGAAAGATATAGCACAAGCCCAGTCCATATATTGCTCTGCAAGTCTTATTTTCCCCTATAATGTTTTTACCCCCCCAATGTACCTGGTGGAGTCGAGTTCCTCGAAAAGGCGTCGACAAACGTCGAGGGACTCGCTGTTCGGCGACGGGGAATCGACGGCCCTTCTTGAATGCCTTCCCTTTCAAGCGGGAGGCACGGGGCGTCGAACGTCCGTCGACAAACGAGGTAGAACGATGTCGAAGAGGCGGCAGCTTTGTCCGAGCGGTGCTCGTCGGCGTCGGGGCGTCGGTGTCCTGCAAGGTGGAGGTATGCGGGGCACCTCAATGACAATAGTTCTGGACCGCAAAGATTGTAGAGACGGGAGCCCAGCAAGGGCGTCGAGTCGTCCGAGTCTTTGAGGTCGTCGGGTGGCGGGAAACCCACCGGCAGGTTTCACCTCGGCGCGTTGGTCGTCCTCGACTTTCTCCGGCAGGATAAGAGGTCGACGAAGCGGTCGAGAGAGTCCTTCGATTGAATGTTCTTAGGCAAAGGAGCGGACGGCTCCGGTCGTCGGCGGCACGGCGTCAAGTGGTTCCCACGGCTGGGCAACACAACTTCGACGGGCCTCCAGCGGTTCCACAAACCTGCGAACCCTGGTCGACGGCAATGGACTTCGAAGGCGTCGATGTCCGGGTGCTTCACTTCGATCTCCTCGGCGGTCCCGTCTCGGGTCGACAGCCTTTCGAGGATCTGTCTTCCAGGGCGCTTCGGCGAAGATGGAGCGGTGCTCGATGGTCCCTCGGAGCACGGGAAGAGGGCGCCTTACCAGGTCCTCTCTCGGGTCAGCCCTCGACGATCTCGTCAGCCTTCGGATCGGTCGAAGCAAATGCCACAGCAAATCTTCTTCTTCCAGCTGGACGTCGAGGATCAGCAGTTCCAGTTACTCGTAGAGTGGAGACTCAGCTCCCTGGCTGCTTTAGGAGCACAATGGTCGCTTCTCAACCAAAGATCCCTTCTGAACACTTTTCCAGTGGTGAGAGGTCCCCAGATATACTATTCTGCCTCTCATCCACACTGCTGGCACACACACAGCAGCCAATCACACTGCAGGGCATTCATGCAGTCAGTCAGCCAATCAGGCACACAGTGCATTCAGGCCACACTCCTCCCTTTCAGACACTCACAACAAGGAATGTGGATTGGGACAAGTACCCAGCCATTCAACACTACACACTGCATTCAGGCCAGTTTCGGGCAGGGCTGTCTCAGTCTTTGTCTCACATGCCAGAAACCAGACAACCACAACAAGGAGTGCATATTGGTCACCCACTCCATTCACCCAGGTCCCACCCACAGGAGGTACCCACAACATACAGTCAGTGGGAAGGCTCCAGTCAGTCTAGCTGGGCCTTCACAACAACACCATATATGGAACTTCCACCCCACAGCCAGTCAGGGGGAAGGGACAGAGTCAGGGCTTCCCAGGACTTTGGGAAAAACAAGACAACAGGCAATAGAAAGCAAGAGGCCACAGGGGCCATCTTGTTTCTATCAGGAATCAACTGATCCCAATGGCAGGGCCTGGGTGTCCCAAAATGGAGGACACTCAGAGCACCTGGCAGATTCAGCATGGAGCTGCCACCAGCCCATACCCTGCTCTGTGGGCCACCCACAGGTGCCCAAAAACATACACTAGGGGCACAGGGTTGTACCCCTACCCATGGGTGCTATAAGGGTATCCCATGGGTCTGTTCACCAAACCAAAAGAGAGCTGCACTGCCAGGAGTCCCACATGGACTCCTGGGCAGAAAACATGACAGAACACACGGTAGAAACAGAAAAAGGACAAGGATTCAGAGGCCCTGTCCCCCAGATGCATTTCCAGCATCACAGTCGCCCCCCCCCCCCCCAGACTGAGGTGGAGGGTGTCTAATCTCCCACGGGATAGACACCCTCATCCAGACGGTCAACATACCTTCTGGAAAGGCCATCTGCATTATCGTGACTCTTCCCTGGTCTGTGCTCTATGGTGAAGTCTAGCCCTTGCAGGCTAATGGACCACCTGAGCAATTTCGGGTTCTCACCCTTCATCTGCATAAGCCACTTCAGGGGCTTATGATCTGTTTGGACCTTGAAGGTAGACCCCGTAAGGTAGGGCCTAAAACGCCTAAGGCTCCAAACTATACTAAAACACTCCTTTTCAACAGTAGCCCACCTAAATTCTCTACCCTTGAGTTGTCTACTGATGAATATGATAGGGTGTTCTCTCCCTTGGTCATCTAACTGGGACAAGACAGCTCCAATTCCGGTGTCGCAGGCATCCGTCTGGACGATAAAGGGTCGGCTGTAGTCAGGCGCACTCAACACAGGTGCCCTACACAGACTTTCTTTCAAGCCATCAAAGGCCCTCTGACAGTCTTCGGTCCAATTAACCTTCCTAGGCTGCTTGGGTGACGTTAGAGCGGTCAGAGGTGCAGCTATGTTTCCATAGTCTGCCATGAAATTGCGATAGTACCCAGTGAGGCCCAAAAAGGCTCTCACCTGGGTTTGAGTAGTGGGAGTCTCCCAGTTCTGTACATCCTGTACTTTACTGGCGAGAGGTTGGATTTGACCCCCTCCTACCTCATGACCAAGATAGGTAACTTTCCCCTGAGCTATCTGGCACTTGGTAGCCTTGATAGTGAGGTTAGCCCTTTTCAAGGCCTGCAACACCTTATCCAGATGTGTCAAATGCTCTTCCCAGGTGGAACTGTAGACGGCAATGTCGTCTAAGTAAGCCACACAAAAGGCTTCCAGCCCACTGAGCGCATGATTGACCAATCTCTGGAAGGTGGCAGGGGCATTCTTCAACCCAAAAGGCATGACCCTAAACTGGTAGAGTCCCTCAGGTGTTGAGAAGGCCGTCTTTTCCTTGGCATGGTCCGTCAGAGCTATTTGCCAATAGCCTGAAGTGAGGTCAAAGGTGCTCACAAACTTGGCAGCACCGATGGTGTCCACGAGCTCATCAGCCCTGGGTAATGGGTGCGCGTCAGTTTTGGTGACGGCATTGACTCCTCGGTAGTCCACACAGAACCTCCAATCCTTGGTACCCGCCTGGGAACTTGCCTTGGGGACAAGGACCACTGGGCTGGACCAGGGACTGGTTGAGGGTTCAATAACACCCAGATCCAACATCTTGGCGACCTCAGCCTGGATGTGGTTCTTGACGGTATCTGACATACGGTAGCACCTGCTTTTGACAGGCACACTGTCACCAGTGTCAATTTCGTGCTTACACCACAGTGTAAGGCCTGGCTTCAGTGAAAACAGAGAGGCATACTGTTGGAGCAAAGCCCTACAGGCCCTCTGTTGCTCTGTTGTCAAATCTGGAGAGAGATGTACTCCCTCCACGGAGCCATCCTGAGGGTTGCTATGCAGCAAGTCAGGAAGGGGCTCACTCTCATCCTCTTCTTGCCCAGAAGCTAGCAAGAGACATGAGACTTCCGCTCGCCTGTGGAAAGGCTTGAGCCTGTTGACATGGAATAGCTGAGGAGCTACCCCAGGGGCTCCCATGTCAACCAGATAGTTGACTTCGCCCATCTTGGAGATGATCCTGAAGGGTCCAGTCCACTTGTCTGCCAAAGCCCTAGGCTTGGTAGGCTCCATCACAAGGATTTCCTGTCCCGGAGTCCAATCCACTTGCGAGGCTTTAAGGTCATGCCAGTACTTATTCAATTCCTGGCTGGCCTTGAGATTTGCTGTTGCCTGACCCATCATCTGTGTCATCCTCCGCCTGAGGCCTAACACGTAGTCCCCCACTTGCTTGGCGGGACCTGGAGGGGTGGCTTCCCAGCCTTCTCGGATCAAGGCGAGGGGCCCCCTCACGGGATGTCCAAAGAGTAACTCAAAGGGGCTGAAACCAACACCCTCTTGAGGTACCTCTCTGTAAGCAAACAGCAGGCATGGCAGGAGGAGATCCCATTTCCTCCTTAGGGGCTCTTCCAAAGCACCTAGCATGCCCTTGAGAGTTTTGTTAAATCTCTCAACCAGACCATTGTTCTGGGGGTGGTAAGAGGTGGAGAACTTGTAGGTTACCCCGCACTCTTTCCACATGGTTTTCATGTAACTCGACATGAAGTTGGATCCTCTGTCAGAGACAACTTCCTTGGGGAATCCAACACGGGTGAAAATGCCCAGGAGAGCCCTGGCAACCACCTTGGCCGTAACCGTCCGAAGGGGTATCGCCTCAGGGTACCTGGTGGCATGATCTACCAAGACCAGGATGAACCGATGTCCACCTGAAGTGGGAGGGTCAAGGGGACCGACGATGTCGATGCCTACCCTCTCAAATGGGGTGCCAACCACTGGCAACGGCTGCAGTGGGGCAATGACACTGCCTCCAGTCTTGCCAGACAACTGACAAGTTGGGCAGGTCCTGCAGTGGGACTCCACTTCTACTCCCATCCGTGGCCAGTAGAAATGGGCAGAGAGCCTCTGCTTAGTCTTCTTGGTCCCAAGATGACCAGCCAAGGGCACCTCATGCGCCAACTGCAGTAGGAAGGGCCTGTAAACCTGGGGTACCACCAACCTCTTGCGGGCACCAGGTTCAGGCTTAGTGGGCTCACTAACAAGGAGCTCACCCTCCCAATAAATCCGGAAATTCCTAGGCACCTCTCCTTGTGCCTGGGCCAGGACCTGTTTCCTCAGTCCCTCGAGAGAGTGGCACTCTCTCTGCCCCTTACAGAAGTCTGCCCGGGAGGTTCCCCCTTCAGCTAACGAGCATTGAAGGTCGGGATGATCCTCCGGGTTAAGAACCTCTCCCACAGGAGAGTCTTCTGCCTCTTCTCCCAAAGGAGTTGAGTTGGGGTTTTCCACTGGACCCAGCCCGTCCTGAGCATGGATCCCAATGGGTGCAGCAGGAAGAGAAGGTGCTCCCTCCACAGAGGTGGCCTTCTTGGTCTTCCGCCTTCTTGCCTTAGGCCTCGCCTTTGGCTCGGGTATCTGACCCACAGCCGGACCCGATGTCACCTGTGATCTAGTGACGGCAGCAGCAGTCATGGGAAGACCATCCGAGATCAACCCCAACTCTACTAGATCATTCCCTAACAAAATGTTAGCAGGGACATTGTCCTGAACCAGGACAGGAAGCTTCGCTGTCTTGTCGCTAATCATGAGTGTGACTAAGGCTACAGGGGATAATTTGGGAGGCCCACCAGCTAACCTGGTGGTTTGCAGAGGAGCACCTTCATAGTGCTCTGGCCTGAGCAGGGTCCTGTCCACCACTGTCATGCTTGCCCCAGTGTCTCTCAAACCAGTAGAAGGCTGGCCATTCAAGAGGACACTTCTCAAAAATCTACGGGTGTTCTGTGGGATAGTCGCCAGTACTTCTGCGTACTGGTCCCAGGCCCCAAGGGACACTAAGGAAATCTCCACCGGAGCACCAAATGTGATACCGGCAGAGGAGGGGAGGACAGTGGCCTCCACCTCAGACACGGGGTAAGGGTAGGTCAGGCTGACAGCCTGTACTCCAAGTGCCTTACCTTTACACTTGGGGTCACCCCTTTTGTGATCCAGAGCCCCACAGTCCCAACAAGCGCCAGGAGTGCGTGGTACGGTACTGGAACCACTGGGAGCCTGCTTTGCAGCAGGTGGACCACTACTCTTATTCCCACCCCCAGATGACTTATCCCCACTAGATTTTTGGGTCTTAGGAGAGGAAGGTTTTGGTTTACCCGACTGTGATTGCTTGGGGGACTCCTCAGCTTTCTGAGAGGCCCCCTTCTCTTTATCCTTGTCCTTCCCACTGGAGTCCTTAGGGGACACCCGGTGGGAGACCCACTTGTCAGCCAACCTAGCCAGCTTAAAGGGGTCCAAAATGTTCTGGTCATCCACATACTGACGCAGCTCTGGTGAACAGGCTTCAGAGAAATGCTCAAAAAACAAGAGGTGGGACAATTCAACAAAAGTCTTAACCTTGTATCCATCGATCCACCCCATCATGTTCATGTGCGCAGCACTCACCCAGTCAACCCAAGACATATTCTCCTTTTTCTTAAAATCCCTGAACCTTCTAAGGTATTGGGTAGGTGTCTTGCCGAACTTGGCAATCAAAGCAGACTTCATACACTCGTACTGACCCCATTCTTCCACACTCAGCTTCAGAATACAGTCATACCCGGTTTGAGGCACTCTGCTTAACAAACACTTCGCCCAATCTCTTTTATCCACATGATGAATCTCACAAGCCATTTCAAACGCTTCAATCCATTGGAGGATATCCGAACCCTCCACAAATACACCAACCAAATCTTTCATAAACTTGGTGGCTGGGGACCTGACACTCTCACTGGATCTAGCTGAAGTCTCCACTCTAGCTTTCTCTAGCTGGATCCTCTGACATTCAGTGTCCTGGCTCTTAGACCCGGAACCGGGACCTTCTGGGGTTCCCCCTACCAAGAAAAGAAGGATCCACCCTCCTCCTCCTTTTCAGCCGTCGCGCCCCTTCCAGCCCTCCTCCCCGTCCACCCGAGGGGATGATACGGGGACTGACACGGCAGCCACGGGTACGGACGACGAGGTATACGACGAGGATGTACCGTCGTCGCCTCCCACCAGGGCTTCTCCGCCCGACGAGATTGGATCGTTCCACTCCATGATCGCCAGGGCATCCGAGCTTTTCCAACTCTGCCCTGAGGAGAAGAAGAAGGAAGGTTTCCTTTATCAGCGGCGCGAGGCCAAGAGGACCCTCCTCAAGAACCCTTCCACGACGCCAGCTAGAAGAGACCGGTACGAGAAAAAGTACCGGGTCCCGGACACGGCCCCCCTGTGCCTCCGGGCGCAGCCTACCCCGGACTCCGTCGTCTCCGCGGCGGCCAGGAAAAAAGCGGGGGGGGTGCGGCCTCCACATCGACTTCCCCACCGGACGGCGAGGGAAAGAAATTGGACGCTGTGGGACGCAGAGTCATCTCGTCTGCAGCGACGACGATTAAAGCTGCCAACGCCTTGGCTATCGTGGCCCGATACGACAGGGAGCTCTGGTACAAACTGGCTCCCCTGCTGGACTTCTTGCCGGACGACAAGAGGGCAGAGGCCCTGGAGATCCTGCAGGAAGGTGAGGTGGCTTCGGACCACGCCATTACCGTTGCGACGGACATCGCCGACACTGGGTTCCGCCAGTTGGGCAACGGCGTTTGCCTTAGGCGGCGTGGATGGCTCAAGGCTACGGACTTCCGTCAAGACGTTCAGACCAGAGTCCTGGACATGCCCTTCGATGGGAACAACCTGTTTGGGAAAACAGTGGACGATTCCCTTCAGGCCATTAAAGCGGACACCGAGACGGCCCGGGCCCTTGGAGTTCTGCAACAACGACGGACGCCCTTTCGGAGCAGCGGAGGCAAGGGCGCCTCCAAAGGTTCCGGCGGCGGTTTCTCCTCCTACCGTCAAGCGGCCCGCTCGTCGTCTCAGGAGGCCTACAGAGGACGAGGCAAGTCTGGCGGACCCCGCCGTCGTCGCCAAGGACAAGGCGGCAAAGCCTCGTCTAAGCAGGATTGAACCGGCCGTGGGGTCGGGCCCCCACCGAAGCACCCCGGTGGGAGGCCGGCTGGCGAGCTTCGTCAGCGTGTGGGAGTCCATCTCCACCGACCGTTGGGTGCTGGACGCCTTGGCCCGGGGCCACGCCCTCGAGTTTCAAAGAAAGTGTCCGCGCGTCCCCCCCGTGGCCAGGAAAGAACTTCACGTCCCTCAACTTCTCCTGGAGGTAAAGGCGATGCTCAGGAAGGGCGCCATCGAACTCGTCCCAAAGAGGCTTCGGGGCTCCGGAGTTTACTCGAGATACTTCCTCGTGAAGAAGGCGGGGGGATGGCGCCCCATCCTGGACCTGCGACGTCTGAACAAGTTCATCAAGGTGCAAAAGTTCTGGATGGTCACCCTCCAGCACGTCCTGGGTCAGCTGGAGGAAGGAGACTTCCTGTCGTCGTTGGATTTGGAGGATGCCTACTTCCAGATTCCCATCCTGAAGGGGCACCGAAAATTCCTCAGGTTTGTGGTCCAAGGGCGTCATTACCAGTTCAAAGCCCTCCCCTTCGGACTACGGTCGGCACCCAGGGTGTTCACCAAGTGCCTCGCACCGGTGGCGGCGCAGCTGCGCCGCGAAGGGATCCACGTCTACCCCTACCTGGACGACTGGCTCATCCGAGCCAAGACAAGGGAGCTCGCCGTGGTTCACACGGCAAGGACCGTCCAACTTCTCACGGACCTCGGATTCTCCGTGAACTACGCCAAATCCCACCTGGTACCCGCGCAAGACGCTCTGTTTCTGGGAGCGAGGCTCAACACAGTGTCCCTTCTGGCCTCCCCGTCGAAGGAGAGTACCAGGACCATCCTGGGCAAGGTGCAGCGGATGTTGGTGGCCGACGCGGCCAAGGTGAGGTCCATCAAGTCCCTCCTCGGAATGATGCCTTCCTGCATCTACCTCATTCCCATGTGCAGGCTCCGGATGCGCCCGTTGCAGGAGTTCCTGGACGCGCGCTGGATCCAAACGACGGGCAGCTTCGAGGAAAGGATCACACTCGACGAGAGTTTCCGACGAGCGATCCGGTGGTGGGGCACCCGCGCGCATCGGACGGCGGGCATGGACTTCCAGACCCCAGCCCACCAGGAGACAGTGACCACGGATGCCTCCCTGGAAGGGTGGGGAGCGCACACCGAAAATCTGCACGCAAGAGACCTTTGGCTCCCGACGGAGAAATCCTTACATATCAACGTCCTGGAGCTCCGTGCAGTGTTTTGGGCCCTCAGGTCCTTCCTTCCGCCCCTCAAGGGCAAGGTGGTGAGGATCTTCACCGACAACACCACCACCATGTTTTACATCAGGAAACAGGGCGGAACCAGGTCCCCAGCACTGTCCTAGGAGGCGCAGGACCTGTGGCATTGGGCAGTCGCCCAAGGGATGTTTCTGGTGCCGTTTCATCTGGCAGGGATAAAAAACACCATCGCCGACTCACTCAGCAGGGAGCTGCGCTCGTGCCACGAGTGGGAACTAGGGCAGGATCTAGTGGATCGCCTCTTCCGACGGTGGGGCACACCCCAGATCGACCTGTTCGCGACGGCGACGAACTCCAAGTGCCGGAGGTTCGCCAGCAGGTTTCCCCAGGCGAGGAGCATGGGTGATGCTTTCTCGTTCCCCTGGGAGGGCCTGTTCCTCTACGCGTTCCCTCCTTTGCCACTGCTAATCCGGCTCGTCAACCAGCTCAAGAGGTCACGGTGCAGGATGATCCTCGTCGCACCTGCGTGGCCGAGGCAGATATGGTTCCCGGACCTTCTGGACTTGTCAGCGTCCCCGCCAATCAAGCTGCCGGTGGACGCGGATCTGCTCTCCAGGGAAGGAGGCGCCATCCTCCACCACGACCCGAAATCGCTGAACTTGTAGGCCTGGCTCCTGCAGTGCTAGAGTTTGGAGGATACGACATACCGGCCGACTGCAGAGAGGTTCTTGCAAAGGCCAGGGCGTCCTCGAATCTTAAATGCTACGGACACAAATGGAAGAGGTTTTCTGTCTGGTGCCACGCACAGAAGATTAACCCTCTACGGATTACGGCTCCCCAAGTACTGCCGTACCTGCTGACGCTGGCCAAAGCTGGACTGGCACACGTGTCCATCACGATTCATCTTGCTGCGATCTCCCGATACACCAGAACCACGGGCCGGTTGTCCCTGTGGTCTCATCGTCTGGTGAAAGAGTTCATGAAGGGACTGTTCAGATCGTTCCCGTCGGTGAAGGCGCCGGCCCCGGCGTGGGAGCTCAACGTGGTGCTGACCAAGCTCATGGGACCTCCGTTCGAGCCTCTGCACTCGGCCCCGTTGAAGTTTCTGTCGTGGAAAACAGCGTTTCTTGTGGCCATCACCTCCGCACGACGGGTGGGAGAGATCCAGGCCCTTTCCTGCAAGGCCCCGTACTTGACTTTTCACGACACGAGGGTAGTGCTCAGGACGCACCCCTCCTTCATGCCCAAGGTACCGTCGGACTTCCATCTCAACGAACCCTTGGTGTTGCCTGTGTTCTTCCCGTCGCCTTCGTCGCCGGCTGAGAGGACTTTGCACTCGCTGGATGTGGCTAGAGCGCTGAAGTTCTACCTGGACCGCACAAAGTGTTTTCGGAAGACGTCACAACTCTTTGTGAACTTTGGACCTGTCAATCAGGGGAAGGCTCTCTCGAAGGCTTCCATTTCCAGATGGCTGTCCGGCTGTATCATGTACTGTCATCGGTTGGAAAACCGACCGCTGCCTGGCCGTCCGAGAGCCCATTCCACCAGAGCGATCGCAGCTACCACGGCGTTCCTTTCTGGTGTGCCCCTGCTGGACATATGCAGGGCTGCTACGTGGAGGTCGACGCACACCTTCACGAAATTCTACTGCGTCGATCGGGATTCCAGGGAGGAGTCCAGGGTCGGCCAAGCAGTGCTGCGCAACCTGTTCGCCTGAGGTGAGCCTGGTGAGGAGGTAAGATGCTTAATGTTGAGTTTGATGTAATGCTTAATGTTGAGCCTTTGCCACCTCCTGTGGTTGTGCATGTGTGTACTGCTATGTATTCTTTATTCATGAGCATGTGAATCCATGCCAGACCCCATGCTGGAGAAGGAACAAGTTACTTACCTGTAACTGTTGTTCTCCAGCATGGGTCTGGCATGGATTCACATGCGAACCCTCCCGCCTACCCCTCTGCGGCTCTTCACTTGGTCATACTGCCACTTCACGTGCTCCCAAATCTGAAAATGTCTGCCAGAGGCGGTGCTTAGGTAGAGGGCAGTCATTGGCTGTGGTCAGTATGACGCAGAGACCAGTGATTGGTTACTACTACGAAAGACAGATCAAAAACGAAACTGATACTGGTTTTTTCTTTACCGAGGATTCCCAGCCTGACGACGGGGAATATTCATGAGCATGTGAATCCATGCCAGACCCATGCTGGAGAACAACAGTTACAGGTAAGTAACTTGTTCCTTCATCAGGAGTATCTTTAACACATGCTCAGGCTAGGGTGAGGTCATGTTATGTGCTCTGTTTGTCCAAAGCGCCTTGATGCCTTCGGGCTACCGGCGCTATACAAAACTAAAATACATACATACATACATACTTTCTAAGCATCATGCACACTCCCACAAAGGTTTGCAACATTATGCGGATTGTGGATGGCAGATGGCTGTCTCAGACACCACACAATATATTTATACTTCTTGGGGCAAGAACACAAACCCCAGTATTGCAAGTCATGCCAATCCATGTACCTTAAGGTAAGGTGCCACGAAACCCTTCACCTTTTGCCACTAAAAGGACAAAAGGGATGAAAAGAGAACCCCTTCAAAATCCAAGGGTATGGAGCAAACACTGACAAGCGATTCCTTGACTTTTAAGGATAAGAAGCAGCATCACTGCACAAGGTCCCATTCTCTGAGCACCTCCTCTAGACACCTCTTTGAAGAAGTGGATTTGCTGTATTGGAGACGACCGAGAATTTGGTACATTGCCAAGGCCCCAGCTCTGACTGCTTTTGCCTCGGTGCAACCCATAGGACCCACCGTGCTTGGAAGAGCCAGCAGGATCCCTGCGCAAGACTGCAACTACATGCCTACCGGCTCATTCCCAGCTTTGTTGGACTCTGATCCAACCCAATACTGGGTTGCCCCACTCTCGGGCCTTCAGTGGCCATGGCCAGCTGCCACCACAGTGCTGTCGGTGCAGATTTCTCTCAGGAGTGTGCCCCACATATTACCAGGTCTTCAACGAGGAGGGTTAACCTGTACTATTGAGATGGAACCCTTATGCTCCAAGGAAGTGAGGGATTACCAGGTGAACTTTTATGACTGGCAGATCCTGACTTGCCTGATCTGCAGGAGCTGCTGAACCCCGCAGACACATGAGTGTATCTCCTCTACAGATGATGTATCTAACATCTGAATCTGACACACCCCAGGGGAAAAGGAGACGTGGATACAGTAACAGATTTTCAGTCTTCCTAGGTACTTGGAAATCTGGAGGGGCGGGAAAGAAAGAAAAAGATAAAAAATGCACTGTTCCCTAAAATCTCCCCTGCCTCACCTCTTCTGATCCCCCTTCATTACCTTTATTCAAGTCTCTTCTGAATTCTTGTACATCCTGAGCTCATTCCCAGGGGTCGCTCTTCCGGGCGATAACCCTCCCAATCAATTGGGTATTGAAGCCACCCCTTGACCATCCTAGAATCCACAATATCTCTTACTTCAAATTCCACATAATTGTCCTCAAACAATAGAAGGCAGAGGAATTCCCAGTTTGATTGCATTTTGTAAAGGTTTCAGCAAACTTGCATGGAATGTCAGATGGACCTTAATGCTCGAAGGCAATTTACAGCCACTCAGTTGATAGCCTTCTCTATTTCGAAGGGACAGACAAATCTAGGGCTATGTTTATTCCTCTCCTTTAACCTAAAATAATTGACCACCATACCAAATCTCCTGTTGAATAGACTAGTTCTGCGTTTAAGGTCAGCTAACCTTTTATAGTTTAAATGTACGCTTCTGCAATGCACTAATGGCTCGCTTTAACCTTAAATTCATAGCCTGTAATCTATAATCGCATGCTGGATTAGGGGACTCCTTCCTGACTTGTTCCTGCAAAAAACAAGGGTAAAACGCGCGACTACAAAAGAAAGGGTACATGGATGTTGAATCCTTTACTGAGTTATTGCAGTCCATTTCTGAAAGCCAAATCAAATCTACCCAACTACTACCAGTTTGAAAATAACATCAGAGGTGTTGTGCCAACTCCTGATTTACACGTTCTACTTGTCCTTTGGTTTCTGGATGGTAACCTGAAGACAATTGCACTTTAACCCCAAGCTCCTTTGGAAAGGCTCTCCAAAACCTAGACACATACTGTGTTCCTCGATCAGAATTCACCTGACCTTGGGTAAACCATGTACTCTCACTACACCTTGAAGAAAACTCAGAGCTAGCAGAGCAGCTGTTGCCTCTTCCATAATAGGAAAGACGTGTCCCTCCTTAGTCAAATATCCTGTTAGGAAGGAACCAGGGTCCTCCCGAACCACCAAGTGATTTAGAGTTAGGTGATGCATCTTCAAGGCACTATAACAGACTAGGGGGAGGAGTGGCACTAGGAGGGTTCTCTTATGCAAGCATGATCACATAACACATAGGTGAGCACTGAAGAAGGTAGTTATTTATTTATTTATTTTTTACATTTGTAAAGCGCACTGCAGCCCTAAGGCATAGAGGCGCTGATAAGTGGTACATAAGAAGGCTTGATTAAGGGTTACAAAAAAGCCACCCCAGAGGAGTTCTTAGAATATACATACAGAGTTACAGATACATAGGTCCAGGGTAGCGAAACAAAGAACAGGCACATTATTTGAAGAGACTAGTCTTGATGGCCTTGCGAAAGGCAGTGTGAGAGTCGAGTCGTCTGATGTGCGGTGGAAGGGAGTTCCAGAGGGTGGATGCCATGGTGGGAAAGCTTGTGCCACCAGCACGCACTCTGCGGGTTTTTGGCACAGTTAGTAAATTGGAATAGGCCTCTCTGGAGGGCCTGGAAGCACAGGGTTTAGAAAATCTCTGGACGAGATATGTAGGGGCCTGTTCGTGAAGACATTTGTGCGTGAGGGCAAGGGTTTTGAACAGGATTCTTTCCTTGACTGGGAGCCAATGGACCTGACGCCTGAGGTCAGAGATGTGGTCCCTGCGTGATAGTCCAGTGGCGGCCCTTAGGGCATTATTTTGGACTAGTTCGAGTTTAGCTAGGTTTTTTCCTGACGTCCCTATTAGAAGGGCGTTGCAATAGTCCACTCTTGAGCCAATGATTGCCCTGGCGATAGTTAGGCAATTCTGTTAGGAGAGGTACGGTCTGATTGCGTTGAGCAGTTTGGAGTAGTAGGCTGAGGAGGATGCAATGGCATTGACCTGCCTGTTCAAGTTCGGGTCCAGGTAGACACCCAAGGTCTTGACTGTTTGGGAGACAGGGATAGGAATATTATCTATGGTGAAGGAGTTGTATTGCTTGTCCAGCTTGCCCAGGGTGGACGGGGAGCCAATCAGCAGAAGCTCGGTTTTCTCGCTGTTGAGGCATAACCAGTTTTCTGCCATCCAGGATTGGATCGTGGTGTAAGTGGAGTTGAGCGTGTTCAGGTCAGACAGGTAGTCCCCGGAGAGGGGGATAAGCACCTGAGTGTCATCAGCATAGTTCGTGTATGAGATGCCCAGGGCGTCAAGGATCTTGAACAGCGGCCTCGTGAAGAGGTTGTAGAGGGTAGGGGCGATGCATGATCCCTGTGGGACGCCACATTGGATGATGCTCGGGTCAGCGCAGGAAGAGTCAGAGAAGACCTTCATTGCTCTGTCCTGCAGGAAGGAGGTTATCCAGTTGCAAGCAGTCGGGGAGAAGTTGGCTGTGGTGGCAAGATGGTGGCATAGGGTCTTGTGATCCACCAGATCGAATGCAGCTGATAGGTCCAAAAGGAGGAGTAGAGCAGGTTTGCCTGCATCTCTGAGGTCGGTCATTTATTTCCTATGGTCTACCATAGGAAATAAAGGTGCAATTAACCATTAGTTGGATCGATTTGTAATGTCAGATATAGATGGGACATAAGAGGCACACAGCGGTAGTGGTAGTTGAGATAATAGGCTGCAGCTGCTGAGTATGCAGAAAGTATGGACGTGCTCAAAGTCACAGGAGAATGGATGCCTAGGCCTTACAAAAGGCTTAATTAGTGAGGATCCAAACTCCCCATCCTCCCCAGAAGGAATGCGATCTGTGGGATTGTAAATAGACAACAGGCACTTAGCGTGCGGTTTTCTTCACTATGACCATAGCATGAACTGACTCACCATGTGTCCACTGTCCGTCAACGGTACATGGGTTAATCACAGGGCAATGGGGAGTGGGTAAAACACATGTCTAAATAGGGCTTGACTTTGTTGTGTGGCAAAGTGTGGAATGGGACAAATTATAATCTAAATATGGAGAGGAAACTGCAGACCCAGATAACGTGAGCAGGATGAGTGGAATGTGGATAGAATGGATGAAATATGTTTTTACATGGATAACAATGTTTTAGGAGTTTTCCTTGGGCTAGGTCTCAAGGTTGGTAAAAGTCTGTAGAGCTGCATTGTGTTTTTGCATAGTTAGCAAAAAGTAGAACAGCGTTCCCTGATGTTAGGGAGAATTCTCAGAAATGTGCTAATTCCCCTTCTACCTTAGAGACAACCCCCCAGCTCTGTTTGCTAGGACTTTTAATGTCTAATCTGTAGGGAGACAGACCTTTTTCCTATTCATGTATTTTTCTGTGATTTAGACTTTGGAGTCTGACAAACTCCATAGGAGGCATCTTTACATTGTGACACAAAGCACCTTCAGTGCCGTGACACAGGCAAGTCTCTTAGATTTCCCAAATATTGAAATACCTTCTCTTGATGAAACTGTTTCCAACAGCAGTGACGTGAAATTGACTTTCCTTACATTTTGTAACTTTCTAGACCCAGCACACACACTCTTACCATAGGGTGCGGAAGGGGTTACTTAGTATCCCCTTTGTTTAGTTTCTCATGTAGCTTTTTTGTTACCCTTTCTACAATCAATGGCTGGTGGCAGTGGTTTACTTTCTACTACCATTGTGTGTTTTTTCAGCAAGCTGCAATCACAGCTGCAGTAAGGCACCCATGGGTGCCAATTTTGTCAGTCTTGTTTTTTTTGCCATCTCTTGTCTGAAAGGTCCTTCTTGAGATGTACTCTGCAAGCCAAACCAGGTTTCGTTCCTTTGTTAATTTTGTCTTTGGTGGGATTCACGAGTGAAGCCTGCCTCTGGCTCCAGCGTGTCTGCCAGGGGCAGGAAGTGATGGAGATGCCCGAAACTCCCTGTGCTTAGTCTCCTTGGTTACATGAATGTACCCAAGGGTGATTGGCTGGAGGGCTGTCCTTGGAGGACAGCCCCCAGCTGTGTGATTGACAGCTAGGCTGGAATTAATGGGAGAAACCTGCATAAAAGGCGAGGCTTTTTGGCTTGGAAGGCAGAGTCGACCACTAGACAAAGGAATTCACAGAAGAACTTGGAAGCGATGCCTGCTGCATCTCCTGGACCGTTGGTTTGCCCGGTGAAGCCCTGCTGCTTTGCTGAAGCTCCAATTATGCCTCTACTAGAGAAGCCCTGCAAAGACGACTTCTCCCCTTGGGTTGGTGGGACCAATCAACCCCAAAGTGTATTCTTCTGTACATCCTCTCGGAGCTGGCTATACTTCCGCTGCTGCTGCTGCTACTGGAACCGAAGTGCCAGAGAGAGGAACACCAGATCGAGTGCATCGCTTTTAAGTCGGGCCCGAGCTCCAGGAAGATCCTTCGGACTCCCAGGAAGCAAGACTGTCCAAGCCTGAGCCACCTCAACAGAGTGCTGGACCCCAGGTGCAAAATCATTCTAGAGTGGTATCCGAGAGACTGCAGTGGTGCTATTTGCTGAGACGTGAGGAGCTGAAACCGCAAAGTGCCGCTGAATTGCTCCAGCCGACCTTCCCATTGTGTTGCAGCAGTCCCCAGAAGTCCTCCCTCTCGTCCCCACGACTGAGGCCACACAGGAACAGAAGCAAACTGGTACCATTTCTTGTAACCAAATGTACTGTAAACCTTGGAGGACTTGCCTCTTGTTGTGTAACCTTACTTGTTCTCAGTTGAGACTTGTCTTGGTTGCCATTGCAGAATTACTTGCAGCTTTGCCCCTCAGAAGCCTCCCAGTTTGTGGACCTTCAGTGAATCTTATTTCTACAAACTTTTCTAAAAACATTGTGCAAGACTTTTATGTACCTGCAAGAAGATCATCAGCTCCCCTAGACTTTGCTCAACTAACATTGACTGTCCTGGCTCCCTGAGCGACTCTTCTACCTCTGACGTTGCGCTTTTGCCTTTCCTCCAAGAAAGGGTTAATTTACTATGCATTGGAAGGTTTACAAAGTACTTACCAGTTTATGAATTATTTATTAACCGTTTTATTCACATATCTAATCTTTTACACCCAAACTCAGTATTTCTCTAAATTTACCAGTGATAGATCAATGTCCACAGTGTCCTAGCTATTTAAGTCACCCGAGGGTGTAGGAAGTGTCTGTGGGCCATCCCCAATGGGTATCATCTGATTTAGAGAAACAGTATGTTTTGAGGTGTAATTTAAGAGTTTCATGTTTTGCTCCCTTCTGAAGAAGGCTGATTTATTTTCATTTTATTTTATTGTTGTTTTGGCTTTAGTATTATTCCAGCCTTTCAACATCTTACATAATATCAAGCCATAAAAGAATGAACACATCTTTTATTTACAATACAATAAAAAAAAGAACTTCTATTATTAACATAAAATCATAATGTTTGCACATGTAATGCAAAGAAAATCACGAATTACAAATTAATACAAAAGTGAAGTTGCAACTGTTCATGATTAAATTACGATTTCTCATGGTAAGTTCATACGGACAAGTTATCCAATGATTGTTCATGCGCCTGGGTTTCAATGCATACACGTATTTAACAGTTGCATAATGTAGAGATTTCTTATTCGTGTGAAACAAGGTTAGCCACAATTGATCATGCGTGACAATTGTGTGTCCCTCAAAATGTGGTTTGAAATATTTGCACCTTATAGACAATAGCTCAACAAAGTCAATTAACAAGTGCCTTAAGGTTTCTTTCACTAAATGACAAAATCGACAGTGTATTTTATCTTGTGGCAACATATTACGTCTACATAGTACATCTGCTTTTGGATAAATATGCAGTCTGAAGCACAGAAAAGCTGAGCAATGCTGCAGGCTAGTCGAGACTAGCAAATAGCGTGCGACCTGTCCATATTTCTTTAACTCAAATGGATTCTCTCTGAATTTTGTATGCCGCAGACAATGCAGGCGTGTCAGGTTCCAATCATGCTCCCACATCTTCTGCTTGGCCTTATTGGGGTTGTTGCATGGCAACTCCAATGATATATCGGCATCGGACAGCAACTTCTGCGCTCTCAAACTCCATGTTTTAATAAAATTATCAGTCAAGTTTTGGCACACATATGTTGATAGTAAGTGCAGTAGGCCATTTTTGTGGTCGTCCATCATTAGTTTTCGATACAGAACACACATTTCCATTTATACATGCCATGCAATGAAATGAGGCCTAGTTCATATCGAATTATCGGGAGAGGCTCAGACATGGGTAGCAGTAGAATTTTCTTCCAATAAACACCTTACATTTTTGACCAATATGAATGAGCACCACCTTCTAGTTTCTGTACCATACAACAAGATTGGCATCATTTTTTGCCTATAATACACTATTAAAGGATGTATGGAAAACTTACAGAACTTGGCTCTGATGATCCTGGCTTCAGATATAGCTGTATGTTTAATTTGTTTGCTTTCTTCATAAGGTATGATCTAAGGGATGGTTAGTTATTAGTACTCCTAAATAGACATAACTTGTAACCACGCTCAAATTGCTATTTTGCAATACCCATGAGTATGTTTGACATCTCTATTTTAGATTGCCAAATTGCATGATCTGCGTCTTGGTTACATTGATTGATATGCAATTTCTTTGCGCATAAGTATCCCAGTGGTCATAACACAGTTTTAAAACCCTGCAATGTTTTTGATAGGACCATGTCGTCGGCATATAACAACCAATTAATAGGAACACCCATGAGTTTTTGAACATCCATAATCAATTCCCTGAAATTGTGTCCAAATCGGAGATAAAAAAAATGGAACACTGCAGAGGCTAACAGGCATCCCTGCTTTAGTCCTCGTTCTGTTCTTATGTCTTTAGATAGCAAACCATCCCTATTTAAACTAATTTGGATGCTAGTGTTTGTATGGAGCTGTATAATCCATTTCATGATTGACCAGGGACAACCCTGCTTCAGAAGTTTCAAATATAGTAAGTCACATGGGACTGCGTCAAATGCAGTGCAAAAGTCTATTAATGCTGCGAAAATGGGCGGTTTCCTTTGTTTATTCGCTAGTATTACCACACTGAGAGTGATCGAATTAACTGCAGTACCCAACCCCGGAATAAATCCGGTTTGGAACTCATCTGAGATTTTTTTCTGTTAGCCAGGTGTTAAATGCCACTAGGAGTAGTCGGGCAAAAATCTTCCCCGGACAATCTAACGGGGCAATCGGCCGATAAGTTCTTGGATCAGTCCTATCCCCTTTTTTGTAAATGGGAACTATTATTGATTTTTGTCCAGGACTCAGGGATTTTGCCAATTCGTATTGCATGTTTGAAGATTTTGTAAAGTATGGAGGCCCATGACGATGGATTCTGCTTAAGTGTATAATTGCAAAGTCCATCTGGACCAGTAGCTCTAGATTGACTGAGCTTCGTTATATAATGTACAATATCCTCTTTGTCAAATGTGACGGCATGATTCATTTTGAAGATTGACCAATCGAATTCAGTTTTAGAAAAAGGAGATCTCTAAACACCAGCATAATAATCAGCCCATTTTTCTTGTGATATAGGGTTGGACTGTAAACGGGTTAGTCTCGTTAAGTAGATGCCAGATGCCACCTGATCATTTCAATATAATTTGGCTTATTATCTCTCCATCGAGCTGATATTCTTGCACTTTCCTACCCCTTTGCCAGTTTTTATAATTCGACTTCAGATATTTTATTAAATTAATGTTCTTTGATGTCAAATCTTTAGACAAATGGCATATATAAATTGGATTACCACAATTATACAATTTACTTGCAGAAAATAACAGGAGAGCAACACAGGGTTAACGCACCCTCAAATCTCCGCACCTGCTCGCCAGCTAGACAGCCCACTCAGCAGCCACTCACTCACTCGAACGCGCGTGAGCAGTGGTTATGTGGTGGCTGCTGGACAAGTAGGCGGGCACGTTTGGTGAAAATGGCCCAAAACAAATAATGTGGGCAGCTGGTTACAAAAGCAAACTACAAGAAAAAGAAAGAAAAAGAAAAATAAAAGACCAGTCAGGTGTAGTCGGGCTATGAGCCTCAGTCCAAATATATCCTCAAATGCTTTCAAGATGATTACCCAATTCACTGCAGTTTAGGCAAGAAAATCCAAAAGTTTGTGTTGAAGCAGCGTCCAGCAGAGGTCCCGACAGCAAGACAGCCCACTCAACAACCACTCTCTCGAAATCTTTTATAACTGACTGTTAAATTAATTGTTTAATCAAGAAACATGAATATAAGTGTTTAACTAAATGTCGCTGTGAAACTGTTGTACAACCTTACAGCTTACATTGACCCATCTTGAGATAAGCCTGGCTGCTCAGCCACACTACCAACCTGTGTAGTACAGACTTATACCAAAGGTTGTGTTCCCTATTGCCAGGAGGACAAGGTTGCTGTAGTCTCCCTGAGGGTACTACACACAATTTTGCCTAACACAACACAACCGGCGACAATGAAGAAAGAAGGCCTTGAAGTATCCCTATTATGGAAGGACAGAATGGGCTGAAGTCGTAATCCGACTTCCCTTATTGGCAGCAATAGAATTATTTCGGGCTTATCCAATCAGTCGTACAGAAGTGTGTTTTGAAAGTGACATCACCATGACAGGATGGACCTATATAAACTCCTACTTGAAACCACTTTGGAGGAAGCAATGGGAAAAGGGACAGAAGAAGCACGTTCAGGAGGCAGAGTCCTTTGCTACCATCCTTATTTATAAGATTAAACCTATCCTGGCAAGATCGCCTTTGGCCTCATTTGCCTAGTGGTGTGCATTTATTCTGGTGTGAGTGTTTTTTGGGACACCCTTACAAGTGGTGATTATCCCGACGTGATCCCAGCTTTCCCCATACCTTGCAGAGGATCGAGGCCGCTTCTCCAGAAAAGAGCTGCACCCACCTAAAGCGACCGGTCGCCCAAATAATAAACAGGCGTTTACTGAGCGGTTTTAGAAGGAGCTATTTTAATATAAATCCTCTCTGCTCTCTGAAGCAGGGCACAGCTCCAAAGAGGATAGGCCGGTGCTGGACCATATAACGGAGAAACTTGAGTGAACACACACATGTAAGTAGACTCTTGTAAGAGATAACAAGAAGGGGACACGTGTGTATGACAGTATGTGTGGTGTGAATGGATGGAATACGAGGTCAATGACAGAGTGGATAGTACTTTTGGTGATGTTTTAAGATATAGATTGGATAGGAGTTGGGTTATGTATTGAAATTGTTGCGCATTTCTGTTTTTCTACTCTTTATAATGGAAAAAGGGAGCCTCCGCAGATAGACTAGGAGGTAAGAGGTCCTCAGCTATAATGGGTTGAGAAGGTAGTGCAACGCAGAATTCTTTTATGACGATAAAAGCAATGGGATCCTAAGCACGTAAAAAAAGCTGAGAAGGTGGTACTCCATAAGGAATGGGCCTGGATTTTAGTCAAATATTTGTGTGTAAGAAAAAGGTGTGAAGAAAACGAGCAGCGTGTGTGAAAATGAATTGGGAAACAAATGGTGTGGGGCAAAGAAGTGGGATGATCTGTATTTCTGTGCAACAAGCAGCAGCGTCCGCAGCGTAGGATTAAGGTGGAAGTGAAGCATAAGAAACGCGCGCAATATTAGTATGGGAGAAGAACCACCAATAAGACACATGCATAGGGCCCTGCCACTGTACTGTGACAGGATAGAAAAATAAACAATGGGTGTTGGAAACCAAGGAAAGGGTGCGGGGATGTCCTGCTCCTGGCCAGAGCAGGGCTCCCATAAGAGACACGCGAGAAAGAATGTCCATCTTTTTAGCAGCAAAATATAGGGGAAAGAAGTTGCAAAAAGAAAAGCGATTTTAGACCACTGTTGGTTATTCGAGGATATGGAGGATCAGGAACATAGAGATCCAATGTAAGGGGATATACCATTAGTCAAAAAATGTGAGGCTACTGCAAAAAAATGAAAACACACCAGTCACGTGGAACAAATATATAAACAACAGTTTATTAGCACTCGAGCGGACTCCGGTTTCACAATGCATGTATACAGGCATAGAAAAAGTGAGCGAAGACATGGGGGAGTGGTGGATGTACTTTATACAGGTTTGGAGTACCATGGTGAATTTGGGCTAGCTCATCACGTAACGATGGTTCATGACCTACAGACATGGGCATTTTACCATAGCAACATGTGCTAGAGCACTCAACGTAATCTCACAGACCATTTACTGTCTGGGAAGCAGAGTGGGGTGTGGAAATATATTGTGTTCCCAACACAAGGTAACATGCCTCACGCTACTTTATCTATATTACTTCAACACTGAAAGGTCAGTCTGTATTTCTATTCAGTAGCTTGATCCTTCAAAATAAGATATGCCGTTAATTGTGCTTCACTTTGTCTGGATGCACATTCATAATTAGCTGCGGAAAGGCAGAAAAAGTGAAGGAAAACAGGATGGCACCTAGATTAGCTATGTTCATGCCAGTACTTCAAGGCTCTAAGTTAAAAGACAAACAATGGTCTCAGTAGTTTCAGTACTGCTGTGCAGGGGCATGTTGGAGGAGTTTCCAAAGCTGTGACTTTGTGAGTTTTCGCTGCATTCATAATGAAAACTTGTAAATGAGAGCAAAACAACCAAGATTGTGTTTGGAGGCTGCAATAGCGCATTCCAATGTGAATTAGGCCAACATTATAATACAAAATTGATGTTTTTACAAACCCTCCTTTTGGCCTAAGCCAACATATTATAGTATTATGTGACCATGCATCATCATCCTAATCAGAAAAACCAGAGTCCTCACTGTCATCTTTAATGATAGACATAAACTGCTTGATAGTGACATCTTGCATGATCAAGGTATTAGTCATAGTTATGGGAAGATGAGGATCAGGTTTGTTTCATTAGGGATCTAGAACAGCAGTCACTTAGTGCAGAACCTAGAATGGGCAGACATTGCATGCAACAGCAGCAAAATAGTATTACCCCAATGATAACAGGAAGCGCTGAGAAGATTTTCCAACCCCAGGTTCTGAGTCAATTCCAGGCCTATGTTTCTATGTCCCAATCCACTTCTGGAAGGTGTACTTCAGTACTACGTATATGTAATCATTTGATCGCTTGGAACACAGTTGGCGAGGAGTCGGGTACGTACATGCAACACACAGACCCTACCATTTTGCATACACCACCACGCTCAGCCAACATGACATCTAAAACCATTCTTGTCAAAACTAGTGAAAAGGGATGATGGGGAACTCAACCCCCTCTCCCGAACCACAGAAGCCGAATAGATCGACCCTCCCACCGTGGTTGGCACGGGCGCCTCAACTGAGTAACACAGGAAGCCACGTGGCAGCCAATGGGGGAAGATGGAGTTAGGGAAAGGGGGTGGAATGACAAAGGAAAAGAGGGGAAGACATAACATGCAAAATGCAACCGTAATTACTTGGAAACCAACAGTATTCCTATACCTGACATATCTTTCCTAAACACCTGATTTGACGTTGGAAGAACCCAATGGGGCCTATTGTGACACCATTGTACAGCACAAAAATGAGTCTTAACAACTCAGCACACTAGCACATGTGGCACTGAAAAACACCACCTTAATCTCACACAAAACATGGTGTTGTCATGATGCATACCCTATGGCGCCAGGCTCTTATGGGACATCAGTTCTGGCGCCATAGGCGCCAGGCTCATAGGTGCACACTTACCTGATGCAGACCATGCTGCAAGAAGATCCAAACCCATGTGAGGCCTAGAAGCAACTACTTTACCTTAGGGACTATTTTGTTACTCGGTGTGGTCGTGGAGGAATACCTACCTGGGACTACTTTGGAGGCTATTTAAACTACGCCCGAAGAGCAGCACACGCTTTGCGTTATTCTGCATCCATCAGCGTAACGTTCACCGTGCCAGCAGCAGCATCCAGCCTTCTGCCACTCCCGCCTCGAACCTGGAGCACCTTGAAAGAAGCAAAGGTTAGAATAAGAGTATTACCTGATTTCTTACCTGATTCCGGATTCATCGCAACTTCAAACCAGAGGAAAGACTTTGTTTTAAAAGCGTTGCATCGCAGCAGCAGCGCCGCGCCATACTCACCGTTCCACACAGCATTTCTTCGATCCGGTTGTCTCCATCTTTACATAGCCGAATCCCGGCACCTAAGGGGGACAAGAAACAACAAGGTGAGCAGAGAGAACAGAGACAATCTCTTTAGCCGTCATATGCTTACCTGATTTTATTCAACGCGCCCCTGCGTGCTTCGCAGGATGGAGGGCTCATCCTTCAAGAATACAAGGTGAGATTGCTGAGAGGGCACAGAGGTGATTAGTGGGGAGGACAGTGGAGGAGCTATCACTTGAATCCACAAGTGACTAAATCCATCTCTCCACTTGTAGGAGAATATTTCTACGGGCCAAGCAGACAAGATTAGGAGGCCAGATCCAGTTAGTCATCGCTGCACTACGCATCACGTGGGTGGAGGCCTCAGCAGTCCGGGTCCGACCGACGCCCCTGTGGGAGCCAGGTGAGCGTTACAGTGTTAGATACTCATACAGAACGTAATACAACATAGAACATATCAGTGTCTCCCTCGAGGAGAAGTGGTTTTGTAGTAAGCAGAAAAGCAGGCTGGCACAAACAATATCACGAGACAAGACTCATGGCCCTGTGGTCATAGCAAAGCGACAAACAAACATGGCAACTGATTACATTGAACATATATCCCTTCTGGCGAATGAGTCTCTTGTAAGTAATGCCCAAAATGTAATGAAACTCAAATGTGGTTCTGAAACCACTCAAACCCAGTCATTGCCTTTACATCCAAACCCATGGATTACTTTAGGCCATACATAGTTCACCACGTGTTCCTTCACACGTTAAATCCTATTTTTGCAATGAAAAATAAACAGCGTGTAGAATATGCAACTGCCGAACAATAATGAAGGTTAGGGCACTAGTCTGATGGCCCGGGTGCCTCACGAGGCCACCCGGACCCTGGAGAGTTGGAGCCTTAAATGAGTGGAGCCGCTTCTAAATCACTGCTGCGGCCCAGTCCCTGCTGTTTCATGCGGTCCTCGACATCAAAGCACTGTTGCAGTCCTTCGGCGTCTAAAGAATGGCTGCTGCTCCGCGTCTCCCCACGCCGCCGCCCGTGCCGTTAATCATTAATTATCTGCACAGAGCCACGGGCGGCAGGGGAAGATAAGCGGCCTCTAATTACCAGCTGGCCAACCGCATGTACCAAAGAACTACAAACAATCCCAAAGCATGCTGGGAATTGTACACCATCCCTTGCCCCAAATCACCTTATTTCTGACAATTCTATTCTGAAGAGCCACTAATCTAATTGCTCTTTGTTCCAATGTCATGTTGAACAATGTGTCCGTAGTTTCATTGATAGTGTTCTCTTAACACACTAGCCAGTTTCCTAATATCCATTGAGTTTGATTTGGCCCCAAAAAGGAATCATGGCTTTTGCTACATCACCCAATACCTGGAGGGGGTATCATCATCTATTCCCCTCCTAGGGTGATGTTTCAGTATGTCTCAGTGGAAGTGATATAAACTCCTGGCAGTAATATCCCCAAATAACAAGTCCCCTTCCAATCTTTAGTTCACCATGGATAGGCTTTCTTCCACAAAGTAAATGGTCCCCAATGTATAAGGGTCTATTTTCGTTCACCAGAACAGCAGAGTTTACACATTTATCCTATGTGCCCATATACCGGGACCTTCTTTTCTCAAACAAAATGCAACTATATATGGATCATGATTAATGGTGTAGGGTGGTGGAATTGCTTCCCTGTTTCCTACTGGTGACATTCTAAATGAAATCATGGATTGGTAGGGTCGAGCTTGTTTATCAGTACTTTTAGTGCAGGCCGTATTCCTCGTACTTTTATTCGCAAAGACAGAAGAACTTGGAGGTAACGATACTGTTGATCAAATTCATTGATGTTCATTCCATCTAAGTTACCCGTGCCACTATCGTTCCACCTACCAAAAAATGGGGCTCTAAATGATGCATAACAAGAAGTCGATAGTGGGAGTGGATAGATGTACCATCCAAAACCTTTCCCACTGTGTTGTGGTAGGTGAGAACCTACCCTGCAGTTAGTTTTGTTTGGGATTGCCCGAGTGGCATTCATTCTGTATGAGAGTATTATTATGATAACCTTCTCTGTGTTTCAGATCAAGGGGACGAAGAGGGTGAGAGTGTGCGTAGAGGGGAGACAAGTAGTGCCAACAGTAGGCAGTAGTACACTAAGCGGATGTGAAATCTCCAACTACCATAATACAGGTATTAATGTGATCACACCACATGCTACAATTGCTATTATAATTAACTTCTTCGTTGACCATTGTCCTCTAGATATGGGCTTTCCAGTGGCAATTCTTTCCATGTTCTCTTTTCTACGTGCCCCCAAATATAGGCATAGTTTTCAGTGTCCGTTAAGAATGCTCACTGAAAGAAGCTTTGTAAGTTCATCGTAGGTGGCACTTGACCACGTGGTCAATCTTGCTTGTAGTGTTCTTCCTGCCCCATCTGGAACTCTTTAAACTGTCTTTAGGGGGATTGGAGGGAAGGCCCTTGGTTTATTGTGGGTGCAGTTTACAAACTAGACTTTCCTAATCTATCAAAATGGACTTCCCTAACTATTTCTGTGGTCGAAGGTTACACCTTGTGAAACCAGGTACAGTGTGGTTGGTGAACAAAGGAACAGGATCTGAAGAAAGTGAAGAATTCTCGAGTTGTTTGGGCTCAGAATTTTGCCCAGGATCGTAATGGGGGCCCTCGTTCAAAGGCACACTTTTTAAAATCAGGATCATCAACCCCCTTCTTAAACCATTTGTCGCAGAGTAAAGTCAAGGGCACTCGTTTCAGGTGCGCTGCATGAATCCAGTGGCCTTTGCCGTCAACTCGAACAGCCGTCTGAGTAGCCAGTAGCACCTAATATGGTCCTTTCCAACGAGCTGCAAGACAGGACTTCCTCTCAAAGTCCTTCACCAGGACAAAGTCCCCAGGTCCAATGCGATGACCAGGTCCTTCGTATTTCTCAGGCAAAGCAGCTCGAACCTGTTAGTGAATCAAACACAGGGTTTGAGTCATTTGATCACAGTAATCAGTTAATAACAGGTACTGTGTCGCATTGTTTCTTAGGTCTGGGGTCATTCCATGTATGAGCAGTTCTCCCCATGATGATTTTGTAGGGAGAAAGTCCTGTTCTAGACTGAGCCCCTGTCCTCATTGACAGTAAGGCTAATGGTAAGGCGTCAGGCCATTTCAGTTTACTATGTGCACACACTTTTCCTAGTTTATTAAGGATACCGTTATGACGTTCCACTAAACCGGCACTCTGTGGGTGCCTTGCTGAATGAAATCTCTTTTCTATTTGTAGCACCTCGCATACCTGTAGTATGATAGCCTGTTACGCTCACCTGGTATCCACGGGGACTCCACCCAGCCCTGGTTGGATGATTTGCACTGTCAAACCCTCTCCCGGTCCCTTGGTAAGGCCTCTGGTTAAAGATGGGTCTGCAATATAGGAGAGCTAAATTCAATACCAGATTCTTTGTTTTCCCACCTCCCGTGGCCTCAACTCCTTCCTCCCCCTTGGGCCTTCTCCTCACCTTAATATATAATATAAAAGATGTATTCTCTGTCCTGCTCCTCGTGGCAGGGGCGCGTAGATGTGGGGGGGGCGAGCAGCTACCAAGTTACTTCACTGGTGCAAGCCCCCTTGTGGTAATCCAGGCCTGCTGCGACTCCGTAGGTTTGCTGATTTACAGTCTTTATATGCAGTTCTTATGTTCCTCTTAGTTCGAATAATAATGTCTTGCTTCTTTCCTTTTAGGTATGGAAAGGTATTTTGGTGTTGTCATGCAGTTTTAAGATAAGCATGGGCCGGTAGGCGAAAGCGCAGCGTGCGCGATGCTGTCCGGTGAGTAATGTGCGGCGCTGTTTCGCCTTTTATATTGATAACCTGTGTCTTTTCTCTCTTTGCAGGTTGCGATGTAACTTGTCGAGCGCTGTAATGTTCCAGCAAAGATACTGACCAGGAGATAACTACCCAGGTAAGAATTGTGTGGCTTTCTTCATTCGGGAGGAAACGTGAGTAAACGCTTACTAATGCTGTCTTTCTTTCTCCTCTTTCCAGGTTATGGTATTCCAGGATGCATGTGGTGCCGGATGATGGAGTCCGTACCTTCAGGTGAGTGGAACTGAAGTCAGCGATGGATTGAAGACAGGATACTGTTCCAGGTAAGTTTCGTAGTGTTCTTTCTCTCTCTGCAGGTCCTTGGTTTCAGGTAAACTGGCATCAAAGAACTGGACACGGTGAGCGTTACGCTGCCCACAGCAGAATAACGCAAAGCATGTTCTGCTGTTTGGGTGTGGTTTAAATAGTCTCAGGTAAAGTAGTCCAGGTAAAATAGTTCCATGCCTGCCACACCCAAAGTAGTCCAGGTAAAGTAGTCCCAGGCCAGCCACACCCAAAAGACTAGACCGCATAGCTCAGTTCCTTGTAACTGAGCTATGTGTGTGCCTCCATGTTGGCTGAACCCCCCCCCCACCCTCCCCAAGTTAAATAGTCCCAAGTAAATAGTCCCATTCTAATGTTGGCCTTCATGATGGTTATGAGCCTGGCACCAAAGGTCTTGGATGAGGTTTTAAGGCCTTTGACATGGCCCTAACTGGAAGGCTGACTTGCCAGTGAGGGCCAGGGGCAAGGGTCATGACATAGTCGCTATAAAGTGTAGTCCATTATTGGACCAATTACTCTGGGTAATCCAAATCTGGAAAAATACTCTTTTAACATTACTTTTGCAGTGGACATGGCAATGTTATCCTTCAACAGGAAAGCTTGAACCCATTTACTAAAGGCACATATCGCTACTAACACATACTTGTAGATTTGGTATCGCTCCATCTCGATGAAATCAAAGTGAATCACTTCAAATGGCATAGAGGGAGGTCCAAAACTACCTTTGGGTGCTGGTGTACCTTTGCCACTGTTATGTTGTAGGCAAATCATACAGTTCTGAGCTAATCGTTCTGCAGCTTTGGGAATGTTATTGTTGTACCAGACTGCCACTGCGTCTAGGTGTTTACAAATGCTCTTCGCACTAATGTGTGCTGGCCCATGTGCCATAGTAACTCTCGCTGTTACATATGCGTTGGGCAGCATCCATCTCTGTTCTTATCGATCAACCCAACATCCCTCCTTCTCCAGCATGGTGTCTGGCATGGATTCACATGCTCATGAATATTCCCCGTCATGTTGGGAATCCTCTGTAAAGAAAAAATCAGTATCAGTTTTGTTTCTGATCTGTCTTTCTTAGTAGAAACCAATCACTGGTCTCTGGGTCATACTGCCCCCAGCCAATGACTGGCCTCTCCCTAAGCCCCTCCCCTGGCAGCCATCCTCAGATTTTTACTGCACGTTCAAGTTTTGGGAGTCCTCGTTCTATAGCTCTCGAGCTTTTACTGCGTTTTCGCACTTTTTTCAAAGAGATTTTCTCATTTTTCGGTTAAACCGAACCTCAAGCTCCAGCGTTCTACTTCTGATTAACGGGGACCCGTTTCGGAATTTTCTACGCCCCTCAAGGGTGAAGTTTTCGTCGAGTTACGCTTCTTGGAGGATTGAGGCCTACCATGGACATGGCCCCAGGACAAGGGAAGCTCGACGCCCGGATCCAAGCTGTTCAGGAACTGCCCTGGATGCGGGTTACAGAATGTTTTCAAGGAGGACGAGCAGTCAAGATGTCTCTACTGCCTTCATGAGGACAAGACGCACGTGGAGAAGGACTGTGCGATCTGCAAGAACCTATCGGAACGGAACATGAGGGATAGTTGTTCCCGCCTCGCCAGCTTGGCTGGAGAAGGGCCCAGCAGGTGAGAAGAAGAAAAGGTCCAAGCGGTCTTCTAAGTCCTGTGAGGGCGCCCCGGCGATGGGGGCCCAACAGAATGCTAAGCACGTCGAGTCCACGGGCACCGGGAGCGCCGAACGGTCAGGCTCTTCGGCTGCCAGCCAGGGCTCGCCTTCCCCGGCACAATCAACCACGAGCCAACGCTCTGGTTCGGGGAAGAGGAAATCCCAGAACCCGGGTAAGCTTCTGGAGAGGCCCTGGTCGATCTCGAAGGATTCGGCCGAGGGGGAGCGAGGCAGTGACCCTCCACCCAAGGTGAAGGCCTCAAGCGCGCCCAAGGTGGCAAAGGCCTTGATTCACCCGGCTAAGGCCTCTATCGAGGGATTCGCGGCGGACCTGGTGAATCCTGGGGAGGCTGCACCAGTGGAGGCGATCTCGGGGCCCAGAGTTTCTCTGCCACCGCGGGGAGAATCCTCTTTCCAGCCCATCGACGACACCCCCGTCAAGACCCCAGTGGAAAAAGAGGGGGAACGGTGGCCATTAAGGACACGGATTCAGCCTCTGAGGAGGAACTGGTGGAAACCGTGAAGAACCTCAATGAGAGTTTCGAGAAGGTACGATCCCACGGGAGGGATCCCGTAGAAGTGGTCGAAGAAAGCAGAAAGCGACAGTGGCGCCGACGAGGCCCCAGTGGAGGAGCAGCCATCCCTCCCGTCGCAGCCATTGGCCGAGCCTCAGGACAACTTGGCGGCCATTTTGATGGAAATCCAAACCTTATGCATGGAGATAAGGACGAGATTACCACGAACCCCGGCGGACGATCCTGAACCGGGCCTGTCGGGAAGCCCTCCAAACAAGCGGTGGAGAGTTCATCCCCCCCGCCCTTCATGCCCTCACGATCCGTGGAGCCCTCATCCCCCTCACCGGACCCCAGGGATGACACGGTGACGGATACGACGACGGGGGATGGATGACGACGGTGGTGACGACGCAACAGACCTTCCATCACCACTCCCTCGGGCCTCCCCGCCCGACGAAATTGGCTCCTTTCACGCCATGATCGCCAGGGCGTCCGAGCTCTTCCAGCTCTGCCCCGAGGAACAGAAGGAGGGTTTCCTCTATCAACGGCGAGAGGCCAAGAGAAAGACAGTCCTCGCGGTACCGTTACTCGACGATATCTGGGACGAGGGACTTGCGATCCTGAAGAACCCATCCACGACGCCTGCCAAGAGGGACAGGTACGAGAAGAAGTACCGGGTCCCCGATGTTGCCCCCTTGTGCCTCAGGGCTCAACCTACACCGGATTCGGTCGTCTCAGCGGCGGTCAAGAAGAAGGCGGCGAGGGTAAGAAATTGGACGCCATGGGATGATGGGTCACCCTTTCGGCGGCGACAATTCAGGCAGCCAACGCTTTAGCGATTGTGGCCCGTTACGACAGGGAGCTACGGTACAAGATTGCTCCCCTACTGGACCTCCTACCAGACAAGAGGGCGGAGGCCCTGGAGATTCTGCAGGAAGGTGAGGTGGCGTCGGACCACGCCATAGCCGTGGCAACAGACATTGCCGACACCGGGTTTCGCCAGTTAGGCAACGGTGTTTGCCTTCGACGTGGCTGGCTCAAGGTGACAGACTTCCGTCAGGACGTGCAGACCAGAGTTTTTGGACATGCCGTTCGACGGCAACAAACGGCGGATGAGTCACTGCAGGCCATCAAGGTCGACACTGAGACGGCCCGAGCCCTGGGAGTCCTTCAGCAACGGCGGCCCTTTCGGAGCACCGGAGGCAGACGGGGTCCCTCCAAGGGATCAGGCGGTGGCTCCTCTACGTACCTCCAGGCGGCCCGCTCCTCGTTCCAAGAGGCTTAGAGGTCGCAGCAAGCAAGGAGGATCTCGGCGTCGTCGCCAAGGAGGCCAAGGTGGCAAGGACGCCTCCAAGCAAGATTAAACCGGCTGTAGCGTTGGGCCCCCACCGAAGCACCCCGGTGGGAAGCCGGCTGGCGAAGTTCGTCAGCGTGTGGGAGTCCATCTCCACCGACCATTAGGTGCTGGATGCCCTGGCCCACGGGCACACTCTCTAATTCCTAAAGAACTGTCCCCGTATTTCTCCCGTGGCCAGGTAGGAAAATCGCGTCCCTCAACTGCTGTTGGAGGTAAAGGCGATGCTCAAGAAAGGGGCCATTGTGCTTGTCCACAAGAGGATCCTGGGCTCCGGAGTATACTCAAGATACTTCCTCTTCAGAAAGAAGACGGGCGGTTGGCGCTCCATCCTGGACCTACGTCGGTTCAACAAATACATCAAGGCACAGAAGGTCAGGATGGTCACTCTCCAGCACGTGCTGGGCCAGCTGGAGGAGGGCGACTTCCTATCGTCGTTGGACTTGGAGGATGCTTACTTCCACATCCCATCCTAAAAGGATACTGAATGTTCCTCAGATTCATAGTCCAAGGACGCCACTACCAATTCAGAGCTCTGCCATTCGGATTGAAGTCGGCACCCAGGGTGTTCACCAAGTGCCTAGCACCATTGGCGGCACGGCTGCACCTGCAGGTGATCCATGTCTACCCCTACCTGGACGACTGGCTCATCCATGCAAGGACAAGAGAACTCGCCGTCAAGCACACGGCGAAGACTGTCCGCTTACTCACAGAGCTGGGTTTCTCCATCAACTACCCGAAATCCCATTTGGTTCTATCGCAGGTGGCTCTGTTTCTGGGAGCGAAGCTCGATACAGTGGAACGATTGGCGTCTCCGTCGGAGGAAAGGACAAAGGCCATCTTGGGCAAAGTGCAGCACCTGCTAGCCACGGACGTGGCCAAGGTGAGATCCATCAAGTCCCTCCTCGGAATGATGTCCTCATGCATCTATCTAGTGTGCCTGTGCAGGCTACGGATGCATCCTCTACAGGAGTTCCGCGACGCCCGCTGGATGCAAGTGGCGGGCAGCTTCGAAGACAAGAACCCGCTCAGCAAGGTTTTACGTCGGGTGATTCAGTGGTGGGGCACCTGTGCACACCTCACGGCGGGCACGGACTTCCAGACCCCGGCACATCAGGAGACGGTGACCACAGACGCCTCCCTGGAGGGATGGGTGCGCACACCGGAGATCTCCACGCAAGAGGCCTTTGGCTCCCGGAGGAGAGGTCTCTCCACATCAACATCTTGGAGCTCCGCGCTGTGTTCTGGGCGCTCAAGTCGTTCCTCCCGTCCCTCAAGGGCAAGGTTGTGAGGATCTTCACCGACAACACCACCACGATGTTCTACATCCGGAAGCAGGGAGGCACCAGATCCCCAGCCCTATCCAAGGAGGCCAAGGATCTGTGGCACTGGGCCGTCACCCAGGGGATGTTTCTGGTTCCCTTCCATCTGCCAGGAATAAAAAACACCATCGCCGACTCACGCAGCAGGGAGCTGCGCTCGTGCCACGAGTGGGAACTACGCCAGGATCAAGTGGATCGGCTCTTCCAACGATGGGGCAAACCCCAGATCGACCTGTTCGAGACCGCGATGAACTCCAAGTGCCAGAGGTTCGCCAGCAGGTTTCCCCAGCCGAGGAGCATGGGCGATGCTTTATCGTTCCCCTGGGACGGCCTGTTCCTGTATGCGTTTCCTCCGTTGCCGCTGCTGCTTCGACTCATCAACCAGCTTAAGATGTCCCAGTACAGGATGATCCTCGTCGCACCGGCGTGGCCGAGAGATATTTGATTCCCGGACCTTCTAGACCTCTCAGAGTCCCTACCAGTCAAGCTGTTGACAGACGCAGATCTCCTCTCCAGAGAGGGAGGCGCCATTCTTCATCACAACATAGAGTCGCTGAACTTGCAGGCCTGGCTCCTGCAGCACTAGAGTTTGGAGGGTACGATATCCCGGCTGACTGCAGAGAGGTTCTTGCAAAGGCCAGGGCGTCCTCAACTCTCAAGTGTATGGACATAAGTGGAAGAGGTTCTCTGTCTGGTGCCGTGCACAGATGATCAACCCTCTACGGATTACGGCACCTCAAGTGCTACCATACCTACTGTCGCTGGCCAAAGCTGGACTAGCTCACGCTTCCATCTAGATACATCTGGCAGAGATCTCTTGATACACCAGAACTGCAGGACGGCCGTCCTTGTGGTCTCATCGACTGGTGAAGGAATTTATGAAGGGACTGTTCCGATCGTTCCCACCGGTGAAGGCTCCAGCCCTGGCGTGGGAGCTCAACGTGGTGCTGACCAGGCTCATGGGGCCGCCATTCGAGCCTTGGCATTCGGCTCGGTTGAAGTTCCTGTCGTGGAAGACAGCGTTCCTTGTGGCCATCACCTCTGCACGACGCGTGGGAGAGATTCAGGCCCTATTCAGCAAGCCTCCATACTTGACATTTCACGATACAAGGCTGGTGCTAAGGACGCACCCCTCTTTCATGCCCAAGGTGCCGTTGGACTTCCATCTTAACGAGCCCTTGGTGTTGCCAGTTTTCTTTCTGTCGCCTTCGTCGCCGGCCGAGAGGACTTTGCGCTTGCTGGATGTAGGTAGAGCGCTTAAGTTCTACGTGGACCGAACGAAGAGTTTTCGGAAGACATCACAGCTGTTTCTGAACTTTGGAAGGCTCCCTCGAAGGCTTCCATTTCCAGATGGCTCTCCGGCTGCATCATGCACTGTCATCGGTTGGCCAACCGGCCTTTGCCCGGCCGTCCGAGAGCCCATTCGACCAGAGCGATCGCTGCTACTACGGCGTTCTTGTCTGGTGTGCCCCTGCTGGACATCTGCATGGCTGCTACGTGGAGGTCGACGCACACCTTCACGAGATTCTACTGTGTCGACCGGGATTCCAGGGAGGATTCCGAGTCAGCCAAGCAGTGCTGCGCAACCTGTTCGCCTGAAGGTGGGCCTGGTGAGGAGGTAAGAGTTGCTTAATGTTGAGCCTTTTGCCACCTCCCGTTGGTTGTGCATGTGTGTACTGCTATGTATTCTTATATTCATGAGCATGTGAATCCATGCCAGACCCCATGCTGGAGAAGGAACAAGTTACTTACCTGTAACTGTTGTTCTGCAACATGGGTCTGGCATGGATTTACATGTGAACCCTCCCCCCTTCACCTCTGCGGTTCTTCACTTGGTCATACTGCCACTTTACATGCTACCAAATCTGATGATGGCTGCCAGGGGAGGGGCTTAGGGAGAGGGAAGTCATTGGCTCGGGGCAGTATGACCCAGAGACCAGTGATTGGTTACTACTAAGAAAGACAGATCAGAAATTAAACAGATTTTTTTCTTTACAGAGGCTTCCCAGCCTGACTGGGAATATTCATGAGCATGTGAATCCATGCCAGACCCATGCTGGAGAACAACAGTTACAGGTAAGTAACTTGTTCCTTATCCATGCCTGCAGGTCCCAAAGCCCAAGATTCAGTCTCTTCCTTTGTGGACTCAGCCTGTATCTCTTTCACACTACTAAGGCCATCCTCCATCATCCCAGTTTCAGCGACCCATTTAGCAGAATCAAACACATACATTTGTGAGTGTGGATCGGTGGCACTTTGTTTAGCTATTTTGTCTGCAAACGCATTTCCTTTTCCAATATCGTCAGTCACCCTCTGGTGTGGTGCGCATTTCATTATAGCCAATTGCTTGGGAAGGGCTAGTGCCGATAACAATTGCACTATCAAGGGACCATGCTGAATTTTTGTACCAGAGATGTTAAAAATCCCCTTTCAACCTATAACGTTCCAAAGTTCCGAGCGACTCCAAAGGCATACTGACTATCAGTATAAATATTAACACTCGGCCCTTGGGATATCTCACAAGCTCTAGTCAAGGCAACTATCTCTGCAGCCTGGGCAGAGTTGTGTGGAATTATCTTGCTCTCGATAATGTCTAAGGTGGTGATTGCATAGGCAGCTGTGGAAGTGCCACCGGGTAGTTTAAAATAAGAGCCATCACAGAATAGCTCTCCATCTGGCGATTTCAATGGTGGATTGTTTAAATGTATTCTTTCTTTGTATCCTGTTCAGTAATGTACAGGCAGTCATGGGACACATTATTAGTGCAATCCTCATTAAAAGGAGGCAATAGTTCAGCCGGATTCAAAGAACAGCATCTCTTGATTTTTGATGTGAGGTGTGAATAGAATCAACTCATACCTTGTGAGTCTAGCAGATGTGAGATGCTGAGTCTGTGTTCTTTTTAACAGAACATCCACTGAGTGAGGTACCATCACAGTTAAGGGGTGACCCAGAACCATACCCTCACTTTGTTTCACTGAGGCAGCAGGAGCTGCTGCCCTGAGACATTTCGGCAAGGTGCATGCAACAGGGTCTAACATGGAGGAAAAATAGCCACATGGTGTGCTTCTTCACCTATGTTCCTTTGTCAACACAGTCAAGGCACATCCATTTCTCTCACGCACAAATAAAATGAACTCTTTCCTATAGTTTGGTGTCCCCAAAACTGGTGCCGAACATAACGCTGTTTTTGGCAGATCAAAAGCTTCTTGACAATCTGTATCCCAAGGTAGCGGTAAGGCTACATCCTTACTTGTTAATGACAACATTGGCTTGATCAAAAGTGAAAAGTGTAATCCATTGCCTACAATATGAAGCCATGCCGATAAAGGCCCTAACTTCTTTTTGCATATTTGGAACAGACGTAGCTCTGTGGGATGTATTGACCAACTCCACTATGCTATGCGGCATAACCCTGCCAGTTATGGGGAAAGAAACAGCAACAATGGCGGCAAAACCCTTGGGCGCGCCAAAAACCTACAAAAACCATGTGCTTCAGCACACAAAAAGATGGATGCACAACCTGCCCCCCATGGTACATGTGCGGTGGAATAGACCACACCCTGCAGAAATGTGCCCATGAACAGCAAACAGAGTGCAGAGGGAGAAGCAGCACTTTGCAAAATAAATCCCCAAAATGTGCCGACAAATGATATTTGCTTTGTTGCTAAAAACTCCTAAATGCCTATACGCAACACTTATCCACATTCAAAATCTTGCCTGGTGCTAAAATTCATGTATTAAATGAAACATTGTGAAACATACAAAGTCTGAAAACTGACAGCCTCTGTCAAAATCTGGGTGCAGTATCCTGGGCCACCTGAATGACAGCTGTCAGAGGAGTTAGTGATGAAACTTTAAAGGGATCTAAAACTAAGCCTGCTGGATTAGCAAACAGAAAAATTATTGTTGCCAAAACGGTAAACGGAGCTTAGTTGTGATTTTTATCCCACAGATTTTAAGGCTAAGAAATTAATGTATGTATGTTTGATGCAACAAATTTGGTTTTGCTGGATTTAAAAGTTAATTAGCCTGGCTGAAGCTGCAAGAACTGGAAAAGCAGGTTTTTCTTCTAGGAGGGCCTTCCTCTCAGCAGAAACTCACGGGGAGGTGTTAATTGCTAGTTAGCCCAGACTCTTGTCTATAGAAAGAGAAGGAACAATGACAAGCCTTTCAGCCCAGGAAGCAGAGGTGTGACGGTAGTCGTAAACGCTCCTGGAAGGAGCTTCCCCCAAGGAGGGGGATACACTGGACTCCCAGGAGAGACAAAGGGGCGGAGCCAAGCAATCATCTGCTGTTAAGCATGAACAAAGAACAATTTTTAAAAGACTCATAACTGGTTATTCAAAGTGGTGAAAAATATACCAAAGACATGTGTTGATCTAATTTCTGGCTGCACGTTTGAAGAGGCGGCAGAACCGTGTAACATGGTCTGGGCAGGAATGGCAAGATATGTGGTTTTATGCACAATGTATGAACCCTAGAATTGTGAAAAGTTACACACACATTCCTATGCTAAACACACGTTTGTGGAAAGTGGCATAAAATTTGGAATTTGTGTTCATAGCGAAAAGGGCAACATTCTGTAGAAAGTTGACACCAGATCCTACAGCTGTGAGATTTTGATGAAAATATGCTACATAAAATATGGCATCTTTGTGTGTGATTTGTATAAAGGTGACTGTGTAGTATATAATCTGATTTTGAGACCAGTGGCTAAAGGGAGGTCTCTGAGGACTGTAAAGCAAATCATAAAATGTGACATTATCCGGCCTTCATCCAATCACCCGAAATGCAAGGCAGAGATTAAGTTTTGACCCTATCCCAGCTCACAGGGGCAAGCTTAGCTAAGCCGGCCCATACACGCACTTTGTGATGTCATTTTATAGCATAAATAGAGCCAGCTGACAACACATGCACACACAGATCCACCCACTCTCCTGACTGCTGGCGGAGCCCTCTGCTGCTGAAATCTACATCTTCCTTGTTCCAGACTCCAGAAACTTGGCAAAGCAAAGGCCTATGCATAGCTGAACCATTCTCAGCTAAGCCTCAAATTCTAGAAAAGAACCCCAAAATCCTGGGGGAAGCATCATAATACAGCGGGGCGTGCTGTTAATGCTTGCCTGCTGAATTGAAATATCCTCAGAACCAAGAAGGGCAGATCCAGTGCAGTCCTGTGCCGTGCTGTGACCAGAGAGCCTTGCTGACACCGTCCAGTCTGATGTGCCCAGCTGTCAGTCCCCGATAGATCCGATTCAATTGTCCAGAATCCTGACGTTCCAAAATCTTAAATCCAATTGTTTTGTGAGTATTAACAGGAAGCTAGAAAGTGTTGATTCCTGTGCATTATCATGTGCCCTCCTAACCTCTGAACTAGCCTTACTTCCATAATCAGTAACATTGTCTAAATCCATAGTGAATTCTTATTCTGTCTATCTGTAAAAGCATCCTTTTCCTAGTCATGTTGTGAACTTTGATCTTTAATTTCATTTGAGTGGACAGCGAGGAACCAGGATTGAGTCGCAAATCACTCCTGACTATTACGTTGTGCCGTCCTGGTGGCTTAGCTTGGATGCTCTAATCCATAGTCAATATTTTTCTGATTTTAAAACTAAAGCCTCTGTCCAAATCTGCGCCTATATTTTTGAAAAACGACTCACTAAAATCTCTGTAACTCAGTTTTTGTGATAGAAACGAAATTTGAACTCCTACTTGTACCTAGCATCCATAACTATCCTCAGAACCCAAACCCAATTCTTGTTATAGCCAAAAACGTGCAAGGAAAAGTTTGCCGCGATTTTAAAATGTGAAAAGTTTTACATGTGTAAAATTGCTTTAAACTGCTTCCGACTTGGACCTTAAGATTTCAAATGTTTTCTGCTGACTAAATCATTGCTTGTTATTGTTTGCACCTATTCAAAGCAGCTCCCATAGGAATTTATTACGATTTCAGTATTTTTGACCATATTTGGTGTTTTTGCCCAGTCAATTCTAAAGCTAATTTAAAAGCCATGCTGACAGCTGAAAGGTCAATTCCGTTTTTCCTTTATGTTGAAGGGGGAAAGTGGGACTGATATTCTGTTTGATTTGTGCTATTCCTGACTACCTGCTCTCTCCTCCCATCTCTTTGCATTGCCTATTGAGGGTTGAGGGGGGTTGCAGGGGGAACCTCTAACCTTAGTGCTATCTGATCTGAACCCAACACACAAGTATTCTTTGCTGTGCTGCATATGTTTTTGGTTCTCTTTACTTGATTCATAGTGTATTAAAGATATTCTTCAGTGCTCTATCACCCCATTGGTGATTATCTATTAAAACATATTGTGATTACATTTTCATTACATAAATATTTACCATTGCAAACCAGATTGATTCCTAGTTCAGTGTGACTGGTGGGGTTCCAGGAGAAGGGTGTGTTATGAGTGGTATATCGTTCAGAATATTGAACTTATAGTCAAAAATAAAAAAGGGTTTCAGTTGTGCACTACATGCTGGGCTTTGACTTGCGTGTGTGCCGGTTTGAAATCACTTACATCACAGATGCTTTGTATACGTTCAGGTGCAAGGCACCTACCCTCCTTCGACAGGAGATAGCCTAAATAGGCGACCTCATTTTCACAATATTGGAACTACTTCAAAGATGCTTTATGGCCATGCTCAGCTAAATGCTTCAATAATAAAACAGTGCCTTCCTTACAAGCCTTCTCGGAATCTGCAGCAATAAGTAGGTCATCAATGTACTTTATGAATGTGCAAGTGGAAGGCAATTCAAGCATATTAAGTTGTTCCTTAAGGGCTCTACTGTATATGCTAGGACTCTGTGTACCCTTGTGGTATGCGTGTGAAAGTGAAAGAGTGTTGTCCCAGGGAAAATGCAATCAAGTATCTACTATCCGGGTGCATGGGTATGCTAAAGATTGCATTTTTCAAGTCCATGACGGAAAAATGTATAGCCGTCGCAGGAATCCTCGTCAAGATGGTGGTAATGTCGGGGACAATGGGAAACTGTAGCGCTACTACCTTGTTAATTGTGCGGAGATCAGTAACAAAACGTTAGGGGGAAGCATTATCACCTTTCTTATAAACAGGCAAAACCGGGCTATTACATGTACTACCAGAAATTTCCTCAATAACGCCTTGATGCATTAAATCAGAAACAATACTTTTAAGTTCTTGTTCACCTTCAACAGATACTTTGTACTGTGGAATGCGTGGCAATGTGATCCCAGATTCCAATACTATGCGTACAGGTTCAACACTTAGTATCCCTACATCGTTGTCATTTATGTCCCATAAATGTGTAGTCACTTGTTGTAATTCACTCGGTAAAGGCAAAGTCATAAATTGTGAAGTGGAATTCAGCTGGGATGAAATGCTCAAAAACACTCCATCTGGCGAGCAGTAAATCACTGCATTCAATTTGTTTTAAAACAAATTTAATCCCAGCAGATTCTCAACACAATTTGTAGTCCATGAAATGGACATGAGTCAGTGAATGGACCCAAAGCTATTGGCACCGGTCAAGAAACCGGACTCACTACTGGAGTACCAGAGAACCCTATGGAAACATTATTCTGCCCTGACAGTTGGATATCTCGAACCCACAGATGGTCACTGGAGCACTTCTGTGCTCCAGTGTATACTAGAAAAACATGCGCCCTATTCCCACTTTCATCTCTACGTAGGGTCCTTTCTGATCTATAGGAATAGGTTCCAGACTCTGCTTCGGGCTGTCCTATCGGAACAAAACATCATCAGATGTGTAATGTTCAGTGAAATAGGACTGCGAATAAGTGTCAAAAGTGTTCATATTACCAGTTTTCTGTTGCTCACCTGCCTGATTACCCACATTATTATCCTGTGGCTGGTTCTGTTGATTCTGTTTATTCTGAGCAAACTGATTCCTATTTATACCGGGCATGCCATTGCGTGCTCTCTATCTTCTACCAATCGTTCTATTCACTGCTCTCTGCTGGAGGGTCGGACACTGTGCCCTCCAGTGACCTACTTGCCTACAATAGGCACATTGATTCACATGAACGGGCCCTTTTTGCGGCATCTCGGTTGTGTATTCCCACCATTTCCACCCCTTGCTCCTCTTGCAAACTGTTGCAAAAGTACTACTCCCCTTTTCTTCTCTATTTTCTGTTTCTCTTGACTTGGTTTTCGTAATACTGAGCCATATGTAAAACTTTGGATTGTGATTTTGCCTGCCATGCAATTTCAGAAGCTGTGATCTGGAACTGAATGTCCGGCAGTAATCCTCGCACAAACTTGACAACAAATAATCTCTTCCCCGGTTCGGTACTTAAATCTGGACCATTGAAATCTGAAAATAATTGTTCAAATCTGTTGAAAAATGTGGTTGCTCCCTCTGTCTTTCCTTGCATACACATAGTCAATTTATCCCAAATAATTCTCTTTTCAGGCACTAATGTTTTAAGTTTAGTTACTATGTGGTTCGGTAGCATTAATTTGTTTTGCAGCGGTTTTTCAACAGTGCTCCAGCATGGGGTCTGGCATGGATTCACATGCTCATGAATATTCCCCGTCGTAAGGCTGGGAATCCTCGGTAAAGAAAAAAACAGTTTAATTTCTGAACTGTCTTTCTCCTAATAACCAATCACTGGTCTCTGGGTCATACTGCCCTCTACCTAAGCCCCTCCTCTGGCAGCCATCTTCAGATTTTTACGCACGTTCAAGTGTTGGGGAGTCCTCGTGCTACAGCTCTCAAGCTTTTTCTGCATTTTGCGATTTTCCAAAGAGTTTATTCTCATTTTTTCAGTCAATCGAGCCTCATGCTCCACCGATTCTACTTCCGATAACGGGGATCCGTTTTGGAATTTTCTACGCCCCTCAAGGGCGAATTTTCGTCGAGTTTTCACTTCTTGGAGGATTCCGGAAGATCTTTGAGGCCTACCCCGTTTGGACATGGCCCAGGACAAACGAAACACGACACCCGGATCCAAGCTTTTCAGGAGCTACCCTGGATACGGATTACAAAATGTCTTCAAGGAGGATCAGCACTCTCGGTGCCTCTAATGCCTTCACAACGACAAAAGGCATGTGGAGAAGGACTGTGCGTTTTGCAAGAATATGTCCGAACGGACAATGAAGGATCGTCGTATTCGACTCACCAACTCGCTGGAGGGGAAGAGCCCAGCAGCAGGTGAGAAGTAGTAGTCAAAGCGGTCTTCTAAGACCTTTGAGGGCGCTCCGGCGACGGGGGGTCAACAAAAGGCAAAGCGCTGCGAGTCTGCGGGCCCCAGGAGCGTCGATCGGTCAGCCTCCTCGGCTGGCAGACAGGGCACTTTATCACCGACGTCATCGACCAGGAGCCAACGCTCTGGCTCGGTGAAGAGGAAGTCGGAGAACCCGGGTAAGCTTTGGGAGAAGCCCTGGTCGATCCCGATGGAGACAGCCGAGGGAGAGCGAGGCGGTGATCCCCCCGCCCCCAAGGTGCAGGCCACAGGCACGCCCAAGGTAGTGAAGGCCCTGATTCACCCGGCTATGGCCTTGATTGAGGGAGTCATGGCGGGCCTGGCGAAACCTAAACCTAAGGAGGCTTACCCAGTAGAAACGACTTCAGGGGCTAGAGTTTCCATGCCACCCCAGAGGGAATCGTCTTTTCTGCCTATCGAGAAGACCCCGTGAAAACCCAGCAGGAGAAAGGGGGGGGGCACGGTAGCCATAACACACGGATACCACCTGCGAGGATGAGTTGGCGAGCGTCCAAAGGATCCTGGACAAGACGTTCGAGGAATCCAGGGCCCACGGGAAGGATCCCGACGAGGAGAGAAATGGGGGGGCTGACGAGGAAGATAGGGCCGCGGAGAACCCCACACCCCAACCGTCGCTCCCATTGCAGCCGGTGCCCGTACCACAGGACAATTCAGGAGCTATATTGATGTCTATACAGAACCTGTTCACGGAGATCAGGACAAGGATGCCCTTACCTCCCACCGATGACCCAGCGGGGCCTGGTCCGTCGGGGAGCCCGCCTAACAAGCGGAGACGAGTCCATCCTCCTCCCCCTTCCAGCCTTCACCCCCATCCCCTCTTCTGCGGGATGAGACTGGAACGGAGACGGCGTCGATGGGGACGGAATGGACCTCCCTTCACCACCTCCTCGGCCCTCTGCCCCCCCACCCCCCACCCCCCCAATGAAATTGGCTCCTTCCAGGCCATGATCGCCAGGGCATCTGAGCTCTTCCAGCTCTGCCCCTAAGAACAGAAGGAAGGTTTCCTCTACCAACGGCGGGAGGCCAAGAGGAAGACTGTCCTCTCAGTCCCGTTACTGGATGACATCTGGGACAAGGGGCTGGCGCTCCTGAAGAACCCATCCATGGCTCTTGCTGAGAGAGACCGGTACGAGAAGTAGTACTGGGTCCCGGACTCCACCCCTATGTGCCTCAGGGCACAGCCGCCCCGGATTCAGTGGTCTCCGCAGATTGTCAAGAAGAAAGCGGCAGGGGCGACGGCTTCAACTTTAACATCCCCGCCGGACGGCCAGGGGAAGAAGCTGGACGCCATGGGACGACAGGTCATGTCAGCGGCGACGATGATTAAAGCGGCCAACGCCCTAGCGATCGTGGCACACTACGACAGGGAGCTGTGGTTTAAGATCACTCCCTTGCTGGACTTCCTCCCGGACGACAAGAGGGCTGAGGCCCTGGAAATCTACAGGAAGGCAAAGTGGCATCGGACCGCACCATTACGGTGGCCACGGACATCGCTGACACCGGCTTTCGTCAGATGGGCAACAGCGTTTGCCTTCACCGGCACGGTTGGCTCAAGGCCACCGACTTCCGCCAGGATGTGCAGAACAGGGTCCTGGACATGCCCTTCGACGGGAACAACCTGTTTGACAAGACAGTGGACAAGTCACTACAGGCCATCAAGGTGGACACCGAGACGGCTTAGGCCTTGGATGTTCTTCAACAGCGACGGCCGTCCTTTCGGAACTCCGGAGGCAAGCAAGGTGCCTCCAAAGGATTCGGTGGCAGTTCCTCGTCATACCGCCAAGCGGCCCCCTCCTCGTCACAGGAGGCCTATAGAGGACGCAGCAAGACAGGAGGATCCCGTCGTCGTCGGCAAGGCCGCAACAAAACAGATTGAACCGGCCGTGGCGTCGAGCCCCCACCTGAGCAGCCCAGTGGGAGGCCGGCTGGTGAAATTCGTCAGCGTGTGGGAGTCCATCTCCACCGACAGTTGGGTGCTGGATGCCCTGGCCCGCGGGCACACTCTGGAATTTCAAGAGAGTTGTCCCTGTATTCCACCCATGGCCAGGAAGGAAAACCACATCCCTCAACTGCTGCTGAAGGTACAGGCGATGCTAAGAAAGGGAGCCATGAAGCTCGTCCCAAAGAGGCTCCTCTCGATACTTCCTTGTCGGGAAAAAGGCTGGCGGTTGGCGACCCATCCTGGACCTTCGTCGTCTAAACAAGTACATCAAGTCTCAGAAGTTCCGGATGGTCACCCTCCAGCACGTGCTGGGACAGCTGGAGGAAGGAGACTTCCCATCGTCGCTGGACTTGGAGCATGTCTATTCCACATCCCCATTCTAAAAGGACATCGGAAATTCCTGCGATTTAAGGTCCAAGGGCGACAATATCAGATCAAGGCCCTTCTCTTCGGATTCAAGTCGCACCCAGAGTGTTCACCAAGTGCCTAGCACCAATGGTGGCGCGACTGTGCCTGCAGGGGATCCATGTCTACCCCTACCTGGACGATTTGGCTATTCCGAGCAAAGTCAAGAGAACTCGCCGTCGATCACACAGCAAAGACCGTCCAACTGCTCACGGATCTGGGATTCTCGATCAACTTTGCAAAATACCACTTGGTACCGTCGCAAGTCGCCCTGTTCCTGGGAGCCAGGCTCGACACAGTGGCGCGATTGCCTTCGCCGTCGGAGGAAAGGGCGAAGGCCATCCTGGGCAAGGTACAATGGCTGTTGACCATGGACGTGGCCAGGGTGAGGTCCATCAATTCCCTACTCGGCATTATGTCCTCGTGCATCTACCTCATGCGCCTATGCAGACTGCGGATGCGACCACTGCAGGAGTTCCTCGACGCCCATTGGATGCAAGCAGCGGGCAGCTTCGAAGACAGGATCTCACTCGACAAGACTTTCCGCCAAGCAATCCGGTGGTGGGGCATCCACGCGCATCTGGGGGCGGGCATGGACTTCCAGACCCCGGCACATCAGGAAACTGACGATGGACGCCTCCCTGGAGGGATGGGGAGCACACACCGGAGATCTCCACGCAAGAGGCCTTTGGCTCCCGTAGGTCTCTACACATAAATGTTCTGGAGCTCCGAGCCGTGTTCTGGGCCCTCGGGTCGTTCCTTCCGTCCCTCAAGGCAAGGTGATAAGGGTCTTCACCGACAACACCACCACGATGTACTACATCTTAAACAAGGGGGCACCAGATCTCCAGCCCTATCCAAGGAAGTGCAGGATCTGTGGCACAAGGCCATCACCCAAGGGATGTCTCTGGTACCCTTCCATCTGGCAGGAATCAAGAACACCATTGCTGACTCACTCAGCAGGGAGCTGCGCTCGTGCCATGAGTGGGAGCTGGGGTAGGATCAAGTGGATCTCCTATTCTGACGATGGGACAATCCCTAGATCGCCATATTTGCGACGGCAACGAACAGCAAGTGCCGGAGGTTCACCAGCAGGTCTCCCCAGCCGGGGAGCATGGGTGATGCCTTCTCATTCCCCTGGGACGGCCTGTCCCTGTATGCGTTCCCACCGTTGCCGTTGCGACTCATCAGTCAACTCAGACGGTCCCGGTGCAAGATGATCCTCGTCATACTTGCGTGGCCGAGGCAGATTTGGTTCCCGGACCTTCTGAACATGTCAGCGTCCCCCCCCCAGTCAAACTGCCGACAGACGCGGATCTTTTTGGCAGGGAAGGAGGCACCATCCTCCAACACGACCCGGGGTCGCTGAACCTGCAGGCCTGGCTCCTGCAGCACTACAGTTTGGAGGATACGATATCCCGGCGGACTGCAAGGAGGTGCTTGCAAAGGCCAGGGCGTCCTCGACTCTCAAGTGCTATGGACACAAATGGAAGAGGTTCACTGTCTGGTGCCATGCAGAGAACATTAACCCTCTGCGGATTACGGCCCCTCAAGTGCTGCCGTACTTGCTATCGCGGGCCAAGGCGTGGCTGGCGCATGCCTCCATCAAGATCCATCTGACGGCTATCTCCCACTACACCAGAACTCCGGGGTGGTCATCCCTATGGTCATCGCCTGGTGAAGGAGTTCATGTAAGGACTGTTCCGATCGTTCCCGCCGGTGAAGGCTCCGGCCCCAGCGTGGGAGCTCAACGTGGTGCTGACCAGGCTCATGGGGGCTCATTTAGCCTCTGCATTCGGCACCGTTTAAGTTCCTGTAGTGGAAGACAGCGTTTCTTGTGGCCATCACCTCCGCACGAAGAGTGAGAGAGATCCAGGCCCTTTTCCTGTAAACCTCCATACCTGACATTCCACGAGACGAGGGTGGTGGTGCTGAGGACGCGCCCCTCCTTCATGCCCAAGGTGCCGTTGGACTTCCATCTCAACGAGCCCTTGGTGTTACCTGTTTTCTTCCCGTCGCCTTCGTCGCCGGCCGAGAGGACTTTGCACTCGCTAGATATGGCTAGAGCGCTGAAGTTCTACGTGGACCGCACAAAGAGCCTGCGAAGAGATTTCCAGATGGCTCTACGGCTGCATTATGCACTGTTACCGGTTGGCAAACCGACCCTTGCCCAGCCGTCCGAGAGCCCATTCGACCAGAGTTATCGCTGCTACCATGGCATTCTTGTCTGGTGTACCCCTACTGGACATCTGCAGGGCTGCTACGTGGAGGTCGACGCACACCTTCACGAGATTCTACTGCGTCGACCGGGATTCCAGGGAGGAGTCCAGAGTCGGCCAGGCAGTGCTGCGTAACCCGTTTGCCTGAAGGTGGGCCTGGTGAGGAGGTAAGAGATGCTTCATTTTGAGTTGATTAAATGCTTAATGTTGAGCCTTGCCACCTCCCGTGGTTGTCCATGTGTGTACTGCTATGTATTCTTTTATTCATGAGCATGTGAATCCATGCCAGACCCCATGCTGGAGAACAAACAAGTTACTTACCTGTAACTGTTGTTTTCCAGCAAGTCGATGTCACCTAAGGTGAAAACAGACAAATTCACAACGGACTCTATTTCTTTATAGAATCCTGTAGGATTCTTTCTAATGTCTAGAATAGATTGCTTAAGAGTGTATACTTCCTGTTGTGAAAACGGAACGTGAACAAACTGTGAAATATAATGGGCTGGAATAGTCGTGGCAGGTGCTCCCCCTACAGCAGGTTTCTCTGCCTTCGGAACAAGAGTTGGAGGAACCTCTCTCATAGGCAATTGTACAGCGGGAGATGCTGAATGTTTATTAAGGATTAAAGCCAAATCGAGTTACAATGAAGTTAGCGCGCTGTCATCCAAAAACGCCCCTTTGTAAATTACCATAATGTCAGCAGGACAACACAAATTCTTCTTCAAACATTCATCTTGTAAATATTCTACCATAACTTGTAATACCTTTCTCTGCAAATGCAGAGAATATTGGCTAAACGTGTCTTGAACATCGATAGGCGAAATGGAGGCATCTGAGATCCATCCAGGAACATCTCTTGTACATATGCGCATTTCTTCACTAGCTATTTTTGATCAAGGCAAACATCTTTTCTGCACATCCAATGGTTGTGGGGTACCCTCGTCTCGTGCTATTTGATGTAAATGATCTAATTCATGTTTATAGAAAATTTATTTCGACACATGATCGCGCAATTTCACTGCGGTATCTCTAGTACGAGACCAGAAATTCAAATCCTGCTATTCCTGTGGTACAGCTGAATCAGTTAAATCACCCCAAACTTCAGCTAAGTATAAACCCATCTTTTCCATCAGTATCTTCTGTTCAGGAATACCCCCATGGTCTTATAGAGAATGCAAAGTCGCTGCTTCGTCACCCCCTTCTATATATTTTTCTGCCCAATCCCGTAATTCCCTTTTACGTGCTGGCGGTATTGTGCTACATGTTACAATTTTCTGATTGCTAGCAGTATCGGCATGTATCAAGAGTGGAGTGCTAGAAGTAGTCGGTAACAAAAGTAAGAGTAAGTCGAGTGCACTAGGAGGCAAAGGAAATTCATCAGGTTGTGTAGCTGGTGCAGGTAATGCTTGTGGTGCTTGCGGTTGTGCCAGTAGATAGGGAGACAGTGCAGTAGGAGATGTTCTCCTCTCATTTAACAGTTTATTGATCAATTCATCAGATGCATGTAAATCTTTTGACGGGTATATTTTCTGCACAATAGGAACCCCCTATCCATACTCATCACCTCTTCTTCCTTTTGTTCATCATGTGCTAAGGCTCCACCAGCTTGTGTAAGGTTTTTACGTGTAGGTTTCTCTCTGCTTCTGAGACGTTGGGTGGCCTCCCTTCGCCAATCCCTAACAACGTCAAATGCAGCAGGTCTCGCTTTCTTATGTAATAATACTGGTTCCAAATGCCCAATTCTCGCTATCTCAAAACTCCCTACTTTCGGCCACTGAAGTTCTGGTTCATGTCTGGTTTGACAATGCCACATACTCTTGAATACTATAGCTCCTATACCATATTATATAAACATATCATACGCTGACGACCCTGGGGGTGGTGCTAGTTGACTATGTTCCCAATCATTCTGTTGTCTTCCCCTGCGACAAAGTGTTCCCCAACAGGATGACAACTTACTAAAACCTGGCATGTCTAAAGACGCAGTTCTACCAGGCCAATATTTTTACGGGCAAACATTATTTACCAATCAAAACAACATCAGACACTGTCAGTTTGAAACTGACTCACCTGATTCCAGTCAAAGAGGGATCCCCCATCGGGGCATCGAAATGGTCGTGGCTGGCCGTCTTACAAAAATATGAGGCTACTTCAAAGAAATGAAGACACACCTGTCACGAGGAACAAATAAATAAACAGTTTATTAGCGCTCGAGTGGACTCAGGTTTCACAATGCATGTATACAGGCATAGAAAAAGTGAGCTATGACATGGGGAGTGGTGGATGTACTTTATACAGGTTTGGAGTACCATGGTGAGTTTGGGCTAGATCATCACGTGACAATGGCTCATAGAGATGTGGGCATTTTACCATAGCAACATGTGCTAGAGCACTCAACGTCATCTTGCAAACAATTTACTGTCTGGGAAGCAGAGCGAAGTGGGGTGTGGGAGTATATTGTGTTCCGAACACAAGGTAACATACCTTGCGCTACTTTATTTCAACACTAAAGGTCATTCTGTATTTCTACTCAGTAGCTCAATGTGATGCTGGAAATGCATCTGAGGGACAGGGCCTCTGAATCCTTGTCCTTTTTCTGTTTTTACCGTGTGTTCTGTTATGTTTTCTGCCCCGGAGTCCATGTGGGACTCCTGGCAGTGCAGCTCTCTTTTGGTTTGGTGAACAGACCCATGGGATACCCTTATGGCCCCCATGGGTAGGGGTGCAACCTTGTGCCCCTAGTGTATGTTTTTGGGCACCTGTGGGTGGCCCCAGAGCAGGGTATGGGCTGGTGGCAGCTCCGCGTTGAATATGACAGGTGCTCCGGGTGTCCTCCATTTTGGGATACCCAGGCCCTGCCATTGGGATCTGTTGATTCCTGATAGGAAACAAGATGGCCCCTGTGGCCTCTTGCTTTCTATAGCCTGTTACCTTGTTTTCCCAAAGTCCTGGGAAGCCCTGTCTCTGTCCCTTCCCCCTGACTGGCTGTTGGGTGGAAGTTCCATGTATGGTATTGTTGTGAAGGCCCAGCTAGACTGACTGGAGCCTTCCCAGTGACTGTATGTTGTGGGTACCTCCTGTGGGTGGGACCTGGGTGAATGGGGTGTGTGACCAATATACACTTCTTGTTGTGGTTGTCTGGTTTCTGGCATGAGAGACAAAGACCGAGACAACCCTGCCCGAAACTGGCCTGAATGCAGTGTGTAGTGTTGAATGGCTGGGTACTTGTCCCAATCCACATTTCTTGTTGTGAGTGTCTGGAAGGGAGGAGTGTGGCCTGAATGCACTGTGTACCTGATTGGCTGACTGACTGCATGAATGCCCTGCAGTATGATTGGCTGCTGAGTGTGTGCCAGCAGCGTGGATGAGAGAGAGGATAGTATATCTGGGGACCTCTCACCACTGGAAAAGTGTTCAGAAGGGACCTTTGGTTGAGAAGCGACCATTGTGCTCCTGAAGCAGCCAGGGAGCTGAGTCTCCACTCTACGAGTAACTGGAACTGCTGATCCTCGACGTCCAGCTGGAAGAAGAAGACTTGCTGTGGCATTTGCTTCGACCGATCTGAAGGCTGACGAGATCGTCGAGGGCTGACCCGAGAGAGGACCTGGTAAGGCGCCCTCTTCCCGTGCTCCGAGGGACCATCGAGCACCGCTCCATCTTCGCCGAAGCGCCCTGGAAGACAGACCCTCGAAAGGCTGTCGACCCGAGACGGGACCGCCGAGGAGATCGAAGTGAAGCACCCGGACATCGACGCCGTCGAAGTCCATTGCCGTCGACCAGGGTTCGCAGGTTTGTGTAACCGCTAGAGGCCCGTCGAAGTTGTGTTGCCCAGCCGTGGGAACCACTTGACGCCGTGCCACCGACGACCGGAGCCGTCCGCTCCTTTGCCTAAGAACATTCAATCGAAGGACTCTCTCGACCGCATCGTCGACCGCTTATCCTGCCGGAGAAAGTCGAGGCCGACCAACGCGCCGAGGAGAAACCTGCCGGTGGGTTTCCCGCCACCCAACGACCTCAAAGACTTGGACGATTCGACGCCCTTGCTGGGTTTCCGTCTCTACAATCTTTGCGGTCCAGAACTATTGTCATCGAGGTGCCCCGCACACCTCCGCCTTGCAGGACGCCGACGTCTCGACGCCGACGAGCACCGCTCGGACGAAGCTGCCGCCTCTTCGACATCGTTCTACCTCGTTTGTCGACGGACGTTCGACGCCCCGTGCCTCCCGCCTGAAAGGGAAGGCATTCAAGAAGGGCCGTCGATTCCCCGTCGCCGAACAGCGAGTCCCTCGACGTTTTGTCGACGCTTTCGAGGAGCTCGACTCCACCAGGTACATTGGGGGGGTAAAAACATTATAGGAGAGAATAAGACTTGCAGAGCAATATATGGACTGGGCTTGTGCTATATCTTTCTTTACAGGTTGCCCAGGTGGGGGGGGATCTCCACACAGAACTGTGCCCAGTGGTAGGGGCCAGTATCTTGCCTATTGCTCCACCATCTTATTTTCTCTCCTCTCTCTATTGCTGGTTTCACTCTATTGGTCTGTGTGGCATCGTACAGTATTGTTCATGCACTTCAATGAGATCTAGGGTGGGACCACTTTAGGATTGTAAATATTTGTCATTGTAGATTTTGCCGGAGTACAAAGTGAGTTATCATGATGAATGTACATAACCTTAACTATTGATTATATAAAGACTGTGTTCTAACCAATACAGAGTGTGGATATTCCTTTGTGGGGGCTTGGGGATACACTGTACTTAAGAACCAGCCTGCATCACCTCCTGAGAAGCTAGGCCTTGATTGCTCGACCATTGCTACCGAATAGAGAATCTTGGCTGGGGTCTCCTGTGCCTCTCCTCCACCATATTGGGAGCGGAAGTACAGACACCCCCCACCGGTCGTAGAGGCCCGTCTCTCACACTCGATCCTTCAGAACAACATATGCCGTGAATTGTGCTTCCCTTTAATAGTCTGGATGCACATTCATAATTAGCAGCCTAATTCACAGATTAGCTACATTCGTACCAGTACTTCAAGGCTTTAAGTTAAAAGACAAAGAATGTGCACAGCAGTTTCAGCATTCCTGTGCAGGGGCATGTTGGAGGAGTTTCCGACTTTGTGAGTTCTCACTGCGTTCAGAATGAAAACTTGGAAATGAGAGCAAAACTACCAAGATAGTGTTTGGAGGCCGCAATAGTGCGGTTCATTGTGTACGTGCTTAGGCCAACATTATAATATAAAATGGATATGTTTTCACAGTGTAACGCCTAAACCTGCAGTAGGATATACAAATCCAGTCTATAAGGCTCCAGTGGTAGGGAAATTGTCGACAACAGAATCGTCAGGATCAACAACTCTAAACCACTGTCTCCTGCCTGCTTCCTGCTGCACAATCTCTACAATTAGGTACACATGGGGGTACAGCTGTATTACTTCACGCTTCCCGCTGCGCAATCTTAGCACTTCAGATTTAGGGAGATTTGACAATATATTAGACGGTCACGCTCAACTCAGGTAGTTCCTCCCTACCCCCCAAGCAAGGTGGTGCGGACCCAAACCGCTTACACAGATTCAACTTTAGTGAGGCCTCCAACCCATCTCATACCACCCCAACAAATACCCTCTGTACCACCAATGAGCTAGGAACCAGGCCGTGTATAGTAAGAATATATATTTATTTAAGGTTTGACATAGACGATGAGCAACCAAATTATCAACCACCAATTCTGTGGCACTACACAATCACAAATTCAAATGTCTTCCACAAATTGACTAACTTATATTTCTAATGAACTTACAGATGCGGCAACACACAGGTAAAATTTAGAGATGGACAGTTATCACTTTACATCAGACTTCTTGCTAATTTACCATTAGGAAACATACAAAACACAGTGATTGCTTAGTTTGGCACAATACTCCTTTCTCCCATCAACCCACACCCTCCAGGCATAAATTAGATATGACTCCTCTGATCTGAAGGCAAGGTACAGGCAGTGGGAATACAGTAGCAAAATTGTTTTGGGTTTTTTATTTGAAAGGCAAAGTCAAGAAAGGAACTCAATGGGAAAAGCTTTTGGGATTTGTATTTGCATCAAATGCAGGGCTTTGGGAAATCGTTTTGGGATGCAAGTAAATAAATGGTAAATTTCGTTTTTGCACCCTCTACATTCACTTGAATAGCAGCGTTTTAGGGTTCCCTATTTTGGGATTATGGACACCCCCCTTCGGTACAGAAGACAGGGGTTTCAGAAAGGTAGTCAGCCAAGTACCTGTCTATCGCTCTAACACACTTGGTTAGTTTTGAACTCTAACAACACTCATCCCGTAATTTTCTGCATGGAAATTAATTGATTTAACTTCAGTTCAATGCGCTAAGGATCTTCACAGCTTCCCCCCCACCCTACAATTTAATGTAATGTAGTAAGGCAGGCAGTTCCTAACACAATTCAATGTAAATGGATAGGGTGATTTTCTATAGTGGTATTCATTTGATTTGTATTTAATAAATATTTGACAAGGGTCTCCCCAGTACCACCCCCTTCCCCGCTATGCGAGATGGGGATTAAGGTTGGCAGATTCTCCCTGCTCATTTGATAGCTTTGGGATACATCTACTTGTATGTAAGGCCTTGGTTATGGGTCACCCATGGAAACAGCAAGGCTCCTGAAAGGACAGCACAGATCTGGTCAAAGTCTTCAGTCAAGGGTAGCCCACAGCACCCAGACTTCCTCTGGCTCCTTAAATGGCAGGCCCGGCTAGCTTCTAGATTTCCCAGTCTGTCTCCCAAGCAATGTTTAAGGCCCATCAATAGAGTAGGAAAGTCAAGGGAACAATCAAAAGTCCAAAGAAAGGTCCCAAGAGTCGAAGAGACAAAGAAAGATCAGCAAGCCAGATAGAAGTGTGATCTCTTATAGGTCTGGTGACACTCCATTACTATCATATTTCCCATGCTACAGATTGGCCAGCTCTCTCCCTCTCCCTCCCCCCAATATACCCACTGCCTGCTAATAGGACAAGGAGATGGGATGTGTGAATGATGGAGGCTGAGGGAGGAGTAAGATTCATCATCCCAAAATTACAAGTGGGTTTAACTTCTTTAGTGTCCTAAAATCTAACATGGCAGCTGCCACATTTTTTCAGATAATTGCCAGCACATATATATTTGTGAATTCCATATTTTATGGTGAGTCAGAAAATACACATTTATTTTGGCATGCCCTTCCTGGGCAGAGCTACTGTTTTTCACGATTTGCTCCTTGGCTGAAATAGTCACAAATCTGCCCCTTCATGATTCAAACCTTACTTCCATAACCTATCATCCCACCAGGTTCCTATTCCATCTGAATTATGGGAAGGCTGGAATCATACTTTTTATCATAGCTCCAATTGTATCCATCACACAAAATGTGTTTTACATAGTCCCAACATGCTTCATATCCCCTTCAATATGACCCCAGGATGACCTAACTGGGACATACTCTGCACTTTTTATTCAAGAAAATGTATTCAATGTTAGTCGATCGCAACATGACGGTCCGATACCACAGCGAGTAGAGCGCTCGCTTTGACATTTGTGCAGAGCCTGCTAACGCAGGTTCGAATCCCAGCAGGGCCAAGCTCAGCCTTTCATCCTTCCGAGGTCGATAAATGAGCACACACCGTGGGTAATAATAAGCAGCGCTCAGATACCTGAGAGTTCGTAGCGCTATATAAATGCTAATTATTATTCTTTTTATTATTATCAATGCACCACATGTCCCTCAGTTTCACATAGCCCCCACCAATTCTTAGGTTGCATTTCTCTTCTATGACTTGATCAGGACATCTGGCTGGCCTATGTGATCATGCCCTCCCCTCCTGGGATTCAAAGGTTTTTGTTCCAAGCTAATGCACAGTTACTGTGGAGACCTGACCTTGTAGGTCATTTCTGCTGGCTGTGTTATCTGCAAATCACAATGTTTTACTACTCTGTATATCTTAGCATTTCAACTGAAAACCAGACCTTCTCCTAGAGATCCTCAGCCAAAGGTTGTGGGGTCAAATTTTCAAAGGTGCAGACTTTTCAGTTCAGTGGGGAAAATACCAGCTGCATCCATACTTGAGAAAATACAGCTTTACATCGACAAGATGTGCTGTTAATAAATATAATCTTTCTTTTCTACTATATTAGAACAGAGGTAAATACATTACTAATCTGATGTACACAGATAGGCCACAGTTAACATAGGAGACCAGTGTTCACTTTTACAAAAACGAAATAGGTCTTTCTCTTTACATGCTCTCGTTTTATAGGATGGTAATTAAGTCTCTTTATTCCTGATAAACGCAATCTGTCACTTGACTTTATTTCTTAAATGTCAGGCATCATTCCTCCTTTTTATATTCCAAATGCAGTGTTTCAAAGATGTCTTTTCTTTCTACGTGCACTACTGAAGTTTTACATAATTTCTTTCCATTTCACTAGGCCTTATGTCGAAATCACTGTTTAGTACTGGTTTTTATTTCAGTGGAACTCCACATTAGGGGCCTAGCATGGCCTCTCCATCTGTTATTCTGGGGCTGTCTTTTCACCCGACAGAGAACATGACCCTCTCAGGACAGGCAGCTGGAATCTGCTTGATTAATGTCCCGGCGTCCCTTCTTTCCTCCAACTTCTGCATTGACTGCCAACAAAATGCTTTCTTTCTGCTTCTGCTCCACCTACATCTAATGGCCTGCACCTGAGGGGGCCTTTTAAAACTATCTACCTCCCTCGGGTGTGGGTGGTTGGCCCTTAGTCATCCCAGTACTTGGGGAATTATGGGACTTGAAGTCCCCAAAAACAGAATTGGGTTTTCTTCTTCCTTTTATTTGGCAATAAGCAATTAAGTGTGAGATTTCAGAGAACATTACCCAGAGGGGTTTCCCAGTCTTCCTAGCTGGTTTCCCCCTTGCATGTGATCCGGCAGCAAAACACCACCACCAGGGTCAGAATCGGGAAGCATCTGCCCTTCCCTGGTCAAATGAGAAGGGTCCCAAGCCAGGTTTTATGGGGGAATCATTGCTGATTCATCATACCCCACCGGTTTCCTCACCCTGCTTTGGTGCAGTGCGATGCTTTGCGGTGCAAATATCTCAAACTGCGTACACTTGTGTCTTGAAATGAAACCTGGTTTTCTAGGTCCCATCTGGGCTTTTGAGTTTTGATGCTTGCATCGAGATGCTTAAAATGAATTTTTTTCCGGTCCTACTATGACCACATTGCCATCGTCTGTATGAAGGGGCTGAAATCCAGGGAAAGAGGTGGGGTGTCCTAATGTTATGAAGGGAGTAATGATCCGGAGGATCCTCCTTAGTAACGTAACATCAAAAATATCTGGTGCTGTGTGCTTAGACAGATTTCACATTGATCAGGTGACCATTCTGTAATTTTACAAGGCTATTATGACAGCTTTCAGACTATGTGATGAAAAATGATCTGGAGGTAATTGGTAAATGATGCTCACCTGGATGACTGGCTATCTGCTATGGGTGCCGTGGTCATGCAAAACTTTGCACTGGCACTTGCTGTTGATCAAATTTATTAAGTTATTGGAGTATTTCGCAATTGGTCTCCTTGTAGCACATTGATTTACAATAGTAGGAGTGAGTATTTCAAAGGACAGTCAAACTGGCAGCACTGCTTAACTTGAAAACTAGGGCCAGCACTTAACGTTGGTGCTATTTTAATGATCTAAATGTTGAACATGCATTTGGAATATTGTTGTAATATGTCTGTTATTTAAATTAGTGTTGTGCTACCTTTATATGAGCCAATGATTGTACAACTGCAGGTCTTTTGCCATTAGTCTTGGGGACATGGCAGTGAGCTTGCGAGTCTTGTTTCCGTATTAAGAAAATGACAAGATCCAAATTGTGTATATTTCTAGCTATTCTTGGAATTTGACTGCTGTAAGTTTCAATGAGCTCACATGTGGGCAATTTGACAAGCACACATTCACTGCAGATATGATTAGGCCTATTGAGAAAATCTTTGTTTCATACATTTGTTTTTTCTTTTCAGTATCAGAGGAGCTGGATAGGACCACATTACCTACGTCCTCGACCATCAAACCCTCTGACAAGATGACCATGAGCCACTTGGTTGAGCGAGCTTGTTGTCGGGACTATCAGAGGATGGGTCTTGGTACGCTCAGTAACAGCTTAACACGATCAAAGACTGAGCCCTTTCGGATATCCACTGTGAACCGAATGTATGCCATCTGCAGAAGGTAGGTCACCAAATCAGTGCTGTTTTGAAGGATTCTGAGGGCAGCTGACTGTTCAAGAACTGGAGAAGTGAAGACAGGCTTTGTGTGGGCATTGATTAAAAGGTGACTCTGGGTGAAAAATATGCAGCCTTTATGATCTGAAGGAATGAATGGGCACTGACTGCCCAACTTCTTCAGGGGGGAGGTGGTAGCTTGACAATCTCACTGAAATGACCTTGTGACGACTCTTGGTTGTCCAGCTACTATTTCTGTCCTAATAGACATTGGGCAGCTGATTGAATTTGCTCAATATATACCACTGCTAATGTTTCAAGCTTTGTATTTTTATAGTAATTTCACTCTGAGTTTAGCAGTCCAATATTTGGAATAACTTGATCTGTATTGGTTTCAGGAACACTTGTTGCCGAAATGTTTTTTGACACCTATACATTCAAGGTTGTAAATTTTTAATGGATCCCTTCATCTCAGATTCCTCCTTTTAGAAGTATTCTCCTAGTGCATGCCTACCTTCAAAAGCGTTTTCAGCCATCTGGGTGTGCATTGCAGCTCCACTTGCCAAACATGCCTACGGATCGTTAAGTTATAGGTGGTATATGCAGAGCCGGCTCTGCTCTGTGACCTTAATTCCTTTTTTACATTTTTTTTTTATTGTGAATTGGTTCAAGAAAATTAAACCTTGCACTAGTACAATACAAAATATACATTTACACCATGTTAAATGTGTTATCGTTGTTAAAATATTTAAAATTATATCATTACATAAATTCCTACAAAAAATGGTATAGGCCAGTAGTCAATAAAACTTACTCTTGTTAATATATTTAAAAATCATATTAATACATCCAAAATTTCCTCCAGAAAATAGTATAATGCAATAATTAGTTAGACATTCAACCCCCACATAAATCTGGTCCAAAGCAAATTCCTTGACTATTCCGAACTAAAACTTAGTTTCTTTTTTTAAAATCCTGTTTCTAGATAAGCCAAAAAATGGACAGTCCATAACCAAGTGGCAGAGTGTTTCACATGTGTCTGTAATTGTGCAAAAACGGCAAGTCATTAAAGTGCTATGTTAGAGTTAGAAACCAAATGCTTTATACGTTCCCTAGTTGGTAACTGGTTTAATCTAAAACACATATAAACAGACCTGGCTTTTTCACAAGGGAAACAAGTTAAATATAAAGGGAACCATTTCTTTCTATATGGGAATTTCGCATCTTCTGTCTATGTTGAATATTACATATTTGAGTCAATAGTTGGGATCCAATCATGCCTGAATAATTTACTTTTTGTCCCACCAGGGCAGTGAATTAATTCCTCCTCAGTAGATCCAATTTCCATTAACAAATCTTGCATTTTCCTTTTATACAAATTAATTGAAGTTACTGTGGATCCATCTAACATCTTACTCAGGTCTACATACATGGAATTATCTGGAGGAGCAAGGAACTTCACCTAGTTTGACAGTTGTCGCCAATTGAACCTTGCCCAAAGAGATACAAGGCACAGCTCATGGTGCATGATTGAGTTAGGAATAGACGTTGAAAGTCCAAAGACCTCCTTCCATAATTTCCCCTGCATCACATTCAATATTATTCTTAAGTCGATTAGTGACATGTTTAGAACATATAGCACACAGGTTAAATTTTCATTGTATAATAACGTATAATTGGTATAATGGAGAATGGAGAATTTACATACTCCTACATACTCATACTTCAGACATTTCATTTGTGATATCAATGGACAGTTTATCATCTAGTGTTGATTTCCACAAAGCAATCGAGTTAGTATTTGAATGACAGTACCCCAAATACCTCAAACTGTGAACCCTTTCCAACTTGACTGACCCCAGCTCCCAGCACATAGTCTTGGGTTTTAAAGCTTTAGTAAAAATAAAAGGTTTCGACTTGGCCCCTCTTGCCTCTAAATTGTTCAGACATGCATATTTAAAAAAAGAGTTCGTTTGTGTTGCAGTCCGATAGCTGTTCTATCAACAGCAACAAAAAATCATCAGCAAATGCCAGCCAACTAAGTTTAAGGTGCCACAGTCTAGCTTTATATGGAAGGAGTTTGCCATAAGAGTTCTATGTCGCTGACATACAAATTACAGTTGGGGCCAACGTACATCCTTGCTTGAGGCCCAAAGCTGTAAATGCAGTTCTTGACAGTGAAACTTCTTGGGTAAGACGCACTTTCAGCAAGATATTTTTATGCAACAATGCGACCCGCTGTACCAATTTTAAAGGAACCTTCAAGTTAAGGCACTTCATCCACTACTTATTGCGAATCAGTTGAATGCATTAATCATATCTGGGATCACCTGGGGGACCAACTCCGTTGGTAACGGTGCGTGATATAAATACCACATTCAACATTTAACATATCTGAAGATGCCATTTATAAGGGTCCATTGGTATTGTTTTTGACCTCATACAAAAGATGGGTCAAGATAGCGTTAAGAGTGGTACCCATACTTTTTCTAAAGCTCACTTGTGATCTGGAGAGGAATGAAGATTGGGAAATTACAAGATTCAGATATCTCAATAGGAGTATAGCAAAAACCTTACTTATTGAGTCAGTAAGGGCAATGGGTCTGTAGTTGGATGGGTTAAGGACATGGAAGGGTTAGGAATAATAAGACTGTGTCCATGTAGAGGGGATGTTATGTGTCTCAAATATAGTCAAAAAGAGGTTTCAAAATTCTCAACCACAGGACAAGATTCTTTTTTAGAACACAAAGGGGGATACCAGCTGGGCCTGCTGCCCGGGATGGATTTAATTTTTCAATAGCCCAAAGTATCAAGTATATCATCAGTCGGCCACAGACACTTCACAAAGCAAAGAGGACCCATAGTAGGATCTTCTAGATCTTTGAAACCTTCAGGCAGGGAATACCTCTTCCAATAATACTCAACCCAGGCCGGTTCAGTAATAGAGGTGTCAAAATAATTACCCGCCTTGCTTGTCTTTTGATTAATTGTAGCCCAAAATTGCCTACCCTTTTGTTGACTAAGGTTATCCAACATGTGTTGATTATCCTTAAGATGGAGAGCCATCCTAAGTGACTTAGATTCTTATGTATTAGACAAATCTGCTTCTTAAGAGTCTGTTAATCATGTCCTTGAATTCCTAACTTCTTCAAATCTGACAATCCCTTTCGCTTGACTAGTTTAGAATTCCTGTTCTCTCCTCATATACATGAGTTAACTTCTTATTATGCTGGCCAGAGTGTTTAGAACTAATAGTTTTTAGACTTCTCTTAATATTATACAGAGAGGTGTCATTAACCGTCCAACGATGCAGACGTGAGCCTCTTGAGCTCTGTGACGGCCATCACATCCTGCATCAAAATCCTGTGAGTGGCATGGAAACTAGCTGAAAAGGCACCAGGTGGTTTATTGTGTTGCAGCACAATCGTACGCATTATGGGTGCTAAAGTCCGCCCGAGATACATAAGTCTGGAAAATAGCGAGACGTGGGCACCAGAAACTGCAGGCAAGATGGCCACTGGACCCGCACTGCCCTGAAGGACTGTGCGGATCCCAACAGACGCGTGCTGGATTGTGGAAAGGGTGACTTTGAGGAAAGAGACGGCGTTGCGCCGCTCACAGCCAACTGAAGCGAAATCTTATCTCCGGCCAGCTCAGATATAGTGTGAGGACATCCTGACCCTGCTAAGCTGGAAGCTGCGATCCAGTGAAAGGAGCCGTTGCTGCTACCGGCAGTGGCCCCTGAGGTTGATGCAGAGGCGCACCGCCTGGCCGCAAACCACAGACCAGAGGCGCTGCAAAGGCGAGTCATCCTGCAGGGACTGAGACTGCCAAACTCCCACAGCTGGTGCAAACGTGGGGTTGCCCTGGGATCAGTCGGGGCCCCGTCTGTACTCCGCCGGAGGGATTGGGCAACAGTGCGGGGCGCACTCGGCCTGTGGCTGTGGCACCTCAGGGCAGTTGAGAGCGGCTGAGATCCTGGGCACCTTGGCAGGGACCGCTCTTGAACAACGTACGTAACACCAAGAAGAATGCAGGTGCCCTATCGACCTGCGACACAAACGGCAGCATAACCGGAGGAGACCCATAACATTCGCCCCCCTCGGTGGGCGTGTTTGATCCCTGAACGTCACGGGGCCCCCGGTAAGGTCCAGACTTGAACAAGTGCGCGCGCTGATTATATGCACCGCCGAGACCTTGGGCACGATAAATACTGTGTTGGAACGGCCATCAGACATTGGGCATAACGAGGGACAAGCTACGCTAGGGCACCCCACCCTATGCAACCATTGCAAGACCCCCCCTCCCCCCCTGCACCAAGGCAGCACTGTCTAACTGCGCGGCTGTGGTCAAGCAGAGGTGTGAAGGTCTTAAAACACGGGGTCGGTGCCCATAGACGTTTTGTACCGGGAGGGGTAATGCACCATGACACAGCAGGACGCAACCCTCCCCTCCCCCCTACCCCCTGGAAGGTGGGCAGTCCATGGCCTGGGCTGATAAACTGTGGCAGAACTGACGGTGAAGCGACGCACACCGTCCCACGCAGTGATTTCATATGTTTGTCGCCAGACCCCAGACCCACTCCTCGCCTGGCAGAGAGCAGGACACGTGCACAGGATTGAAGTGCCTACGGGGATCCCCTGCTGATAAGGGGAACTGAGACCTCCATAGAACCACAAACATTGTCTAACCGTAACGCTCAGCTATTGAAATCTGGGACACAACACAAGAGAGCCTGCAGACCCACATCACGGCCCTATACACTACTAAATAAACCCGACGGAAGAGCCAAGGAACCACACGCTTTCCTCAGTCTTTGATAATCGTAGAATAACAGGTTGTAGTGCATAGCAGACCCATCCACACGCTACCTTCCCTGTGCCTCTGGGGTGTCCCACTGAACCCTGAGGGCCGACCTGATGAAATGTTGTGACTTTTCTGCTGCGACATTGATGGTGTCACCCAGTGCGCCCTGACCGAAGCTGACCACTGTAAACCGCACTACTCAAATAAGCTCTGGGGTGCCAATGAACAGTATACCAAAGTGACATCGCCTGTAAAGAGGTGGTAGAACGGTTAGCTGCCCGTGCGGACCAGGGTAGTGCAATGAACTGGGTCCTCTCGCCAGGCGTGATCATCTCTGCGGGGGTTCACACCCGGACGTACAACACACAGAATAACCACCTTCACGAAACTAAGGGCACCTGCAAGAGGGCAACATCCCAACACCACTAATGTGAACACAGCTATACCGGAGGAGATGACCTAGAGAGACGATAAACCTTACAAACTTGTATTGCAGATTAAGGCACCCCAGAACTGGTGTAACACACCTCAATAGAAGTGCAACATGGAACTCCCCAGCCTGTCTATCTACAACAGCATACGGGCCTCCAAATACCAGCGGCGCTTCCATATCGTAGCGACAGGCGACCCAATCTCCTATTTCACAGAATGGGCAAAGACAAGCTAAAAAAAAGTCTACATAGAGCAGGATGGATCAATATGCAATCACTAACGTTCCCCTGACGGCGGAGCAGGTATCACACTCTGCTATCTCCACCACAGAAGATTCCCTCTCGTTGAAAGACGTGATGGCTGCCATAGCCAATTCCCGCTCCTCTATGGAGATGAAAATGGACAGCATTGCGGCAAAGGTCTCCTTTCTCCGCCATGACCTGCAAAAACGTACCTCCCGCACCAGGGAAGCGGAGCAGCGTATCTCAGAAATGGAAGATATCAGAGGCATCAACCAACAGCTATCACTGGCATTATCTCACCTAAAGGCCCCTGAAGCCCGAGTCACGAAGGAGAGGGCAGGTCACGCCGCAACAATGTGCATATCCTTGGACTTCCAGAGGGAGTGGAAGGGCCTAGTATGGAGCTTTTCTTGGAACAATGGATGGCGGATATCTTCGGGCCTAAATCCTTTTCTAAATTTTTCTCTGTGGAAAGATCTCACAGGATGCCATCTGGTAATCACTTCCCAGCGGCACCGCCTAGAACAGTGTTCGCCAAATTGCTCCAGATGGCCCGCACTAAAGGGACGATCACCCACAAAGGCTCTCGGATTGCCTTTTTCCCTGACTACACCCGTGAAGTGCAATGTGCGAGACAGTCTTTCGAACCACTGAAGAGACAGCTATCCACTATGAATGTGAAATATGGATTGTTATTCCCAGCCCAGCATAAGATCTACCATAAAGGGACCATGGCACACTTCAATGACCCACAAGAAGCCTGCAAATGGGCTGAAAACCACATCGCGGGCGACTGTACTACAGCGTCAAAAAGTCAGGGAAGGAGGCCCTGCCTACGGCTGGACCGCACCCTCTGCCCCGAAAGACTCCCAGCGGTACAGGTTCAAGCAGACCCGGGCCAAGCATTGGACCCTGATGGGCAAAGACCCGGATGAAGAGGGCACAGGTACTCATGTGGAGCTGCAACGATGAGCATTGTTGACCTCCTGACTAGAACCTTTGATCATAAACTTGAACTGGCCACGGAATTACTACAGGGGCGGCACGAGCCGTAGAAATTAAGGAACTTCTTCTCACCTTTTTCTTTCTTCTTTCCCTCCCTTTTTCTGATTTTTCTGGTTCATCTGGCACCATTCCTGCAAGTAGAGAAAGTGGATCTGATTGCTAGATACCGCCCATGTCCCCTGGAAGTGGATTTGGGGCGGTGTATGCTATTTGTCTTTATGTTTCTAGGCTAGAGATGACAGGGTAGCCTCAATCCGCCAGCAATGCTCTGGCGACATGGGTGTACTCCACGGTTTGTTTGCGGACAGATATTATCGAAGAGTGGTTTGTTTGGTAGCCGATTGTTCACCTTTTTTCGGCAGTCACCTGTTGTTTGGGGGGACGATGCTTCAAGTTGGGTGGAGTATGGGGAGGCGGGAGGGGGAGTTATTTGTTCTTGTTATGCACGGATACAGAAGCCATTTCACATGTATTTCTCTGATATTGTAACACATCACAGAACTGCCATGTCACTGCTTATCCAGGAAACACGGTGCTGAGCCCGCTAGCATCCAACCCACTCATGACCTCACCTAGAAACGACATCAGAACCCTAACATTTCTGACATGGAATGTCAATGGGCTGGGCAGTGGAATCAAAAGGCGACTAGTCACACAGTTCCTGAATAGACATTCACCAGATGTAGTATTCCTCACTGAACCCACCTGGCAGGCACAACCTGTAACCTATTCAAACGCACCAACTATCGCACGGCAATACACGTTGGCTTCACCATGGGCTCACGGGTGTGCTCATACTACTGCACAAAAAGCGTCCTTTCACTCTTTCCAATGTAATACAGGACACGGGGTAGATTTGTATACATCACAGGAACATTATGGAACCAAACCATAGCTTTGTTAGCAATCTACTCACCGCCCTCACTGATGACTGCGCTGATAAAGGATATTACATCCATGCTCGCCAAAGACACGTCAGACGCTATGATACTGGGAGAGATTTCAATGAAGTCATGGATGTGGAGTTCGGCAGCACACACTTAAGAGGGCGAAACTCTAGAATTCATACCAAACTCACCATCTTCACCGCCGTACTGTGTCTGAGGGATGTGTGGCGAGACTTGCACCCCAATGTACGGGAATAATCATACCACTCTGGAGTTCATGCCTCACTTTCAAGATTGGATTATTTATTTCTCCCAGCGACAGACATACATAATGCAATTGTAGTGACCCTACTCCCAAGGGGTATCTCGGATCACTCCCCCCTACTGAAGGAACTGACGACGAGACCACTTCTCCCACCCCCACCCCCCCAACACCAATCATGGCGCCTCAATGGTTACTTCCTAGATGTTCCAGACTTCATTGAACATGTACAAACGGCTACAAAAACATACTTCAGTCTGAATACTGGATCGGTGAACAATCCTGAGGTGCTATGGGAAGCGTACAAACCGGTGCTCTGTGGAGATATCCTCTCCTGGACTACAGCACACAAGAAAAAACACCAAAAAACATTGAAAGAGGCCGAAACCAAGGTAAAACAAGCGGAGGAGACCCACCTTGCACTTGACCTGCCTTACACACTTCGATCACTAATACTAGTCCAAAAAGGTTTACAGAACATAGCCCTAGACTGTGCCAAACAGGCACATAGAGCAATGCGTGCCAGAATATATGGAACAGGCGATAAAGCTGGCAAAATGCTGGCGTGGTTAGAGCGTAGAGCTGAGGGGCACAGCCAGGTCAGAATAATCAAACCGGAGAATGCAGATCCACTGCTAACCGATCGAGACGATCGAGATATTACGCTGAACTGTAAAAACTCAAAATACTTCCATTGACACCTCTGTACTAGACTACATTAACCTTCCCTCCCTAATCGACGACCAAAAAACCCTGCAAGAAAGTGATATCACAGAGGAGGAACTGATATTAGTTATGTTACAACTCCAATCGGGGAAAATCCCGGGACTGAATGGTTTCCCAATAGAGATTTGGACAAAGGATATACCTACACTCGAAAAAAACAAGGTCACCTGCCTGCAGACCTCAGAAAAGCCACCATAATTGTAATACCCAAAGCCGAGAAACCCCCCGATAAATGTAGTTCATACAGACCAATCTCCCTCATAAATAGTGAAACTAAACTTTTGGCGAAAATACTAGCTAACGGATTACAGCAAGTCATAACGTCACTAATACAGCCGGACCAATGTGGATTTATGCCACGGAGGTCCACACGCATGAATATACACAGACTGCACTCAGCACTGGAAACAGCACCTGCCCTCCAAGATTCCCTAGCGCTACTGGCAATAGACTTTGAAAAAGCCTTTGATTCAGTATACTGGAAGGCACTTTGGGAAATAATGCACCGCATGGGTTTTGGTGAACAATATATGGGTGGGGTCAACTTTATAGCTTTCCCGAAGCCGAAACTAGGGTGAATGGATGGCCCTCAAGACCTTTCGAACTAGGGAAGGGAACAAGACAAAGATGTCCCCTATCTGCAATGCTCTTTGCATTAGCAATAGAGCCCCTAGCCGGACTATTAAGAGATACATGGATGTGGAGTGGTTTCCGGTGGACAGACGAATGGGAAGACAAGGTCTCCCTGTATGCAGATGACCTGCTGGTCTACCTGAGAGACCCAGCCAACTCTTGCCCCATAGTGACACGTCTGCTATAGTGATATGGATCTTTCAGTGGTTTGCGGATAAACTGGACCAAGTCAATATTATTCCCGATTGGAGGCATAGGGGACATCGTCCCGGGTTAACTGCCCTTATCGTGTTGAAACAGACCACTTTCGCTATTTAGGTATACAGATCACAAACATTCTGAATGAATATGTGGTCAAGAACCTTCATCCATTTGTGGAATGATTCAGGGAGGATGTACGCCACTGGGTCTCCTTACCACTGACACTGTTGGGAAGAGCAGCGCTGTTCAAAGTTATGGCCCTGCCCGTTTCTTATACATTCTACAGAACGGCCACTTCACATTCCAACGCGCGAGTTCCACAGAATCGAAAGTATACTCCGAAAACTACTGTGGTGAGGTGGACGTATGCGGATAGCGCTCCGTACACTTCAATGGTCCATATGGGAGGTATTGGGCTGCCCCGCCTGCAGACCTATTACTGGGCAAGTCATATGGCAGTAGTTAATGACATGCTACATGGTGACCCAACACTACCAGACATCAGAGCAGAGATCGCTGGGAGACCAAGACTGCTCCTGTTGGAATGTCTCCACTAAACAATAAGCGTCACAGATATCTGAAAATGCTGACGCACACAGCGCTAATCTGGACAGAGACACATAAATATATTGGCTTGGACAAGAAAATCACCCCAGTACAACCTCTGTGGGAAAACGGGAATCTCCCCGAAGTAGGCAAGCTCCCCAGATGGCCGAACTGGGTGCTATTTGGGGATAACAAAAGTTTGTGATGTAATTGCAGACGGCAAACTGCTACCCTTTGAAACCCCAGCTACTCAGTTCAATCTCCCTGCTACTGAACGGTATCGACGCAGACCACTACAACATGCATTAGAGCCATCTCCCGGCCCTATCTGACATGCCTGAATGTACTCCCATGGAGAGGAATATAGTCCTGGATCGTATTGACACTAAAACCGCTTCTGTTATGTACAGTGCTTTAACCTCCTTTGCTACACCTAAATTACTAAGCCTGAAGTCTAAATGGGAAAGGGATGTGGGCGCTATTCTGCCTGGGTCACGATTATGATGTTCCCCGCGAAACGGCCATATCATCTGGACTCAGGCTTATTCAGCTAAAAATACTACGTAGAATATACTATCCAAGAGTAACGCTCCATCGTTGGGGCAAAACTGCAGATCCAAACTGCACTCGCTGCCAACACACAGAAGGCACCTTCGAAGGGATTTGTTCCTCCGACGTATTCCACCTCTGACAGTAATCACCACAGCTGTGCTGCTTCGGAAAATTGTCTGTGTCGATACACTGCTTTCGAGGGTCCGTTGAGCCGACGTGACCGGATGTTATAAGTAGGACGCACGACACCCGTAGCCTCAGTTCCATTTTTTCCGCGAACGTGTTCGCTTCGGAGATCTCAGCGCGCCTCGGTTTTTCTGAGTATTTCTATCGGTTCTTCGAACCTGTTTGTTTGTGAAGAGAACGTAATGTCTTCATCTTATTCTACCCCGCGACCGGGTTTCAAGAAGTGTCGGGACTGCGGTTCCGAGATGTCACTGATGGACCCGCATGACGCCTGCCTCTGGTGCCTCGGTGAGGACCACGCCACGGATGATTGTGACGATTGCCAGTCGTTAACATCTGAGGCCTTGCGGGAGCGGAAGAAGAAGCTTTCTGTCGGTAGGGTGTCCAAGCCCCGAAAGTAGAAATCCGCTGGGCTTTCGACCGACGACTCGAGAGGTGATTCTCCGTGTCGTCGGCGTAAGTCCATGGGGGTCTCTGTCCCGGAGTGGGTCCCACCATTCCTCTGCCTCTTCGTCACCGGTCCCCTTCCTCGCCCGAGGACTCCACCCGTCGGCGGGTTGCTTGTCCCAACAAGCATTCCTCTCCTGTGGAATGGGATGCATTTCGTTCGGAGATGATGGCAGTTTTCCAGTCGCAGGGCTCTGTTCCGTCCGCGCTGTCTAAAGATGCCGGTAGGGAACATGCTAGAGCCACCGTTCTCATGCCTTCGGGCTTGAGCGGTTGGCGCGATCACCGGGCACCTTCGAGGACCGGGTCGGACAAGGTCGATAGCTCTAGCCATGCCTGCTCCAGGTCCCGGTCCTCGACACCATCGAGACTGGCGTGAGCCTGTGATGTCTTCTTCGAAGATGTCGATGACTTTGGCGCCGAGGACGTCAAAGGACTCTCTCGAGGCTCTGCCTCCGAGGAAGCCATCGGCACCAGGGCTGTCGGAGCGGGGGCTGTCGGAGGACACGCTCAGGGCACCGCCCTCGAGGGTTATGTCGAAGCCATTGGCACCACGCTCAACGCCCTCAACGCCTTTCGAGGAGGCTTTATCGGAGATGCCCCGGAGACTGGTGGAAACCCTGAGGAAGGCTCTGGCCAAGTCCAAAAACGTGGTTGTGCCTTTTTCTGTGCCCTCTTCCAGGGATTTGTTCCAGCCTCTTTACTATATTACTAAGGTGGATGAAGGGTCTGAGGAAGGTTTGGTACCTGATGAGGTTCCTGACGACCTGTTATCTGGTCATAGCCAGACCTACATCAGTTTTTGCATGACGCCAGTGGTCTGGACACCTCTCCGAAGCCTGGCACGCAAGCCTTCGTACTGGCGGCTCATATCGAGGGTGACGGAGTACTCTGGGTGGTCTGCGCCAGCAGTGGATTTTCTGCTGGATGACCGGACAGACATCTTGGACCAAGGTCCACCTACTGACCCAGTACTGCCATTCCATATGGCCTTTCAAAGAAGGGTGGCGGCGGCTTGGACTACTCCGGAGAGTCTCCCGGTAGTGAGCAAGTGTTTGCCGAAAAAATACCGTCCTGCCAGTAGCGACCCCGGCTACTTGACTGCGCACCCCACTCCAGAGAGTTTGGTGGTGCAGGTGGCTACGGCCCTCCCCAGCAAAGCAGGCGTCGTACCTTACCATCCCTCCTGATGGGGACGACAAGCGTTTTGATGGCTGGGTGAAGAAAGTGTTTTCTTCAGGGGGGTATGGCTTTACAGGCAGCCAACTCTGTGTGTGCCTTGGCACGGTTCACTCACACTCTGTGGAATTGTGTGTCTTTGGCAGCTGAACATATTCCCGAAGGGGAGGAACGGGATGGTTTTCTTGCTCTCGTTCAGGATGGCAAGGATGCCATGTGTGAATCCGTTCAGTTGGGTCTGGACGTGGCAGATTGTGTCAGCCGGTCCATGGCGGCGAGCACCGTGATGCACAGATTTGCGTGGTTGCGGAAGTCTGGGTTTGCTCCTGACGTGCAAGCCCGACTTCTCAACATGCCCTTTGATGGTGAACATCTTTTTGGCAGCAAGGCTGACTAGCGCCTTGAGAGGTTGCATACATCCAAAGCTGCAGCAAAGTCGTTGAGCGCTGCAGTTCGCCAACCTCTGCCTTTTCATCCTAGGGGACCGCAATGGAGGGGAGGTTCCTTTCGATACTACCCTTCCTTTGGTAGATCGAGGGGAGCTGCAAGTCAAAGGGGCCACCGTAGGAGTACCAGAGGTGGAAAACAAGGTACTCAAGGTGCCAAGGCCGCTCGGGCAGTTGCCTCTTTGCCCTCAGGCACTGCTGCAGCTGCTTCAGCTCAGTCATGAGGCCATGTCCCATGGTTCGCCGGTTGGGGGAAGGCTGGCGCAGCATCTTGTAGAATGGCGTACTTCAGATGTGTGGGGTCTGAAGATCATAGCCCACGGCTACTGTCTTGCTTTCCGGCAGAGGCCTCACGACAATCCACCAGGGAATCTCTCTTTGAAGAGTCCCGAACTGCTCCTTGTCCAGGAAATCAAATCCCTGCTGGAGAAAGGCGCCATAGAACTGGTACCTGTAGCGGAGAGGAACAAGGGATGGTACTCCCCATATTATTTGATCCCGAAAAAAGACTGGAGATTGAGACCCATCATGGACTTGCGTGGTTTGAACAATATTAAGGAGGAATATTCCATAGTGGCTAATTTTCCTCACCTAGTGAGTCCCTCAGCAGCTTTGCTGGATTTCAGGGGTTTATTTTTTTCATGTTAAGAGTGTGACCCTTTTTATTCCCACTCTTACCTGCATTTTTGTGATAAGTATTGTTCTTTTTATGTGTTCCATGGACTCAGAGTCTAACCATGTCTGGGCGCATCCTCTTTTTCTGTGTGTTGCACAGCACCCTCAGTGCAGTGACACTGGGTTGTCGTTTAGACTTCCCAAGACTCCATTGCTGGGGCTGACTACAGTCCCCCAGCAAAGGTAAAGTTGCCATTAGCTTTTTACAAATTGCCAGACTCAGCACACACCATCTTTTATAGAGTGCTGAAGGGGTCACTTTGTGCCTCCTTTGTCTGAAGTCCTGTTTGACTTGCATTTGACACCCATAGTTTAAAGAATTGGCTGGTGGCAGTGGTACTACACTTTTCTTTTATTACTGTATTACATTAATACGCGGTAACGGTAAAAGCTACACGTTAGCTCTAAACCTAAACCCCGCCGGGTTATATTGTTAATAACTTTACTCCGGGTGTGTTTTTCACCATTTTCTTTGCTAGGAATTCCTTCTCGCATCTTCCTTCATGAGTTTCACTCACTTTGGTTTTCTTTGTTTGCCGTTTTTGGCGGGCTTCTGAACAGAAGCCCTGCCAAAGGGGCCTGAGAGTCTAGGGTAGGCAGGATGCGAGGGAGGGGTTTGAGACCCCCTGCCCTTGGTTCCTTTGGGAACCAAGTCACACTTTCGTGTGATTGGTTGGGGCACTGTCCAGCCTGGACAGTGACCCCCTGCTGAATGATTGACAGCCAGGCTGTCCGAATGGGGGAATTTAGCATAAATACCCACCACCTTGGACTGGAAAGGTCGCCACGGAATCAAGGGACCCGACGAGGAGAGACGGAGAGGACAGCTGCAGACGACATCAGCCCTGGTGGAGCCCTGCTGCAGGTTCGAATTCCTGCTCTCCAACGACCGAAGCTCTTCATCAGAGTCTTCAAACCCTTAAGCTGGTGGACCAACCAACTTACTCAGTGCCTGGCCCCTCTCCCCCCTGGTTGAACTTTGGTAATGTCTTGCCATCGCCAGATAGCCAGTGGGAGAGACCCCAGACCGCACTTAGGGTACCGGAGCCTTTTTCCGACGCTTAAACTCTGCTGCTACCTACCGTCCCGTGTGGCGCAGGACCCTCCAGTCTGCCTCCTCTCGTGCAAGTGAGTTGAGTGGTGGACACCAGAGCCTGCAGGAAACCCACCTGGACCCCCAACACATTTGGAGTCTTCGTTTTTCATTATAAGGTACTTGACACCCTTTGTTGGCTTTTTGGAGCTAACGCGAAGGAAGTCGTTCCCACCTTTCATTTTCGGAAGGGCTGGTGTGCTGCCTCCACCTCGACTAACATTGTCCGCTACAGTCCGTTTCGTTTTGCGCCTGCACAAAGACTTAGTCGTTATTACAGATAACCGTGTGATCTTGTGTTAGGGAGAATTCTCTTATAAGGCTAATTTCCCAAACCTAGTGAGTCCCCCAGCAGCTTTGCTGGATTTTTGGGGTTTGTTTTTTTCTCCTGCTAGGAGCGAGACTCTCTTCCTCCCACTCTTAGGCATGATTTGAGTGTCTTTGACTCGTTGTGTGCTTATGGGCTATGGGGTTTTCTTCCTACTCCATAGGGTATCATCTATTTTTTATGTGTGTTACACAGCACCCTCAGTGCAGTAACACAGAGGTGTCATAGTAACCCCCAAACATAGACTCCATACCCTGGGACTGACTACTGTCTCCCAGGGCATGTAAAGTCACCATTGACTTTACTAGTCCTAAATTGTGAACAGAACCAGTAGAAACTAGCATATTGTGGAAGTACTGGAAGGGGTTAATTATATTGCCCCTGGGTCTGTTTTCAAGGGGGCACTGTCCAGTCTCCCCTTGTCGAGTTTCTTGCTGGTGGCAGTGGATACCACGCAAAATATTCCACCGGAATATTCTCTATGGGATTTTCCCATTGATTTTAAACGCACCACTTTTTGGTGCAATGTTAAAGATACCGCCGGTTTATTTATTTAATATTAAATTCACGGTTGGGTCTTTTTGCCAGAACTCTTTCCTAAAATGGTGTTCGTCTCTGTAACTCTGACCAAGGTCGAGCCCTTTGTTCCACTTTTGGGCAAGCTTCTCCACATAAGCCCTCCAAATGGTGCCACTCTGTCTGGGTTCCACAGGATGGGTGGAGAGGGGAATTGGCACCCTGGACTGCGTTGCCTTAGCAACTCAAGTCGCACTCTGTTCTGATTGGGCCAGTGGTGAGCCGCCCGGCTCAGCACTTAGCATGTTTGAGTGACAGCTAGGCTGTTGAATGGGGGGGTTTCTGCATAAAAGCAGGGCCTTTGGGACTGGAACTTCAGAAGTCGGCACAGGACCCAAGAATCCGAAGAGGGAAGAAGCTGAGCCATCTGCAACGACGACACCACCGGTGGAGCCCTGCTGCAAAGAATCTTCGAGATCGTCCGGGGCCTTTTCAGAAGCTTTGCCGGGTTCTCGGACTTCCTCTTACCCGAGCCAGAGCGTTGGCTCGTGGTTGATGGCGCCGGGGAGGATGGGCCCTGCCGGGCAGCCAAGGAGCCCGACCGTTCGGCGCTCCCGGTGCCCGCGGACTCGCGGTGCTTAGCCTTTTTTTGGGCCCCCGTCGCTGGGGCGCCCTCACAGGACTTAGAAGACCGCTCGGACTTCTTTTTCTTCTTCTCGCCTGACGGGCTCTTCCCTTCCAGCCAGTTGGCGAGACGGAGGTGGCGATCTTCATGGTCCGCTCCGACATGTTCCCACAAAGCGCACAGTCCTTCTCCGTGTGCGTCTTGTCCTCATGGAGACAGTAGAGGCATAACGAATGCTCGTCCTCCTTGAAAACGTTCTGAAGCTGGCATCCAGGGCAGGTCCTGAACAGCTTCCCGGGCGTCGAGCTTCCTTTCTCCTGGGCCATGTCCGGGGTAGGCCTCGGAACTTCTGGAATCCTCCAAAAGCGTAACTCGATGAAATCTTCACCCTTGAGGGGCGTAGAAAACTCCGAAATGGATCCCCGTTGATCGGATGCAGAAAAGGTGGAGCTTGAGGCTCTATTTAACCGAAAAATGAGAAAAATCTCCTGAAAAAGCACAAAAAGGTAGCAAAAGCTTGAGAGCTACAGCACGAGGACTTCCAAAACTTGAACGTGCGGTAAAAATCTGAGGATGGCTGCCAGAGGCGGGGCTTAGGGAGAGGGCAGTCATTGGCTGGGGGCAGTATGACCCAGAGACCAGTAATTGGTTACTACTAAGAAAGACAGATCAGAAACGAAACTGATACTGATTTTTTTCTATACCGAGGATTCCCGGCCTGACGACGGGGAATATTCATGAGCATGTGAATCCATGCCAGACCCATGCTGGAGAACAGTTACAGGTAAGTAACTTGTTCCTTTTTCTGCATAAAAGCAGGGCCTTTGGGACTGGAACTTCAGAAGTCGCCACAGGACCCAAGAATCCGAAGAGGGAAGAAGCTGAGCCATCTGCAACGACGACACCACCAGTGGAGCCCTGCTGCAAAGACCTCACCACTTTCCCGACGACAAGAGAAGATCTTCTGCTGGACGGGTCTTCCTCTGAGCTGGTGGGACCAACCAGTTCGCCCTTTTTGCCTTCCAAAGACGTCTCTTGGTCCAATCGCCCGTGCCAAGCACGCCGGCGGCCGGATAGCCAAGCTTCACCACTTTGACCGTGAATAAAAGGAACGCTCCTTTTATTGACAAACTCCGCGGCTGGTCACATCCCTGTGCAGTGCAACGACTCCACGTTTCCTCCTCGACGAGATCCTCTCTTCCTTTGGTCGAAACAACAAACTGCAACCACTGCCAGGAACAACTGCCACCGCTGGAGCTTCCTCTCTGTTTAAGGTACTGTGTCCAGCCTGGCCTCCCTGCGGTTTGGCCAAGGTGACCCTTAAATCCTTTTCTTGCCAAGTGGTTTGGCCCCAGACCTTCTAACTTTACCTTCTTGAATCACCCCAACCTCTTTTGAACATTCCGCAAAGACTTTTAGTGCATTTTAAACCGTGTGATCGTGGGCACATTTTGCTTTGCTCCCTTTAAAGTGGGCCTGGCCTATGAACTTTGGCTCGACAGTCTATACTGCCTTTATTCCCTTGCTGAGAACTCCTAAAAAGTGTTGGGACCTGTTTTATTTCTATGCTCTGTCTTTTTCTCTCCCTTTAACTGAACTATTGGAGTACCATCAGGTTAGGCGCTCACATCTGTTTAACAAATCGTGGTGTCTTAATTCTGACTTGTCTAATAGTTATTAAGGGAGGTGTGTATACTTTACTTGACTGTGTTTTAACTTGCTTTTGATTTAGATTGCTAGTATATTGCCTAAAGTGCGTTTTAAATAAATATATACTTTTTATACAAAGCTCTGGTCAGTGTTTGTTTGCTCTACTGTGTTTTTAGCCCTAATGTGTATGCTCTATATACTGCCCTACTCTTCTTGCGAGAAGTCTGACTGCTCAGCCACAGCTACCAGGTAAATCTGGGTGGTGCGGACTGCTACCAATTGGGTTTACTGCTTACTCCTGTAGTCTTAATCTTTTTGCAGTGTTCCCTAAGGGAACTGCACAGGATTCTGCCTAACATCTTGGGCAAATTGACTTTTACCATTGACTTTGGCATAGGCCTTTTTGCAGATCTACCCTGTTGGTTAATGCCCTTATTAGATTGTGCTGCCTCGATTTGTTAGGACTGATCATTTCGTTTTACCTTGCTTGCCTTATCTTTTTAACCCTCTCATAGAGAGAATTGTAGATTGCCATTTAAAGGTCTCCTTGCTTGGGACCATAGACTTGTATGCAATTATTGATTGTGTTTTACTTCGGTGCCTTGCGTTCACCCTGTCTCATCGATAGAATTGTAGAGTGCCATTTATAGGTCTCCTTGCTTGGGACTACAGACTTGTCTGCAATCATTGGAAGTGTGTTGTGAAGTTACATTTTGACTATTTTCATGACCTGCCTTTTTCTCTCTCTTTTACCTAATTATTGGAGTGTCATCTAAGTTGAGCGCTCACCTCTGTTTTGACAAAAAGTGGTGTTTTAACTTAGACTTGTCTAGTAATTGCTAAGGGAGGTGTAAATAATTTTCTGATTGTGTTGGAACTTGCTTTTGATTCTTAGTTCTAGTGTATTTTCTAAAGTGTGTGTTAAATAAATAATTATATACTTTTGATAACAAGCTCTGGTCAGTGTTTGCTTGCTCTACTGTGTTTTTGGCCCTATTGTGTAGCCTCTGTATACTGCCTAACTCTTCTTGAGAGAAGTCTGACTGCTCAGCCACAGCTACCAGGTAAATCTGGGTGGTACAGACTGCTACCAATCGGGTTTACTGCTTACTCCTGTAGTCTTGATCTTCTTGTAGTGGTCCCCAAGGGAACTGCACAGGATTCTGCCTAACAAACAAGTTCCTAAGGAAGGACAAGTTCAAGATGGTTACTCTCTCTCAAGTCCTCCAGGCCCTTCAACTGCAGGACTAGTTGATGTCTCTCGACCTCAAGGATGCTTACTTTCATGTGCTGATTCATCCCAAGCACAAGAAGTACCTGAGGTTCGCGGTTGGCGACTCGCATTTTCAGTTTCGGGTCCTGCCGTTCGGATTGACCTCCGCCCACGAGGGTCTTCACCAAGCTCATGGTGGTGGTGGCAGTGTATCTCAGGAAAGGGGGCATTCACGTCTACCCCTACCCGGAAGATTGGTTGATCACGGGGCGCTCTCCAGAGCAAGTCCTGGATCATCTGTCAGTGACCTGCCACTCACTCCACAACTGGACTTCTCCCTCAACTTAAAGAAGTCCCACTTGACACATACCCAGCGGCTCAAGTATATCGAAGCAGTGCTAGACACAACCCTGGAGCAGTGTTTCCCTCCCCAGGTGAGGGCTCATCACATTCTGCAGATGGTGCACAAGTTTCAACATGCCAAGAGTCTCCTGGCAATTGAGTTCTTGAGGTTGCTAGGCCTCATAGCATCCTGCCTTCTTCTGGTGCCAGAGGCCAGGCTGCGGATGAGGTCTCTGCAGTGGGCTCTCAAGATGCAGTGGTCACAGTCCTCCGGCAGGATGTCGGAACCCATTCAGGTGCCGCCCTCAGTCACCCAGGATCTCCTGTGGTGGGCCGTCAAAGGCAATCTGATGAAGGGGGCTCCATTTTCGCTACCCTGGCCAGAGGTGACGATCGTGACGGACGCATCCCTGACAGGATGGGGAGCTCATGCCAACGAGTTGACAGTCAGCGGTCGTTGGTCTCCGTTGGAGTCCAGACTCCATATCAATCTGTTGGAGCTTAGGGCCATCAGGCTAGCTCTGAAGGCTTTTCTGCCAACTGTGCGAGGGAAGACTGTCCTGATTCTGGCGGATAACACGGTGGCCATGCACTACCTCAACAAAAAGGGGGGGGCAGGGTCACTTCCTCTGTGCAGCAGAGAGGTGATGCAGCTCTGGTTCTGGGCCATCCAGCAGGAAATTTCGATCTCTGCAGTTCATCTGGTCAGAGACTAAAACGCGGCGGCGGACGCTCTGAGCAGCAGAGCACGGTCTCTCTCGAGTGGGAGCTGGCTCAGGAGATTATCCTGGAGATCTTCGGCCTCTGGGGGAACCCACAAGTGGATCTCTTTGCCACCAGTGCCAACCGGAAGTGCGAAAGATTCTGCTTGTGGGAATTTCCTCCAAGAGGAGCCTTAGGGGACGTGTTCGTAGTGGAGTGGTCCTTCCCACTGCTGTGCGCGTTTCCTCCAGTCCCCGTCATTCCGCAAGTGTTGCAGAGGTTACGGAGGTTCGGTTCCTGAATGATACTCATTGCTCTGGCATGGGCCCGGAGAACGTGGTACCCGGACCTTCTCGACATGTCCATCGGCCCTCCACGCCGTCTTCCCTACCGAGACAATCTGCTCTCACGGGAGGGGCGTCAGGTTCTCCATCCAGAGGTCAAGTCCCTCACCCTTCATGTTTGGCTTCTGAACGGTTAAGGTATAAGGATTGGGACCTCGCTGAAGATGTGATGGAGGTGTTGCTTTTGGCCAGAAGGCCTGCAACAAAGTCCCTGTACCATTGCTGTTGGAGAAAGTTCTGCGACTGGTGCAGGGTTAAGAATGTGGATCCTTTTTCATGTGCCATTCCTGTGGTTCTTTCTTTTGTGCTTTCATTAGCCCACAAGGGCCTGCAAGTGGGTACCATTAAAGGTTACCTGGCAGCGCTGTCTATATTTAAGCGCTCGTCTGAGGAGTGTTCTTTTTTTTTAAATTCCTTTTGATTTCTCAGTTTCTGAAAGGGCTCACTAATGTGTTCCCACTGTCACCTTTCCAGGTGCCTGGTTGGGATTTGAACCTAGTTCTAAAATTCCTAATGGGAGCTCCGTTTGAGCCTTTACATTCTTGTCCTTTGAGACTGTTGACCTTAAAAACTGTATTTTTAGTTGTGGTCACTTCCGCTCGCAGAGTGAGTTGCAGGCACTTTCCGTTAAGCCACCCTTCATGGTGTTCCATAAGGACAGGGTTGTCCTTAGGGTTCGTCGTCCTTCTTTTCTTCGAAAGTTGTGTCGGAATTTCATTTAAGCCAGAAGGTTATTGTTCCGGTGTTCTTCTATCCTCCTCTGCATCCTGGTAAGGAAGAGGAGAGGCTACATGGGTTGGATCCTAGGAGAGCTTTAAGTTTCTACATCTCACGCATGTCCCGGGTCAGAGTGGACGATCACATCTTTATAGGATACGCTGGAAGGCGTTTGGGACAAGCTGTTACTAAGCAGACTTTGTCTAGATGGATTATCTGAATGTTACCGCTTGGCGGGTAATGTCCCTCTGGTAGGCTTACGGGCCCATTCTACTAGTGGTGTGGCTGCCTCTACTGCCCTGCAGAGTGGTGTTCCCATTCGTAACATTTGTGAAGCAGCCACATGGGCCTCTGTCCATACTTTTGTCAAACACGACTCCTTGGATTCTATCCATGGGCAAGATCTGGCCTTTAGCAAGGCGGTCCTTTATTCTGCAATTTAATTGGGCATTCTAAAATTCTAAATTCTTTTTCCCCCCTCCATACGTTGGTACTGCTTTGGGAGTCTGTCATAGATGTGGAATACGTCGGAGGAACCAATCCCTTTGAAGAACAAGTTACTTTCTTACCTGGTAACGTTCTTTCAATGGGATGTTCTGACGACGTATTGCACATCGTACCATCCCAGCCTGCCCCACTGCAGAATTTCTTATGCGATTGCATCTTACGTTTCCGCAAGGCTTTCTGTAGTCATACTGGCAGAAGATTGGTGCCACACGTTCTGGGAAACTACAATTTAGGCTACGGGCGTCGTGCGTCCTACTTATAACATCCGGTGAAGTCGGCTCGACGGAGGCCCTCGAGGACAGCGTATCGACGTCATCGACGCAGACGCTGAAAATTTTCCGAAGCAGCACAGCTGTGGTGATTACTGTCATAGATGTGGAATAAGTCGTCGGAACATCCCATCGAAAGAACGTTATCAGGTAAGAAAGTAACTTGTTCATCTCTTTGCATTCATTAGGGGAGAGAACTGAGTAGACCTACTCAATTTTTCTATACATTCCAATAGGTCTGAGGGTGTATTGGGGATTTGACTAATTCCTATAAGATCCTGATTGGCCTGCTGAACTTGTCCTGGGTGTAAATCATGAGGCATACCACTGTTTTCCTGAAAGTTATCAGAGTTACCCTGCTGTCCCAGATTCAAATCTGTGATCTCCATTCTACAAGTCGATACATTTGCCCCATGTAATTGCTCAACACGCCCTCAACCCAGTGAAACAATTATTCTAGAGATATGGCCCTGGGTTGTATTGAGCTTCTTTGAATTCTCAACAACAAAATCCTTTATATTATCATACATTCGAAGGATTGACTCGTACTAAATGCAAAGCTGAAATAGGGGCCAGGCCTAAAGAGTCTACTTTGGGCAGAATGTCAGACTGTCTCCTCAAGTGAATATTCTTGGGTGTAAAAAAAACAAAGCATTACACAGGGGCTCATTACAAGTATGCCGGTCCGGAAACAACGGTGCCGGTAAGCTTACCGGTACCGTTGCTTTGGGCCCGGCATAGTACCGGCCTGCCTGCCAGAGCCGCCATGTCTGACAGGTCTGACCCTGCCGGGCACAGCAGCCACGCTAGGCAGATCGTCACGAAAGCACCGTCACCGTTAACGATGCTGGTGCTTCAGTGGTCCCCACTCCCATAGAGTCTCTATGGGAATGGGGAACAACATTTTACCAGCACCTGACTTTCCGGTCTGCCAGGATTGTAATCCTCCGGTATTACTGGGAAGGCAGGCGCCGGTAAATATGTACGGGTCCGGCTGCAAACCGCTGGTATCACCAGCACGGTTACCGCCAGACCCGTAATGAGACCCACTGTCTGACAAAGGACTCATCCAGGAGTGCAGAACTGTCCAGAGGAAAAGAGCCAGCCACAGGATTCACCCTTAGTTGTGCTATGGTGGTATCCTGCAAATCAGCCCATTCAGTTCCATTCATAAATTGTTCTTGTGGAGAGGCGAGAGCAGGATTTATACTATTATTGGTGTTAAGGACTTGCGCATATGTTACCACACGCATCAAGGCGTCTGTGCTGCAGCCCAAAACCACCTTCTGATCAGAATTGTCTGCAGACAGAGTAACACTCACAGTGGGATCAGTGGGCAAAGATTCCAGGATCCCCTTATTTTCTGAAACCAATGCCGGTTGTATGCTGTTCTCATTACATCTTGTTGTTTCAATCCGTAGTGGACGTACTCGAGCGGGATTCAAAACCCATACCTTACTACGAAATTCAGCTGGCATGCCTGCCAGGCAAAGTCATACAAACAATAATTCCTTGGCGTAGTTCAACTATCTGAGTATGAGGAGATCAAAGTTGAATGGGCCGCAGTCTCTCCCATCGTGATCCACCAAGTTGTAAGATCCAAATAGTCACACAGCCTCCCCTCACGGCCAGCGAAAAGTGAATGCTGGTTCAGCTCCACCCACCTCCAAACACTTCTGTACACTTTGCTTCCGCTTCGCTGGGGGGAGGGTTTTTAATGTTGGTTTCTTAAAGCTGTAGAGGCTTAATAAGATGCAGAGCAGCAGCATCAGCCAGCAGCTGTACGATCCGTCAAGAAGTGTAAAACACTTCCGTACACTTCCAATTCATGTTCAGAAACTGACCACTTTGGAAAACCACCACTTGATGTAATTTGACGTCTTCCCAAAAGACCACAGTCTTCATGCCTTGCTCAACATGTCCTTGGTCTGCACCTACCTTTCCTGTCCCTCTATGGCTGACCTCCCTTGGCCCTCTTTCAACTCACACCTGTGAGGCTAAGAACACTCTCCTTTTCTCCTCACATCTCAGACGTCTCTAAGAAGTCAAACTACCAACTGCACCTTCTCAGAGGTATTCCTCCTTTCCTCAACTTCCCCCAGAAGCTCACTGTCTCTAGAGCTGTAGTTCTCTCTAGGCTCAACTACTGCAACAGCCTCTTTCTAAATCTGCCTGCTTCTACTCTCCGCCCTCTGCAACTCATCCAGAACAGGACTGCAAAACTTGTCCTTGGCCTCAAGCGCAGGGATATTATCTCTCCAGCCCTGAAATCTCTTTATTGGCTGCCAGTGGCTGCAAGGATCAAATTCAAGACCCTCTGCATTGTCCACAAGGCCTTCTGGGGCCTGGGGCCTCAATACCTCCAACTCTCTCTTCGGAAATATCTTCCTATTCGAGCTCTTCGCTCCTCCACCTCCAACTCCTGCAGGGTCTGTTGCTTCTCCAAGCAACAAGTTGGTAGTAGATCTTTCTTCGAGCTGGGGCCTCCCTCTGGAACAGCCTCCCTGCCTCTCTGAAACTTGAACAGAACCATCTCTGGATGCGGAAGCACCTCAAGACCCTTCCTCTCTGCTTCTGCCTGCTCTCTTCCTCTCCCCTGCTGATCTCCTGTCTGATACTGTACTGGTCACCTGGCTACCCTCTGAATTCGGGCCCAGGTCTTTGCCTGCCAGTTCCTTCCCGGCACTGCCTCTTGGTAACCCTTGCACTTGACTCTGTTTCTGCAACGCTACAGTCTGCTTACCTGCACTTTTTGGACACCCGCTGTCTGCACTTAACCCTTGCACTTGCAACCAGCTGCCGCACTACTTGTTGTTTTTGATGCCGTGTATGCACTTGCCCTTCCTCACCCGCCCATGGCACTTTTCCCCTCCTCTCTCCCCTGCACTTGCGTGATCTCAATGTCACTTGGCCTAGTAAGATCGTTATCTTTGTCCTCCCTCTGTCCCCCTGCCTTGCCTCGTCGCGCCATGAAACACTTGTGTATAGGCATGTTTTAAATGCCATATCATATCAAAGCCTATGTCGGTGGCTGACACACCCCACTGTTATTTTTTTGTGCCTGGGTCTGGGTCATGACGCTAAAGAATAAGTCTCTAACCAATCTATGCACCCTAAGAGATATGGGAGTGCGTTGCTAAGGTCTTCGCCCCTTTGAAAAAGAGCAGTTAAACCCAAGCTATGTCTCTGAATCCATCAGAGTGGACGAATACCACCTCCAACCGCTCATCCTTGCAGATCATTTCCCAGGCATAGTGTCACCCTTCCTCAGGCACTCCCCAAAACCCAAAAAAGCCATATGTTTGGCATGACTTACACAATGCAAAGCATTACTGTTGGGGAGATTTGCCCTTTTATACATGTCCCCACTTCTTTCTTTAAGCCAAATAGCACTACTGCTGGACTTTCTGGATGTTTTATTGAATTTGAAGGTGAGAGTTGGTTTTCAACCTCACTCCCTCACTGTGTTCCTTTTTATTTTGGGGGCATTGGTTCACCTTTTTGTAGTACCAGTGCTTCTTAGTTCTTGCATCTGTGATTTTCCTATGGCAGCACCACCCATCTTATGTGAAGGGCTGTCGGGGGCCCTTAAGGGACCCCTTCTGTTTACCATGTCAAGTAAACTGTGTAGCCCATGTGCCTAACCAATGAAGGAGATGACACCCCCTTTTTGCCATATTTATTTTTCCCATTGCAGCAAAGCCATCTTCCAGGGAGTGCTGTGGAGACTGTTAGGAAAGATTTTCTTTTTGCCACTTTGCTCCCCTAGACTTCTGGGACACCCTTTCTTTTTGCTCCTGTTCTGAATATTTGGAGGAAAGTAAAGTTATTCTGATTTACTTTCGTTGTCTTTTTGCTCATTTTTACAGGGAAACTGATAGTTCATAACACTGAGTAGTGAAACTGTCTCACTTTGTGAAATTCTTGTATTATTACAATTCCACACATCACCCTAAAGTGAAGTGCGGTTAGGTTAATTTAAACCTCTTCTATATTTGCTTTTTGGTTATTTTTACAATGTGCCTAGGACAAACTGGTGGCAGCGGATATTATTCTACTATGTTTTATACTTTGTACTCTTGCACTTTTGCATTTTTCGCAAAGGGCTACTAAAGGTGGCTAGCACCCTAAAATGGCCATGCTACAAGGTTTTCACTTATCCTTTGGCCGTATCTTTGTCTTTGTTCCTGACTTTTCAAGTCATGAAGTGTTGTTGTATATGGAATGCCCTTTCCTGGGGAAATGGCTGCTTTTTGTTAAGAGAGATTTCCGAAATCAGCCATGGTGGGAGGATTTTGGGAGGCTACCTTACTATGGTGGACTGAGAGGTTAGCCAAAAGCAATCAAGCCAAGATAGCAGAGCAGCATGGCTTAATCTCAGGAACAATGTGAGTGGTCTAGGGCTACAATATATCCACACACAGGAACACCAATAATTCCAGTTAGACGGGTAAGTATGAAAATATAATAGTTTATTAGGCCTTTAAAATACACACTAAGCAAGTAAAACCTTAAGTAAAATATTGTCGCACAAACCCTTACAAAACAGATATATACATTCACCATTAAGAGAAATAGATTAACATTTTTTTCAATGAACTCGTATGCTTTAGAAATAGAAAGATTACTTTGGATAATCATAGAACAGTTTCCCTAGCTTTTATAAAGTCCATCAGTAAGATGGTTTGCGGCTTTGTGCCCAAATGTCACCAGTTTCAAAGAAGATACTTTTCAGGTTGGTTTATAAATAGATTGTTGGTGACAGTGGTTATAATAAATAAAAGTCAAAAAGTTAGTTAAAATTCAGTAAAGTAGAATCGCTCAATTCCAGTCCTTCGGATAGTACTAGGAAGAGATTCTTGACCAGACCGCCACTGACCAGAGTCAGGAAAGAGGTGTTTAGGGACCTGACTTTCCACCCATATAACCCTATGGAAAACAGGGGAGAAAGGAGCAGGTATGTAAACTTACACCCTGACTCCGATTCTGCCAGAAACCATGCTTTTGCGACAAAATCGATTGGGGACACAATCATCTGTGCTTGGTCCCGTCAAGGAGGGCCTAGGGGTCGTGGATGAAGATCTCACTTTCAGCTTTGGGGATTTATTTTCAGTATGTCACAGTGCATAGGAATGTGTTCTAAACAGCTTCCATTAGAACACCTGCATGTTAAGCAGAAACCTGTGCAGTTCCCTCTGGGACCACTGCAAAAGATTTAAGATTACAGGTGTTGGCAGTAAACCCACTTGGTAGCAGTCCGCACCACACAGATTCACTGTGGTAGCTGTGGCTGAGCAGTCAGACTTCCCTCAAGAAGAGTTAGGCAGTATATAGAGGATACAGGATAGGTACAGAGGCACAGTACAAGCAAACACTGACCAGAGCTAGGTGTAAAAGTATATACTTATTTATTTTAAGGGCACACTCATAAATTACACTAGCACAGTAAAAGGTAAGTAAGTCAAAACACAGTCACTATTACTTATATGTACATCCCTAGTCATTTGTTGGACAAGTCTAAGTTAACACCACTTATTTCCAAACAGAGGTGAGCGCTTAACGTCAGATGGCACTCCAACAAGTTATTAGAAAAGGGAGGGAAAAAGCAGAAGTAATGAAAGCAGCAAGGTAAAACACTTTCCACATAAGGTTAGCAAAGGCAGTCAACTGTGGAACAAGGAGAATTGGTTCGTGGCCCGCTTTAGAGAGAGCCAGGCGAAAATATGCCCAAGATCACACAATGTCACAAGTCTTTGCAGGTGAGTAGAAAAGGTTTTACTGAGTTTAGAAAGAGTTTAGTTAGGGTGTCCCAGGCTTACCCAGGGTCGAGAGCCGAGGGCTAAATCTACCCCGTACAATCGGTGGCAAGGGAAGCCGGGCGGAACACAGTACCTTTTAAAAGTGGAAAGGATCCCCCAGCGGTGGTAGTTGTTCCTGGTAGTGGGTGCAAGTTGCGACGTCGTCCAGGGGAAGAGGTGATCTCGACGTGGAGGAAAGCTGCAGGTCGTTGCACTACCAGGGATGAGACCAGCCGTGGAGTTTTCCGGCCACAAAGGAGTTTACCCCTTTTTCGCGGTTGAGGTAAAAAGTGGTATCCCGGTTGCCGGGGTGCATGGCACAGGCAAGGCGGCCACGAGATGCTTCGGGACGGCGAAAAAGAAGGCAGCAACTGGTTGTCCCCACCAGTTAAGGGAAGGAGACTCTCCGGCGGGAGATCTCCTCTGTCGTCGGAAAAAGTGGTGAGACGGTTTCGCAGGGCTTCACCGGTGGTGTCGTCTGGGCAGGTCGTCTCGGCTTCTCCCTCTTCGGCTTCTTAGGTCCTGTGGCGACTTCTCAAGAACCAGTCCCAAAAACCCTGCTTTTATGCAGCAAACCCCCATTCATACAGCCTAGCTGTCACTCAAACATGCTAAGTGCTGAGCGGGGTGGCTCACCACTTGGGCCAATCACACCAGAGTGCGACATGAGTTGGCAAGGCAACTCAGTCCAGGGTGCCTAAACCCCCTCCCACACCCCCTGTGGTACCCAGACAGAATGGCACCACTGTGGAGGGCTTCTGTGCAGAAGCCCGCCAAAAGTGGAACAAAGGCTCAACTCGGGTTCAGGGTTACTGAAGTGAATCTAGACGCCATTTTGGCAGCGAGTTCTGGCAAAAAAATCCCAACCGGTGAATTTATATTAAATAAATAAACCGGCGGTATCTTTAACATTGCACCAAAAAGTGGTGCATTAAAAACAATGGGAAATCCCATTGGGAAATATTCTGGTGGAATATTTCCGTGGTATCCACTGCCACCAGCCAGAACTCGGCGAGGGGGGACGGGACAGTACCCCCTCAACAACAGACCCAGGGGCAATCTAATTGCCCCTACCAGTATTTCCACAGTAAGATGGTTTGTACTGGTTAAGTTCCTAAGTTAAGACTAGTAAAGTCGATGGTGACTTTACAGACCCAGGGAGACAGTAGTCAGTCCCAGGGTGTGGAGTCTGTTTGGGGGTCTCTATGACACCCCTGTGTTACTGCACTGAGGGTGCTGTGTAACACACATTCAAAAACCTATGATAGCCTATGGGGAAAAAATACCCCCTAGCACATAGCAAGTCACAGTAACACTCTCAAATCATGTCCAAGAGTGAGGGTAAAAGAGTCTCACTCTTGGCAGGAGAAAAAAATAAACCCCAAAAATCCAGCAAAGCTGCTGGGGGACTCACTAGGTTAGGAAATTCTGCCTAAACAGAGAATTCTCCCTAAAACTGAACTAGGAAAGATGAAGACTTCGGCTGGACCAACCCCTCATGACATCTCGCATGGTTGAAGCAGTAATGCAACGGGACTAGCCACAGGGGGGCATCAAAAGGCAATCTTCAGAGGATGAACACAGGAGCAGACACCAGCACAGCTTCCGTTCATGCAAGAAGCCAGAAAAAAAAATGAAGCCTGAAAATGCAGGGGCAGGCATCTTGTTCTATAAGCTGAAGGTCCTCACGTTCCAAGGATGCACTCATAAAACAGTGACTGCTGCAGCTAGGTAGCCCAGGAGAGAGCTGGTAAGTCCACCTGTTAGTCGAGGGACACTTCTGAATACTCCGAAGGAACAGATTCTCCAGTAGGGGTCAAGAATGGTTGTTCCCACCAGTCGAGGGGTATTTTTGAGACCAGGCAGAAAAGCTGGCCTTCACAGAGACTTCACTGGAGTTGGTTCTGGACAGCTGCAAGGGTTGTCTGTGACTCGTCAACTGGCTGCTCTTCTTCGTAGAGGACCTGGTTACAACGATCTGTAAAATGGCTGCAGGATTCCCCTTTTTATCAAGCTGCTTGGGCAGGCATTACCGATGGTAAGGATATGCACCATTCAAACTGGCAGTGGCTATCCAGTCATAGATACCACATCTGCTCAGCAATAGACATTCAGTCGTCAGGATGTGTACAGGGACCAGACAGTCCCAACCCCCACATAGACTTGCACACATACCGTTGCTTTGCCTGTGAAAGCGGCAGCTTTACCCGGGAAAAGGCATTCCATATACGGCATTTACTGTCCTAAAACGCCAGGAAAAAGGCCAAAGACCAATATGGCCAAAGGACACTAGCAAACCTCATGGCATGGCCATCTTTGGGTGCTAGCCACCCTTAGAAGCCCTTTGTGGTACATTCAAAAGTACATGAGGAAAATTACCAAAACATGGTATAAAAACTGCTGCCACCAGTTTGTTGTAGGCACATTGGAAACATAACCAAAAAGCTATTACAGAAAAAGTTATAAGGATCCAAAGTATGTTAACTGCACTTCAATTTAAGGTGCTTTGTCCAATTGTAACAATACAATACGGCAGCACGAAAAAGACGAGACTTGGAACAGAGCAGACGAGGAATGTCCTGTCTGGTAGGCTTTGTGGAGCTACGTTAAGAACACAGAAGCAGGCTCACCTCTGTTGTCATCAATGATGGTGTTCTAAGTGCACACATGACAGTAGGACTGTGATCAACCCAAACTTGACAGGCAACCTAGATATGGATGCAACTTGGAATTAATCAAGATTGGGATGCACCCCTGTAGAATTAAATTGTATTGTCCTGATGATGGCTGGTCTGTGTAATCCAGGCAGACTGGATAGCCGAAACTCTGGTCTACGATAGTTGAATCCAATTGAAGTTTCATTATGTGACAGTATTTTTAAGTCTGAAAGGCCTAATTTGTATCAAAAATTAAATGGTTGCAGGCCATCGAGAAAGCAATGGTACATTTTTTTGTCAATGGATTTTTGCACTTGAGGTCCATTTATTGACCCCCTCTGTGATGTTCTAATCTACTATTGTTTTTATGCAGTGTTGCCGGAATGATTGGTATGGTGTGATTGTGTGACGTGAGGTTGACAGTGTATTGCATATGCATTTTAGCATTGTATCACTAGTTTAAAATATTGGTGAGTTGTGTATTATAAAGATGAATTACAAATGAGCACGTTTATGAATAAATGATGTATAAAATATGTTTAACTTTGTTGACAAAGTAATTTCTTATGGAAATATGTGCAAAAAGCTACAAGGGTTGTTTTCTTGTGACTGATTTTAAGAGAGAGAGTCTCTCAGTACTGATAGTCATTTGGACTGATCAGTTTCCCCATAAGAACAAGCAAAAGGTCAAGGGGGAAGTAAAGCAGAAAGCTGTACTTTGCACCGAAAAGTCAAGACGTGGGGGTAAACAAAGCCAAAAGAAAAGGTTATCCAATGGAAGGAAAGCAGCTAAAAGAAAATCTTTCCTAACAATTGTTAACAGCGTTTAGAACTCTGTGATCTACACAGAACCTCAAATTAGAAGTTACCTGCCTTTGGCACCAAAATCTCTGGGCTGGATCATGGACTACTAGCAGCATCCATCACTGCAATATCCAACATCTTGCTGACCTATGGCTTATGTGGGCTCTCACCTATTCTGACATTCTGTAACTTATTGACTTGGTAGGCACACTTTCTACAGTATTCATATAATGCTGGCACCAAGGTGACAGTTCTGGAGTCAGGGAAAACAAGGAGGCAAACTGTTAATGCTAAGTTAGGACCTCTTCATCCTGTTACAGGCTCAATTGTGGCAATTTGGCACCCTCAATGGAGCCGTCATATGGGATACTTTGGAACACATCATGGAGAGAGGCTCAGCTTCCTCTTCTTACTTGCCAAAAGCAATGTTCCCCTTTCCATCTAGGGATTTACGCCTTCATTCTATTAATGTGTTAGGTAGATTTTCATTTTTATGTAAAATCCCCTTCATATGAGTCCCCCAGCAATTTCTGCTGGACTATGGGATTGTTGGTCTGTTCCCCGGAGTGAGTGGGAACCATTTTCCACACTCACTCTTTCTTTTACTCGATCTTTGGGATACTTTTGTATTTCTTTTTATACCGTTTTCTTGGAGTTATGTTTTCCTCAAAGTTTTTTGGCATCTCAGACTTTTCTGTGCAGCAGTGTTTGTGGGAGCCCTTTGTATTGTCTGTTACAGGGGAATATTTTTATCATTCCTACCTTTTTCTATTGTGCGATCAGCACACCCCACCTTATGGGGAGTACTCGGGGGCTACACAGTATCCCCATTCTCACTGCTCCTGTAATGTTATGGTTACAGTAACAAGCTAATCCGAATGGCAGTGGTTTTATCGTACCTACTTTTGTGCGATTTCTACTCCCGGGCTATACTCACAGCCGCGATAGTGCACAAAAGGGTCACCATTGACCCAAAATGGTGACAGTGTTCTTTTTGTCTCTAATTCAAGATTGCTTGTCAAACATGCTGTGTGAAAATGTCTTAACTGTTCCAGGGAGGTGTTAAATAAAAGGAGTCGGAACAAAAGGATGAATCATCTTTGTTAAAGACACACGCCTCTAAGCGCTGCCGAGCAGGTCTCTTAGTAGTGACTTAGTATCTGCTAGTAAAGCAGCCGTTTCTTCCTGATCGCCCACCTCACCGGCAGCAAAATCTTCTCCTTCCCTTTGCTTTGGGTAGGTGGGTTGTTGTGCTAACTCATCTCCCCGCCCTCATTTTGCCATTAACCTCATTAGTGCCAAGGACAAGGTATCTCGTCCTTGGGATTACCTCCCTGTTGCCGAGATACCTCGTCCTTTTCGGCACTCTGTTTTGTGCGATCCCTGCACAGCAGGGTCCCTCTTCACTCCCGGGGGTTGGATTACCTTCAATTTCACGTCGGTGTGCGTGACGCACGCCTACATGAAATTGAAACTAAATTCACTGCGGCAGCCATTTTCGCTCGATCCGTGACCAGCAATCCTACTGGACCACCAGGGACGTGTTAGCAGCGCGGGGGAGGGGGGGCTGCTTACCAGGCAAGCTACCCCCTCCCTCCCGAGGCACCAAAGCATGGGAGGCACATACATAGAGACCTCTGGGGGCAGATGGGTGATCATCTGCCCCCAGGGGTGGGGATATTTTCAAGCAAAAAAGATATTTGAAAATGAAATGGGGAGGGGGTTTGGGGCCCACTAGCCACCAGGGATTTTTTGTAGGACATGAAAGGTTGGTGGCCCTCTCCCTCCCACCCGAAGTCGAGGGGGGATCAGTACATGAGGTGGCCCCCCCATCCAATTTTGGGGGGGCACCAGGAAAGTGTGGGCAGGCCCCCCAAAGGATGGGGCCTGCAGTTTAGCCCCCCCCCCCTGGGGCAGATGGGTGCCCATTTGCCCCCATCTGCCCCTAGGGAATGGGCGGAAAAAAAGAAAAAATATCTTAGTTGGTTTTGGGAGGAGTGACACCCCCCGCCCCCCACTAGACCACCAGGGATTTTTTTTATGGATAGGGCCACCACAAAATGTCAGACATGCCCTCCTTTGGGTGGGGCAGTAGGTTTTGGGCACCCTGGGGGCAGAATGGCGCACTATTGTGCCCTTCTGCGCCATGGGGAGTTGGGTAAATAAACGAAAAAAGTGAAAATGGTAAACAGCATTTTAGGGGGGGGGCTGTGGGGCACCCCAAACTGGCGGGGAATTTTGTAATGGAAGGGGTGGCGGCCCTCTCCTCCACCCCCCACGATGGAGTGGGGGGCCATGTCATGCAGCCCTCACTGGGGGCAGATATCTGCTCCTAGGAAGGGACACCTGGCCCCAGGGAGGAGTGCATGACAGCCCCCCCCTTTTCAGTCCCCAAGAAAGGCTACATAAGATGGTCCGTCCTTCCAATTGGGGTGAGGGTGGAGAGGTGCACCCCCCTTTACATTACAAAACTTCCTGGGTGGTTTACGGTGCCCCTCAGCCTCTCCTAAAGTGCAGGCTACCATTTTCAATTGTTTTCTTTGTTTACCAAACTTCCCTTGGTGCAGATGGGCACATTGGTGTGCCAATCTGCCCCCAGGGTGCCTAAACCTTACTGCCCCACCCACTGGGGGGCCTGTCACACAATTATTGGGGGCCCTCTCCCCCCCCCACCCCAAATGTAGGGGGGTTTACCTCATACAGCCGTTTGTAGAAGGCCCAGCGAGGCCTGCATGAGGTGCCCCCGCCACCCTTTTGCTGGCTTCGACACCCTAGGCCCAAATCTGTAGGTTGCCCACATGAACAAAATGTGCTGTGCCGAAAGGCTTGGGGTTACCGGTCGGTTACCCTTTTCCTTTTGCGCCCCCGGTAGGTGCACCCACACATGTGAGGTACCGTTTTCATCGGGAAACGTGTGGAGACGTGGGAAGGTAGGCCATGTGTTGGCAGTGTGTTTAGGTGGGTGGCCAGAGCGAAATGTCTGAGAATTGTCTCAATTTCCAGCCAATTTCAGAGACATTTCCCTGTGTCCACTCACCGAAACACGTCGCCAACAACAGATGTCATACCTTCTCGCGTTACCACAGGTGTCCCGATGAAAACTGTACCTCACATGTGTGGGTGCACCTACCGGAGCACACAAGGAAAAGGGTAACCCACTGATAACCCCAAGCCTTTCGTCACAGCACATTTTGTTCATGTGGGCAACCTACAGATTTGGGCATAGGTGGTCGAAGCCAATAAGGAAAACGGGGAACCCCATGCATTTCCCAAAAGAGGACACCTGTGGGAAAGGTCTGACTTGCGTGAAGCGGCCCAGAATTTATTACCCAGAACCCCGTACAAAGTGAACATTGGGTTTTTTCCCCCATCAAATATCACACTTTGTCGGGGATTGTGGCTAATAAAAACTGGGGCAATTTGCGCAAGGCAGACCTCTGTGGATTCCCACGGGTGTCCTCTTTTGGCAAATGCACGGGGTTCCCTGTTTTCCTTGCTGGCTTGAGGCCATTTAATTTCTCATTTAAGACTCTTTTCCTCCCACTCTTAGGCATGATTTGTGTGCTTATGGGCTATGGGGTTTTTACTCCATAGGGCATCATCTGTTTTTGTGTATGTGTTACACAGCACCCTCAGTGCAGTTACACAGGGGTGTCATAGTGACCCCCAAACATAGACTCCATACCCTGGGACTGACTACTGTCTCCCAGGGCATGTAAAGTCACCATTGACTTTACTAGTTCCAAATTGTGAACAGAACCAGTACAAACCATCATATTGTGGAAGTACTGGAAGGGGTTAATTCGATTGCCCCTGGGTCTGTTTTCGAGGGGGCTCTGTGCAGTCCCACCTTGTCGAGTTTCTGGCTGGTGGCAGTGGTTACCACGCAAAATATTCCACCAGAATATTTCCTATGGGATTGTCCCATTGATTTTAAACGCACCACTTTTTGGTGCAATGTTAAAGATACCGCTGGTTTATTTATTCAATATTAAATCAACGGTTGGGTCTTTTTGCCAGAACTCTCTTCTAAAATGCCGTTCGTGTCCGTCTCTGTAACTCTAACCAGGGTCGAGCCCTTGTTCCACTTGTTGGCGGGGCTTCTCCACAGAAGCCCTCCAAATGGTGCCACTCTGTCTGGGTTCCAAAGGATGTGTGGGGAGGGGAATTGGCACCCTGGACTGCGTTGCCTTAGCAACCCTAGTCGCACTCTATTCTGATTGGCCCAGTGGTGAGCCGCCCGGCTCACCACTTAGCATGTGTGAGTGACAGCTAGGCTGTTGAATGGGGTTTTTTCTGCATAAAAGCAGGGCCTTTGGGACTGGAACTTCAGAAGTCGCCACAGGACCTAAGAATCCAAAGAGGAAAGAAGCTGATCCATCTGCAACGACGACACCACCGGTGGAGCCCTGCTGCAACGAACTTGCCACTTTCCCAACGACAAGAGAAGATCTTCTGCTGGACGAGTCTTCTTTCTTTGAGCTGATGGGATCAACCAGTTCGCCCCTTTAGCCTTCCAAAGACATCTCTTGGTCGAATCGCCCGTACCATGCACCCCAGTGGCCAGATAGCCAAGCTTCACCACTTTGACTGCAAATAAAAGGAATGCACCTTTTGCCCGACAAACCCAGCGGCTGGCTTCATCCCTGTGCAGTGCATAGACTCCAAGTTTCCTCCGACGAAATCCTCTCTTCCCCTGGTCGAAACAACTAACTGCAACCACTGCCATGAACAACTGCCACAGCTGGAGCGTCCTCTCTCTTTAAGGTACTGTGTCCTGCCTGGCCTCCATTTCTTCGGTTTGCCCAAGGTTATCCCTTAAATCCTTGGCTTTCCAACTGGGTTGGCCCCAGACCTTCTAACATTACTTATTGAATCACCCCAACATCTTTTGAACATTCTGCAAAGACTTTTAGTGCATTTTAAACTGTGTGATCTTGGGCACATTTTGCTTTGCTCCATTTAAAGTGGGCCTGGCCTATGAACTTTATGGTGTATACTGCCTTTATTCCTTCGCTTTGAATTTTGCTCTGCCTTTTTCTCTCCCTTTAACTTCACTATTGGAGTGCCATCTAGGTTACGCGCTCACATCTGTTTTAACAAATAGTGGTGCTTTAACTCTGACTTGTCTAATAGTTATCATGGGAGGTGTGTATACTTTACTTGACTGTATTTTAACTTGCTTTTGATTTAGAGTGCTAGTGTATTTCCTAATTTGTGTTTTAAATAAATAATTATATACTTTTGATACAAAGCTCTGGTCAGTGTTTGTTGGCTCTACTGTGTTTTTAGCCCAATTGTGTATACTCTATATACTGCCCTACTCTTCGAGAGAGGTCTGACTGCTCAGCCACAGTTAGCAGGTAAATCTGGGTGGTGCAGACTGCTACCAATTGGGTTTACTGCTTACTCCTGTAGTCTCAATCTTTTTGCAGTGTTCCCTAAGGGAACTGCACAGGATTCTGACTAACACTTAGCGTAGCATGTTTCCTAACAGGAACAATCCTAAAGTATTAAATTACAAACAGAGGCCCCTCTAGGAAATTAATTACATCTACTAAGATAGTATGGTAGAGTACTGAAGCCAGAAACCTTCGCGTCATCTTCGACTGCTCTTTCTCCTTCCTCCATCGCACTCAGGACATTGCCAAGAATTCCCACTTTCAGCTCTTCCTTCTCAAAGGAATTCTCCCTTTTCTCACTTTCCACCAGAAGCTCAATGTTACCCGAGCCCTAGTTCTCTCTAGGCTTGACTACTGCAATAGCCTCCTCCTGAATCTACCTTCTTCCACTCTGCAATCCATCCAGCTAATCCAGAATAGGGCAGCAAGACTTATCCTTGGCCTTAAGCCCAGAGACTGCACCTCTACTGCCCTAATAAGTCTTCACTGGCTCCTGGTTGCTGCACGTATTACATTAAAATCGCTCTGCATCATCCACAAGGCTATCTGGGCCTGGGGACCACAATAGCTTCAACTTTATCTTATTAAATACTCTCCCTCCAGACCTCTACTTTCCTCGGGCACCAACTCTTTGTATGTAAAGCTTTTGGGAAAAAAAAGGGCAGGAGGTCGATCTCTTTCCTCAGGTGGCTCCCTCTTATGAAACAGCCTCCCCCTCCTCCTTCGCCTTTAGCAAGACTTTCTTATTTATTTGTATTTGTAGAGCGCACTAGCAGCCCAAAGGCATCGAGGCACTGTTACAGGAAATTGTATGTAAGCTTGATTGAAGGGTTACATAGGACAACAAAAGGGTCTCTTGGTTGCGGATACATTGGTAATAAACAGAGGTGAGAGGACAGGTTTCATTATTAGCATATGATACATTACATGAAGGGGGGAGATCGTTCTTAAAGGGTGCTAGCATCCGGCTATAATATGGCGAGATGAGCAGATAGGTGCAGGTACAGAGTCAAACAATCAGACAAAGAGCCTTGTTTTAATAGCTTTGCGGAAGGCTAAATGAGAGTCAATCATCCAAAGGTGTGTGGGAAGAGCATTCCAGTTTGAGGCGGCCATAGTAGGGAAGCTGGTGCCACCGGCACAGACTCTCCGTGTCTTGGTTGTGACTATCCGTGTCTTAAATTCTGTAAGATCCTCAAGAGATTCCTCTTTACCTCCTCCTTCCCATCTTCTCTCCTCTGCTATTCTCACATTTGCTGTGATTGGTTTCCTGGGCCCTTATGCATCCTTGGGGACCCTGACTACCTACACCCAATCGCCCCAGCTTCTGTCTACCCTCAGCACTTGCCTCCGCACACCCTCCGCCCTGGAGGCTCGCACATATAGCCAACACGGCTCCAGGCCGTGTGGCACTCGGCATACCATGCACTTCATCTGTTGCTCAGCCACGGACAGACATTCAACACCTACCCGCTCTGCCCTCTCCACACTTGCACATTCTGAGTACTCACAATGCATAGTAGGTTTGTCCTTTTTCCTTTTATCCCTCCACTGTTTTTTAGTTTGTTTTTTACTGTTTCACTCCCTTGTTCGCTCCCTTTGCCATGTGGGCGCTTTGAAACAGTATGTACTTGCTGTATAAGAGCCTAACACGCAAACAATAAATAAACTGTCAAACTCCTGTAACAATTGGATACGTCAGTGACTACCAACTAAGAAGTGACCCTTTGAAAGTATTGAAAAGTATATCTTTGTGTTGGTTTATCGTATTAAGTATTTAAAAGTGACTGTTAAAGTGCATTTCCAACTGGGTTCAGTGTACTTGCCTACAGCTCACATTTTCCTCTTAAGATAAGATGGACTGCTATGCCACTCTACCAAGGTCTTTGAGTAGTACAGACTATTACTAAGAGTTGGGGGGGGATTTACAACCCACATGGATAGCTTACTAAAGTCCTACCTCCAAGTGGGACTTTAGGAAAACTTTCTTTCTTTCCTTCTTTCTCTCTTTGGCCCCCTCGCTCTTTGGCCCCCTCGCTCTTTGCCCCCCCTCGCTCTTTGGCCCCCCTGCTCTTTGGGCCCCCCGCTCTTTGGGCCCCCCGCTCTTTGGGCCCCCCGCTCTTTGGGCCCCCCGCTCTTTGGGCCCCCCGCTCTTTGGGCCCCTCGCTCTTTGGGCCCCTCGCTCTTTGGGCCCCTCGCTCTTTGGGCCCCTCGCTCTTTGGGCCCCCTCGCTCTTTGGCCCCCCTGCTCTTTGGGCCCCCCGCTCTTTGGGCCCCCCGCTCTTTGGGCCCCCCTGCTCTTTGGCCCCCCCTGCTCTTTGGCCCCCCCTGCTCTTTGGCCCCCCTGCTCTTTGGCCCCCCTGCTCTTTGGCCCCCCTGCTCTTTGGCCCCCCTGCTCTTTGGCCCCCCTGCTCTTTGGCCCCCCTGCTCTTGGGGCCCCTCGCTCTTGGGGCCCCTCGCTCTTGGGGCCCCTCGCGCTCTTTCTCTCCCTCGCGCTCTTTCTCTCCCTCGCGCTCTTTCTCTCCCTCGCTCTCTTTCTCTCCCTCGCGCTCTTTCTCTCCCTCGCGCTCTTTCTCTCCCTCGCGCTCTTTCTCTCCCTCGCGCTCTTTCTCTCCCTCGCGCTCTTTCTCTCCCTCGCGCTCTTTCTCTCCCTCGCGCTCTTTCGCTCCCTCGCGCTCTTTCGCTCCCTCGCGCTCTTTCGCTCCCTCGCGCTCTTTCGCTCCCTCGCGCTCTTTCGCTCCCTCGCGCTCTTTCGCTCCCTCGCGCTCTTTCGCTCCCTCGCGCTCTTTCGCTCCCTCGCGCTCTTTCGCTCCCTCGCGCTCTTTCGCTCCCTCGCGCTCTTTCGCTCCCTCGCGCTCTTTCGCTCCCTCGCGCTCTTTCGCTCCCTCGCGCTCTTTCGCTCCCTCGCGCTCTTTCGCTCCCTCGCGCTCTTTCGCTCCCTCGCGCTCTTTCGCTCCCTCGCGCTCTTTCGCTCCCTCGCGCTCTTTCGCTCCCTCGCGCTCTTTCGCTCCCTCGCGCTCTTTCGCTCCCTCGCGCTCTTTCGCTCCCTCGCGCTCTTTCGCTCCCTCGCGCTCTTTCGCTCCCTCGCGCTCTTTCGCTCCCTCGCGCTCTTTCGCTCCCTCGCGCTCTTTCGCTCCCTCGCGCTCTTTCGCTCCCTCGCGCTCTTTCGCTCCCTCGCGCTCTTTCGCTCCCTCGCGCTCTTTCGCTCCCTCGCGCTTTCTCTCTCCCTCGCTCTTTCTCTCTCCCTCGCTCTTTCTCTCTCCCTCGCTCTTTCTCTCTCCCTCGCTCTTTCTCTCTCCCTCGCTCTTTCTCTCTCCCTCGCTCTTTCTTTCTCCCTCGCTCTCTTTTTCTCCCTCCCTTACTCTCCCCCTTTCTCGCTCTCTCCCTTTTTCTCCCTCCCTTACTCTCCCCCTTTCTCGCTCTCTCCCTTTCTCTTTTGCTCTCTCTCTTTCTCTCTTTCTCTCTCTTTCTCTCTCTTTCTCTCTCTTTCTCTCTCTTTCTCTCTCTTTCTCTCTCTTTCTCTCTCTTTCTCTCTCTTTCTCTCTCTTTCTCTCTCTTTCTCTTTCTTTCTCTCTCTTTCTCTCCTTTCTCTCTCTTTCTCTCCTTTCTCTCTCTCTCTCTCTCTCTCTCCCTTTCTCTTTTGCTCAGGAAAGTGATTTCCATATAAGGCATTTTATGACCAGAGCTGGCGGGAAGAAAGTCAATGAACAAGTGAAAGACTTTGAGGCATGGCCATTTTAGGGTGCTACCCACCTTTTAGTAGCCTTTCTCAGTAAATGCAAAAGTGCACGAGTAAAGAGTGAAAACTGTAAAAATATTACAGCTGCCACCAACTTGTCTTAGACGCATGTAAACATAACCAAATAGCTTATAAGTATCCTAACTGCACTTCGCTAAGGTGATATGTGCAATTGAAACAATATGATAATACGTAAAGGGAGACAGTTTCTCACTACTGATAGTCTGTTTCCCCATAAGAATGAGCAAAACAGGCAAGGGGAAGTAAAGCAAAAAGCTTTACTTTCCTCCAAAATGTCAGGACAGGATTCAGAACAAAAAAAAGGAAAGGGTGTCCCATAGAAACCTAAGGAGAGAAAGATACAAAAAAATACTTTAGAGCATTCAGTATATACTATGTGAATAGTTGTATTGTGTGAGACTATTTGTACTTTGGTACCAACCATTTCTCCTCCTAAGAGTGAAGCCAGACTACTGTCACGTTACCATTGAGAGTTTGGACAAACTTGGTTGTCACTCGATTTACATGATACAGGTTTGGTTTTCTTAAAACTCTCATCAGATGGCTTCAGAAAAATATTCCCAACGCCATGCATTAACTCAGCGAAAGGTGGTGTGGGAGTTACTCCCCCTGAGCTGGTAAGAAATGTATCTCTGGTTCTGGGCTCTGTAGTATGCCTCCTCCCTGCTGGCAGCCCAGCTGATTTGGATGCAGAACATTGTTTTGGATGCCCTGAGCAGGTGTTCATTCACCCCTCATAGTGAGAACTGCATCAGGAAGTTCTGTTAGAAATATCCTTCTCCATCTGAGGGGCACCTGAAGGAAGAACCCTTCAGATGGGCCTCTGTTGCCAATATGAACCATAAATGCAGTTTGTTCTGCTCCAGGGAATTGCCTCCTGATGCTGTTGTGGGTTACGCATTGATTGTAGAGTGGAACCTTGGTCTCCTCAGTATTTTCTTCTCCGACCTAGCTACCCCTCCCCATGGTCCGGCCATTCCATTTGTCCTCAGGCGGCTACAGCGGTACTTGATGGCCCTCTTCGTAAACACCTTGACCATCCATTATTTCCTGGATTTCTTTTCTTATCAATATGTCTTTCAGTTGTTTAGTGGTCCAGAGTTTCCTGGTGTAAGTGTTTGTTCCTCACTCTAATCCCTTCTGCTCTTGTTGTGCTTCTTTGAGAGTCTTTCTAAGATCAGAGATCTGTGGTAGGAAGGAATTTATTATAAAAACACTTCTTCCCTTACCTTTGGGTAATGTTCTTTCTGATGGATAAGTCGTTCCTTCCATAGATTCCTCATCGCCCTACAACCTGCTCCTCATTCAGAATTCTTGTAAGTTGCCGAAGTTATGCAGTTCCTCAGCATCTGAGAGTAGGAAAAACTGAGCAGAATTGAGGTCATGATATGATATGATAGGTTATTTATAACACGCTTAATACCCAGAGGTTTCTAAGCGCGGACCCGGGGATCAAACTTGTGTTGCTCTGTGTCGTCTTGCTTCGAAGGAGAGCACATTGCTGCTGAGCTATCCTCCCGAGATAGGAAGGCCATCTGGCACAATATGTAACACCCAATTCATTCTAACTGGAGTCAGGGGCTGTAAAGGCGGCAAGCACAAGTGTAGTGTACCTCAGGTGCAAATCTGGTTTTCGGACGCCGAACTTGCACCTAGAGGAGATTTCTAAGGTGGGTGGAAGAACTAATCATTCAGTAAAAACATTACAAAAGGGAAGTAAAGTGTTTGTTCATGATAGCAAATAATGCTTTTGTTGGACAAAAAGGTGTTTGCACTATTACTATCTCAGGGGTTGATGGAGACAAGCGTTTGCTTTTTCATTCCACATGTTTCACATCTATAATGGATTCTATTGGAGGGTGGAGAATGTTTGGTGATCACTTTAGCATGTATCCTCTGGAGTTACATCTTATAAAAGATGTGACTGATGAGCGGCACATTGGGGTTGGCTCAATCATGACTTCTGTTGACCTCATACTTTGTTCCATGTTGCAATTTTCATTTGGTGAGCGAGTGGAACAACCCCTTTCCTCTAAGACTAACCTAACTAAAATACTTTCACTGTCCTTAACTCCAAACCTTCTTCCTCTTTTCAGTTACCCTGGACTGCTGATCGTTCCTCAAAGCATTCATGACAACACAATTCAGAAGATTTCCCGCTGCTATCGGCAAAACCGCTTCCCAGTCATCTGTTGGCGGAACACTCGTACTAAAGCTGTCCTCCTTCGATCTGGGGGCTTACACGGCAAGGGAGTTGTGGGCCTTTTTAAGTCCCAGAATGCTCCTGCTACAGGTAAGACAATGATTGCATACCAATTGATGGATGTATCTTAAGCCTACATTTTCCAAAAGTGCTTTGGCAGCAATACATTTCCACTGGAATGTGTTGCTGTAAGTATAGTCAAGGATTCCAGATACTTGAACAATAGCAATGTGTTACCTGCATTTTGCTATCAACACTCGTGTTCTGTATGGACACATGTTATCCCAGCCTCATGTTTTGGTTCCAGGAAGATAATCATTTTTCTGTGAAATAATTTCTTCTCAGATTAAATTGTCTGGTTTTGAGCACTATCCCTAACCTAAAAGAGAATCTTCCTCTGTATGTGTGGATGACCGAACAATAGGCCTAGATTGCTGATGAAGACTCTTCCGTACTATTGAGGCAATCATGTTTCTTTAGTTGGATAATTTCTAGCTTCACATGTAATACTGCCTCCAAGTGGTGTGCAACTTAATGTTCTCATAAAGTTCTAAATAATTGGTGACGTGTTTTGAGACCCTCTGTGTGACGAAGTGCTGGGTACACAGCATGTATGGGGAAAATGAGCGAGTTTTGGGAACCAACAGGAATTGCCTGCTTTGCAGCGTGATCCCTAGAGGTAGAATATTGAAGATCCCTAGTCTACCTGCACTCCACTACCTTTTTGACAAAGTTGTGCCCTGCAACCCTACGCATGTGAAATTGTTGTAACGTTAAACTCTCCTGCAAATCTTTTACAATTAGCTCACAAGCCTGCTTGACCAAAAGAAATGTTCATCTCTGATGTAGAACTAGACGCTGGTGTTGGAGAGATTTTTCTTAGGACTTAATTCTAGGACCCTTCTGGAGGCTTATTAGTCATGGATCTTCTAGCAGGGGTAGAGACTAGTTGTTCCCACCTGTCTGTGTTGAGGCACGGACAAGGGTCTTCTTGAGATCAGGCAGAGGAGCACGGCTTCACCGGCAATTCATTTGAGTTGGTGCTGGTCAGCTGCAGGGGTCGTCCCCAAGTCGTCAACTGGCTGCTCTTCTTCATAGAGAACTTTGCTCCAACGATGATCTGTAGAGTGGCTGCAAGAGCCCTCCTTTTATCCCGTATTTGGGCTGGGAGCTTTTTCAGGTCCATCAATGGTAAGGATTTGCACCATTACAACTGGCAGTGGCTATTCAGTTATTGATGGCCACTGGCCAGAACATCTACCCAGCAACAGACATTCAGGCACCGGGATGTGTACTCACCAGACAGTTCCAGCCTCCACACCCAGGCTCACACACAAACCGCTCCTTTGCCCAAAAACTCAGCAGCTTTCCCAGGGAAACAGCATTTCACATGTGGCATTTCCTGACCCGAGAAGGCCAGAAGAGGGCCAAAGAACAATATAGCCAAAGACCGAGCAGCTCATGGCACGGCCATCTTGGGCTGCTAGCGAACTTTAGTAGCCCTGTGCAATAAACGCACGAGTAAGAAATACAAAACACAGTAGAATAATATCCTCTGCCACCAGCTCATCCTAGGCACTTTGTAATAGTAATCAAAAAGCCACTTAAGGGGGATGTGTGCAATTGGTAACAATAGAAGAAATTCACTAAGAAAGACAGTCTCTCACTATTGATAGTCTTATGACGAATCCTTTTTCCCATAAGAATGAGCAAAAAGACAAAGGATGTAAAGCAGAAAGCTGTACTTGACTTCAAAAGGTCAGATATGGAATCCAAACAAAAAATGTCTGTGGGAGGAAAGTATCAAAAAGAAAACAGCAGCTATGTGATTTACATTTGGCTGTACACTGTGTAGTATGTTACCCCATTGGTAACTGAAACAAAGTGACTTGCAGTGCATTTTGAAAATCCAATGTCCTTGCCCTTTTGTGCTCTTTGTTTGGGCCATGAGAAATAGCTTAAATGGCTGGTATGTCTACATGGGTGCTCAGATGGTGCTAAAATTGAGTTCCAAAATCAGCCCTTTGTGGGAAGATTTTGGGAGGCCATCCTATGTATTGTAAACAGGGAAGACACTGAGAGGTAAGCAAAAACCCCAATCAAGTTAAGGTAGGCGAGCAGTCAATGCTTAGTCTCGGGAAAAGTGTTAGTGGTCTAGGGCTACAATGAGTCCATACAGAGCAACACTAATTTGAATTAGAGAGTAAGTATATTAAAATGCAGTTCTTTATTAGGCTTTTAGTTACACACTAAGCATATAAAAAGCCTAGGCAAGTATTGCCCAAAATACCTTCTAAACCTATATACACGTTAACTACTACAAAAAGAGAATTGCATATGAATCAATTTCCAGTGCTTTACAGGTGAGTACTCCGATGCAAGGAAAAATAGGCAGAAATAGCCAGAATATGCACAAGCACAGCTTCCCTCTCGTCCAATCCTAAAATGTCATGGGGCCTTGCGTCCAAAAGTCACAAGTTCCAATATATTGCCTGTTCAGAAATGATGCAGTGGGTTGTGGAAAGTTTGTTAAATTGACAAGTTTTTACCCAAAGTCAGTTGAGTACCCCCACTCTATCCTATTCCCCAGGCAAGACCTGGGAAAGGATCCTTAACCCATATTCGCTGACCATAGGCCAGAGCAAGTTAGGCACAACACCTTTACACCTAATTTTACAATATGGAGGATAGGCGGGGACAGCAAAAATGTACGTCAACTTACCCCCCTGGTTCTGATTCTGCCAGATACCACTCAAGATCTTCCGGAATTTGTTGGGGACCCAATTTTAGGCCCTGGGATCCCGGGTGCAGATGTCATTAAGAGTCTGGGGTTGGTTGCTTTACTTAGCAAACTGTTCTGGTCAATTTCCAGAAGAAGGCCTCAAATGAAGAAAAGGTGAAGACATTGGCAGTGCAGACCCCTTCAAGACACCTCACGGGATTGAAGAAAGATTGTTCCAACAAACGTCACCACAGTCAGACGGTGACAGGCCTCTTACAGCAGCGAACACAGACGCAGACCCAGTACAGCTTTGCTTGGAGTGAGACGGCTGAGAATGCAGAAGAAGGCGACTTGTAGCATACGCTGAATATTTGCAAAATTCCAAGGCTCTGCTCTGGATGACAAACGCTGCAGAGTGACAGCGCAGGAGGGTGCTGTTCAGTCCACTCTGTTGTCCTGGGGCACTTCTGAAGGCTCCCAAGATACGGATCCTCGAGCAGGGGTTGAAACTGATTGTCCCACTGGTCCAAGGGTCGAAGCACTAACCAGGATCTTCTGAGATCTGGCAGAAGAGCAGAGCTTCACCGGGCCAATCACTGGAGTTGATGCTGGTCAGCTGCAGCAGTCATCCACTGGTCATCAGCAGGCTGCTCCCCTTTGTAGAAGTCTTGATTCCCACAATGATCTGATGAACAGTTGCAGAATCCCACCGTTCAGCCATGATTCAGGCTGTGAGGAAGCCCAAGGCCACCAATTGTAAGGATCTGCAACATTCAAACAGCCCAGTATTGTCCATTCCTGGACAACCACTGGTCATCACGTCCGTCCAGCAACAGACTATTGGGTGCCAGAGCATGGGGAATGGGACCAGACAGTCCCAGTCCCTTCCTCTGGCTCTCAAACACTCAAAGCCCACTTGCCTGCAGAAGCATCAGCTTTGCCCAGGAAAGGGGATTCCATATAAGGCAATGAAATATGAATTTTAATGTGATTCTATTTGAATTGTATTATGTCACTATATGATTAACATAAACTTTTCAATTGTATATGTGATATGGAAATTAATTAGGTGTACGGTTTGATAAACCATTTAATCGAAACATTTTTTAAAAAAAGGCATTTCGTTATCTGAAAAGGCATGATGAAGGCAAAAGAACAATATGACCAAAGAACAAGCGAATATCTCGTGGCAGGGCCATTACTGGTGCTAGTCATCTTTAGTAGCCATTTCCGGTAAGTGCAAGACTAAAATATCACAAAAACAGTAAAAATCACACAGCTGCCACTTGTTTTCGGCACATTGTCAGTGTAATCAATAAAGCATTATATAATTTGTAAGCGTACAACATATCCTAACTGCACTTCACTGTGAAGTGGTGTGTGCAATTGTACAAATAAAAGAACCCATAAAGGGAGACCTAGTTTCTCATTACTGACAGTCTTTGGGACTAAAGCAAAACAAAAGAGGCACTGGCTGAAAGGTTTTGAATAAATCTGAACCTCTGGCACTGCTCTGACCAACCCTCGAGACCATCTTTCTTTGCCTATCAAGCTATTAGAGAAAGGGGAAAGACCACACAGAAGGGGAAGTAAAGCAGAAGGCTTTATTGACCTCCAAAAAGTCAAGTCAAGGTTCACAACAAACAGAAATAATGGGGTTGCATTGAAAACTATAGAGACAAAGGTGAAAAAAGACAATCTTTCTTAAATTACCATATTTGACTAGCGGTATTACTTGCTTAGTGTGTATTTCAAAGGCCTAATAAATAATTGTATATTTTTGATCTTACCCGTCTAGCTTGAATTATTGTTGTTCTGTGTGGGCTCATTATAGCCTTGACCACTCGCAGCCCTCCTAAGAGTAAGCCTTGCCACTCTGCTACCTTACCTTGTGTGGGTTTGGCTAGTCCACAATGTCTCCATCTTTACCATAATACAGTTTCCTTGGTAAATTTTGGAAATGAATCTTAAAAAATTGATGGGGTGCATTACCAATTTCACATGCTCAGTTTTTGGCTTTCATACGCTCCAGCACAAGAGGAAGTAGATTCACGTGTTCCCACCCCCCGCCCCCCCTTCCTAGACATCTGGCTCGTTAAGGCCAGATTCCCCGAGCAAGTGATTTCCCTTCTACACCGCACAGGCCACCTCGTACAGAGTTTGGGCTTCTCCCGCAAAATCAAAAAGGCTGACAACCCCTTCTCAGACATTCCATTTCATCAAGTCCTTATTGGATACTTGCTGAGAGAAGTCTTCCCCCCAAAGACAGAGGGTACAAACTATCTTGTAGATGGTCAAACATTTCCAGAACTCTGAGCAACTGCTAACCCTAGCTTTTCTTGCCTTCTGGATTTGATGGTGCCTGCATTTTTCTGGTGCCACAGGCTCAACTTTGGATGAGATCACTCCAGTGGGTGCTTTGATCGCAATGGTCCTATTTTTCAGGCAGCATGGCAGATCGACTTTGTGTATTAACTTGAGTGCCACAGGACCTGTCATGGTAGGTCAAAAGAGACAACTTTAAGACATGGCAACCCTTCTGACAACCTATGCCAGAGGAGATGGTGCTGACAGATACTTTCCTAAAAGACTGGTGTGTTCACCTGCGGGATCTCTGGGTGTGCATGACTTAGCCCTTGCCAGAAGCCAAGTTGCACATCAACCTGTATGTGGTGCGAGCAATCGAGCACATCCTGAAAGCCTGCATTTGTTCCATTAGGGGGAAAAGCATCCCAATTCTGACTAGAAACATTGGCCTTGCACGACCTCAGCAAGAGTGAGGTGTATGGTGACAGCTCCTTTGCAGGCAAGTAATGCATCTATGGTTCTGAGTGTTAAAGTACCACATGTTACTATCAGCAGCCCATCTTGCCGAGCAGGTAAATGTGGTGGCGGATGCTCTTAGCAGGGAGAGCTCGGACTTCCATAAATGGGAATTGGGCTAGGAGGTTCATGTGGACATCTTCAAACTTTGAAGAATCCCTCAGGTGGACCTTTTCACCTCCACTGTCAACAGGAAATGCAAACCGGGAATTTCCCCAGAGTGTGGTAGTGGGGGATGCAATGTAGCTCTGCACCTCAGTTCCCTGTCCCTGTGGTGACCTTTTCTCTCATTCTATATAGAGTTCCGGTTCATGAGTTCCCCAGTCTCCCCCCATGTCTACCCTTCATAGTGAACATTTTCCCCGATCCATGAGCAGACTCGTGAGATGCTTTCTGTATTATGTGTTTTCAGTTCTCTGTGTTTCCCTAGTGGTATGATATGCTACCTTCAGCCATGATTCCTCTACATCATTACACTACCTTAGATCGGGGCCTGCCTCCTGTAGCTGAAGAGGTTGGGTAGAAAAGGCCGACTCTGGGTCATCCTCCATATACTGATATTTTATAGGGTTTAGTTTTGTTAGCAAAAAAGTATATATATATATATATATATTTTTTTTTTTAACGAGGGTTTGGGGGGAGGGGGTCCACCCCCAAAAAAAGATTTTTGTTAAAGTTTTTCGATTTTTTTTTTTTTTTTTTTTTTTAATTATTTTTTTTCAGCACTTTTGGTTCAACATATTGGTATTTCGAAATAGTGACTGTTGAAAAAGTCACTATAAACCGGTTTCAGTCACACAGTTCAGGTATTGTTCTTGGCCTGTATGTCATCCCTTTGCATTGAATACTCAACACAGGAGACAACTTTGTGGTCGTCTGTGATGGCCTGATGGAAGGTAGTATGTTTGCGAACCTGCCAAATTTATCTCCCTTTTTTGGTACAATGTTAATGTTAAAGGACATTTGTACCGCGCAGTATCACCACCGGAGTGGTCCCCTGGCGCTCCAGGGGAGCCCTCTGCTGAAGCCAAGTACCTTTGGTGATCCTGTTGGACTCAAAACGCCCTTTTTGTCCTGTTGACCTCATTGCGTTTCCATAGTGACTGGTGGGCTTGCTAAGTATCGAACCCTGTTCTTGCCCTCATTATTTTATATCAAAGTACCCTTAGGTAAAGTGTACCTTGCAACAGATTATACATGGACTCTCATTGCAATCTTGTTACATATCTGATAATGCTTGGTTAAGATAATTTATTTAAAATTCTATAGATGTGCAGTTGGGTGATGGAGAAGGGTTCTTAATGCCTTACTGTGGGGAACTAAGGTTGACAGTATTGTCTCTTGTTGAAAAGCTGATTCAGGGGGAATGCAACATTAAGAATTCAGGATGTCTTATTCTTAGGTACTGCTAGAAACGTGTGTTAAGTTTGACCTGACTGTTGCACTGCCTCTCACAGTATGCAATTTCATAACATGCATTATGAGTGACGCAAGTGGTCATATGTTTAGGGATGGTCGGAGGTTAAGGATGGAATGAAAAAGATGATGTGGGAATAGTCATGTTATAGAATCTTATGTTCTAGAAATTTGTAAAGCAGGACATACACCAGAGGGCATCAGGGCGCTAAGCAAGGAAGTGATACAAAAGGATTAAAAAGACAAATAGTGAACACAAGAGTTTTTAACCTACGTCTAAAAGTAAAATGATCGTGTACTGCGCATAAGGGGAGTGGAAGAGAATTCCACAAACAAGCTGCACAGACTGATAGGTGCGGCCGCCGAAGCGAGAGTGCCAGATGTGAGGAAAAGAGATGCAAAGTTTAGAAGTGGGCCCGAAAAGGATGAGAGGGAACAAGCTGAGAAAATTTGGCCTGAAGATATTTGGGGCCAACATTATAGAAAGCTTGGTGAACAAGGCACAGGGCTTTAAAGTTGACTCTACTTACAATCAGAAGTCAATGAAGAGCGCTCAGAGCACCCATAGCAGAAGAAAAACGAGGAGCACACAAGGCCAGGCGGGCCATGGAGTTCTGAAGAATCTGGAGACGGTGTAAAACATAATTAGGTTGGGCTAAATAGAGTTGCAGTAATCAAAGGAACCAGAAATGAGGGAAGAGACGAGGATCGGAAGAAGGGAAAGACGTGAGGTGGTGCTGTATTTGTATTTAGCTCTCTCGCTTTGTAAAACCATTTAACTGAGACAGTACAACTTAGTATAAGGCTGTACCACCTAAGTATATGATAGCTGTAAAGACTAGTGGGGGGGATATTTGTACTTATGCCCTCTATATGGCAGAGTAGAGGCACAGAGCACACCAGCCAAGGTACTCAATATGGTAGCTATGGACGAGCAACCAAGGCTTAAGCTCTCAGAAGGTGATGCAGGCTAGTTCTTAATTACAGTGTCCCCAAAACCCCACAAAGGAATGTTCACACACTGTTATGTGCTAACACAGTGCTTTATATAAAATTAGGGTTCATATATATATATATTTCTGAGGCTTGTGGAATCTGCTTAGATCACATGCTGTGCATAGGCCGACATCTAGTGGAAGCTGCGGAGTATTACAGTTTGTTTTTCGAAAGTCGAAAATGGGCGTCGACACAGGCGTGCCAGTAATACTATCCCTAGTGTGACGTCCACTGTACCCAAGATCCCTCACGCGTGTAGGATCCTCAGATTGTTTTTTTCCGCCATACTGGTCGGAAGCATCTTGCGGAGTTCCCTGGCCTTAGCCATACTTTTGCTGTTATTATAATTCTTATTCATTCCCTTCCCCACCCCAACGTCGACCCTCAACCTCGACGACGGCTGGAGAAGTCATCGACCGTCGACTGCTGCACGACGGATCTGGGCCTCGGAAGGCCGCTGGCCTCGGCCCTTACAAGTAGGGAGAGTGGGGGGTGGTACATACTCTTCACTCTTGATATATAGTTACATTTATATATTCCTACACTTAGCAGCCCGCTGCCTTAAGGTGCGTATGGAGGGTACCCCTTTTCAATTCTGCCCCAAGTGCAATCGCAAATACCCTTGGGTCGACAGGCACGCCACGTGCAATCTCTGCTTGCCGAGGGATCACCCCGAAGCGAACTGCAGAGCGTGTAGTAGGTTTAAACCTAAGACACTTAAGGACCGTTCGACAAAGCGTTGGGCCCACCACGCCAGGCAGGAGGCCACGGCAGCGGAGGGCGCCTTCAGCGATGGCAGCGACGCCGTACTTTCGGACGGCGAGGGCATTACGGCGTCGAAAGACAGCCGACGAGCGCAGGTCCCCGACCTCGGAAGGCCGTCCGGCAGGGCGGCTATGGGGAAGACCCCCGGCGACGCAAGCGCTACACACCTAACACACACTAAACACACTAAGACCAACCGGACCTCGACGACGTCGACTTCCCGGAAAGAGGCACAAAAAGAACGGTCCGACTCGGTGTCCTCTGGGCGCTCTCGATCGAGATCGCCTCACGACGCAAGGCAATCATCCACTCTTGCCAAGAGTGCCTCGCTACACACATTAACGGAAGTTCGATCGTCGGGAGACGAAGACGACTTCCACCCCCAGGCCGCGCTCCAAGATACCGAGACCGCGGTTAACACCAGTGAGGCCCCACGCCCGAAGCACACAGATACCTCTCCAGACCCTCGGCGCCAGGCGTCGAAAGTCTCTGGGGCCTCAAAGGGACAGGGAAAACATTTTTCCACGCACGGGGAGGGGGGGAAACAGCGGAAAGCACAGCCTTCCACCCCTGTAAAGCCATCCTCTCACCCTAGGCAGACAAGCAAACACAAGTCTACCCTTGAAAAGTCCCATAAATCACCTGCTAAAGTAATACCCTGTTCCAGGGAATGGTCCAGTGAAGACATAGACAGGGTTATGTCTAGGATGTCTTCCTTAGCTGATTTTTATGATAAGAACCCAGAACACTTTCTTTCATATAACCCTCAAGGGGCCACACCCTCAGGCTCCTCCGATCCTATCCCGCTAAGTAAAAAGCCCCGGTTCGAAAGACCTGAACCCTTCGAGGTTCAGCCTTACTCCACTCCATATTCTACTCCACTCCCCAGTTACCAGGGACAAGTTTTCCCTGAAGAGGACCAGGAGGTTGACATTATGGAAGAACAAACCGGGACAGATTACTATGCAGAGGATGAGGACCTGGAGGAGGGAGAAGATGAGCAGGAAATTTACAGAGTAGATTCCCCAGTACAAAGCGAAGCCCCAGTTACTGACTCTCCAGTTGATAACCAGCCCCTCCTTAACGAGGTTCTCGCTCGAGCAGCGGAACACTTCCACATCGACACCCACAGTGTACAGGAGGAAAGGGACTTCGCGGAGGAGTTTGTAGGAGAAAGAAGACCGGTCGCTCAGACCATCCCTATCCTCAAATCCATCCAACGAAGAATAGATCCTTCCCTGGTGAATCCGAACCTCACCAGAGCTGTCAACCCCAGAATTGAAAAGATTTTCCGGGCAGCCCAGTCTGACCCTCTGTATATAAGGGGACATCTTAAACCAGATTCCCTAGTGGTTACCAACACTAGAAAAAGGGCTGGCACGCCCTTATCTTCATCAGAAGCTCCTCCCGACAAGGAGAGCAAAAAACTTTACGGGTTTGGCAGGAAGGTAGCCTCAACGTCCGCCTACCAAGCAAGGATTGCGAATTCCACCACCCTGTTGGCTAGTTACAATTGCCATCAATGGGAAGAAGTCGCGGCGCTCATCGCCTCTGCTCCAGAACCGGTAAAGGGCCAGCTGGCTCGGATCTCGGCAGAGGGGAGAGCCGTGTCTGGTTGCATTTTAAAAGCAACTTTCGACGCCGCTGACAACGCAGGGAGATTGATAGCAGAAGGTACTGTTATCAAAAGACATGCGTGGTTACGGCAGTCGGGATTCAAGACAGAAACCCAGGCTTCTTTAATAGACAAGCCAGTGGAACCCGACCTATTGTTTGGGAAAGCGGTCGAAGACGCACTTAAAAATGCCAAAGATGAATATGAGACTCTCAAATCCCTTGGCCAGCTTACCAACAAACCCCCTAACCAGAGGGGGAACAGTAATTTTCGTCGCCCACGCGGCCAAAATTCACAAAGAGGCAACTATGCCCAGGGACAGGGTACACAATGGAATAACAACCAGCAGTCTACCCAGAGTTACGGCAGGGGTAACAAGAGAGGTCGTGGAAGAGGCAGAGGCAGCCCCAACAAGGGAGGTGGCACGCCTCCACCAAAACAGTGACGCTCAGTTCAGGGTCCCTTGTCACGCAACCCCAGTAGGGGGACGCATTTCCACCTTCACCCAGGCTTGGGAAGGGATCACCTCAGACAGATGGGTGCTGTCAACAGTATCCGCAGGATATTGTATAGAACTACTGCAGCGTCCCCGGAACCATCCTCCACGACAAAGAGTGCACTCCCTAGAGCATCAAAGGATCCTTCTCGAGGAGATCGCCATTCTGCTAGAAAAGGACGCGATAGAACTCGTCCCAGGACTCCAGGTAAACAAGGGTATCTATTCAACTTACTTCCTTGTGCCAAAGAAAGATTTGACAATGCGCCCAGTATTGGACTTACGGCCTGCCAACAAGTATGTCAAGCCCCAAAAATTCCGTATGACCACGCTACAAGAGGTAATCCCCCTCCTAAAAAAGGGGGATTACATGGCAACCTTGGATATGAAAGATGCTTATTTTCATATTTCCATGCTCCCAGCGCACAGAAAGTACTTGCGCTTCAAGGTGGACAGTCGCCACTACCAATTCAAGGTACTGCCCTTCGGGATAGCTTCAGCACCAAGGGTATTCACCAAGGTACTGGCGGTGGCGGCTGCACACCTACGCAGGGAGGCAATCCCGGTGTACCCTTATCTGGACGACTGGCTCATAACGGGGGAAACCCCAGGAATTTGCAGGTCAAACATTCAGAGGACTATCGACCTCCTCCACGAATTAGGCTTCTCTATCAACGAGAAAGAGTCAAGTCTGGTGCCAAGCACCTCAAAACAGTTTCTAGGAGCTATCCTAGATACTCAGAAAGGATTGACCTTCCCTTCGGAAGAGAGAATTCGGAATATACTTCTGCAAATTCCGCATTATCAGTCAGGTCAACAGATAACAGTACGCAAAGCTATGCGGTTACTGGGCATGATGGCGTCATGCATTTACCTGGTCCCCCACGCGCGTCTGCGCATGCGTCCCATGCAGGAATGGTTGGCGAAACAGTGGTCTCAGGCAAGTGGTCATTGGGACGATCTAGTGGTCGTTTCGCCAACACTCGTACAGAGCCTACAATGGTGGACAAGAGAGAATCTCGCAAAGGGGAAACCCTTTTACGATCCCGAAGTACAAGCCGTGGTGACTACAGATGCATGCCTGACTGGGTGGGGAGCTCACCATCTCCACCACACTGCTCAGGGTCTCTGGTCTCACTCAGTAGCCAAGAACCACATCAATCTGCTAGAGCTTCTGGCAGTATTCCGAGCGCTAAAGGCGTTCGAGCCCCATCTACTGAACTTGTCGGTGCAGATCAGGACGGACAGCACGACAGCCATGTTCTATCTGAACAAGCAAGGGGGGACTCGTTTGCCAAATCTGTCCAAGCTTGCCCAGAAAATCTGGATATGGGCACTCAGACGGAACATCTTCCTGTCATCGCAACATGTTCCAGGGGAGCTCAATTCCCTAGCGGATGCTCTAAGCAGAGACTCCCTCCCAGAAGAACACGAATGGGTCCTTCACAGAGACGTGGTAGAAGATCTCTTCTCTCAGTGGGGTTTCCCCACTATAGACCTATTCGCCACAAGCGAAAACAAACAATGCCCAGGATTTGCATCCAGGTTCCCCCAGCCGGACTCCCAAGGGAATGCCCTGTGGATGAACTGGTCAGGGATGTTTGCGTACGCTTTTCCACCAACTCCTCTCATCAGGAAGGTGGTGTACAAGATGAACAAGGAATCGATGACGCTCATCCTAGTTGCTCCCATGTGGGCGAGACAACCATGGTTTCCACACCTACGCAGGATGGCGGTGTGCAAGCCCATCAGACTCCCAGCCTGGTACAACCTACTGTCCCAGCAACAGGGTCAAACAGTGCATCAGGAACCCAACTCTATGAACCTAGCAGCATGGCTCCTGAAGTCATAGAGTTTGGACATCTCAAATTACCACAGAGGTGTATGGACATTCTAAAGGAGTCCAGGAAACCAAATACAAGGCACTGTTACTTTGATAAGTGGAAAAGATTCGTTATCTGGTGCCAGAATAAACAAATCAACCCGGTTGATTGCACTCCTTCCAACGTTGTGACATACATGCTCCACCTGCTGGATGCAGGGTTGGTTTTTAACTCGCTGAAAGTACACCTGGCAGCCCTCTCGGCTTACACCACATCCCATAACAAGGTCTCGTGGTGGAAAGTACCAGTGGTTAAAGCCTTCATGGAAGGAGTAAAGAGACTTCACCCTCCTATTTCGAACCCACCGCCAGGATGGGACCTCAACGTGGTGCTAGCTAAGCTCATGGGACCCCCATTCGAACCCATGCATAAAAGTAGTCTCAAACACCTGACTTATAAAACGGCCTTCTTAGTAGCCATTACCTCCATAAGAAGGGTCAGTGAAATTCAGGCTCTGTCAGTGCAAGATCCTTTCTTTACTATCCACAAGGACAAACTGGTTTTACGCACACACCCTAGGTTCTCACCTAAATTCATATCCAAGTTCCATGTAAACCAGTCCATCGAGCTTCCGGCTTTCTTCCAAAACCCGCAAAGCTCGGCTGAGGTGAAACTACACACCCTAGATGTGCGTAGGGCGGTCCTATACTATGTAAATAAAACCAGACCGCTAAGGAAAACAGATCAACTGTTTGTCTCCGTAGCTACAGGCAGAGAGGGGGATCGCGTCTCTAAGGGCGCTATCTCGAAGTGGATTATCAACTGTATACAGCTGTGTTACTCTCTTTCTGAAAAGACTCTGCCTTTTACGCCAAGGGCCCACTCTACTAGAGGCATTGGTGCCACTCTGGCTTTCATTGCAAATGTTCCCCTCGACACCATTTGCAAAGCGGCTACTTGGAGCTCTATTCACACTTTTACTCAGCATTACTGCATTGACACTCATTCCAAGACAGATACACAAGTGGGACAAGCGGTTCTAAGACACCTGTTTGCTCATGACCCTTCTCACATCCCACCTCCTTCTTCTGGTACTGCTCGCTAATCTATGCACAGCATGTGATCTAAGCAGATTCCACAAGCCTCAGAAGGGATACATTACTCACCGTAATCGTATTTCTGATGCTTGTATCTGCTTAGATTCACATGCGACCCACCCTTCCTCCCCTCCGAGAGAAGGCGCATGATTGCTTGTAGTCTTACCTTTCTGTCTATCTGCTTGGATTATCTGTACTCGCGCTACTCCTCATGCTTCCTCATGTCAGAAAAAATACAATCTGAGGATCCTACACGCGTGAGGGATCTTGGGTACAGTGGACGTCACACTAGGGATAGTATTACTGGCACGCCTGTGTCGACGCCCATTTTCGACTTTCGAAAAACAAACTGTAATACTCCGCAGCTTCCACTAGATGTCGGCCTATGCACAGCATGTGAATCTAAGCAGATACAAGCATCAGAAATACGATTACGGTGAGTAATGTATCCCATATATAAATATATATATATATATTTCTGAGGCTTGTGGAATCTGCTTAGATCACATGCTGTGCATAGGCCGACATCTAGTGGAAGCTGCGGAGTATTACAGTTTGTTTTTCGAAACTCGAAAATGGGCGTCGACACAGGACGTGCCAGTAATACTATCCCTATTGTGACATCCACTGTATCCAAGATCCCTCACGCGTCTACGATCCTCAGATTGTTTTTTTCCGCCATACTGGTCGGAAGCATTTTGCGGAGTCCCCTGGACTTAGCCATACTTTTGCTAAAATAATAATCTATTGACATCCTTCCCCACCCCAACGTCGAACTTCGACACTCGACGGCGGCTGGAGAATAAATCGACCGTCGGCTGCTGCATGACGGATTTGGGCCTCGGAAGGCCGCTGGCCTCGGCCCGGGCCTGGAAGGCCGCTGGCCTCGGCCCTGCAAGTATGGAGAGTGGGGGGTGGTACATACTCTACACTCTTGGTATATAGGTACACCTTATACATTTCCTACACTTAACAGCCCGCTGCCTCAAGGTGCGTATGGAGGGTACCACTTTTCAATTCTGCCCCAAGTGCAATCGCAAATACCCTTGGGTCGACAGGCACGCCACGTGCAATCTCTGCTTGCCGAGGGACCACCCGAAGCAAACTGCAGAGCGTGTAGTAGGTTTAAACCTAAGACACTTAAGGACCGTTCGACGAAGCGTTGGGCCCACCACGCCAGGCAGGCGGCCATGGCAGCGGAGGTCGCCTTCAGCGATGGCAGAGACGCCGTACTTTCGGACGGCGAGGGCATTACGGTGTCGAAAGACAGCCGAGCGCAGGTCCCCGACCTCGGAAGGTCGTCCGGCAGGGCGGCTATGGGGAAGACCCCTGGCGACACAAGCGCTTCACATACTACACACACTACACACACTAAACACACTAAGTCAAACCCAGACTCGACGACGTCGAGTTCTCGGAAAGAGGCACAGACAGAACGGTCCGATTCGGTGTCCTCTGGGTGCTCTCGATCAAGATCGCTGCATGACTCCAGGCAATCATCCACTCTTGCCAAGAGTGCCTCGCTCCCTAGGCTAACAGAAGTTCGATCGTCGGAAGACGAAGACGACTTCCACCCCCAGGGCGCGCTCCGGGAGTCGGAGCCCGCAGTTAAAGCCAGCGAGGCCCCACACTCGAAGGACAGGGACACCTCTCCCGATCCTGGACGCCAGGCGTCGAAAAACTCCGGAGCCACTAAGGGACAGGGAAACATTTTTCTAAGCACGGGGAGGGGGGAAAACAGCAGAAGAAACTACCTGTGCATTCTTCCACACCTGTGAAACACTCCACCCCCCCTAAACAGACAGACAAGCCCAGGTCTGCTGATAGGTCTACAACCAGCAAAGCTACTCAAGAGAAATCCCATAGACTTGCTGAGAGTCATTCCCAGTTCCAAAAAATGGTCCAGTGAAGGCATGGATAGGGTCATGTCAAGAATGTCTTCTTTGGCTGATTTTTATGATAAAAATCCAGAACATTTCCTCTCGTATGATCCACAAGGAGCCTCACCCTCAGGCTCTACTGATCCTATCCCCCCCGAGTAAAAAGGCCCGGTTTGAAACTCCGATGAGGTCAGAACCCTTCGAGGTACAACCTTATGCAAGACCATACTCACGGTATCAAGGAGAGGCTTCCTTTTGTGAGGACCAAGAATTTGGTATGATAGAAGAGCAAACCGGGACAGGCTACTATGGGGATGATGAGGACCAGGAAGAAGAAGAGGATGACCCGGAAACATACAGAGTAGATTCCCCGGTAGAGAACGAAGCCCCGGTTACCGACTCCCCGGTCGATAACCAACCCCTCCTAAATGAGGTTCTCGCTCGCGCAGCAGAACATTTCCACATTGACACCCACGGTGTACAGGAGGAAAGGGACTTCGCAGAAGAGTTAGTGGGAGAAAGGAGGCCTGTTGCCCAGACCATCCCTATTCTTAAATCCATTCAGCGGAGAATAGATCCGTCCCTGGTGAACCCACAACCTCACCAGAGCAGTCAACACCAGGGTTGAAAAACTTTTCAGGGCGGCACAGTCTGACCCTCTCTATATAAGAGGACATCTGAATCCAGACTCCCTAGTTGTCACCAACACTCGTAAGAGGGCTGGGACACCCTTGTCTTCGTCAGAAGCTCCTCCCGACAAGGAGAGCAAAAAACTACACGGTTTCGGCAGGAAGGTAGCCTCAACGTCCGCCTATCAAGCAAGGATTGCTAACTCCACCACCCTGTTGGCCAGCTACAACTGCCATCAGTGGGAAGAAGTCGCGGCACTCATAGCCTCTGATCCTGAACCGTTAAAGGGCCAATTAGCTCGGATTTCCGCAGAGGGTAGAGCCGTGTCTGGTTGCATTTTGAAAGCAACCTTCGACGCCGCGGACAACGCAGGCAGGTTGATAGCGGAGGGCACTGTTATCAAGAGACATGCGTGGTTACGGCAGTCTGCTTTTAAGGCAGAAACCCAGGCATCATTGTTGGACAAACCGGTGGAAACCGATCTGTTGTTTGGTAAGGCGGTCGAAGACGCACTTAAAAATGCCAAGGACGAATACGAGACACTCAAATCCCTTGGCCAGTTAACCAATAAACCCCCTAACCAGAGAGGGAATAGTAATTTTCATCGCCCACGCGGCCAAAATTCCCAGAGAGGATCTAACTATTCCCAGGGGCGGGGTACACAGTGGAACAACAACCAACAGTCTACCCAGGGTTACGGCAGAGGTAATAGGAGAGGTCGTGGTAAAGGCAGAGGCAGCCCCAGCAAGGGAGGCGGCACGCCTCCACCAAAGCAGTGACGCTCAGTTCAGGGTCCCTTCTCTCGCAACTCCAGTAGGGGGATGCATTTCAAACTTCACCCAGGCTTGGGAAGGGATCACATCAGACAGAAGGGTGCTGTCAACAGTATCCACAGGATATTGTATAGAGCTGCTGCAGTGTCCCCGGAACCATCCTCCACGACAAAGAGTACACTCCTTAGAACATCAGAAGATTCTCCTCGAGGAGATCGCCATTCTTCTACAAAAGGACGCGATAGAACTCGTCCCGGGACACCAGGTAAACAAGGGTATTTATTCAACTTAATTCCTTGTGCCAAAGAAAGACTTGACAATGCGCCCAGTATTGGACTTACGGCCTGCCAACAAGTATGTCAAGCCCCAAAAATTTTGTATGACCACGCTACAAGAGGTAATCCCCCTCCTAAAAAAGGGGGATTACATGGCAACCTTGGATATGAAAGATGCTTATTTTCATATTTCTATGTTCCCAGCGCACAGAAAGTACTTGCGCTTCAAGGTGGACAGTCGACACTACCAATTCAAGGTACTGCCCTTCGGGATAGCTTCAGCACCAAGGGTATTCACCAAGGTACTGGCGGTGGCGGCTGCACACCTACGCAGGGAGGCAATCCCAGTGTACCCTTATCTGGGCGACTGGCTCATAACGGGGGAAACCCCAGGAATTTGCAGGACAAACATTCAAAGGACTGTCGACCTCCTCCACGAGTTAGGCTTCTCAATCGAGAAGAAGTCAAGCCTGGTGCCAAGCACCTTAAAACAATTCCTAGGAGCAATCCTGGATACCCAGGAGGGGTTGACCTTTCCTTCAGAAGAAAGAATTCGGAATATACTACTGCAAATTCCGCATTATCAGTCCGGTCAACAAATAACGGTACGCAAAGCAATGCGTTTACTGGGCATGATATGGCGTCATGTATTTACCTGGTCCCCCACGCGCGCATGCGTCCCATGCAGGAATGGTTGGTGAAACAGTGGTCTCAGGCAAGTGGTCAGTGGGACGATCTAGTGGTCGTTTCGCCAACGCTAGTACAAAGCCTTCACTGGTGGACAAGAGAGAATCTCGCACAGGGGAAACCCTTTTACGATCCCGAAGTACAGACAGTGGTCACTACAGATGCATGTCTGACGGGGTGGGGAGCTCACCTTCTCCACCACACAGCTCAGGGTCTCTGGTCTCACTCAGTGGCCAAGAACCACATCAACCTGCTAGAGCTTCTGGCAGTATTCAGAGCGCTTCAGGCGTTCAAGCCCCACCTACTAAACCTGTCAGTGCAAATCCGGACGGACAGCACTACAGCCATGTTCTACCTGAACAAGCAAGGAGGGACTCGCTCGCCAAATCTGTCCAAGCTTTCCCAGAAAATCTGGATATGGGTACTCAGACGGAACATCTTCCTGTCATCACAACATGTTCCAGGGGAGCTCAATTCCCTAGCGGATGCTCTGAGCAGAGACTCCCTCCCAGAGGAACACAAATGGGTTCTACACAGAGAGGTGGTAGAAGATATCTTCTCTCAGTGGGGTTTCCCCACTATAGACCTATTCGCCACAAGCGAAAACAGACAATGCCCAGGATTTGCATCCAGGTTCCCTCAACCAGACTCCCAGGGGAACGCCCTGTAGATGAACTGGTCAGGGATGTTTGCGTACGCTTTTCCACCAACTCCTCTCATCAGGAAAGTGGTGAACAAGATGAACAGAGAGTCGATGACGCTCGTCCTAGTTGCTCCCATGTGGGCAAGACAACCGTGGTTCCCACACCTAGGCAGGATGGCGGTGTGCAAGCCCATCAAACTTCCAGCCTGGTACAACCTATTGTCCCAGCACCAAGGTCAAACAGTGCACCAGCAACCCAAGTCAATGAACCTGGCAGCATGGCTCCTGAGGTCATAGAGTTTGGACACCTCAATTTGCCACAGAGGTGTATGGACATCCTAAAGGAATCTAGGAAACCAAACACAAGGCACTGTTACTTTGACAAGTGGAAGAGGTTCGTTATCTGGTGCCAGAGTAGACAAATCAACCCAGTTGATTGCACTCCTTCCACTATTGTTACATACATGCTCCACCTGCTAGATGCAGGATTGGTTTTTAACTCACTGAAAGTACACCTGGCAGCCCTGTCGGCTTACACCACTTCCCATAGCAAGGTTTTGTGGTGGAAAGTACCAGTAGTTAAAGCCTTCATGGAAGGAGTAAAGAGACTTCACCCTCCTATTCAAACCCACCACCAGGGTGGGACCTTAATGTGGTGCTAGCCAAGCTCATGGGCCCCCCTTTCAAACCCATGCATAAGAGCAGTCTCAAACACCTGACTTATAAAACGGCCTTCTTAGTAGCTATTACTTCTATAAGAAGGGTCAGTGAAATTCAGGCTCTGTCAGTGCAGGATCCCTTCTTTACTGTCCATAAAGACAAACTGGTTTTACGCACACACCCTAGGTTCTCACCTAAATTTACATCAAAATTCCATGTAAACCAGTCCATCGAGCTTCTGGCTTTCTTCCAGAACCCGCAAAGCTCGGCTGAGGTGAAACTACACACCCTAGATGTGCCTAGGGCGGTCCTCTACTATGTAAATAAAACCAGACCGCTAAGAAAAACAGATCAACTGTTTGTCTCCGTAGCTACAGGCAGAGAGTGGGATCGCGTCTCTAAAGGTGCCATCTCGAAGTGGATTATTAACTGTATCCAGCTGTGTTACTCACTCTGAAAAAACTCTGACTTTCACGCCAACGGCCCACTCTAGTAGAGGCATTGGGGCCACTCTGGCTTTCATTGCAAATGTACCCCTGGACACCATTTGCAAAGCAGCTACTTGGAGCTCTATTCACACTTTTACTCAGCATTACTGCATTGACACCCATTCCAAGGCAGATACACAAGTGGGACAAGCGGTTCTAAGACACTTATTTGCTCATGACCCTTTTCACATCCCACCTCCTTCTTCTGGTACTGCTCGCTAATCTATGCACAGCATGTGATCTAAGCAGATTCCACAAGCCTCAGAAGGGATACATTACTCATCGTAATCGTATTTCTGATGGTTGTATCTGCTTAGATTCACATGCGACCCACCCTTCCTCCCCTCCGAGAGAAGGCGCATGATTGCTTGTAGTCTTATCTTTCTGTCTATCTGCTTGGATTATCTGTACTCGCGCTACTCCTCATGCTACCTCATGTCAGAAAAAATACAATCTGAGGATCCTAGATGCGTGAGGGATCTTGGGTACAGTGGACGTCACACTAGGGATAGTATTACTGGCACGCCCTGTGTCGACGCCCATTTTCGAGTTTCGAAAAACAAACTGTAATACTCCGCAGCTTCCACTAGATGTTGGCCTATGCACAGCATGTGAATCTAAGCAGATACAAGCATCAGAAATACGATTATGGTGAGTAATGTATCCCATATATATATATATATATATATATATCTCACTAAAAATCTTTGTTAGGGGGGCCATTATGGTTAAGTTGCGCTACTAAAAACCTGTGAAATTCACTTAACCTTTATGAACGTGACATTATGGTTCGAAGTAAAACAGAAAAACCCTTGAAATTCGCCAGTTATGGTAAGTTATGCACCCATAACTCGCGCCACTACCGTGCCCTGCTAACACCCAGGACAACAATCATGACATCACAAATATCATTGATGACATCACTCATGACATCACATGTGCATTTACTTATCATACTAGGGGTTCTGAATGTAATATTGGCAAAAAAGTATCAGGGATTGTCGGGAGATGTGTGATAAATTACATCATTACGCAATGTAGTGTTCTAAAGAACATTCCATTGCACTGTTATTTCTACTACAGGAACCTACTCCTACAGAAATGTACGTATTGGCTGCAGCATACACCACAGAGGTGTTATATTTGTAATTTTCCAAAGTTATATCATACATCGGTGAATGCTTCTGTATTCGATTTTTCCGTACTTTGAAACATGTACTAAGTAGCTAATAATGCATCACTTATTACATATTTCTACTAATACACGCACAACATAAATAGACTACAATGTATACAAATATGGGGTTTATATATAGAGTAAAGTAAGCAAACAAGAGGCAGTATCATTAGCAACTGTGTATAATGTACATAATTGTATGCATGCACAAAAATGATTGCTGTGTTTCAGGCCTTCTTCTTCCCCTATATATGTACATCATAAGAGGCGATTAAATTCTAATGAAAGTAGTGTAAGAACATGTCAGAATAGCAATATCTATAAATGTAATACCTTTTGAAAGTGAAGTTTCTGACTGTCAGTAAATAAACCCACCCGGCCTACATATGGCAGTGAACAAAAAGGGGCTAGACATGTGATGTCATCAGTGATGTCATCAATAAGTGTGATGTCATCATTGATGTGCTGGGTGTTAGTGTTAGCAGGGCACAGTGGTGGCGCGAGTTATGGGTGTGTAACTTACCATAACTGGCAAATTTCAAGGGTTTTTCTGTTTTACTTTGAACCATAATGTCACGTTTATAAAGTTTTTTTTTTTTTACTGAATTGTACAGGTTTTTAGTAGGGCAACTTAACCGTAACATCCCGTTAACAAAGTTTTTTTACTGAGTATACACTTTCATCATGTGAAATCTGGAGATATGTACTATAATTCCCTAGCTTTACATGCATGTAACAGAGAACATACAGAACCCTCTCGCTAATGATATTTGAAAGGCACGGGCAGAGCGCCTGTCTGCAGACAGGCGCGGACGAGATGAACACTACCCAAACAGTCAGGGGGTATCTGAAATTGTACTAATGTGCCATATGAAAAATGCACAAATTTCAAAATTAGCACATAAACACATTATAAGTACTAATAAGTAACCAATGGAACCTACACGTCTCACACATTACCCATGCATTTAATTGCCATGTAGAATGAAATGGATTATACCATAACAGAAAAAGAAATATCCCCAATGTAGTTACATCACAGAAACTGTGCAGCTAGGAGCAACAGTAGACGCACACAGCACAACGAAGACAAATTACAAGAAAATTGTAAGTGAACTTCATTTTTCTTGTGTGTGTGTGTACTTTTTGTATGAGGTGCAGAACAAATAATGTATTTCTGTTGTTTTGACACAAATGTGCAGTACTTTGGAGTGGCTGGAGGAAAATTTTCCGCATGGCGAAATGTCGGAAGATAGCGATAATAATGGTACACACTGCTCTGCATTAGCAAATTAATAGTCAGTACTTTATGGGTACTTAACATATATATATTTATTTTTTAACAGACCAGGTAAAAAAAGGACACAGAGCAAGACAGCCTGAAACGGATAGAACAGCAAATGGACATACTAAATCAGAATTTTAACGGGTTAAGGCAATTTGTGGAGAAATACGTGAAAGGAAAAATAAGATATCACTGTCCCACCTGTACCTGTCCCCCTTCTCCATTTCCTAATGAACCATCCCCAAACCCTCAAGAACATCATAAAAGTTTTGACGAAACGTCCATCCCTTCATCCCCTCACAACCAGCCTGTGGTAAACTCTAATTCCCCTATATTTGTTTCAGTGTCTCCTTCCCCCTCGCTCTCTTGATTGATCTATGTGTGTTTATTATTTTTAAAAAATTGTTAGTTGTAGTGGAATGGTTTGGAACAAAAATATTTTTTTTAAAAGAATTAAAATGTCCGAGGACAGCGCGCCTTTTCGGGCTGGCCGTAATCAGTATAATATGGATGTTCTAAGGGCAATACACCTACCCGTACCATTTGCAACCAAGATGGAACAGATCTTAGAACACACCAGCTGTCCAAGTTGTCCGTAAATCAACAAAATGGGGGCGCCCTCTGTACTGTTCACAACTGTTCTTAGAACACACCAGGTGTTCGGGATGTCTGTAAATGAACGAAATGGGAGTGTCCTAAGGACACTATACCTGTCCGTACTGTCCGCAGCCAAGATGGAACTGTCTGTAGAACAGGCGCGGTGGTCGGCATGCCCGTAGTCAAACAAAATGGAGGTCTCCTAAGGACACTGTACCTGGCCGTACAGTCAGCAGAACATCTACTCACATGCGCACCACAACCGTAAGTCTTGCAAACATCGCGCCTGTCTGTAACTGTCCGTCTCACTTGTGTCGCACTTTTAATTAATTTTAGGACCCGAACACACTCCGTAGAACACCCGCACGCATGCGCACAACCGTTACTGTGCATTTGGTGTCCAACGGGCACCCATTTCCTTCGTGGATGTGTTCACGTCGTCATCATGTGACCGCACCCACGCTGAACATGTGGCCTAATTTGCACCATTTGTATGCTTCCGCAACATTTCAAAAGAACTTATCCAGACATGGGAAATTGTTTTACAGTACAAAATCCCATTGCACATGTCCCATACAATGACTCTAGCTTTCAACGTATTGTTTAGAATTTTTTCAGCTCTTTTGAGTGATCGATATGGTCACGAGGCGCACCCCTCCACCCCTATAAAAGGCCACACCCCCAAGCTTCATCTTCATTGTACTTCTGGCTATAGCAGATTGAGTTTTGCTGCCTTTACTGCTGTAGGCAAGATTACCTGACCAGCCCTAATGGCATCCATGGCTGCTGTTGCTTCATCAGCCCCTCAGCACCACCCCCAAATCCGCCACCACCTCCCCAAGGGCCTGCAGAGGGAAATACGCGTGAGGATGTAGAGAGCGAGGAAGAAGAGGATGAAGATGATGAGGTGGAGCAACTCCCTACTACCAGCACTCGCTGGGAGTCGTGGGTGTGGCGGTTGTTTACCGTTTTTGGAAACGTACCAAAAGCACATGCGAACCAGGTCATGTGTAACCAGTGCAAGTTGGTGCTGAGTCGCGGGAGACCTGGTGCGTATAGCTTTGGTACGACAACCATGAAGCGACACCTAACTTCGTTCCACAGTGCGGACATTCGCAAGGTGGTACCATGTGAAGAACGTAGTAGGTTGAGTTCCTCCACAGCATCCTCCGTGTCCGATCCTCTTAACACAAGAGACACTCCTGTGGGAGAGCGCATCCGTCCAGCTGCCTCACAGGCCATTTGCAATGCTGTTGACCCTTACCTTTTGAGGGTCACAATATTGTGTATGTACTGCAACGCAGTACTCTGCAGGTGTGAGAGTCTTCGAAGTGCTTTCGAGACTATGGTCACGGAGCACCAGAAGAACTGCTCCCTACCTAAGTAAGGCCCACCCAACTTCTTTCTCTCTCCACCTACCCTTTCTTATCCCCATGGTTGGTGTCCTTTCCTTACCCTCCTTTACCCCCCTCTCCTAGTGTCGTGTGTAAAAAAAAAATAAAGAAAATTAAAAAACAACAAAAATAAAAAAGGCTCTTTTCAGAGCGCCTTTCTCAGTTTATCAATAAACTATCAAGTGACCGGTGTAGGCCCCTGCGCGTGGTTCAAAAAGTCAGCGGATAGTTGTAGGATGCACAAAAATGGAGGGTGCAAGTGTAGCAAAAACAATGGACTTTCTGCTGGGAGTGGTGGCTCTGAAAAGAGCTTTTTGGTAGTGTTTTGTGTGCTTGAAAAACTGTCGATTCAAAAAAATGTAATGCAAAATAGGAGACTATGAATGCAAAAAAGGTCACAAAGCATTTTATACATTTCAAACAAAAATCTGATTGCCAGCATATCTGAGATGGACTCCATCTCTGCGAAAAATGAAAGTGCTGCGAAACAAAACATTTTCATTGTGGAAAGAGGACATGCCAACATCTCTTAGAAAGGCACAAACAGCCTTATTGACATTGCACCTCGCTTTCTCCATTTGTGGACCAAATGAAGAAGAACGCAGCCACATTTGTCTTTGTGCAATATGGGAAAAACTACTTGGCAATTTGGAAACATGTCCATGACCTCCGCAAGTCTTCCTTCATTGCAAATTGCAAAGAAATTCCAGAGACATGCCTTAAACTGTTTCCTCCACATTGAATGATAATTATATCAGAATGACGCTCTGTCTGTAAAGTAGCACACAGAGGTGCCAAGTCCAGCCACTTCATTCCACGCACTGCATGCCAGTGCACTTCCACATGAGAAAATCCAAGATCTGCAGATATACCGCAACGTTCTGCATGCACCTTCAACCATTGTATCCATGAGTCTCCCAAAATCCAGTTAATCTGTTTTCAAGCACACAGCGCCATAGCTGTCTGGTCTCCTCTCAGGAAAAAGACATTTGCACTAAATCTCTCCTTTCAGAACACACCCACTGAACTTTGATGACCAATCCCTACATTCGCTCATTCTCATTTGCATGCGTCTCCACCCCAGAATCCCTGTTGGTAATACGCGCTGCCTGCAGACTACCGCCATGTCCGCGGACACGTAGAGGATCTGAGTGGGACTGTACATTCAAATAGTATTACCCTTTTTCCCTTGAAGGTAGGCTCTAAAAAGAGCTGTTTTTTATTTGTTTTTTTTGCAGATGCCTGACAGACACCTGTTTTGTATTTTTTTAAATTTTTTTTTCTTCTTACTTTACTCCTACACGCATTACAGAACCTTCTCCAAAGCAAGCCTTACATTCCAAAAGAACGTGGCATTTCCCAAAAAAGATAAAGATAAACACCATCTGCTTCAAAATAAGCTGCATTACTGGAATCAATATTCTCGTGGCTGCAGAAAAACCTACCAGCTCGTAACATGAAAGCACGCATGCCGCGATTGTTGGTACATCTCCCAATACTTTGATCAGGACAAAAAACAGAACTGTTGTCCCATTTTGTTCTAGGGAGTAAGCCATAAAAAATTACTTTCGCAGTTGGAAAGATGTTAATGACTGCTTGCACCAACTGTTCCAAATCTTCCAACAAAGTAGGTGAACTCACATAGCCCAAATGTCAAGTACCATAGTGCAAAACTACCACATGGGTACTAGTCATCCTACGCATATCTCTACAAACTTGGAGAATTGCCGCTACATTGCATCAGTCCCAGCGTTCTACACCACCTCCACTCCTCCGACATCGAAATTGTTTGCCACATGCCTACTTTCGGAATAGTGCTGTAAACCATGGACAAAAATATCTCCGAGCACCAACACCCTGACTGTCTCCACCTCTGCCATCTTCACTACACACACTGTCTTTCGACACAAATGAACAATGTGAAGATCTGATTGGCTGATGCCTACAGTCCCCTTTCCATGCTGGATTTACTGTAGAACCCCGTATGTGGCACGCCCTACCCGCGGACAAGCACTGTCTCTATGCGGCACGTAACTCTTAGCCAGTCTTTCTACCCTTTACACATCACTCACAAATCCATTCCTTCATTGGACACAGCTAAGCAGACACACAACCATCCACCAATCAGATCCAAGACCTCTACATCTAACTCCCTCATCAGAGTTCCGCACTTCAAATGTACTGTTGATCACTCTGAATGCAAGTCGCATATCATTGCAAAGCACCTACTTCAAAAACTACTGTGCAAGTGTTGCAGATTTCTACTTAAAGCTCAATGCATACACACATGCATGAATACAAAGTACAGGTATGCATATTTTATTCAGAGAACATGTGCAACTCGTACGATTCCATTTAAACAAATTAATTCCACTAAATCTGAATAGCCAATACATACCAACGCTCCAGATTTAAGTGCAATACCTCCGATTTATCATTGAGAAACCACACTACTACTTATTGTCTCCCGCATAACATATACAGACGTACCAACCCTCCCGATTTATGCGCGAAACTCGATTTTCCATTAGAAAATGTCACAATTTTTTATTGTCTTCCTGCTAAATTAATGCTACTTCCAATGCGATCGTATGAGAAAAATAAACGTTTCCGATTGCTGTGGTGACATCTCCCTCTGAGGTGCTTCCGATTTTTCGCATTCGTACTTATAATATGAAAGTAGTCAAATGTTTACCATCTACTATAATGACCTATCACTTCCAAACCTCTCTGCTATGGACAACACAGCTTAAAAACAACAAGGGAATTTCATGAACTGAAAATTGTACTCCTTTGCGAAGCAGGTTCAACTAACATACTTCAAATAACATATAAAGGCTGCACATAGTGAAAGGAAATGCACACATGCACTGTGTTCAGATATCAAACGAGAATACTCCGACGAAAGATGCAAAATGAACGTGTACATTAACATCACTGCTTGAAACGCACAAAGTTACTAACTTCTTCCTTTTACAATTGCAGTGAAGACTACTCTCCTGAAAATCAACAGCATCTACACCGCGAACAACATATCAGAAGAAACCTAGTCATTCCACAAAAAAAAACTAAGTACAGTACTACCTTTATATTCTTATTGTTCCTCAAAGAGACTGTGTGGGTTATTTATGTAATTTGAGCACCAAAATAAACATTGATTTCTGAACCATTCTGCCCACAAATCCCCATTTATTAAACAAAGAATAACAGGCAGAATGGCACACAAATCCCTGTGTTTTTGGAACACAAATAACATACAGAAGCCTTAGACTATTAGTACTAAAAAACAAATAGCCGTTTTCAGTTTTTACCATTACATGTACTATTAATGCGTCTCCCCACCACTAGCTCACTTTCTACTCTCATCTCAAGCACAGTGTAGTAATATACAAACAGAAAAATAGCCTTCCCAACTCATTTTAACTGCCCAATGCACATTCACACACCACCACAAACAGCTTCCCCATCAAACTCATGCATGCATGCCCACAGCACACATACATTGTAAAACAGACCTAACCATGCCTTTTTTTTTCCAACAGACCCCAAAGAATGCCTACCAAAAAGCAAGTCCGTAGAAAGGAACGCAGAAATGGAGCAAATGAAAATAAGTGTCCAAAGTAAGCATCCATCTCTACTAGAGTTTGTACAGAACGTTGAAAGAAAACAGCTAATACAGTCATATAGCGAAACAAAGGAAGCTTCAACTACAGAAACTTTGGCTCCTCTATCAAAATGTGCCACGAAACAGAAAACGGTTTACAAGAATTTGGCTACCAGTACTGCTAAAAATGCTCCTATAAATCCTGATATACTAGTAAGAACCCATAGTAAAAAAAAGTTTTTTTTAGAAAAAATGTTTCGCCACAGATCCCTTCAGAATCTAATAAGAAGAGGAGCGAAATCATCCTCAACCCTTAAAACCTACCATAGACCATTAATCCTGCAAGCTCTCGTAGACAGTGCAATCCTTCCCAAAAGGAAGTTATTTATTTTAGTGTTGGATGAAACCACTAATAAAATTAAGTACTAAACTACAACGGAAACTTCTCAATAAACGGAATGTCAACAAAAATAACTTAACGATTTGTGGAGGTGAATGGAGTCACACAACGACCACAGAAAAATATTTTAATGAAGAAGCATACAAACAAAATCAAACATAATTGCCATCCAAAGCAGTGGACGAGGGTATGAAAAAGTCAATAATACCATCATGGAAAAAGAAACACTGCTTACAAAAATATCCCCTGAAAACTCAGAATTACCTCTCCATTCGACTGTACCAGACCGTCCAGTACACAAATGGCCGTTCACATCAATGTGTAACATTCCTAACAAATGTTTCAAAACTTTACATCAGTTCCTCAATCAGTATGTGAAAGGTAAAGACAAAATCAAAAGGAAAGTGCTGCAAAATATGGATACCTGTCCAGTGCGCAAATACACAGGACTACAAAGACATTCATTAGCCTGCATTTCAGGACCTATTTGCAAAAGCACTTTCCACGATATCAAAAGGATATCAACACATCACTCAAATGTAAGAAATCTAGTGTATAAACTGTTCGAGGGGTTTGGGTCCTATGACGTATTCCATATCTATAACAGTAATCACCACAGCTGTGCTGCTTTGGAAAATCGCCTGCGTCGATACGCCGCCCTCGAGGACCTCCTCCGACAGCCGACGTCACTGGATGTTCTAAGTAGGACGCACGACGCCCGTAGCCTCAGTTCCGTGTTTTCCGTGAACGTTTTCGCTTCGGGAATCTTGGCACGCCTCGACTCTTTGGAGTTTCTGTTGCTTTCTCGGTTCTTCGAACCTGTTTGTGAAATATTTCTTCATGAAGATGTCTACCTCATCTTCCACACCGCCTCCAGGCTTTAAGACGTGCGGGGACTGTGGGTCCAAGATGTCAGTCACGGACTCGCACGTCGCCTGCCTCTGGTGCCTCGGGGAGGCCCATGACACGGGTGACTATGTCGACTGCCATTCGCTCACGTCGAAAGCCTTGCGGGAGCGAAAGAAGAAGTTATCGGTAGGTAAGGTGTCCAAGCCCCGGAAGTCGAGGTCTACGGGGCGACTCTCCGTGTCGTCGTCGGAGGTCCAGTGTGTCTCGGTCCCGGAGTCAGTTTCGCCACTCCTCTGCCTCTTCGAGGCACTCCAGGAAGCGCCGTCATCGGTCGCCTTCCCCGTCCTCATCCGAGGACTCCGCCCGTCGGCGGGTCGCTTACCCCACAAAGCATGCGACGCCAGAGGAATGGGCTTCCTTCGGGAAGAAAATGCTGGCGATTCTCGAATGGCAGGGCACTGGTCCGTCCGCGCCTCCGAGTGGGGTCGGTCGTGATCAGCCGAGAGACGCCGCTCGCATGCTTTCGGTCTCGGGTGGTCGTCACGATTCACGGGAAAGGTCCCGCTCGGACAAGGGGAATCGTTCTCGGCATGCCCTGTCCAGGTCCTCCACGCGCTCGAGAACCTGTGAAGTCTTCGAGGAAGACATCGACGCCTGTGGCGCCGAGGTCGTCGACGGACTCTCTCTCTCGAGGCTCCGCCTCTGAGGAAGTCGTCAATGCCGTCGGCGCTCAGGATGTCGAGGGACACGCTCGGGGCACCACCTTCGAGGCCTGTGTCGACGCTGTCGATGCTGTCGGCGCCGCGTCTGTCGTCGACGCCGATTCTCTCGACGCCGGCGCCGATTCACTTGACGCCCTCAACGCCTTTCGGGGCTGTGTCGACGGGGGTACCCCGTGGCTCGGGGGAACCGCCTAGAAAGGCTCTGGCCAAGGTCAAGCATGGCTTTGGTTCCAGTTCTGTGCCTTCTTTTTCGCCATCTGGAGTTCATTTCAGAGGTGGATGAGGGCTCTGATGATGGCATGGTGCCTGACACGGTGCCTGACGAGATTCTCTCGGCCATAGCCAGTTTGAGGACCTGAGGCAGTCCCTGTGTGATGCTAGTGGGCTGGACACCTCTCCGGAGGTGGAGTTTGTAGGCCTGAGCCTGGCTCTCATGCCGATTCTTCTGCGCCTTATGTCACGGGTCACCGAGTACTTGGGATGGTCTGCTCCCCCAGGGGAGTTTGTTCAGGATGACTTTACGGATATCCTCGACATTAGTCCGCCAACTGACCCGGTACTGCCATTCCATATGGCTCTGCAAAGAAGGATGGCAGCAGCTTGGACTGCTCCGGAGAGTCTCCCGGCAGTGAGCAAGTCTTTGCCGCGAAAATACCGCCCAACCAGTAGTGACCCCTGCCACTTGGCCAAGCACCCTACTCCGGCGAGTTTGGTGGTGCAGGTGGCTACGGCCCCGGCAAAGCAGGCGTCGTACCCTACCATCCCTCCTGATGGGGACGACAAGCGTTTTGACGGCTGGGCGAAGAAAGTGTTTTCTGCAGGGGGTTTGGCGCTTCAGGCAGCCAACTCCATTTGTGCCTTGTCTTGTTTTACGCACACTCTGTGGAACTGTTTCCTTGGCGGCTGAACATATTCCCGAAGGGGATGAATGGGATGGTTTCCTTGCCATGGTTCAGGATGGCAAGGATGCCATGTGTGAGGCCGTTCAATCGGGTTTGGACATGGCAGATTGCGTCAGACGGTTCATGGTGGCGAGCACCGTGATACGCAGGTTTGTGTGGTTGCGGATGTCGGGGTTTGCTCCTGATGTGCAGGCCCAGCTCCTCAACATGCCCTTTGACGGGGAACATCTTTTTGGCAGCAAGGCTGACGAGAGCCTTGAGAGGTTGCAGACCTCAAAAGCTGCAGCGAAGTCTTTGGGCGCTGCAGTTCGACAACCTCCGTCTTTTCGTCCTAGGGGACAGCAATAGAGAGGAGCTTCCTTCCCTTATTACTCATCCTTTGGTAAAGCGAGAGGAGCTGCCAGTCAAAGGGGCCACCGTAGGAGTGCCAGAGGTGGAAAACAAGGTACTCGAGGTGCCAAGGCCGCTCGAACTGTTGCCTCTTTGCCCTCAGGCAACTCCGCAGCCGCTTCAGCTCAGTCATGAGGCCACGTCCCATGGTTCGCCGGTTGGGGGAAGGCTGGCGCAGCATCTTGCAGAGTGGCGCGTCATTACTTTAGATGTGTGGGTTCTGGAGATCTTAACCCACGGCTACTGTCTTCCTTTCCGGCAGAGGCCTCAAGACAATCCACTGGGGAATCTCTCTTTGAAGAGTCCGGATCCGCTGCTTGCGCAGGAAATTCAATCGCTGCTGGAGAAAGGCGCAATCAAACAGGTGCCTGTTGCTGAGAGGAACAAGGGATGGTATTCCCCTTATTTTTTGATTTCCAAGAAAGACGGGGGACTGAGACCCATCATGGACTTGCGCGGTTTGAATAAACTCCTCAGGAAGGACAAGTTCAAGATGGTTACTCTCTCTCAAGTCCTCCAGGCCCTTCAACTTCAGGACTGGTTGGTGTCTCTCGACCTCAAGGATGCTTATTTTCATGTGCCGATCCACCCAAAGCACAAGAAGTACCTGAGGTTCGCGGTTGGCGTTTCGCACTTTGTTTCGTGTCCTGCCATTCGGATTGACCTCCGCCCCGAGGGTCTTCACCAAGCTCATGGTAGTAGTGGCAGCGCACCTCAGGAAAGGGGGGATTCACGTCTACCCCTACCTGGACAATTGGTTGATCAGGGCGTGCTCTTCCGAGCAAGTCCTGGATCATCTGTCAGTCACCTGCCACTTCCTCCACAAGCTGGGCTTCTCCCTCAACTTGAAGTCCCATTTGACACCAACTCAGAGGCTCCAGTACATCGGAGCAGTGATCGACACGTCGCTGGGGCAGTGTTTTCCTCCCCAGGTGAGGACTCATCACATTCAGCAGATGGTGCACAAGTTTCAACTTGCCCAGACTCTCCCAGCATTCAAGTTCTTGAGACTGCTCTGCATCATGGCAACCTGCATTCTTCTGGTGCCAGAGACCAGGTTGCGGATGAGATCTTTGCAATGGACACTCAAGCTCCAGTGGTCTCAGTCCTCTGGCAGGGTGGTGGACCCTGTTCAGGTGCCGTCTTCGGTCACCCAGGACCTTCTGTGGGGGGCCAGCAAAGGCAATCTGATGAGGGGGGGGTCCATTTTGGCTGCCCTGGCCGGAGGTGACGATCGTGACAGACGCATCCCTCACAGGGTGGGGAGCTCATACCAACGAGTTGACAGTCAGCGGTCGATGGTCTCCGTCAGAGTCCAGACTCCATATCAATCTGTTGGAGCTGAGGGCCGTCAGGCTAGCCCTGAAGGCTTTTCTGCCGACTGTGCGAGGAAAGAATGTCCTGATCCTGACGGACAACACGGTGGCCATGCACTACCTCAACCAAATGGGGGGGGGGGGGGACAGGGTCACTTCCTCTGTGCAGGGAGGCGATGCAGCTCTGGTTCTGGGCAATCCAGCAGGAAGTTTTGATCTCGGCAGTTCATCTGGCAGGAGACGAAAACGAGACGGCGGACGCTCTGAGCAGGCAGTGCGCGATCTCACGAGTGTGAGTTGGCTCAGGAGATTCTCCTGGAGATCTTCGCCCTTTGGGGGACCCCTCAAGTGGATCTCTTCGCCTCCAGTGTCAACCGGAAGTGGGAAAGGTTCTGCTCGCAGGAATTTCCTCCAAACGGAGACGCGTTTGTGGTGGAGTGGTCATTCCCACTGCTGTACGCGTTTCCTCCAGTCCCCGTCATCCCACAAGTACTGCAGAGTTTACGGAGGTTCGGTTCCCGGATGATCCTCATTGCTCCGGCATGGGCCCGGAGGACGTGGTACCCGGACCTTCTCGACTTGTCCATCTGTCCTCCATGTCGTCTTCCCTACCGAGACGATCTGCTCTCACGGGAGGGGGGGGTCAGGTTCTCCATCCAGAGGTCAGGTCCCTCAACCTTCACGCTTGGTTTCTGAAAGGTTGAGGTATAAGGATTGGGACCTCCCTGAAGACGTGATGGAGGTGTTGCTTTCGGCCAGAAGGCCTGCAACAAAGTCCCTGTACCGTTGCCGTTGGAGAAAGTTCTGCGACTGGTGCAGGGTTAAGAATGTGGATCCTTTTGCATGTGAAATACCCATGGTTCTAGCTTTTTTGCTTTCTTTGGCCCACAGGGGCCTTCAAGTGGGTACCATTAAAGGTTACCTGGCGGCGCTGTCCATATTTAAGTGCTCGTCTGAAGAGTGTTCCTATTTTAAAATGCCTTTAATTTCTCAGTTTCTGAAAGGGCTCACTAATGTGTTCCCTCCGTCACCTTTCCAGGTGCCCGGTTGGGATTTGAACCTTGTTCTCAAGTTTCTGATGGGTGCTACGTTTGAGCCTTTGCATTCATGCCCTTTGAGACTGTTGACCTTAAAAACTGTATTTTTAGTTGCGGTCACTTCCGCTCGCAGAGCGAATGAGTTACAGGCACTTTAAGTTAAGCCACTCTTCACCCTGTTTCATAAGGACAGGGTTGGCCTTAGAGTTCGTCCTTCTTTTCTTCCGAAGGTGGTGTCGGAATTTCATTTAGGCCAGAAGGTTGTTCTTCCGGCATTTTATCCTCCTCCACATCCTGGTAAGGAAGAGGAGAAGCTCCATAGGCTTGATCCTAGGAGAGAGTTAAGCTTTTATATTTCACGCATGTCCCGGGTCAGAGTGGACGATCAGCTCTTTATTGGTTACACTGAAAAGCGTTTGGGACAGGCTGTGACCAAACAGACTGTCTCGCTGGATTATTTTGGCTATCTCTGAGTGTTACCGCTTGGCGGGTAAGGACCCACCGGTCGGCTTACGGGCCCATTCTACCAGTGGTATGGCTGCCTCTACTGCCCTGCAGAGGGGTGTTCCTATTCGCAACATCTGTGATGCAGCCACCTGGGCTTCGGTACATACTTTTGTACGTCACTATTCCCTCGTTTCCATCCGGGGGCAGGATCTGGCCTTTTGGCAAGGCGGTCCTTTACACCTCAATTTGGTTGGGCATGCTAAATTTCTGTTTTCTAAATTCTTTTCCCACCTCCTTGCATTGGTACTGCTTTGGGAGTCTGTCATAGATATGGAATACGTCGGAGGACCCAATCCCCTCGCAGAACAAGTTACTCTTACCTGGTAACGTTCTTTCGATGGGATGGTCCGGCGACGTATTCCATATCGCTCCCTCCCTACCTTCCCCGCTACAGAATTTCTTGTGTGATTGCAGCTTACGTTTCCACAAGGCTTTGTGTGTCAGACTGGCAGAAGACTGGTGGCACACGTTCTGGGAAAAAACTACAACTGAGGCTACGTGCGTCCTACTTATAACATCGAGTGACGTCAGCCGTCGGAGGAGGTCCTCGAGGGCGGCGTATCGACGTCATCGACGCAGACACCGAAGATTTTCCGAAGCAGCACAGCTGTAGTGATTACTGTCATAGATATGGATTACGTCGTCGGACCATCCCATCGAAAGAACGTTACCAGGTAAGAGAGTAACTGGTTCTTCTGTCCTAATTGACCTAATAGTGGTCCTAATTGACCGTCTGCACAATTGACTTTTACCTTTTATTTTACTATATATATATATATATTTCTGAGGCTTGTGGAATCTGCTTAGATCACATGCTGTGCATAGGCCGACATCTAGTGGAAGCTGCAGAGTATTAGTTTGTTTTTCGAAAGTTGAAAATGGGCGTCGACACAGGGCGTGCCAGTAATACTATCCCTAGTGTGACGTCCACTGTACCCAAGATCCCTCACGCGTCTAGGATCCTCAGATTGTTTTTTTCCGCCATACTGGTCGGAAGCATTTTGCGGAGTCCCCTGGCCTTAGCCATACTTTTGCTAAAATATTGATTTATTGACATCCTTCCCCATCCCAACGTCGAACTTTGACACTCGACGCCGGCTGGAGAAGAAATCGACCGTCGGCTGCTGCACAACGGATTTGGGCCTCGAAAGGCCTCTGCCCGGGCCTTGGAAGGCCTCTGGCCTCGACCCTGCAAGTAGGGAGAGTGGGGGGGTTGGACATACTCTACACTCTTGGTATATAGGTACACCTTATACATTTCCTACACTTAACAGCCCGCTGCCTCAAGGTGCGTATGGAGGGTACCCCTTTTCAATTCTGCCCCAAGTGCAATCGCAAATACCCTTGGGTCGACAGGCACGCCACGTGCAATCTCGGCTTGCCGAGGGACCACCCTGAAGCGAACTGCAGAGCGTGTAGTAGGTTTAAACCTAAGACACTTAAGGACCGTTCGACGAAGCGTTGGGCCCACCACGCCAGGCAGGCGGCCATGGCAGCGGAGGGTGCCTTCAGCGATGGCAGCAACACTGTGCTTTCGGACGGCGAGGGCATTACGGCGTCGAAAGACAGCCGAGCGCAGGTCCCCGACCTCGGAAGGTCGTCCGACAGGGCGGCTATGGGGAAGACCCCCGGCGACACAGGCGCTTCACACACCACCCACACTAAGCACACGAAGTCCAACCGAGACTCGATGACGTCGAGTGCTCGGAAAGAGGCACAAACAGAACGGTCCGAATCGGTGTCCTCTGGGTGTTCGAGATCGCTGCATGACTCCAGGCAATCATCCACTCTTGCCAAGAGTGCCTTGCTCCCTAGGCTAACGGAAGTTCGATCGTCGGAAGATGAAGACGACTTCCACCCCCAGGCCGCACTCCAGGAGTCGGAGCCCGCAGACAAGATCAGCACGGCCCCACGTTCGAAGGACAGGGACTCTACCCCCGATCCTCGACGCCAGGCGTCGAAAACCTCCAGAGCCCCAAAGGGACAGGGAAAACACTTTTCCACTCACGGGGAGGGGGCAAAACAGCAGAAGAAGCAGCCTCTGCACTCTTCCACAGCTGTAAAACACTCCTCTCCTCCTAAACAGGCAGACAAGACCAGGTCTGCTGATATTTCAAAGAGCAAATCTACTCAAGATAGATCTCCAAAACTTTCTGAGAGAAAGAAAAAATGGTCCAGTGATGACATAGATAGGGTCATGTCAAGGATGTCTTCCTTGGCAGACTTTTACGATAAAAATCCAGACCACTTCCTTTCTTATGATCCACAAGGGGCTACACCCTCAGGCTCTAATGATCCTATCCCCCCGAGTAAGAAGCCCCGGTTTGAGACACTGATGAGGTCTACAGACCCCTTCGAGGTACAACCATACTTGCGGCCATACTCACTGTAACAAGGAGAGACTTCCTTTTGTGAGTACCAAGATTTGGCCGTGGTAGAAGAGCAAACCGGGACAGGCTATTATGGGGACGATGAGGACCAGGAAGAGGAAGACCCTGAAACCTACAGAGTAGATTCCCCAGTAGAGAAGGAAGCCCCGGTTACCGACTCCCCTGTCGATAACCAACCCCTCCAGAATGAGGTTCTCGCACGTGCAGCAGAACACTTCCATATTGACACCCACGGTGTCCAGGAGGAGAGGGACTTCGCAGAAGAGTTAGTGGGAGAAAGGAGGCCTGTTGCCCAGACCATCCCTAATCTCAAGTTTATTCAGCGGAGAATAGACCTGTCCCTGGTGAACCCAAACCTCACCAGAGCTGTCAATCCCAGGGTTGAAAAGCTTTTCAGGGCAGCCCAGTCTGACCCTCTATATAAGAGGACATCTGAAACCAGACTCCCTAGTTGTCACCAACACTCGTAAGAGGGCTGGGACACCCTTGTCATTGTCCGAAGCTCCTCCAGACGAGGAGAGCAAAAAACTATATGGTTTCGGCAGGAAAGTAGACTCAACGTCGGCCTATCAGGCAAGGATTGCAAACTCCACCACCATGTTGGTCAGCTACAACTGCCATCAGTGGGAAGAAGTCGCGGCACTCATAGCCTCTGCTCCGGAACCCTTAAAGGGCCAGTTAGCTCGGATTTCCGCAGAGGGTAGAGCCGTGTCTGGTTGCATTTTAAAAGCAACCTTTGACGCTGCGGACAACGCAGGCAGATTGATAGCAGACGGTACTGTTATCAAGAGACATGCGTTGTTAGGGTAGTCTGGTTTTAAGGCAGAAACCCAGGCATCATTATTGGACAAACCGGTGGAAGCCGATCTGTTATTTGGTAAGGCGGTCGAGGACGCACTGAAGAATGCTAAGGACGAATACGAGACACTCAAGTCCCTTGGCCCGTTAACCAATAAACCCCCTAACCAGAGACGGAATAGTAATTTTCGTCGCCCACGCGGCCAAAATTCCCACAGAGGATCTAACTATTCCCAGGGGCAGGGTACACAGTGGAACAACAGCCAAAAGTCTACCCTGGGTTACGGCAGGGGTAAAAGGAGAGGACGTGGTAAAGGCAGAGGCTGCACCAGCAAAGGAGGCGGCACGCCTCCACCAAAGCAGTGACGCTCAGTTCAGGGTCCCTTCTCGCGCAACCCCAGTAGGGGGACGCATTTCCAACTTCACCCAGGCTTGGGAAGGGATCACATCAGACAGATGGGTGCTGTCAACAGTATCCTCAGGGTACTGTATAGAACTACTTCAGCGTCCCTGGAACCATCCTCCAGGACAAAGAGTACACTCTTTAGAACATCAGAAGATTCTCCTCGAGCAGATAGCCATTCTGCTAGAAAAGGACGCGATAGAACTCGTCCCCGGACACCAGGTAAACAAGGGTATTTATTCAACTTCCTTCCTTGTGCCAAAAAAAATTTGACAATGCGCCCAGTATTGGACTTACGGCCTGCCAACAAGTATGTCGAGCCCCAAAAGTTTCGTATGACTACGCTATAAGAGGTAATCCCCCTCCTAAAAAAGAGGGATTACATGGCAACCTTGGATATGAAAGATGCCTATTTTCATATTTCCATGTTCCCAGCGCACAGAAGGTACTTGCGCTTCAAGGTGGACAGTCGGCACTACCAATTCAAGGTACTGCCCTTCGGGATAGCTTCGGCACCAAGGGTATTCACCAAGGTACTGGCGGTGGCGGCTGCACACCTACGCAGGGAGGCAATCCCGGTGTACCCTTATCTGGACGACTGGCTCATAACGGGGGAAACCCCAGTAATTTGCAGGACAAACATTCAAAGGACTATCGACCTCCTCCGCGAATTAGGCTTCTCAATCAACGAGAAAACGTCAAGCCTGCGCATGCGTCCCATGCAGGAATGGTTGGCGAAACAGTGGTCTCAGGCAAGTGGTCAGTGGGACGATCTAGTGGTCATTTCACCAACGCTAGTACAAAGCCTTCACTGGTGGACAAGAGAGAATCTTGCACAGGGAAAACCCTTTTACGATCCCGAAGTACAGGCAGTAGTCACTACCGATGCATGTCTGACGGGGTGGGGAGCTCACCTTCTCCACCACACAGCTCAGGGTCTCTGGTCTCCCTCAATGGCCAAGAACCACATCAACCTGCTAGAGCTTCTGTCAGTATACAGAGCGCTTCAAGCGTTCGAGCCCTACCTACTAAACCTGTCAGTGCAAATCCAGACGGACAGCACAACAGCCATGTTCTACCTGAACAAGCAAGGAGGGACTTGTTCGCCAAATCTGTCCAAGCTTGCCCAGAAAATCTGGATATGGGCACTCAGACGGAACATCTTCCTGTCATCACAACATGTTCCAGGGGAGCTCAATTCCCTAGCGGATGCTCTGAGCAGAGACTCCCTCCCAGAGGAACACGAATGGGTTCTACACAGAGAGGTCGTAGAAGATATCTTCTCTCAGTGGGATTTCCCCACTATAGACTTATTCGCCACAAGCGAAAACAGACAATGGCCAGGATTTGCATCCAGGTTCCCCCAACCAGACTCCCAGGGGAACGCCCTGTGGATGAACTGGTCAGGGATGTTTGCACACGCTTTTCCACCAACTCCTCATCAGGAAGGTGGTGAACAAGATGAACAGAGAGTCGATGACGCTCGTCCTAGTTGCTCCCATGTGGGCAAGACAACTGTGGTTCCCACACCTACGCAGGATGGCGGTGTGCAAGCCCATCAAACTTCCAGCCTGGTACAACCTACTGTCCCAGCACCAAGGTCAAACAGTGCACCAGCAACCCAACTCAATGAACCTGGCAGCATGGCTCCTGAGGTCATAGAGTTTGGACATCTCAATTTACCACAGAGGTGTATGGACATCCTAAAGGAATCTAGGAAACCAAACACAAGGCACTGTTACTTTGACAAGTGGAAGAGATTCGTTATCTGGTGCCAGAGTAGACAAATCAACCCAGTTGATTGCACTCCTTCCACTATTGTTACATACATGCTCCACCTGCTAGACGCAGGATTGGTTTTTAACTCACTGAAAGTACACCTGGCAGCCCTGTCTGCATACACCACTTCCCATAACAAGGTCTCGTGGTGGAAAGTACCAGTAGTTAAAGCCTTCATGGAAGGAGTAAAGAGACTTCCCCTCCTATTTCAAACCCACCACCAGGGTGGGACCTTAATGTGGTGCTATCTAAACTCATGGGACCCCCTTTGGAGCCCATGCATAAAAGCAGTCTCAAACACCTGACTTATAAAACGGCCTTCTTAGTAGCTATTACTTCTATAAGAAGGGTCCGTGAAATTCAGGCTCGGTCAGTGCAGGATCCCTTCTTTACGGTCCATAAAGACAAACTGGTTTTACGCACACACCCTAGGTTCTCACCTAAATTTATATCTAAATTCCATGTAAACCAGTCCATCGAGCTTCCGGCTTTCTTCCAGGACCCTCAAAGCTCGGCTGAGGTGAAACTACACACCCGAGATGTGCGTAGGGCGGTCCTCTACTATGTAAATAAAACCAGACCGCTAAGGAAAACAGATCAATGTCTCCATAGCTACAGGCAGAGAGGGGGATCGCGTCACTAAAGGTGCTATCTCGAAGTGGATTGTTAACTGTATCCAGCTGTTTTACTCACTCTGAAAGAACTCTGCCTTTCACGCCAAGAGCCCACTCTACTAGAGGCATTGGGGCCACTCTGGCTTTCATTGCAAATGTACCCCTTGACACCATTTGCAAAGCAGCTGCTTGGAGCTCTATTCACACTTTTACTCAGCATTACTGCATTGACACACATCGCAAAGGGAGATACACAAGTGGGACAAGCGGTTCTAAGACACTTATTTGCTCATGACCCTTCTCACATCCCACCTCCTTCTTCAGGTACTGCTCGCTAATCTATGCACAGCATGTGATCTAAGCAGATTCCACAAGCCTCAGAAGGGATACATTACTCACCGTAATCGTATTTCTGATGCTTGTATATGCTTAGATTCACATGCGACCCACCCTTCCTCCCCTTTGAGAGAAGGCGCATGGTTGCTTGTAGTCTTACCTTTCTATCTAACTACTTGGATTATCTGTACTCGCGCTACCACTCATGCTACCTCATGTCAGAAAAAATACAATCTGAGGATCCTAGACGCGTGAGGGATCTTGGGTACAGTGGACGTCACACTAAGGATAGTATTACTGGCACGCCATGTGTCGACGCCCATTTTCGAGTTTCGAAAAACAAACTGTAATACTCTGCAGCTTCCACTAGATGTCGGCCTATGCACAGCATGTGAATCTAAGCAGATACAAGCATCAGAAGTACGATTACGGTGAGTAATGTATCCCATATATAGTGTGTGTGCGGTGTGTATTTGGGGTAATAAATTAGGTAATGGGATTGGGTAGGGGTTTGCAAGGGTTTTTGGATTGAGTTGAGGGTTGCAGGGGGTTGCCCCCCGCATATGTCCTAATTGACCTTCATTTCACAATCAATTATGAAAAGGTCAATTCGAAGGGATTGTGTCCTCCGACGTATTCCTCATCTTTAATAATTCGTCTCCAGCTTGCTGGCCTCAGAATTTTTATTCTCTCTAGGGGGCGCTGCGCGTCGACGTCCGCCGAGTCGATGTCCCTCGACAGCCACCGTATCGGCACCGACGTCAACATGCCCATAAATAGCCACGCGCGGCGTCCGTTGCTCAGTTCCGTTTTTCCGCGCTTCGTGGGGCCTCGGAATATCGTTGCTCAGTTCAGTCAGATAAAACCTCTTATATTTACTCGATAAAAACAACTAATTCTCGATGGCTTCTTCATCCGAACCGACGACTCTGTGGTCCGGCTTCAAAAAATGTCAAGACTGAGGAAAGAAAATGTTGATAACGTATCCTGACAGGATCTGCTTGTGGTGCTTGGGAGTCGAGCACCATTGTTCGGAGCGTGAGGGCTACATGTCCATGACGGCGCATGGGGAAGCTCGAGAGAGGTAAGTCAGTCAAAACCTCCTCGAAAGTTTCTTCGGCCGAGGCATTAGTCTCCTCACTATCGAAAGCATTCCCATTCTAGGTCTCGAAGTAGCTCCCACCACTCATCGAGATCTAGACACTCAAAGAAGAGACGTTGAAGATCCCCTTCCTCGTCATCTTCTGTTTCCCCAGAAAGGGTCTCCTGCCCCACAAAACACAGCTCTCAGGCTGAGTGGGAGGAATTCAGGAAGAAAATACTAAGCCTCTTCGAGAAAGCGGCCTCGGCACCCTCGAAGACAGCTGAGGGTGATACCCCGGGTGAAAACCCAAAAAATCGAAACGCTGCAAGTCGTTGCACCCGCCGAAAGAGTCCACCCGAGAGCGCCACGGGCCATCTGGTAAGAAGGCACCATCTTCGACACCGTCGTCGAAGATCCCTTCGACGCATGGATCGGTGCCATCAATGCCGTTGTCGGAGGGTTCTTCGACGCATCGGTCGATTGAATCGACGTCAACGCCAACATCGACGCCGATAAAAGAGAAAACCACGGCTACTTCATAGCCAACGGTTATACCAAGAGCCTCCGGCACGACGCCTAGAACTTCGTCGACATCCTCGAGTAGGATCCCAATCCTCTCGAGCTCTTCGAGGCCTCTTCCAGTTTTCTCGCCGCCTTCGAAGCCTGTCACATCGGCGTCTACGACATCGACGTTTTCTCACCCAATAATGATGAGTTTGTCTCCTTCTGCCTTAGAAATGGGTTTTACACCATTTCCGAGGTCAGAGCACCCCGGAATATCTTCAATCTATGAAGAAGTGGAGGATTCTGACCAGGAAAGACCCTTCGGGTTGCAGAGGACCACACTACCTGTTTCAGAGGATTTTACCTCTGAGGAAAGAAGGTTGAAAGACCTACAGGAATCATTACATGAGGCAAGTGGGCTGGACACTTCCCCAGAAATGGGATTTGTCAAACCAGACCCAGGGGAACATGCCGAAACACCCTATAGAACCCTGATGGCAAGGATTCTTGAATTCATGGGTTGGTCTGCGCCTTCACCTGTTTTTCAACAGGATGACCTTACAGACATACTAGACAAAGGTCCACAGGAGGATCCTGTGGTCCCCTTCCATGCAGCCTTGCAAAGGAAGATTTCATCAAATTGGGAAACTCCTCAGGTTATCCCTGCAGTCAATAAAAAGATTGTCAGCCAAGTATAGGGTAGCTGCAGCTGACCCTGAATACTTATCAAAACACCCGACTCCAGAGAGCCTGGTGGTTCAAGCGGCAACTTCATCAAGCAGCAGATCCGCTTACCCTAATGTCCCACAGGATAGAGATGACAAAAGGTATGATTCTATGGCAAAAAAAAGTATTTTCCGCTTGTAGTATGGCGTTGAAGTCCATCAACGCCACCTGTACGCTCGCCAGGTTCAGTGACACACTGTGGGAGTGTGCTTCATCAGCGGCTGACTGCATACCGGAAGGAGAGGAGAGGAAAGGGAAGCCTTTCTTAACATCATTAAAGATGGCAAAGATGCCATGTGCAAATCGCTTCAAACTGGCATCAATTCCGCTGACAGTATCAGCAGGGCCATGGCGGCAAGTACAACAATCCACAGGCATGCATGGTTGCGAAAGTCTGGCTTTGCTCCAGATCTACAGGCCAGACTTTTGAATATGCCCTTTGACGGCTCTTCTTTATTCGGTAAAAAGGCTGATGACAGTCTGGAAAAGTTGCAAACATCTAAAGCAGCAGCAAAATCTTTAGGAGCTGCAATCCGCCAAACTCCTTTTTGCCCCTCAGGAACCTCTGGGAGAGGAAAGTGCTTTCGCTATTATTCCGCATTCGGGAAAGGCAGAGGACATCCGGCTCAAAGAGGCCAAAGGAGATCCACCCGAGGTGGACGGGTCAAAAGTACTAAAGCCGTAGCAGCAGCAGGTGTCCCTTTACCCTCGGCATCTGCATCAGCCGCCCCCAAACCACTCTGAGGTCTTTCCACACAAAACACCTGCAGGGGGCAGGTTAACTCACCATCTGACGGAATGGCAGGCTATTACGTCAGATGCTTGGTCATTGGAGACAGTTGCCCAGGGTTACTGCCTACCCTTTCTACACATCCCTCAGAGTCATCCACCGGGGAACAGCTCTCTAAAAGTTCCAGATCCGCTCCTCTTGCAGGAAATTGTAGACCTGCGGGAGAAAGGTGCCATAGAACCGGTACCTGTAGCGGAGAGGACCAAGGGCTGATACTCCTCCCTCCTTTCTCATACCAAAGGAGGACGGAGGACTGAGACCCATCTTGGACTTACGAGAATTGAACATGTTCCTCAGGAAGGACAAGTTCAAGATGGTAACTCTCTCTCAGATCCTTCAGGCCCTCCAGCTCCAGGACTGGCTGGTATCTCTGGACCTTCAGGATGCTTATTTCCATGTGCCAATCCATCTCAAACACAGGAGATACCTACCTGAGGTTCGTGTAAAAAAGTATATCTACATGAACTGAATGTAACTAAGTAAGCAACACTGTAACTAGCGCCACGATGCCTACGGTCTGATGTGCGCTCAACAAATGTGAATAAATAAATTGGCGGCTCTCATCAATTTCGAGTTCTGCCATTTGGGCTGACCTCCGCCCTGAGGGTCTTCACCAAGCTAATGTCGGTAGTGGCTGCGAGTCTAAGGAGGGAAGGGATCCACGTCTACCCCTACCTGGACGATTGGCTGATCAGAGCTGTATCTTCGGAACAAGCTCCGATCCAGCTAGATTATGTCTGCCACTTCCTTCACAAACTGGGCTTCTCCCTTAATTTAAAGAAGTCACAGATGATACCATCACAGAGACTCCAGTTCATTGGAGCGGTCCTGGACACTTCCCTGGGAAAAGCCTCGCCACCAGAGGTGAGGACTCAAGATATTCTGCAGATGGTCACCAAGTTTCAAAATGCCCAACGTCTCCCAGCCTTCAACTTTTTGAGGTTGCTAGGCCTCATGGCATCCTGCATCTTCCTTGTGCCAGAGGCTCGCCGGAGAATGAGATCTCTTCAGTGGGCACTGAGAACTCAGTGGCTGCAATTCTCAGGGAGAGTGACAGATCTCCTCCGGATTCCGGACAAGGTAGCCCACGACCTTCAATGGTGGGTCTATCCAGAGAACATCTTGAAAGGAGAACTGTTTTGGAAACCATGGCCGGAGATAACAGTAGTCACAGACGCCTCACTCACGGGGTGGGGAGCCCATGCCAACGACTTGACCATCAGCGGTCATTGGTCTCCATCGGAGTCCAGACTACACATCAACTTATTAGAGCTGAGAGCGATCAGACTAGCGCTGAAAGCTTTCCTGCCATCAGTACAGGGGAGAAATGTCCTGATAATGACAGACAACACAGTGGCCATGCACTACCTCAACAAAAGAGGAAGCGTAGGGTCACTTCCACTGTGCAGAGAGGCAATGCAGCTCTGGTTTTGGGCAATTCAGGAAGGAATCTCTCTATCGGCAGTCCACCTAGCCGGAGAGAAGAACTTGACAGCGGACGCTCTGAGCAGGCAGAGCACAGTCTCCCACGAGTGGGAGCTAGCTCAGGAAGTCCTTCAAGAGATCTTCGCCCTTTGGGGAACCCCTCAGGTGGATCTGTTCGCCACCAGCACCAACAGGATGTGCGATCTGTTAAAGGGAATTTCCCCCGAGAGGAGCTCCAGGGGACGCGTTCGTAGTGGACTGGGAGTTCCCACTCCTTTACGTGTTTCCACCAGTCCCTGTTATTCCTCAAATGATCAGGAGGTTGAGAAGATTCTGGAAAACCATGATCCTTATTGTCCCGGACTGGTCCAGGAGAACGTGGTACCCGGACCTTCTAGATATGTCCATCTGTCCTCCAATCCGTCTTCCACTCAAAGAGAATCTTCTCTCACAGAAGGGAGGTCAGGTTCTCCATCCAGACATCAGAACCCTCAACCTTCACGCTTGGCTTCTGAAAGAGTGAGGTACAAGGATTGGGACCTCCCTGATGACGTCGTGGAGGTGTTGCTTTCGGCCAGAAGGCCAGCAACAAAGTCTTTATACCGCTGCCGTTGGAACAAATTTTGCAGCTGGTGTAGAGAAGAGAATATCGACCCTTTTTCATGTGGTACACCAACGGTGTTATCGTTTCTACTCTACTTGGCAAACTCAGGCCTTCAAGTTGCCACTGTAAAAGGCTATCTCGCAGCGCTTTCAATCTTCAAGCGCACTGCGGAGGAACCATCGTATTTCAAACTACCCCTAGTAATACAATTTCTCAAGGGATTAACTAATGTCTATCCTCCAAGACCATTCCAAGTTCCCTTATGGGACTTAAATTTAGTCTTAAATTTCCTAATGGGTACTCCATTCGAACCACTCCACTCTTGTTCGCTGAGATTTCTCACACTTAAAACTGTCCTATTGGTAACACTAACATCTGCTAGGAGGGTGAGCGAATTACAAGCTCTTTCTTGTAAACCCCCCCCCCCCATACAATTTTCCATAAGGACAAAGTTGTCCTACAGGTGAAGCCTAATTTCCTCCCAAAGGTGGTTTCTGAATTTCACATCACTCAGAAAATTACCTTACCTTCGTTCTATCCTCCTCCCCATCCGGGGAAAGAGGAAGAAAGGCTACATAGGCTGGACCCAAGGCGAGCTCTAACCTTTTACATCAGCAGACTGGCTAGGATTAGGCAAGCAGACCAACTGTTTGTAGGATACTCAGGTCACAAGTTGGGACTATCAAAAAAAAAAAAAACAAGTTGGGACTACCCATAACAAAACAGACCATTTCCAGGTGGATTATTTTGGCCATTCTGGAATGTTACAAACTGGCAGGGAAAGAGCCACCCCAAAATCTTATGGCTCATTCAACAAGGGGTATCGCAGCCTCTTTGGCCCTCCAAAGAGGGGTACCGGCCCGAGACATATGTCCGGCTGCCATAATTTATCTTATGCTACAAAACGGAACTGAGCAACGGACGCCGCGCGTGGCTATTTATGGGCATGGTGACGTCGGCGCTGATACGGTGGCTGTCGAGGGACATCGACTCGGCGGACATCGACGCGCAGCGCCCTCTACAGAGAAGAAATGTCCGAGGCCAGCAAGCTGGAGATGAATTATCAAAGATAAGGAATACGTCGAGGAACATCCCATCGAAAGATTGTTACAAGGTAAGAAGTAACTTGTTCTTCTCCACGATCAATTGTGAAAAGGTTAATTTGTATACATCTTAACCACCTGGATTAGTGGGAACAACATGTCTCTTAGGGCTCTGCAGTTTGGAGTCTTCAGAAGCGTTGCTGGTCCATCCAGTGGACTGAACAACTCCAATTTGAGTTACTGCAGTAGAAGTGTCACTGTTCCACGTTTTTACTCAGAACTTCAGGGGTCATCAGCTTGTCATGCAAGTCGCCTTCCTGCAAAAGTACTATAAGTTATTATATTATATATACAAGCAGGATATACAGATATTTACAGATTATTACAGGTATTGTACATAGAAGTGAGGTTAGCGCCAAGGGATTATCAGGAAGTTGTTGTGAGTTGCATTTCAGTTACACAGTCGTGCGGTTAGTGGTCAGTGGATTTTAGCCATAAAATGGTATTGGTTCTGAAATTCTGACGAGGCTGGTCTGCTCTTAGGGAGGGAGGCATGGAGTTCCATTGTTTAGCCGCTTTAACAGGGAAGCCGTTGCCACCTATCGTCGATCGTCTGAATTTGGGGATGGACAAGCAGTCCAGGTTTATTGATCTAATTGGTCTTGAGGATGTCCGTTTGTGGAATCTCAGAGGTAGATGGGTGACGGCAACCTTAATGAGGTTGCAGTCAATTGATAAGGTGTAGCCGGGTCCTCATTTTTTTAGGTTAGTGGGAACCAAGATGATGAGTTCTGTTTTATCATCATTCAGGCATAGACCATGCATGGCCATCCATGCCTGGATGATGATGTACATTCTATTTAACAAGGCCAAATCCTTGTCGTAATCCCCTGTAAGTGGGAGGAAGATCGGAGTATCATCTGCATAGTTAGTGTAGGCGATACCAAGATGGTCCAGATCATCGAAGAGGGGCTTGGTAAAGATTTTGTACAGTGTGGGTGAGATGCAGGACCCCTGTGGCACCCTGCAGGTGATAGGAATGGGATCTGCCTGGTGTTGGGTGCGAGAAGACCCTCATTGTTCTGCCGCTTAGGAAAGATCTGATCCAGGTTATGGCATCTTTGGAAAAGTGTGCTGCTGTGTCGAGATGGTTGCATAGGATTATATGATCTACCAAATCGAAAGCAGCTTAGAGGTCCAGAGATCGGAGTATCATCTGCATAGTTAGTGTAGGCGATACCAAGATGGTCCAGATCATCGAAGAGGGGCTTGGTAAAGATTTTGTACAGTGTGGGTGAGATGCAGGACCCCTGTGGCACCCTGCAGGTGATAGGAATGGGATCTGCCTGGTGTTGGGTGCGAGAAGACCCTCATTGTTCTGCCGCTTAGGAAAGATCTGATCCAGGTTATGGCATCTTTGGAAAAGTGTGCTGCTGTGTCGAGATGGTTGCATAGGATTATATGATCTACCAAATCGAAAGCAGCTTAGAGGTCCAGGAGTAACAGTATAGCTGATTTGCCACTGTCTCTAAACTCGTTGACTTGGGTTTTTAGATCGATGAGGGCGGTCTCAGTTCGATGTTGTGGGCGGAAGCCTGACTGTCTGGCTCCTAGCAGGTGCTGTAGTTCCAGGTATTTTTTAATTTGCATATAGGCCACTTTATCTAGTATTTATAGAAGGAACAGGACTGTTGTGATTGGCCTTCAGTTGGTGGGAGTTAATGGATCAAGAATGTTTTTTTAGTAGTGGGGAGTACCCACGATTCTTTGAGGTTAGTGGGGATAGTGCCAGTGGCAAAGGACGCGTTGATGAGCTTGGATATGAAAGGTGACGGGTCTCGAGCCGCATCCTTGATGAGTTGTGCTGGGCAGAGATCACCCTGGCAGTTGGTTGGTTTGAGAGATAGAATAATTCTTTCCACCTCTATGATAGATACTTTAGAGTAATTAAAACGGATGGGATGGTTTTCTGCAGTGTTCACGGATAATTCAGTTGTGGGTGGAACATTTAAAGATGCTTTTTTTGGGGGATATTTTATTTTGTAGTGTGGATACTTTATTAGCTAGTGCGTGTTGGATCTCTGAGTACCATTTATATCTTTGGTGCAAGTGTCAGGTATTGCAATGGGAGACTTTAGTTCTTTAAGAATGGTAAATAATACTTTCATATTGGAGTTAGCTTGGGAGATACGGGTGTCGTAGATTCCCGTTTAGCTAAGCAGATTTCTTTTTTGTAGAGTGATGAGAGTTTTTTAAGCTTTAGTTTGTTGGCTTCCGATGGTAGTCATTTCCATCCAGCCTCGCAGTTTCTTTTTTGTTGCCTTACATTTTTTAGGAATGGAGTAAACCATTTGTTTAAGTGGTTTTTTGGCTTACTTGGTCTCAGTTTGAGACGGGCAATCTGATCTAAGGAGGAAGCCATGATTTTGTTGTATTCATTGACCATGTTTTCCGGATCAGTATTGTTGGGAAGTGAGTTGAGGGTGGGGAGAATCGCAGGGTTGCGCCTATCTACTGTGATGATCTTTTTATTTCTAGTTAGGGTGGGTGGAGCCCTTGGGGCAGGTATGGGGGGGTCTGTTGGTGGATAGCGTAAATGAGAGTAGGTACTGGTCAGTCTATGGTAGAGTTGAAGTGGCGAGGATGTTGGCATGGCAGTTGTAGTCTGCTACACAATCTAGTATTCTCCCTTTGTTTTGGGTGGGGATTTTGCTTCATTGGGTAAGGCCATATTCTGATAGGATGTTTGCTGTTGCTAAGGCAGACTGATCCGAAGGGTCGTTGAATTTCAAGTTGAGGTCCCCAAGTAGTAATGCTTACGTGGAGCTTTTGAGGTTACTGGAGAGTATAGTGTGGATGTCTTCCTCAAAAGTCCCGGTTGGGCCTGGGGGGCGGTAGATCAAATGGATATTGAGGGTCTGGGAGTTGATCAATGGTAAATTGACAGAAAGAACTTCGCATGAATGGATGTCGTAAGGTGGTGCTAATCTCATAGAGAGGGTGCATTTGCAGATAATGGCAATGCCTCCATCAGGTTCCTTGTCTATCTTGTTTTAAGATTGTGTAGCCCTCAGGAACGACTAGCATGAGCATAGGGCCTGCTGTAGCGTGCAACCATGTCTCAGTGATTGCGAGGAAGTCTAAGTTATCGCTCAGGATCAGATCAGCAATCTCTGTGGCGTGTGCTACAAGAGATCTGGAGTTTATTGGAGCTCCTTTAATAAGTGGGCTTGTGAGGGTCGTAGTTGCTAGGTGGGAGATTAGATGGTCTTTGCGTTTGGAATGCTGAGGTGTGTATTTTTTAGTCCTAGGATTGCTGTTGTATGCTACCTTTGTATTTATGGGCGTTGGGTCAGGCAGGGTTTTTGGGGTCCTCTTTCTTGTAAGGGTGGGCAGCGAGCTGATAGGAGGCTCGTATATTTTGGCTAGCCTCGCTCTGAGGCGCGAGTTCCTTGCTTCCGTTGTTCAAGGATTGCTTGGGATTAGGCATTGAAGGACGTTCATAGCTAGGGGCTATTTTATTATAGTATTGTTGGTTGAAGCGGGGTATGGCAAACTTGTTGGGTCCCCAATGGATAGTCTATGGAGTTTTGTAAAGATCTGAGAAGAGAGATACAGGCAATCTGGTAGGTGGCTGTAGTGAGCATGCTAGGACTTAGCTAAGTGCTCAATGCAATAATGAAATGGTAGGGCACAATAGACTGGATGCCTAGGTCACATGGTAAGGCACAATATACTAGATGCATAGGCCCTATGGCAAGGCACAATAGACTAGATGCATAGGTCCTATGGCAAGGCACAATAGACTAGATGCAAAGGTCAAATGGTAAGGCACAATAGTCTAGATGCATAGGTCCAATGGTAAGGCACAATAGACTAGATGCATAGGTCAAATGGTAAGGCACAATATACTAGATGCATAGGTCAAATGGTGAGTTTAGACCAGAGATTGACATAGATCAAAAATCGTGATTGCAATGCAACAAGTGACGGCCGTGATATTACAATGCCATGGGCATGGGGCGCTATAGATATGTGGTGCAGCATGAGGCAGTGGGGCCATACAGTTATACTGTGGTGCAGCGTACGATAGCAAGGCAATACGGTTACAGTGAGGTATACAGAGTGCACTAATAGATAATATGGCATGAAGCAGCCCGCACTAGTGAGGAGATATAGTTGAAGTACAATATGTGCTGTGCGCTGTGTTAATAAAGGCAAGGGATGTGTAGCAGCAGGTGGCAAGCAGGCAGTGCAGTAGGCGTACCGTAGGGTGCACGACTACAGGGTAATACAGTTACAGTGCAGATTGCGCGGTGCGTAGATGATCAGTTGGCCGGATGGGTCACGACTTTGGTAGATGTGGTTTCATCATGAAGTCCGGAAGTGTCAGTAGGTAGGTAGGTAGGTAGGTAGGTAGGTTGAGTAGACTTGGTAGATGCGCAAGTTGCAGGTGGTGTACATGGAAATGTTGGAAGTCAAGGGAGAGCCTTGCACTTTACCAAAGGTTTGACGTACTCTGGACGGGTCGGTGGTTGTTTTGTCTGATCACACGTGCTTGGGTAGTGGAGAGGTGAGTTGAACTGGACAGAGTGGCGGGCCCGGTACCCTCAGCGGCACGGACAGGCATAGACCGGCTACGTGCCTTAAATAAAGGTGCCTTGATGTAAAAGGTGTCAGCTCACGCCTTCCAGCGATGCCTTGCTGTAAATAAACGAGCGCTGGCCAATGGGTGGCAAGAGCATTGCTAGGCAACTGCCAGCAACGACGTCGGGACGGCGGCCATTTTCAGAAAGCCTCGTGGCTTTTCAAAATGCCTCGTGGATATTTGCAATGGTGAGGCTCAAAGAGGCAGAGGCTGTTGATTTTACCAGTAGATCTGTAGTTAGCGTGGCAGCAGGGCGGCAGGATTCCGATCCTGGTAGATGTGACGTCCTAGATGACTCTTCACCATCTGATGTTGGTGGAGCGGTCGGGATCAGCTGTGCAAGCTGAAAGGGGAAGGCGGATGGGCTCCTGCCTTACTGATGGTCCTGATCACAAAGAAGATGACAGCAGCGCTGACCACCACGGGCACGGATAGCACCCGCTGCGTCATAGGCCTGTGTTGTGGATGCAACTCCTCTGTGACTGTACTGTGCCCAGTGTGTGCGTCTCTGCTGTTCCCTGGGGTGGCGACAGGGGAGTTGTGCGCTCGAGCCCCGCCGCTTGCAGCTGGGGAGGAGGCGATGGGCAGGACGCTCTCCTTAGCCGGGGCGGCCGGTACCAGGCCGGTCAGGAAGGAGAGTAGCACAGCCTGCAGTGGCAGACCAAGATGCATTCTCCGGCGCTGTGCATCGGTGGCAATCGCTGAAACCGGATTTCCTACATCTAGTCACGGATCCTGAAGAGTCCTGCATCAGTACCTGCATGCATTGTGCACGAGAAGAGGTTCCACGCAGCTCCTGTACCTGACCGGAACTCTTTTTGCACCTGCAGCTCCTGGGCTGCTTCGACCAGAACCAACAGCAGGGAATCCTACCTCTGGCGACCCTCATTTGACCTGCCAAATCAGAAGAAAAAAAATCAGAGCATGGGTGGTGTGTGTAGTAACTATACTTAACAGTGCCCCTACCTTCACCCTTTACACATTTGTGAAGGTTATAAGTGGTTTGTGGTGGTGCATTGTACTCTGCTCATGCTACAGTGCGATTAATTGGAAACTTCATTGCAAGGCAAGACCTAACGTGCCAACTGCGCTTAAACAGTTATGAGCACTTCTGTCTCTTTAATGCTGGACTTTCGACGTGTGACTGTAGGAAGAAGGGACAGACTACAAAAACCCCATTCCGGAGCGTGCACAGAAATGGGTATAAGTGGACTGCAGTGGTCTTCAGGTGGACTACAGGTGGCCAGTGAAAGTCAGCAGCCATTGAATGTGTGTACCAATATCCTCTACTGCAGTCTCTGATTAGAGAGTTCAATACTTTGGTCTCTCTCTTGTTTTGAAAATCATGTATTGTTGCTGTTGACTCGAATCATTGGCCTCCCTCATGATTACCACAATGACATCCATATACAACCTATGAAGTACCTCCTCTCTGACCATGCCGATTGACTAATCTTCGGTATCCGTCACTATAATTGATATTGTGGAGGACTCTTTCCCAAGTCGCTATTCCCATCACTGCGTTCAACGGAGCTCCACCTGTTGACATAAAAAGTTTTATAAACTGGCTATCACTGGCACCAATAAGGCCCCTTTTGATTATCAGGGAAATATCCAGGTGACTGCTATAGAGACTGCGTCTAATGCTCTTTATGTGTATTTATTGGACCCTGTGTTTGATGTGTCCTTTATTCGTATGTGTCAAGAAATGTGTGAGAACATGCAAGTCATATAAACTCTCAAACCCGTTTAGATCTGACACAAATGAGTGCCTCACCTGTATTATTTGAGATGCAGGTTGATGAGATGCATGTTAATAGTCAATTTTACAAGAAAGTCTTATAGACATCCCTGACAATGACATTTATGCAATTGAAATTGCCACAAAAAACAAGAATAGATCTCGAGGCACACAGCAAGCAAAAAACAAAAATAAATAATAATAATTTAGCGTTTATATAGCGCTACGAACCCTCCGGCATCTGAGCGCTGCTTATTATTACACACGGTGTGTGGTGCTCATTTATCGACCTCGGAAGGATAAAAGGCTAAGTTTGGCCTTGCCGGGATTCCAACCTGCGTCAGCAGGCTCTGCACAGATGTCAAAGCGAGCGCTCTACTCTCTGTGCTATCGGACTAGCTAAATCTCCCTAATAGGAAGGGGACTAGGAAGACATTTTCGAGAAAATGTTAAGGTTGCTTCCTTTACAGTCTAAAATAACAAGATACATGACTACAAATAAGATGGTCCAGCCACCTCATTTGACTAAAATGCTACCAGATAATGCTGCAACTAGTGGACTTCAAGCTGAGGAGAATGAAAATAATCTTCCTGGAAATGTGTCTTGGACTGCCTCTGACACCTCTAATCGGAATATACAGAACCTGTCCAATAATTCTCCAATTGTAGCGTCAACTCAAGATGCGATCCATTCAGGAATATAACAATTATACAAGCTGGAGAATCAATCTTGACTCTCGTATTGTGGGCATGTACAATATAATCCAAATCAATGTTATTTTACCACTGAATCGTTCCAAGTTGCTCACATTTTTTGCTGAGATTCCGTTGTTGCAAGCTTTGCACTCGGAACATATTAACTATGTGGCAATCCCCTGATCGGGCCACAACAGATTGGTAGTATATTTCTACTCTCATTTAGTTGCTAAACTGGTATGGGACCAAACTATGGGATTTGACATAGTTCACTTCAAAAACTATTAAGAAATTGACTTTTTGGATGATGATGAGCGACAAACCAAAATCAAATCTTTGAAGAAATCAATAAACATCTGTCCTAAAGATTTACCAGTTAAATTGATTGTAAATTCTATTTGGGGGGTATCTCACAAATGCATAATACACCATCAGACTGATCTTGACTTTTAGCGGTCTTTAATAAAAATTTCTTTCCCAAAGAGCATCAGCCCAGTCTTCAAGATCTCCCCTTTAAGATGTGTGTCTTGGAATTGCTGTGGATATAGAAATCTTACTGAGTTGGCTAATTATAGGTCTTCCGTGTGGGATTATTATATTTAATTGTTCCAAGAGACAATCCTTTCCACTGAGTTATCCTTGAATGCGTATCTGGTGTTTTCGCAAAATACGGCTAATGGTCATTTGGGGAGACCCAGAGGAGGGCTGGCAATATTTATTGATGTTGGGATCAATGTTTGTGTCAAAATTATAGATAATCTTACCCCCAGAATTCTTGCCTTGGGATTGGAGTTACAAGTCACCAAAACTAGAGCAATTACTAATAAATGTTTACTGGCATCCTGTAAAAATCCAACCCAGTGATTTTCAACGTATATATTGAGACGTAGCTAGGGTATGGACAGGAGTACAACATTTTAGTTGGGGGTGACTTTAATTTGACATGTGCTGCTGAAATCTTGAATACTTCCAAATTGATGTCAACAACCATTAATTCTTTCTCAAGGTTCAAGGGTAGCACTTGGTATGACTACTTTAATGCCTGAAGTCTGGGCCTTGAGATCCCTGGGAAGTATGAGAATGGTATAAATATTTACACCTGGTCTGGAGATAATATTCAATCATGGATCGACCATATTTTTGTTTTGAACATCATATTACCATACTGTTCAGCTTTAAATCATACTAGCTTGGCAGTGAGTGATCATTTTGCTTTGAATTTATTGGTATTATTTATTATTATTATGATAGTTAGGTGGAATTTTACTTTGCTTAAGAAATGTTCCAGTCAAATGAAGTATTTTCTGAAGTTTAAGGAAAGAGGATACATTTAATTATGATACTTTAAATGAAATCATCACTTCTTAGATAAGTCTGTGGGCAGGCTACCCCCGCCATACCTTCTGGACATACTCATAGGTACGATGTTCGAGTGGCCTATGCTAAGAAAATTAAAAATCAACGTATTCGAAATCTATGTAATCAGGACTTTATTGCAGGAAGTCCATCATTTGCATTAAAACAATTATCTTGCTGCACTATCGAAATAATTTAACAAGAAGAGTTCAAATGTGTACTGATAGCCAATTTACAGTTTCATTAAAAAAAAGATGTGGCACAATTCTGGAAACAAACCAATTCGAAGGTCAGTACTGGGAAGACTGATGATCTGTGTATCGTTAATGAAGACGCCTGGGTTATGTATTATGCTAATACATTCGCAGAGCCCACAAATAAAGGATTAGTCAGTTTCCCAAATGTTTCCGGTTCATTGAGATGGGCATCTCTACAACCGGAGGACATCCGCCTTCTTATTCAGAAGAGCAAAGGATCCAGGGCTCTGGGACTCGATAATGTAGCCCCAATTACCTTGAAACATGACCCTTATCTATGGTCTAAAATTCTATCTTACCTTTTTAGTGATATCCCGGTCACTGGAACTATTCCTATATCTGGGTCTCGATTTGATATAATCCCCATTTACAAAAAGGGCAATCAGTCTAATCCAGCTAACTATAGACTGATCGCCCTTTTGTATGCAATTAATAAAATCTTTGCATCCATGATATTGAAAGAACTTGAAATGCGAGTAGATATAATCAATATTTTGACTCCTAACCAAGTGGGCTTTCGAAAAAGTGTTCGTACCGCTTTCAACTGTACTATTTTGGTCCATGTATGTGGTTTGGTCTCTAAAGGTAATTTGGGAACCGTCTATATGGTGTCCCTAGATTTATCAAGTGCCTTTGATAGTTATCAGACAATGACTGTGATCTTTCTCGAGAGCTATACAACTTCAGTGGGGCTAAGACAAGGTTGTGTTTTAGCCCCCCTGCTTTTCAACATTTATCTTGCTGATTTAAATTCTTTATGGAATTCCATCAGTGTGATGCTGGAAATGCATTGCAGAGACAGGGCCTCCCTGTCCTTGTTCTGTAGTCTTTTTTCATATGTGTTCTGTATTGTTTTCTGCCCAGGAGTCCATGTGGGACTCCTGGCAGTGGAGCTCTTCCTCTTTTTGGTTTGGTGTACAGACCCTTGGGATACCCTTATAGCACCCATCGGTTGGGGTACAACCCTGTGCCCCTAGTGTATGTTTTTGAGCGCCTGTATGTGGCCCAAAGAGCAGGGTATGGGCTAGTGGCAGCTCCATGCTGAATTTGACAGGGGCTCGGAGTATCCTGCATTTTGGGATACCCCGGCTCTGCCATTGGAATCAGTTGATTCCTGATGGGAAACAAGATGGCCCCTGTGGCCTCTTGCTTTCTATTGCCTGTTACCCTGTTTTCCACAAAGTCCTGGGAAGCCCTGACTCTGTCCTTTCCCCCTGACTTGGGTGGAAGTTCCATATATGGGAGGGTTTGGGGGGGGTTCCGAGCCAGACTGGCTGGAGCTTTCCCAGTAACTGTATGTTGTGGGTACACCCTGTAGGTGGGACCTGTGTGAATGGAGTGTGTGACAAATATGCACTTCTTGTATGGGTGTCTGGTTTCTGGTATGTAGTAAAATGAATGAAACAGCCCTGCCCGAAACTGGTATGAATGCAGTGTGAAGTGTTGAATGGCTGGGTACTTGTCCCAATACACATTTCTTGTTGTGAGTGTCTGGAGGGAGGAGAATGGCCTGAATGCACTGTGAGCCTGATTGGCTGCCTGACTGCCCTTCTGAGTGATTGGTTGCCTGATGAAGCCCAGCATAATGAATGAGAGACAGAACAGTATATCTGAGGGCCTCTCACTCCTAGAATTCGTTCAGAAGCTGAAGTTGATACTTGATGCTTATCCTTGAAGCCCAGCTGGAAGAAGACGACTTGCTGCAACATTTGCTTCGACCCAATCCGAAAGCTGTTGAGTTTATCGAGGACTGGTCCGAAAGAGGACCTGGTTAGGAGGCCTCTTCCCGAGCCACGAGGGACCAACGAGCACCGCTAACCTTTGCAGAATATCCCTGGAAGTCGGACCCTCCACAGGCTGCTGACCAAATACGGGGATAACCGATGAAAACGAAGAGAAGCACTGGACATTCCATCCACCATCGTCGACCCGGGTTCGCAGGTTTGCTATAATTGCTGGAGGCCCGTCGAAGCCGTGTTGCCCAGAAGCGGGGACCGCTTGACACTGTGCCGACGACCTCTAATGCAATGCTCCACCTGATTAAGACACTGAGTACAAGGACGCTCTCGCCTGCACCGCGGACCACTTTGTCCCGCAGGAGAAAGTCAAGGATGCCAGGAGCATCCGCTAGTGGGTTTTCCGCCACCAGAAGACCCCAGAGACGCCAGGCGACTCAACGCCCTTGCTGGGACAAAGTTCTTCAGTGACTCTTTGCAGTAACAACTTATCGACGCTAGGTGCACCGAACGCCTCGTTCTCACGGGACGTCTACGACTGATTGTCGACGAGCACCGCCAGGACTGAAGCTGCTGCCTCAACGCCATCAAACCTTTTCATCGACTCTCGACATCAAGTTTCACCTTCCTCGAAGATCGACGATCTGTGACTCCTGCCTTAAAAGGGGTCACTCAAGAACGATCTGTCGACGACCCATCGAAGATATCTGCTATTCCAGGTACATTGGGGTGGTAGAACTTTTATAGAAGGAAAGAAGACTCCTATTGAACAATATATGGACTGGGCTTGTTTTATATCTTTATTTACAGGTTGCCCAGGTTGCGGGATCCTCATACAAAACTGTGCCTGGTGGTAGAGAGCCACTATTCTCCCTATTGTGTAACCAACTGCTTTTCCTCCTATGTCTATTGTTGGTTCCCTTTATTAACTGAGTTGTATGACATTTGAACTGAGTACAGTTAATGCTTTTTAATGGAATCAAAGCATAATTGTGGTACCACTTAGAACTGTATACATTTAACATTTTAGATTATCTTGAGCACAAAGTGTGTTATTGTGATTGTATATAACCTTGAACCTTGTTCATATAAACACTGTGTTATCACTAACTAGTGTGTGGACATTCCTTTGTGGGTGCTTGTGGACTGCACTGCACTGTACTTAAGAACCAGCCTGCATACCTCCTGAGAGCATAAGCCTTGATTGCTCATCCACGTTTACCAAATAGAGAATCTTGGCTGTGCCTCTACTCTGCCATATAGAAAGCAGGAGTACAGATACCCCCCGCCAGTCTTTACAATCAGTTCCTATCCAATCCGATTAGTTTATTTGATATTAAACTGGTTGTCTTTCGCTGATGATTTGTTATTCTACGATTTGACCCATGTAGGATTACACCGTAAATTGACGGCTTTTACCTCTTATGCAGAGACTAACAACTTCATAATACATGGCGGCAAATCGAAGATGGTAATTTCTTCGCGTAAATATAAACTGAATGTTATGAGATGGGCAGTTGGCTGAATTAGGTTTTAGCCCTCTTTACTTTCCCCCTTAGAGTTAGAACTCTAAAGAAGACAATAAAGAGGGCTAATATATTGCTAAAATTGCATCCCTCACCCCCTTGCTAACCTCACTTTTTTGCGATAACACCTAATTCAGACATTTCGGTGTTGTTGCTCCAATGATTAAGAGCACCAGTGAATGCTAGATTATGTATTTTTTTGTGTTTTATAATGTTGGGATTATTGATGTTTTGTATATAACAATTGAAATATGTACTTTTTTGCATCTGTCTATATAAAATAAGACAGTTCTCCATCTGTGAAGTGTGGACTTTCACACCTTGTGCGTGTTAAGGCGGGTATCTGTTCTGTGGAACCTTGTGTGTATTACATGTAATTATGATGTGATGTAACATTTATTCCTATTGACTATTTTATATTATTCTTATATTACTGTGCATGTTTTTAATGCATCTTCTACATATATATCACATGTTGGATTTGATATCTGTATGTTTAAAGATGTATTATACATAGTGAAAAGGTTTGTATTGAATAAACCTACTCACTTCTAAAGAATAAACAGTTTGTGTAGAACTTTGATTTGTTTTACCATACTTTGGCTTTGCCAACATTTTTGGCAAAAGCCCTCCAAAAGCTAGAAAAGCATCTTACTCACCAATAAACTCCTCGGACAACATTTTGGAACAACCCTCCGATCTACAGGACCCTTTCCCTGACTTTTCCCCAGCTCCTAAAACCATTGGAAACTTTGAACATTTGGGCACAGGGCCCCATACAACTTGGGGTTAGACTTTACAAGGCAGGATTACTATCCCTGTGGACTGGTGGTGTTATAAATATTTACTTACCTTCCCTTTCAGGTATTGTGGGGATGAATGGAGTATTCTACACTGACTGTATATGTTTTATATTTTTAGAATCGTGTGATATTACTTGTTCAAAGTCATTTTTATGGTGCGTTCTTGGATTTGATTGATAGAAATAACTTGTGGCATAATTAACATTTGATAGGGTTCCCTACAATTCCACACTGTTTCACCAATCTGCATCAACTGTTGCATAGTTATCTGTTAGGACCCTCCAGACATTACTGGCTACATGACATTTGGACACCCCACCCCTTTCCCTGGAATACAGCACCTTCACAAATGAGACAGTTGCCTGAAATTTGAGAAACAACAAAGTGGTTGTAGAAAGACCAGTCTCAACACAAGGAACAAAACCCGATGAAAACAACGTTTCAAGGCCCTACGATACACAGTTTCTGTGATATGTGCACCGCAATGAACTGCACTACACCAGGGTCAGGCGACAGGTGGGGAGAGAGCACAGATGGTCCTAGTATGCAGCAGCACTTCAACTCTCGCCTCCCTACAGCGTCTGCTCCGTGATATGTCAGCCAGCCACACGTTCCCATTCTCAGTGTAGTTTACTTGAGTACAAGGCACATCAAGCGTTAAGAAAATCAGAACAGCGGCCTACAGGATCATTGATTTTCAGCAATTGATGAGTTTTGTCATGTCTGTCTACAGAACCCGTTTGGGTACTTTTTGCTAGTGGTTTATTAAATCTCATCGAACTCTGATACACAGACATCTCAACGTCTGTCCGATATACAAGATCACAGAATTATACATTATTTTTCACAACAAAAAAAAGGGAGAAGTAGGGATGTCAGTTGGCCCCAATTTATTCCTTTCAGACTTTGACTCTGATACTTCTTTTAGGAAAGTGAATCCACCCTGCTAAAATATTTTGCTAATTATTACAGACCATTAATCAATGGAACAAGGTGAATATGATCTTATTCCCCACAACAAACTGGCTTTCGAACTCTAGATAACATGGTCACACTGAATCACATTGTTACAGATATTATGAACAATAAGGCAACCAAATGATATGTATGCTTCATCGATTATTCAAGAGCGTTCAATTGTGTTAACAGAGACAAGCTATGGAGTGAATTAGCGAACAAAGATTTGCCCTTTAATTCTACACTTCCTGAGAGAAATGTATTTGGAGACCATGGTAACAGTTTGTCTAGATAAAGGAACCAACATATACATTACCTATTAAAACAAATCTGGGATTAAAACAGGGCTGTGTTACATCTCCGGTCCTCTATAATATGTATGTGGCAGATATGAGGGAAAGGTTTTAAAGTATAAATAATCGTTGGGGAGATCGCAATCAGCTGGGTGACATACGCTGAAGAGGAAGAGGAAGAGGAGCAAAGAGGAGGGGGAACCGGAGACACAAGGAAAAGATTCACCAGATCCAGTCTCAAAGTACCACAACCAAAACCAATCCTAAAAGCTTAGTTATCAACCTTTCGGACAAACAACTTTCACAGCAACAAACCACTGTTCTTAACTATGGCCTCTCCTTCACACCTAGCACACACTCTGACATGATTGAGGTACAAATAGATTTATATAAATTTACAAGAAAATTGAAATTGAAAAAATATTTTCACAATAAATCAAATACTTTTCAACCACGGACAGAGCTACCCCTTACAAGCAGCAAGAGCATTCAGGAGATTGAGAATATACACCTTCTAGCTAACCTTGCAGGTGAGAATGGGCAATCAATCGCTGAGATTCAGAGAGACTTAGGTATTCATCAACGGAATATGGATACCTTGGAGCATAAGAATAGATCCAAATTTATGCCACCAAATGTAGGTGACAATGCAATAGAAATCTTTTATAAAGCAGTGACTAAAGAAATTCATCATTACATTGATGGTCACAATAAAGGATTTGTCAGCAAAAACCGCAACTTATCCAAAGCTGAACAATTGGCTCTCCGTGAGCTATCTGCAGATGACACTCTTATCATTAAGTAAGCGGATAAAGGAGGCAATATTGTCATTCTTAACAAATCAGACTACATTAGGATGGCTCATTAACATCTTGCAACTCCAGACTGTTACCTCAAACTTAAAAATAACCCAATGGCCCAAACTGTACAAAAACTACAACAATTAATACAAGAATGGTACCAACAAGGCATGCTTACTGATGAGGAAAAACAAAATACCAGTCCCGTTATGCCCACTCTATAACTATTACCGAAGATACATAAACCATTTGATAAACTGCCATCTGTTAGACCAATCATGAGTGGCCAGGGAGGGGCCACAGAGAACTTAGCAACCTACATTGACTCGTGTATTAAGGATCTTGTACCATTAATTCCAGCTTACTTGAAAGACACAACACATATGCTACAAATTCTTGAAAATATCCAATGGAAAACAGACTACTTTTTAGTTACCCGAGATGTCACTGCATTATACACATCTATTGAACATACATTAGCCCTCAAAACTATAGACCACTCATTTAGAACACATTCGGCATCACATGCAACTCGTGTTCAGATGCCCAAGTCTTTCGTAAACTTTACACTCAATCATAATCAATTTATTTTTGATGATCAGTACTACACCCAAACAAAGGGAATAGCTATGGGTGCAAAATATGCACCCGCCTTAGCAAATCTTTTCATGGCATATTTTGAGGACTCGCATATCTTTCATAATAACCCATACATAAAATGTATTCATTTATGGAGGAGATACATAGATGACGTGTTTGCAATTTGGGAAGGATCACTTACACAATTTGATGATTTCATGTTATTTCTTAACCTGAACCAATTTGGCATTCAATTTACTGGCAAAATTGACCCCACTGAGATTATATGCTTGGACCTTAGGATCTATGTAACCAATGATATCATTCAGACCTGTACATTTCGCAAAGACACTGCAGTTAATTCTATTTTACATGCAAAAAGTTGCCATAGAAAGAGTGTAATTGACAATATACCACACGGAGAGTTTCTCAGAGCAAGGAGAAACTGCAGTTTAAATGTACAATTTGAAAGAGAATGTAAGTCTATAGGAGCCAGATTTCAAGAGAGAGGTTATAATAAGTCAACTATCAGTAATGCACTAAGGAAAGCCAAAACAAGGACCCGTTCCTCACTACTTACACAGACTGGGAATGAGCGATCAAATTTCCGCAACATGTTAACTTTATTACCAAATTTTCGAATGACTCCAAATTTATTTACCACATTTTGAATAAACATTGGAACCTTCTACATTTGGACTCAGATTTAGGAACCTACATCACAGACAAACCAAGAATTATCTTCTCAAGGGCCCCTACCCTTAGGAACCTGCTTTGCCCTTCCTTTATGAAATCTGGCACCAACAGACGGGATAATTGGCTCTCACTAAACACTAAACCAAGTGGTTTTCACAAATGTGGGACTTGTAATTTTTGCCAGTTTGCCTTATCACCCACTAAAATATTTTCATGCCATGGTAACTTGAGCACGCATATTACTGAATTCATCAACTGTCGCTCCAAGTTTACTGTATATGGTATCCTATGTGTTTGTAAAAAAGTATATATTGGCAGTACCATCAGGGAACTAAGAGTACGTATTAGAGAACATCTGTCGAACCTCAGTAGCCAAGACATGAAATTGCCCTTTGCAACACATTGGCAAAAGGAACATCAGATGGACCATAGGAAGGATATCAGATTTGTGGGCCTACAACATATCAAACCACATGCCAGAGGAGGCAACAGACAACTTAAATTACGACAAGCAGAAGCTCGTATGATCTGTAAACTCAGAGGGCTACAACTTGGCCTCAACCAAGAACATGAATTAAATGTCTTTCTCTGAATTATTTCATGCATTACACTGATATTCGTGGCTGTTACCACATCACAAGAGAACGTTTGCCGTTTGGATCCCTAACTAATATTAATTCGACACTTAGCATCCAAGTGTCTTTAGACCAATAAATGGGCACATATGTGAAAGCATAACATGACCTTTCTGCCTATCAAATCTGTAACATTATCACATACATTCAGACCCATCTTGGCACCGCAACCTTCTTGGGTTTTGGACTTATGGACCCCTTACTGCACTATTGTGTGCAACCACTCATGCTTTTTTGCAATCTATGCATATGCATGGTTTATTTTCTACATTAATATGTTTGAAACAGGGCTTTAGCCTTCTCATGCACGGACTAAACACTAAGAGAATGTGCCAACAGGACAGAGGCTACCCAATATTTGTGTTTCTGTAAATAACACACGCATTTAAAACTAGACGCATATAATAATTTTTTCTACAAGGTAGACCCTTATATGAGTCTTTTAAAAGGGATGGAATGTCCAGCAAGTTTATTTCACATCCGGCTTAACTTAAGCACATATTTGACACTTTGGTATATTTGACTGCATTTGAAATCAATATGTGCTTCTCAAATAAAGCACACCCACATTTAGCATTTAAACAACACGGTAAATACTTTAATTACTTAAATAATACAGGAGCAGCACATAATTTCCTTTTGCATACTTCTAAAATTGGTTACGGTGCCAGGTTCGGCTGCCTTTCACCTTTAAAACTTAAAGAATACGGGAGTTTTGAAGTTCGTACTGTGAGCATGGTTGCTTGGCAACCTTAATTGCAATGAATCACATGATCGTAAGCTTTAAGACCCATCTGCTCTGTGAATGGTTAGACAAGACAACACCCACATTCCTTGAGGCTCAGGACATGACGGACGTGCTGGAAACAGCACTCTAACTCGCATTGAAGTGGATATTTAGAAGCAGCTATAGGTAAGCGGCTGCAAGCTCGTATTTTTCCTGTGAATAACACGGTAGAGCTAGGCGCACTGCAACTAATGGGAAACCTGCTTCTTATGCTTCTTTCCCATGTTAGACTTTGTATTGAAAATCGAATTGCAGCACGGAAACGACAGTGTGTGCATTTAACCTGTTTCTGTTGGTAAGCACGAGCCTCTAACCCAATTCTCCGATTTGCAACTTTTTTGGTAAATCATATGATTTGATAATGCGATTTATACACTGAGTAACTAGGGCACATCTTCTCACTTTTCAGTTTTTTGAAATCAAAATTAGACAATCAGCAGACTAAGACATCTCATGAAAGGATCATTTTAACAGGTACCACACACCTTTGCACTGCTGCTTCTCTTTTGTATTTGGTCACAGCACACTCCCTATATAACTATTTTCGTGGGTGGATACTAGATGCCTATATTTTAAATATAAAGATGTTGACCTTAATTGTAATTACTTTATTATCACTACTTTGGGTTATTTTTTACTGAATGTATTTTACTACAGTTGTTGGTTACACTGTGCCACTTATTAATCGGTTTTCTTCTTCTCTTTCTCCCCCCCCCCCAATTTTTTGGTCTTTTTTCCTTTCTCTCCGCACCTGCACTTGGTGCTTACTGTGTAAACATGTTCAAAAAGCTTGATATGGTGTTTTCTTGATTTTCAATCTATTACATGGCAATCATGTTAATGCCACTTTACTTTGTTACAATGTTTGCTAACGGGGAAGCCTAAGTATCACCTATCTAAACGCCCTGAGGACGGCCCAGAGGGTTGAAACACGTGTTGGCGTGACCTGTACTATTCACTGATAAATCTCTAAAAACTATCGGACAGAGACTATACCTGGTTATATTGCTTCTTGTTACATGTACCTATAAACAGAAACTGGATGTATATGTATCTATGTTAATAACATCTCCAGTATACACGTGAGGGAGAGCGCAACTTGTGAGACATATCGAATTCATATGTACACTTTTTTAGAAGGGATACCGGGAGAATTACCCTTCTTTGCCTCACTATTGTAGCTAACCACTTGGACTAATCCAGATTTCACACTTACTATCTTAGTAGTGCGCAACCACCCATATTAGGGATCTTTTTCCGGTTGAATACTCATTAATACAGTCCCCATTAGATGCTCTCAGCTATTGCAATTCTGTGGAACTCCTGGTTAAGGTTGGATATACTTCTTATGGTTGTCTTAGCCGGTGTAACATTACTCACACTGTATTAGTGTTTTTAGGAGGTTTTAATCTTGTGACATTTACTTAAGAGATCATTATCATGCGTTTTACCTGAAGGCAGTTTTTGACAGAATCCTTTTGCACTGTGCACCTTTAACGTGGTTGTTGATATTGCATTGCACTGTGCATTCTATGACTGTATCTAATTAGATTTGGATTATGCACCTTATTTTGAGATTAATATGATGCTTGTATAATATTGTTAATAAAATATGATGAAGCACTATGCACTTTATTCCAAGACCCATATGTTGCTTATGTCATCTTATTTTGTATTCCTTTGCATTATGCACTTTTGTATTAAAAATAGGACATATTAGCCATTTTATTGTCAAAACAGATGTTTGCATTGAATGTTTTCTGCATGGTTAAGAGCATTGCAAATTGACATAGGCACTAAGTACTTTATTACGAAATCAATATGCTGCTCATGTTTGCCATTTTACACATTATTGCAACAAGCTCTTTGTAATCTCAGAATAGGACTCAGCATTATGCACTTTATTGCTAAAACAGATGTTTACATTAGCATTAGGCAGTTTATCAAAACAGATGTCTGCCTTGAATGGGTTCACAATTTATCATGGTTAAGAGCATTGTAAATTGACATGTGCACTACGCACTTTACTTCAAAATCAATATGCTTCTCGTGTTTGCCAATTTGCACATTATCACAAGTACTTTGTAATTTCAGAGTAGAACTCAGTATTGTGCACTTTAGTGCTAAAACAGATGTTTACACTGTTTAGGTTACTTTTCTCTCATCATTACTGGCCTCTATGGGGCTCTGTGCACTGGTTACAATTTCCTGCATTAAGCAAGATCACTGCTTTGACAAATCCATATGTGATGCACAAACACATCAACGTTACATTTTTCTACAGGATCACGCCAATTGCACTATACATTTCACCTTCTCTGCTATTAATATGATGCTTGAAAAAAACCCAAACGTAACTGCACTCGACACCTTGGAACCCAAAGATGCAATCACATGTCAGACACTTGGCGAACATGTTTTAATTATTTCTTTTTTTTAATTTGTTTTTATTATTTTAAACAAAACCAACAAACAATACAGCTTTTCGGGACGTCCATAATCAATATCAAACCGTCACATTATACAGTGTTATTCTTCGTCCTCTCCCCACCCACCCCATAAACTTGAGCCGGCTCATCTGTGTCATCTACGGGAGCGTTTTCGGGAATCGCAGTGCTTGTAGACTCGTCTGAGTCTTATATTTCATGGTTAACCTGGTGGGGGTTTACCATAGAGGTCACTAATTGTCGCCAGGCTATTAGGGGGCCCACTTCCTCCTCACCCCCCTGGTAACGGCTTCAAACCATACTACCGATTCTGCTTCCGCCCATCTCAGGAGGTCCGCCCACCATGTCTCCACCCTGGGTCTGTGGGCCGCCTTCCAGCCCATTGCGATCCTACGCTTGGCCAGGATGTAAGCCATGTCTTTCATCTTGCTTATGTGCTTTAGATTGTGTGGCCTGGGAAAAATCCCGAGCATGCATGCCCAAGCCAACCCCACATCCAGCACCACTCCCCCACCGGCCATCTTAGTCTTTATTTCGTCCCAGAGTCTGTGCACCTCGGGACAGGCCCAGAACATGTGTAGCAACCCCGCCTCCACCTCCCCACACCTGGGGCATTTCTGTGTGGCCGAGCCTCCAAACCAGGCTATTTTCCCAGGTGTCAGATAAGCACTATGGGTGACATACAACTGGATCTGTTGGAGTCTCACGTTTCGGGACACCTTTTTATGGTACCTTTGAGCTCTCTCCCATTGCCCCTCTGTCATGGGGGGTCCTACCTCCTCCTCCCAGTCCTGCCTCAGTTGAAGCAGTTCCTTCCCAGCCTTGGCTCTCAGGAGCTCGTATACCCTGGATATTTCGTGCCCGCCCTCCGAAACATCGTACATCGTTTCCAGGGCGGCATCAGGTTCTTCCTCCAACGCCGTCTCAGGCCACCTCTCCCTCACCCGTTTCGTGAGTTTGGTGTAAGTTATATATTGGCCTCTATGCACCCCTGTCTCCTCCTGCAAACTCTGGAATTCCAATACCTCCCCCTCCTGCCATATATCCCAGAGGGTGGCCAAGCCCATCGGTTCCCAGTATCTACGGACTACCTCAAGCAATTGGGAGTCGTTTCCACACAGCGCCACCAGCGGAACCTGCTGGGAGAGCGGATCCGGATCACCCACCGTTCTCCACATCCTGCGCCAGACCTCCCAACCCAGCTCCAGTAGTCTTCCTCTTCCCACCAGTTTACTTTTTTGTAGCAACATGTTTTAATTATTGCTTACCTTGTAAGATACTTTAGATAAACAGTTTAGACAAAACAGTTTATGGACGGCACTTGACATGGCTGGTTTTAAAATTCCCGACTATGTGATCTCTTCTGTGGGACGGACAGTGCATTATGCCATATACCATGCCAATCATGTGCTCTACCTCATAAACTACGGATCTGATTAGATATACAAAAACGTATCTATAAACTGACATGTGTGCACATCCAGCGCTGCGTCTTTGATATGTCGTTTCAAGGCACTGAGACATCCGTGGTTGTGGCTTTTTTGCGGATTAAAGCATTGTCCTCGTTCCGCTGCTCCAGGAGTGCTTTTCACGCAGCGTACTATGGTACACACTTTTTTGACATATATATTTCTGAGGCTTGTGGAATCTGCTTAGATCACATGCTGTGCATAGGCCGACATCTAGTGAAAGCTGCAGAGTATTACAGTTTGTTTTTCGAAACTCAAAGGGGTGTCGAACTAGGGCGTGCCTGTAATATGTTCCCTAGTGTGATGTCCCATGTACCCATGATCCCTCATGCGTGTAGGACCCTCAGATTGTTTTTTTCCGCCATACTAGTCGGACGCATTTTGTGGAGTTCCCTTGGCATTTGCCAATTATACCTGAATATTGTTAAAAATGTTCCCTTTATCTTCGATCCTACGCCAAAGATCGACGTCAGCGAAGATCGAGGGAACCAGCTGTTGAAAACTACACGATGGACCTTGGGCTTTGGTAGGCCTCTGGCCTCAGCCCTGTACAAGTAGGGAGAGTGGGGGGTGGTCATAACTTTCCCTCATTTATTTCCTACATATAAACAGCCCGCTGCCAATATGGAGAGTACTCCTTTCAAATTCTGCCCTAAGTGTAACAGGAAGTTTCCCTGGGTAGATGAGCACAATATGTGCAATCTGTGTCTCCCAAGAGACCATCCCTAGTCAACGTGTCGAGCTTGTAAGCTCTTCAAGCCGAAAACACTTAAGGGCCACTCGACGAAACGCTGGGCCCACTACGCCAGGCAGCTAGGGGCCATGGACGTTGAAGGGTCGTTCAGCGATAGCAGCAACACCGCCGTATCGGACGACGAGGGCAGAGGGGTGACTTCAGACACCAACGCGCAAGCCCCCAACCCGACCTCAAAGGACTGGCCAGCGGCCCAGTTATGGGAACAACACCCAGCGGCAATAGCGCAACCCACACCACTTCCTCTAAACACCGCCGTGCCTCGACACGCATGGTTGGCGATTGGCAACGGAAGGCACCGAGAGAGCGTTCCTACGATTGTGTCCTCTGGGCGATCCCGTTCGCGATCGCCACATGACAAAGACCAACCGTCTGCAGTTGGAAAAGGTGCCGCACCCCCAATAGTTCCAGAGGCTTGATCGTCAGAAGACGATTCCGACCTCTATGCTCCCAAGTCAAAGGGTGTAGCGTCTACTCCCAAGATTCGGCACCCTCCTTCTACTACCTCCAAAGCTCGACGCAAAGCATCGAAACCCTCGGACACCCCTAAAACCTCCGGAAAACATTCTTCTAGTCACGGGAAGGGGGATAAACAACACAAGAAACCTTCAGAACACCATAAAGAAAAACAGAAGGCTCCTAAAGTGATAGAGAAGTCCAAGGTCCCTGACACTACTCCTAAGAGTAAAATTGTCCCTCCCACTCCTCATGATATGGGCATGGATGAGTAACCAGAACAGGGCAGGTTTATTCCCGGTTCCAGGGAATGGAACTCAGCGGATATTGATAGGGTGATGAGAAGGATGTTTTTTTTGCAGACTTCTATGAAAAAGAACCTAATTATTTCCATAGCTATGTCAACACACCAGCTACCCTGCCCCTTCGGGGTCCAAGGACTCTCAACCCCCTACTAAAAGGCTCCGCTCTGAGGCTCTGGTGCAGGGATTGGTTTCAGACCCTTTGCTAATTGAACCTTACCATCCAGAGTCATATGGAGAGGAGACAGAAACACATATGCTGGAAGACCAGACAGGCGTTTCTTATTATGGGGATGACGAGGACTAGGAGGAGGATGAGGCGGAAGCCTACAATCTTGACTCCCCAATTCCTAAGGACCCCCCCCCCCCGGTGCATGACTCACCGATTGATAATCAGCCACTCCTCAATGAGGTACTGGCTAAAGCAGCAGCTCATTTTCAGATAGACACACAGGGTGTACAAGAAGATGGGGATTTTGCGGAAGAAATCCTAGGGGACAAGAGAGGCATTAACCAAGCTATCCCAATATTAAAATCAATCCAGCGTAGAATTGATCCCTCGCTGTTAACCCCAAATCTTACTTTTGCAGTGAATCCACGAGTGGAAAAATTCATTAAAACCTGACTCCCTGGTAGTAACAACCACCGGAAAGAGGGCAGGCACACCACTAGCATCTTCAGAAGCACCTCCCGATAAGGAGAGCAAAAGGATATATGCTCTGGGTAGGAAAGTTGCCTCTACGTCAGCCTATCGGGCACGTATTGCTAACAGTACCACTCTTTTAGCAAGCTATAACTGCCATCAGTGGGAACAAGTAGCTGCTCTAGTAGCCTCTGCACCTGAACCACTAAAAGGCTAGTTGGCCCAACTTTCAGCAGACGGAATGTCCGTATCTGGATGTAGCCTTAAAACAAATTTTGATGCAGCAGAAAATTCTGGAAGATTGATAGCCAAAGGCACAGTAATAAAACATCACGCTTGGCTAAGGCAGTCAGGGTTCAAACCCGAGACCCAAGCCACGCTTATAGACATGCCGGTAGAGCCAAACGTTCTATTCGGCAGGGCAGTGGAAGAGGCATTAAAGACAGCTAAAGATGAGTACGAGACCCTAAAATCTCTCGGCCAACTCACAAATAAACCCCCAGGTCAGAGGGGAAATAATAATTCTCGTCGCTTTCACGCCCAAAGCTCCCAGAGGGGTTCCAACTACTACCAAAATCAAGGAACCTCATGGGGCAACAATCAGTTCCAAACATCACAGGGATTCACCAGAGGCCAGCGCAGGGGCCGCACTAGGGGTAGAGCCAGCCCCGCCAGAGGTTGTACGCCACCTAGTAAACAGTGACGTTTCGCTTTGGGTCCTCTCCCATGCATCCCCAGTAGGGGGCGCATTTCCACCTTCACCCACGCATGGGAGGGGATCACTTCAGACAGATGGGTGCTGTCCACAGTGTCCGCAGGATACTGTATAGAACTATAAGCGCGCCCCCACGACCATCCTCCAAGACAGAAGGTACATTCGTTGGAGCACCAGAAATCCTTCTCGAGGAGATGACGCCATAGAACTTGTCCCGGGCAACCAGATAAACAGGGGTATTTATTCAACCTACTTCCTTTTGCCAAAAAAGATCTAACAATGCGCCCAGTATTATATTTGCGCCCTGCAAACAATTATGTCAAGCCACAAAAATTCTGCATGACTACACTCCAAGAGGTAATCCCCCTACTAAAAAAGGGGGATTACATGGCAACATTGGATATGAAAGATGCCTATTTTCATATTTCAATGTTCCCAGCGCACAGAAGATTCTTGCGTTTCAAAATAAACAACCAGCACTACCAGTTGAAGGTGCTGCCCTTCGATATAGCCTCGGCTCCAAGGGTATTCACCATGGTACTGGCGGTGGTGGGGGCGCACCTACGCAGGGAGGCAATCCCAGTGTACCCTTACCTGGACGACTGGCTCATCACAATAGAAACCCCCTTAATTTGCAGACTAAATATTCAAAGAACAATCAACCTCCTCTTCCAATTGGGCTTCTCAATCAATGAGAAAAAATCAAGCCTGGTGCCAAGCACCTCAAAACAGTTCCTAGGAGCTGTCCTAAACACCAAGGAGGGGTTGGCCTTTCCATCGGAGGAAAGAATTCGGAACCTGTTGCTGGAAATTCCTCAATATCAGTATGGTTGGCAAAATAAGGGTTGCGCAAAGCGATGCGTTTGCTAGGCATGATGGCATCTTGCATTTACCTGGTTCCCCACGCGTGCCTGCGACCCATGCAAGAATGGTTGGCGAAACAGTGGTCTCAAGCAAGTGGTCAGGGGGACGATCTAGTGGTAGTCTCGCCAACACTAGTACAGAGTCTTCGCTGGTGGACAAAAGAGAATCTTTAAAGGGGAAACCCTTCTATGATCCAGAGATACAGGCCGTTGTCACAACAGATGCCTCCCTAGCAGAGTGGAGAGCCCACTACCTGCACCATACAGCTCAGGGTCTCTGGTCTCACACAGTGGCTCAGAACCACATCAATCTGCTAGAACTTCTGGCAGTCTTCAGAGCGCTTTGGGTATTCAAACCCCTCCTATCCAACCAGTCAGTGCAGATCCTAACAGACAGCACGACTGCAATGTTTTACCTAAACAAACCAGGGGGCACTCGATTTCCCAATCTGTCCAAGCTTGCCCAGAAAATTTGGAAATGGACACTCAGACCGAACATTTATTTGTCATCCCAACATGTTCCAGAGGAACTCAACTCGCTAGCATATGCTCTGAACAGTGATCCCCTCCCAGAGGAACATGAGTGGCAACTACACAAAGAAGTCGTATGAGACCTCTTCTCTCAGTGGGGTTTCCCCACTATACCTATTCGCCACAAGCGAAAACACACAATGCCCAGACTTTGCATCCAGGTTCCCTCAGCCAGGCTCCAAGGGGAACGCCCTATGGATGAATTGGTCAGGGATGTTTGCCTATGCTTTTCCACCAACCCCACTAATGAGGAAGGTGGTGAACAAGATCCACAGGGAACCAATGACGCTCATCCTGGTTGCTCCTATGTGGGCGAGACAAACATGGTATCCACCACACCTATGCAAAATGGTGGTGTGCGACCCCATCAAGCTCACGTGCCAGTACAACCTACTCTCCCAGCACGAGCGACTAACAGTGCATCCTCAGCCCAACTCGATGAACTTGGCAGCATGGCTCCTGACGTCATAGAGTTCTGACATCTCAATTTACCCCAAGGATGTATGGATATCTTGAAAGTATCAAGAAAACCTAACACGAGGCACTGTTACTATGACAAATGAAAACGATTCGGAATTTGGTGCCAGAATAAGCAAATCAACCCAGTTAATTGTACTCCTTCTAATGTTGTCACCTATATTCTCCTCCTACTGGATGCAGGGTTAGTGTTTAACTCACTTAAAGTGCAGCTGGTTGTCATGATGCCTGCCTCCAAGGAGCCAAACCAGGCCTGGCACCCTCAGAGAAAGAAACCATGCATTCAAGGGAAGTCCCAGCAGCCCCAGATGGGGGGGCCCTTTGGACTCAGTCCTGGCGCCGTTGGTGTCAGGCTCATAGGGGACATCATTCCTGGCGCCATCGGCGCCAGGCTCATACAGAAGTAGGTTGGGAGTAGTGCTTGGTGTAAACTTACCTGTGCAGACCATGCTGCAACTTCTAAGACTGGAAGGAACTTTTTTTCTAGTGACTACTTGATCTCTAGGGTGTGACCGATGGAGGAATACATATTTCTGGGGGAAGAATACATACCTGGAACTACTTGAAAGGCTATTTAAGCCACACCCAAGCAGCAGACCACGCTTCGCGTTGTTCTGCACTTAGCAGCTGGACGCTCACCGTGCCTGCTCCTGCCTTGGTCCTCCATCACACCTGCCAGCATCCTGGAAACACCTAAAGAAGAAAAGGGAAGAGAACAGGTGAAAACAAGAACCTTACCTGATATATCTGCACTACGGATTCTGCACGCCGACGATCCTGCAAAGAACGCAAACATTTTAAACGTGCAGCACGCTGCATTTCACTCACCTGCACGTGGCGTTTTCGAGTCCTGCGACGTCCATCCGGAGCTTCCACCGCCATCCTGCACCTATTGGAAGGAAGGAGAAAGAGAGGCGAGAAGGGAAACACGAATCTAAGTAGAACTTACCTGTGGTTCAATTCCCTCTCCGCCTTTGGGTTTGTGCCATACCTTCGGCATCTCAGCACCCCGGCCCCTAAGGGGAAAAGAAACAGACATTGTATTAGTGAGAGCATGTGAGAACATTAGCAATACGCTCACTCAAGACTTACCCATTTGCAAGAGAGACACAGCAGCTCTTTCGGGTCGGCGCCTTACCTCCGGCATTGCCGTACCCCGGCCCCTATGTGGAAAAAGACATTGGACATTAAAGGAGATACTTAAAACTGCAAAGGAATCTCTCATCGGAATTCTTACCAGAATTTGGCTTCATCCAAATCGCCTGCAGCCCGGAATCTTCTCCAGCACCTGCGAAAGAAAAGAACAGATGAGTGAATATAAACCCAAACTTGCCATAAACATTTGCGGTACGACGGGAATGGACAAACTAGTTTAAACTCATCAATCCAGTGAAGTAACTGGAATCACAACGCGCCCCTGCATCAGAAGCAGGATGGAGAGCTCGTCATTTTGGTCCCTAAGGTGAGTCTTCGCAGGGAATCCCAAAAGGGTTTCACGGAGGGAGAGAAGGGAAGTGGGAGGTCAGAACATCACCCGCAGAGTATTAACCCTTCTTTTTCACACACAGTGGGATATTCCTCCGAGCCAGAAAAGCCAGGTTGGGGAATCCAGTCGAGTCCATCTTCCGGGTCTTACGCATCTCTGCAGAAGAGGTCACAGCAGTCCCAGCCATGCCCGCGCCTCCGTGGGAGCCAGGTGAGCGTTACACTGGCAGAATAATATGCCTACACCACTTACCATAACAAGGTGTCATGGTGGAAAGTGCCAGTTGTCAAAGTATTTATGGAAGTGGTAAAGAGACTCCACCCTCCAATTTCTAACCCACCACCAGTTTGGGACCTTCATGTGGTACTTGCTAAGCTCATGGGACCTCCCTTTGAACCCATGCACAAATCTAGTCTCAAACATCTGACTTATAAAATTGCCTTCTTAGTAGCCATCACCTCCATAAGAAGGGTCAGTGAAATTCAAGCTCTGTCATTGTGGGATCCTTTCATTACTATTCATAAGGATAAACTGGCGTTACGCACTCACCTTAGGTTCTCACCTGAGTTAATTTCCAAATTCCATGTTAACCAATCTATTGAGCTTCCGGTCGCCTTCCAAAAACCCAAGAGCTCTGCTGAGGTGAAACTCCACACACTAGATGTGAGGAGGGTGATCCTCTACTATGTAGACAAGACCAGACCGCTAAGAAAAACAGATCAGCTGTTCAGCTCCAGGCAGTGAGGGAGATCGTGTCTCTAAGAATGCCATCTCAAAATGGATAGTTGGATGTATCCAACTGTGCTATTCCCTTTCAGACAAGACTCTGCCTTTTACGCCAAGGGCCCACTCTATAAGAGGTACTGGAGCCACTATGGCTTTGATTGCAAATGTACCCCTTGACAGCATTTGCAAAGCAGCTACATGGAGCTCTCTTCACATCTTTACTCCGCACTACTGCATTGACACTCATTCCAAGACAGATATTCAAGTGGGACAAGCGGTTCTAAGACATTTATTTGCTCATGACCTTTCTCACATCCCACCTCCTTCTTCTAACACTGCTCGCTAATCTATGCACAGCATGTGATCTATGCAGATTCCACAAGCCCCAGAAGGGATACATTACTCACTGTAATCGTATTTCTGATGCTTGTATCTGGCTAGATTCACATGCGCCCGCCCTTCCTCCCCTCTGAGAGAAGGCACATGGATGCTTGTAGTCTTATCTATCTTATCTGCTTGGATACTCTGTACTCACGTTACTCCTCATGCTACCTCATGTCAGAAAAAATACAATCTGAGGGTCCTACATGCGTGAGGGATCATGGGTACATGGGACGTCACACTAGGAGTAGTGTAACTGGCACGCCCTAGTTCGACACCCCTTTTCGAGTTTCGAAAAACAAACTGTAATACTCCACAGCTTCCACTAGATGTCGGCCTATGCACAGCATGTGATCTAAGCAGATACAAGCATCAGAAATACGATTACTGTGAGTAATGTATCATATATGATACATTACTCACAGTAATCGTATTTCACGTAAACCATATATATAGATATGGTTTTTGAATACAATACTTACCTGTGATTTTTATGCTTACGTGTGTTTAGAAAGGCCTAATAAATTTATTTTCATATACTAACTTGAATTATTGGTGTTCTGTGTGGACTCATTGCTGCCCTAGCCCTATCACACTTCCTAAGACTAAGCCTTGACTGCTCATCCACCTACCTTAATTGGGGTTTAGCTAACCTCTGTCTTGCTGGTTTACCATAAATAGAGTGTCGTCCTAAAATGACCGCCCAGGGTGTGATTTTAGAAATCTCTCTTAAGATGCAGTGTCCTTTAAGCAGAGAGATAGATGGATGGATGGATGGATGGATGGATGGATGGATGGATGGATGGCCCACTGTGTCGAAAACCGCAGAGATGGAGTAGGATTGGAATAGAGGAAAATCTGGTGTCTCGCCATCCGCCACAGGATGACACTAGACTGCCTAATGCTTAATACTCTTACGTCCCGTCCCCTTTCCTCCATACTGAATGGGCATCCCTCGCGAGGGATGGGAGATGGAAACCTTTTCACCAGAAAAAACCTTCTTCCTCTTTAAATTTAGAGGCACACAGGGTTGCGGCCCTGGGAGCGTGCGCTGCCCTGACTCCACCCTCCGGCGCCACACCTCCGTCCCCTTTTCCACGTCGATGGGAACGGGCCGAAATCACCAGCACTCCTAGGTTTGGCTTCAGCCGTGTAATTCCACGTGTGGATACTTATTCTCTTTGTCTTTTTATCATTCAAGTACTCGGTCCTCAGGCGTCACACTCCTACCCGGTGCATGTCGACTTCTACAAGTTTCAGCAGGTGTCCATCTTGCGACAGGCTCTTCCCGACTAAAGACCCCCACGCCCTTTGCCTATGGTGCCTTGGCTCCGACCACAGCTGGCAAGCTTGTACCGAATTCAGTGCGCTTTCCTCAAGGTCTTTGAAGAACAGACTTGCCAGGTGGAGTGAGATCTTCCACAGATCGCCTCCTGAGGACATAAAGGACTTTGTCTGTCTATCATCGATCCAAGCCCAAGGTAGGGCTGCTCTTTTCCAGTGCACCCCGCAAGGGAGACTCCTTCCTAAGGACTAGCCGGTGCGGGAGGGACCGCCCAGGTCCTCGTACCAGCACAAGTGCAGAGGCTGTATCAGCTACCAGCCGAGAGGCTGAGGGATCTACTGATCCTTGCGGTGATGGTGCTGCGGGACCGTAATGTTATTTTACCAGGTCTCCCCCCCGAGGGACTACGCCCTAGTACCTGCATTATGTCCGATGAGGCGCATTTACGCAGTTCTACCGGCAGATCCACCGAGGGCGTAACGCCTACCGTGCCTCTTCCTGACGAACGGTGTAGGCCCCATGATCCACACTCAAGAGTCCTGGACGGGGCAGCGCCCAGTGAGCCGAGCAACACGATGCAGGCACGTGGAAGGCAGCTTGACAAAATGCTCGCTGCGCAGAAAATCTAGACATCCGGCCAACACCCTTCCAGGGAAGGCAGACAGAGGACTGTGTGTCGAGGTGGGACTGGTGTGTGGCCTACAGCTTATCCTTCCTTTTGCGCACTACAGGTTCCCGCTGCATCGGAGACTTGCTCCCTCCAATTGTCCCGCCGGCGCCTCAGGCCCCAGCACAGGCTCCTCCGGTCCCTGTTCAGCCTCAGCAGCCCGCTCCGGCCCCCCAGCCGATTGTACTAGCGGTTCCGCATCAGCTTCCGGCCCACGTACCGCAGCCCCCGGCTCCTAGCACACCCCCTCCCATGCCGGACCCTCTGGATTCAAAGGTGGACACAGATGAGTAGCAGGACCACGCCATCTTCAGCTAAGGCCTTCCACAAGCGACTGGCAGGGCTGGCAGAGTACCTGGGTCTTCCTCAGCCTGAGGTCGAGAAACCAGCAGAGGGGGTCCTCGCAGAAGTCCTCACGCTATGTCCTGTTGCCAGAACGGGGATCCCGATGCAGAAGGACGTTGTTGCCTTGGCCAAGAATGGTTGGCTAAAGCCCCACTCAGCCCAGCCAGTGAATAAACACCTGGACGCCAAGTACAGGCAGATGGAGGGGGATACACTCTTGCTATCGGCCCATCCTCAGCCACACTCCTCGGTGATCGCTGCAGCATCACTGTACTCCAAGCCTCAGTCGTCTTCAGCCGCCTCCTCTGTGGTGCTGCTAGGCAGGGAGGAGAAGATCTTGGAGGCGTACGGGAAGAAGCTATATTTCAACGCGTCCTTGCACCTGCGTCAAGCCAACGCGGATGCCATGCTGGCAGCCGTTAACCAGAGGCGCTGGTGGGAAATTGCGGATTTCCTCCCAGAGCTTCCGGCGCAGAGCCAATCACGATTCAAGGAGGGATTGGCAGAGGCCAAAATCGTGGCGCAGGACCTCCGAGACCTCCGTGGCCCACATTGATGCCTCTAGCCATGCCATCTGTATTGCCACGGACATGAGAAGAACGGCCTGACTCTGTGCTACGAAATTCAACCCAGATGTCCAGGAACGCATACTGGATCTTCCGATCGAAGGGGGTGACCTCTTACACTCCACAACGGACGAGGAGCTGGATTAAAAGAAAAACAGCTCTCAAACGGCCAAGTCTTTATCCATTCTTACAAAGACCACGCCCAAACCGTACACCCAGTCACAGCAATGCTCTGAGAAGGGACGTACATACAGAGGTTTCCACAGCTTCCAAGAGCAGAGGTCCAGGCAGCCTGACCGTTCACCGTGCCAGCATCGGCGCAAACAATAAAAAGGCAGGGGGTGGGGAAGAGTAATGGCTTTTTCCAGTCTCCCTACGCCGCAGCAGCCTCAGAGGGAAAGAAGGCATGACACGCCCCTCCAGGTCCATGTGTCTCCAGTGAGGGGCAGGCTTTCTCTCATGCACATTTTTGGCGCCAGAATTTCACAGACCCCTGGATCCTCTCTGTAGTCTCCACAAGGTACCGTCTCCCTATCCCAGCCTCTCCTCCCTCCTCCCCTCCACTCCCGCAGGTTGGGACAGCAACTCTTTTGGCAGAGATCCGGTCACTCGTCAAGAGCCAGGCAGTGGAGGCAGCCCCAGTGAAGCTTGGGCTTTTACACCAGGATTTTCACCATTCAGAAAAAGAACCAGGTGCGCCTGAGAGTTGTGCTGGACCTTTCCACCCTCAACCTCTCCCTTCCTCTACAAAAATTCAAGATGGTTACGCCAGCTTTTATAGCAGAGACATAGTGCAAGGGAGACTGGAAGTGCTCCCTGGATCTGAAGGGCGCGTACCTACACGTCCCCGATATGGCAGCCTCATTGTTCCTTTCTACGATTCAGAATCATGGGCTACCATTTCCAATACAAAGTGCTCCCTTTCGACCTCAACTCGACCCCCAGGGTCTTTACCAGGCTGATGAAAACAGTGGCGGCTCTCCTCAGGTCGCAGGGTCACCACATTTATCCGTACCTGGGCGACTGGCTTGTCAGGGCTACATCTCTGGAAGCAGTGCACCATGCCTCCCACGCTCTCATGAACACACTGCATGAGCTGGCTATTTTGCTCGACCTCACGAAGTCACAGCTGCAACCCACGCAGAGGCTGACCTTCTTGGTCCTCATTTGGACATGTGCTCCGAGAAAGTTTTTCCCTCGGAGGACAAGGTCACAGCACTTAAGAGGGCCACGGTGCACTTCCTCAGCAGAGGAGTAACCTTGACTTGGTGGTACCAACACCTACTGGGTCTCATGGCAGCAGTCCTCTTGGCCGTCCCCCACACGAGACTCGGGATGAGGAGGATACAGCTGCACTTTTTAGCATCCTGGAACCAGGAGCAGGGCCATCAGTCAGAGATGATCAACGTTCCTCCGTCGCTTCACCCGGACCTCACATGGTGGTCCAGGGACTGCAACCTGCGGACGGGTAAGCCCTTCCGGCAACCCACACCACAGGTCACCATCACCACGGACTCCTCTCTCGAGGGTTGGGGGGCCACCCTGGACAACCACTGCGTCACCCGCAGGAGCACCACATCAATTATCTGTCATTGATGGCCAACTGGCTGGTGCTTAGGGCCTTTCTTCTGGTTATTGAGGGCAAGGTCATCCTCATTCTGACGGACAACTCGACCAGCATGTTCTACGTCAACAAGCGGGGAGGTACCAGTCCCCCCCCCCCCACTGTGCAGGCTGGCAGTCAGCATGTGGGAGTTGGCCCTGGAGAACAAAATCTACCTCAGTGCGGTCCACCTGCTGGGGGAATCCAACCTGGATGCAGACAGGCTCTGCAGACTGGGAGCGGACAACTACGAGTGGCAGTTGAACGACCTAGTGGTGCAGGAGATCTTTCGCAAATGGAGTCACCCTCAGTTGGACCTCATTGCCTCCCGTGGCAACAAGAAATGGCAACTGTTCGCCTTCTGGCAGGGTCAGCGTCCGGGCTCCCTTGGCGATGCATTTCAGATCAGATGGGACGGAATGACCGCATACGCCTTTCCGCCCACTCCCCTGATTCTCAGGGTGATATGCAAAATCAAGGAGTCTCGCATCATCCTAATAGCTCCATGGTGGCCAGCCAGGCCATGGTTTTCGGAGCTGCTCTGCCTCTCGGTGAGGCCACCCATTTGCCTGCCGATGGGCCCAGCACATCTTCTGGTACAGCAGGGGTGCAGGGTCATCCACCATGCACCAGACAAATTAGCCCTCAGCCACTCTCATGCTAATCTAGAGATCATACAGGGCGCTAGGAGCAAATCTACCAGGGACTAGTATGAAAGCAAGTGGACCAGGTTCTGTCACTGGGCAGACTCTAGGGGCTCTGACCCTGCAACATGTTCCCTGGACGACATGCTCTCCTTTTCTGCGCATCTTGCCCATTCAGGCGTGCAGGTGGACACTTGCCGCACCCACCTGGCAGCCATTGGGGCATACAGAAACTCGGAGGAAGAGTTTTTCCTCTTCCAACCCAATTGTCAAGAGACAATTGACGGGTCTCGTCAGGCTCTACCCGCCCATCAAGAGGCTGCACCCCGTGTGGAACCTCAACATAGTCCTGGGTGCCCTGGCGCACAAACCATTTGAACCAATGGCATCCGCGGACATCAGGCTGGTCACCATTAAGACAGGCTTGTTAGTCGGCCTCGCCTTGGCTCGCAGAATCCGCGAAATCCAGGCGCTGGTCGCCTCGGAGCCATACACTACGTTTCACAAGGACAAAGTATCCCTACGGACGCACCCAGAATTCCTACCTAAGGTGCCGTCCGCGTTACATCCAAACAAAGAAATTGTGTTGCCCATGTTTTTTGCTGAGCCCAAAGATGAGGCACACAGAGTTCTGCACTGCCTGGATGTCAGGAATTCTACCTGGACAGGACCAAGGCCTTCCGCAAGTCAGATGCTCTTTTTGTCACCTTCGGAGGATGAAGACCGGGGTATCGGGCCTCCAACGCCTCCATAGCCTGTTGGATGGTGTTGGCAATCAAAGAAGTCTACGAGCGACCGCACAATCCATTGCCTGCCAACATGTACGCCCACGCTGTCAGAGCCAAGGCAACGGCCATCGCTTTCCAGCGACATATCCCCTGGCAAGTCCTAAGCAGGGCGGCCACATGGGCCACCCCTTTGACTTTCTGTGAACACTACTGTTTGGATGCCGGCTCTAGAGCAGACGCGAGTTTCGGACAGGCGGTTCTTAGAAACCTGTTTGCGTGAGGAGGGTCTCCTTTCCACTCTGGGGCTACATTCTGTTGTAATCGGCCATGCAGTATGGAGGAAAGGGGACGGGACGTAAGAGTAATCGAAAGTTACTCACCGTAGTGACTAGTCCTTAGTCCCCTCTCATCCATTCATCCCACCAACCTCTCCCCCCCCCCAATAAAACTGGTGTCATTAGGCAATGTTAAATCTATTGTCGATGCATCTAAGGGGACTGAGGTGTGGTGCCGGAGGGCAGAGTCAGGGCAGCACATGCTCCCAGGGCCGCACCCCCGCGTGCCTTTACATTTAAAGGAGAAGAAGGTTTTATCTGGTGAAAAAGGTTCCGTCTCCCGTCCCTTGCGAAGGACGCCATGCAGTATGCAGTATGGAGGAAAGCGGACTAAGGACTAAGAGTACGTCGGTCAGTACGGTGAATAACTTATCATTTCTTAAACTGAAATAATTTCCTATTGATTTCCCTCTTTCAAGGCTGCCAACCTTGGAATCCTCTTTGACAGCAACATTAGACTCCAACAGTTCATTACTTATGCTGCAATAGCTGCACGAGATGACCTTCACAACATCAGAAAAATCTGCCACCATCTCTCACGCCAATCTCTCAAAATACTCATCTCTGTTCTCATGCTAAGCAAACTTGATTGCAGCTCGAAGCTGCTCCTTGTTCTCCCTCTTTACTACTCCTCTCAACAAGGTCCTCAACTTTACTACACACAGTATACTACCTAGCTCAAACCTCTGCACATCAACACCATTTTGTATGGTTCTCAGTGCAGAATCGCCTGCTCTTTAACAAAGTTATTCACAATCTTGTCCCCCACAATCTTGATACTGCATCTCCCTGTACTCTTGCTCTCTATTCCCCTCAGCCTATGTTAGCCACCCCTTTGGGCCACCTCAGGCTGCTCCCCCCTTTTTGCCCCCTTCACTCGAAAGCCTTTTCCCCCTGATATCAACATCCGCCCATCGGTTGATCTGTTTAAGCACAGCTCCTCCTACTGGCCAGTGAAGGGGAACCTCCCACCCTGCATCCTACTCCTTACCAGCTAATCCCAGCCTCCCCTCCCACCTAGATTCTAAAGTTCTCTATTTGTATTCAGCATGGTTTATTTCAGCTTGCTGTGACACTTTCTGTTTGAAATGACACCTTTTTCAATAAATAAAAATACACGTATGTGGTAAATGTATGATCGAAAAATTAGCTTTTTAAATATAGAAATTGCATTTACAGCATTGTGAAATATATTCTCAAGTTAACCGCTTAATGCAAAATAGTTTAATATTTAAGAGGTATGTGATGGGGGGGAAAAAATCATACATAAGATTAATTTTACCCGAAATGCAGTGCTGAGACAAAATGCAACTGCTGAACTAATCAGTAGATGTACAAATCACAAAGATTCATGGATTCCTTTAAACGTCGACAGAATCTGATTAGATGCTCAGTCTGGTTTTAACCTTTCCAGCCAGGATGCAGCAGAAGTAGGCAAAGCATGTATTTCACGTTAAGATGCCAAGCTGCAGGACTATGCCACGTGAACAGAACTAGTTTGTTTCTTGGCTGAAGAAATTCAGAGCGCGTTGGGTGACCTTGTCTCTCTGTTTTAAAATATATATATTATTCGCTCTGTGAATGTCTGACCATTTCTCATGTTCTTCCTTTTAGGTCCATCTCAGACAGACTCCACCAGCCTTGAGCAGGAGAAATATCTGCAGGCCATCATAAACTCAATGCCTCGATATGCTGAAATGAGTGGGCGCAACACTTTAAGCGGCTTCACTTCTGCACACATGAACAGCTCAGGTAGATGACCGTAGCTCTACCATTCTTCCCTTCTGCTTATTCTGTTTCTTTCCCCTTCATTTCTTTTTCCTTCTATATGACATTTCTGTATTACATCCTGCCTCTAATTTCTTGATTACTGGGGATGCGTAAGGAGTGTTCATCGGTCAGTGATGAGCAGGATTCTCTGGCACTGTGCCTGATGAGCTGTTGGTTACAGGTATGAAGCCAAAGCACTGATTTTGGAGCGAGGGATTGCAGACGTATTATATTGACACTGCTTGTGAGCTCAGTATTTGTGTCTGAAGGGAGAATCCTCTGGTATTGAGCTCAACATGAAACTATGGTCAGTGTATCCTGATACTGTCCATGTGGTTCCTAGAGCTATTGATGGCAGCCAGGAGGTGCTGAAACTACCACCGGAGTGGCTGATGGGTAGGTTGTTCTAGGCCTTGTTCTGTTCCTTTGATACTGTAGGTGTTATTTGCAAACAGGGGCGTGTTACTGATCCAAAGAGTTGGTAATAGCCAAGCTAACTAGACACTGCGCCTCTGATCTTCCTTGCTGTTGGTGGCACTATACCATTTCCAACTTTTATTTTATAAACAAAACTGCAAACTCAGAACAAATAATTGGGATACATAAGACCCTTAAAACCTCAGCTACAGCATGCCAATATATTAAAGCTATGAATTCAACCTCATATTAAAGTTTATAAAACCTCTGTAGTACCACTAATCTGGAGCAAAACTATCCACCCTCTCTACCCACACCCGTGCAGACCTGTCTAAAAGTACATGAAAAACACTCAAAGCGGGCAGAACTCCATCGGACAAATACGTTGTCAAATGTATATTCAATGAATTAGTCTTAGCACACCCCAGTGAGTGCATGTGGGAGAGTAGAGGGACCAGTGTACCAGATGTGTTTTGCCCAGTACTGGTTTTGTTAAGGCTGTATTAAAGTAGAAGTAAAAATAATTACTTGCGTAACGTGTATCAGAAAAATAATATTTTGAAGGAGCTCATAGGGACAGCATAAGAGACCATAAACAGTACAGATGTAAACATCACCAAAAAATAAAAACCAACAAGGAACACAATCTAGTCTTTTACAATGCTATGTCCTAAATACACACAGAGTACATGACCAATGACCCAGCAAATTGAACTTAATACTGCTAAGTTTCCTGAATGTTAAAGTATTGCTTGTCTGGTTTCTTTTAACATTTCTCCAGCATGGGGTCTGGCATGGGTTCACATGTTCATGACTATTCCCAGTCAGGCCGGGAATCCTCGGTAAATGAAAAAACAGTTTCACTTTCACTTGACACTGTATTTCTCCTCTAAATCAATCAGTGTACTCTAGGTCATACTGTCCTCTCCCTAGGCCCCTCCCCTGGCTGCCACCATCAGAATTTTACCACATCTTCAAGTGTTGGGAGTCCTCGAGTTTTGCTCCGTGAGCTATTCTACGGTTTTAACACTTTTTCGATGGAAAAAGTTCTATTTTTGTCAAAAAGAGCATGTGTGCTACTCTCCATGTAGCGACAAATGGGAATCAGTTTTCAGTGAATTTCAACGCCCCTCAATGGCAAGGATTATCACGTTTTCATTCAAGCTTCCAGAAAGGCCATCAGGCCTACTCCGCACCTCTGACCAAAGCGGAGGAGAAGGAAGGAAGCTCCCTTTTCAAGATCTGCCCCAGATGCGGACTGTGGAGCGCAAACACCTTCAATGCCTCTACTGCCTTCACCCGTACCACAAAGGAGGAGATTGCGAGATCTGCCTCCACTTCTCCAACAGAACAATGAAGGATTGACACAGTAGTCTGGCGACATGGCTAAGTGCTAAGGCCTCTGCCCCGTGCCCCAAGCAGTGTCATGCCTCACCCAGGACCAGCCGATCCGAAGAGCGGGCTTCTAAGTCCTTTGAGGGTGCTCCATCCAAGGGGGACCAAAACAGGCCAAGCACCGCGTGTCAGTTTCCGTTGGGGTCGCCACTCCAGCTCGTCCCTCGATGGACAAGGCACGGTCAACGTCACCATCTGCCTCCATCGCCAGCCATCGATCGAGCTCCTCCTCAAAAAGGAAGTCGCCCAACCCGGCTAAGCTGCCGGAGAAGCCCAAGAAGCCTAGGGTGTAGGAAAAGACGGCGGACCTGCCCAAGAAGGCCCAGGTGGCTTAGGAGAAATCGTCAACAACGATTGAGCTTGTGGTGGCCGCTATCTTGAAAGTCAAAGGGTTGGCCCTGTGAAGGTAGCCCCTACTGCGCCCAGGTTGTCGGGCGGGAGGCCTCGGCCGGGCAGTGGCGAAGCTTGCTGGCACTCCCGAGAAGAGGTTGCCCTCGCTAAGCCCGGCTGAGACCCCCTCAGGGTGAAAAAAAGGAGGGGGTGTGGCGATGAAGTCCCAGGCCAGCCACAGGCTGTACCCCAAGACATGAATGTTTCATCTTCAGACAACGAGGACCGGGAGAGCCTGCACACAGTCCAAGGATGTGGAGGACGGCAGCAGGCAATGCCGAAGGCAACAATGGCGCAGGGCCTAGTGTGCCCACCACGTCTGCTCAGCTGAGAGATGTATCCTTGGGCATCCTTTTGACCCAACACACAGAAATCCAGAAGAGGATGCCTCAGGCGGCTACGGATGAGCTTGCGGCTAAAAATAAGAAGCGCCATCCGGTGCTCCCGCATCAACCTCCACACCTGCGCCAGGTGCCCTCCACCCTGCTGGACTGGGACACTGCGACGACGGACGACGATGCCGAAATCATTACAGTCGGCGGATCGCCGCAACCAAGGGCGTCCCCACCGGATTAGGTGGGGTCGTTTCATGCCATGGTCGCCAGAGCTTCTGAGCTTTTACAGCTGACTGAAGAGACCAAGAAGGAGGGCTTACTATACCAGAGGCGCAAGGCCAAGAGGAAGACCATAATGACAGTGCCCCTCCTGGACGACGTGTGGAAGGAAGGCCTAGCTCTCCTGAAGAATCCTTGTTCGGCCCAGGCCAAGCGGGATTGGATGGAGAAAAAAAAGCCGGAGTCCGCACCCAAGTGCCTATGGTCGCAACCGTCCCGAACTCTGTGGTCTCAGCGGCCCCACAGAGTTCGGGAGCGGCATCGAGGAAGAGGTCGTCTAACCCCCTCATCATCCTCGGTCCCTCCGGACAGCGAGGGGAAGATGTTGAACGCTGTGAGAAGGAAGGTCATCTACTCCGTCGACCATCAAAGCAACCAACGCATTGGCGATCCTTGCAGGGAACTGTGGAACAAGCTGGCCCCGATTCGGTAGTTCCTACCGGGCGAGAAGGAGGTGGAGGCAATCGCACTCCTCCAGGAAGGTGGAGTGGCGTCCGACCATGCCATCACGGTGGCCCTGGACATCGCCGACACAGGTTTCCGGCAGATGGGGACGGTGTCTGCCGCCGTCCTCCAGGCTGGCTGAAGGCCATCAATTTCCGGCAGGAGGTCCTGACCAGGGTACTGGACATGCCCTTAGACAGGGATGACCTCTTTGGGAAAGCCATCAAGTCCTTTCAAGCCATCAAGACGGATAAGGATATGGTTCGTGCTGTGGGTACTCGCAAACATCACTGCTCTTCCTTTCACACCTCTGGTGGAAAGCCGGGCAGATCAATGGAAGGTTTTGGTGGAAGCTCCTCGGCGTACCGTCAGCCCTCCCAGTCCACGACCCAGGAGGCCGTTCTAAGGCTTTCGGTGGAGGTGGTCAGTGCCGTCGTCGCCCACAAGGCGGAACACAGGTGCCGAAGCAAGACTGAACAGGCCAGGACATCGGGCCCCCACCCATGCACCCCAGTGGGAGGCCGGCTGACGGGATTCGTCAGCCAATGGGAAAAGATCTCCATCCGCAGATGTGTGCTGGACGCTATCGCACACAGACATACCCTGGATTTTCAGCAAAAGTGTTAGCGGATCCCTCCAGTGACTGGCAGGAACAGCACATCCCTTTGGCTCCTGCAGGAAGTACGGGCCATGCTAAAAAAAAGGGGGGCAATAGAGCTAGTTCCAAGACTACTCCAGGGTCTACTCCAGATACTTCTTAGTCAAAAAGAAGACTGGGAGCTGAAGGCCTGTTCTGGACCTGCAGGGTCTCAACAAGTACCTCAAGTCCCAAAAGTTAAGGATGGTCACGTTGCAGCACGTGCTCGGCCAACTGGAGGAAGGACACTTCTTGAAGTCGCTGGATCTGGTGGACACCTATTTACACGTCCCCATTCACAGGAAGCATTGAAAGTAACTACTCTTCGTGGTGCAGGAAAGGCACTACCAGTTCAAGCCCTCCCTTTTGGCCTAAAGTCAGCTCCCAGGGTGTTCACGAAGTGCCTAGCACCAGTGGCAGCCCATCTACGTATACGAGGGATACACGTGTACCCGTACCTCGACTGGCTCATCTGTGCCAATTCAAGAGCGGTAGCAGTCGAAACAAACTGAGATGATGGCCTAGCTGCTGACGGATCTGGGATTCTCGGCCAATTGCCACCCTTGCAGAACATGCTGTTCTTAGGAGCCAGGCTCAACACAGTCTCCTGCCTAGTGTCACCCTCGAGGAGACGATAGCAACTGTGCTGGGCAAGGTGCAATGGCTGTTGTCACTGAAGACCGCCACGGTACGAACCATCAAGTCGCTGCTTGGCATGATGTCGTCGGACATCTACCTTATCCGACTTTGCACGTTGCAGAGGCAGCCTATTCAGGAGTTTCTGGACGCTCTCTGGATACAAGTGTCCTGAACCTTCGTGGACAAGATCCTGCTCAACAAGGAGCTCCGTTGGCGGTGAGGTGGTGGGGCGTACACTGCAACATCGCCCGGGGCACAGGGTTTCAAAAAAACCCATACCAGGAGACGGTTGCCACGGACGCTTCCCTGTAGGGCTGGGGAGCCCACACCAGATGTCTGCACGCCAGAGGCCTGTGGCTGCCGGAGGAGAAGGATCTCCACATGAACATGCTGTAGCTGCGAGCAGTGTTCTGGGCCCTGAAGTCATTCCTTCCATTCCTGAAGGACAAGGTGGTGAGGATATTCACGGACAACACCACTGCGATGTTCTACATCAGAAAGCAGGGGGGCACCCGATCTCCAGCGCTCTCCAAACTGGTGCAGAACTTGTGGCACTGGGCCGATAGACAAGAGATGTTCCTCATCCCCTTTCACCTGGTGGGAGTCAAGAACATCATTGCCGACTCCTTCAGCAAAGAGTTGGGCTCCTGCCATGAGTGGGAACTTCGGCAGGACCAGGTGAACCACATCTTCATCATTTGGGGCAGGTCCCAGATCAATCTATTTGCGACGGCGGCGAACTCCAAATGCCAGATCAGCCGAGGAGCATGGGGGACGCGTTCTCTTTTCCGTTGGGAGGCCTGCTTCTGTACACGTTTCCCTGTTGCAAGTAATCAGTGAACTCATACAGTGCCGATGCAGGATGATACTCGTCTCCCAGTCGTGGCTGAGGCAAATTAGGTACCGGAACTTCTCAGCCTGTTATCGTCGCCTCCGGTCAAGTGCTCAGTGGTCGCGCATCTGCTCACCAGAGAAGGAGGCACAATCCTGCATCGCAACCCAGGATCACTGATCCTGAGGGCTTGGCTCCTGCAGCCCTAGACTTTGGAAGACATGAGTTGCCAGCGGACTGCAGGGAGGTGCTTGCCAAGGCCAGAGCCTTGTCAACTCTTAAATGCTACTGTCACAAGTGGAAGCGTTTCGCTACGTGGTGCCGTCCTAGAAGATCACCCCTCTGAGGGTCACAGGCCGCATGTCATTGGCCAAGGCAGAGCTGGCGCACACGCCTCTATCAAGGTGCATCTGTCGGGTATTTCCCGCTACAACAGGTGTCCTGGAAGATTTTCTCTTTGGTTCACCATCTTGTCAAGGAGTTCCTCAAAGGACTGCTTTGATCTTTCCCGCCGTTGAAGGCTCATGGAAGCTCCCTTCGAGCCTATGCATCAGGCCCCTCTCAAGTTCCTCTTGTGAAAAACGGCTTTCCTTGTGACCATCACCTCTGCCAGGAGAGTGGGTGAGATCCAGGCTCTACCCTGCAGACAGCCATATCTGACTTTCCACGAATCGAGAGTGGTGCTACGGCCGCACCACTCCTTCATGCAAAAGGTTCTGTCGGAGTTCCACCTCGACAAGCCTTTGGTGTAACCTGTTTTTTTTTTCCAAAGCCTTAGTCACTAGTTGAAAGAGTCTTGCACTTGCTGGACGTTGCTCGTGCTCTGAAGTTCTAAAGAGTTTTCAGAAGACTTATCAACTGTGTGTGAACTTTGGTTCTGTGAACCATGGGAAGGCCTTGTCCAAGGCTTCCATCTCCAGGTAGCTTTCCCAGGGGCGCCGCCAAGGGGGGGCCAGGCCCACCCTTATAAAAACGCTGCCCCCCCCCCCCAACGGCCCATTCAGTTATGTGTGTTTGTTTTGATGTGCCACCCCAAGATTTCAAGTGTGGCCACCCCTATGGACAATGTCTGGGGGCGCCACTGAGCTTTCCAGCTGTATCACACACTGTCATCGGCTGGCCAACCGACAACGTTTCTGTCTTGTGTGCCCCTTCTGGATATCTTCAGGGCTGCTACGTAGAGGTCTGTGCACACCTTCACGAGGTTCAACTGCGTCGACTGGGATTCCAGAGAGGAGTCCAAGGTCGGCAAGCAGTGCTACGCAACTTGTTTGCTTGAGGTGAGTCTGTTCCAGAGGAAAGGGTTTGCTTTTGTTGAGCCTTGCCACCTCCCTTGGTTGTGTAATGTGCTACTGCTATGTATTCTTTAACCTGGAGCATGTGAATCCATGCCAGACCGCTTGCTGGAGAAGGAACACGTTAATAACCTGTAACAATTGTTCTCCAGCATGGGTCTGGCATGGATTCACTTGCGAATCCTCCCTCCTACCACTCTACGGCTCTTCTTGGTCAGACTGCCACTTTACGTGCTTACCGAATCTGAAGATGGCTGCCAGGGGAGGAGTTTAGGGAAAGGGCAGTCATCGGCTGTGGGCAGTATGTCCCAGAGTACAGTGATTGGTTTAGAGGAGAAATACAGTTTGTAAGTGGAAGTGAAACTGTTTTCTTCTTTTACCAAGGATTCCTGCCCTGACGGGGAATATTCATGAGCATGGGAATCCATGCCCAACCCATGCTGGAGTACAATAGTTACAGTTAAGTAACTTGTTCCTTGTCGATGACGTTCTCTCCCAAATATTCTAGGGAACAGCATTGCAGAAAGGCCTCCCTTACACCATGGGCAATTTACTGCTCATCTGTCTGTTCCATCTGGCATTTGCATTATTTCTATTTAGCATTCTTGCAGGGTTCCACCAAATTTGTGAGATACTGCAGCAGGGTTTGTCATTGAGCATTTTCCACATTTATGTTACAAATCGTGTGTTTTAATCCTCTATAGTAAGCTAGCCCCATGTTTTATGGGTTAGGGGGAGACATAATCCAATTTCCTCTGAAAAAGAATGGTTCAAATGGCTGAATTGTTTTGCAGAGACCTAGACAAACCAGCATGCATAAATGTACTCTGTCCATCACTGCTGCTTTTGTGGGCAATTTATGATGACTTTCGTCTAGCCACAGGCAGACCTTAACCCTGTTGAACAGGTGGTAGTGTGCTGTTTTCACTACACTATTGACCTGGGGAGGGGGGTGGGGGGAACGAGACGGCTGCCACAAATAATCACATTTCTCACTGACTACACTGGGACAGGGATTTAGCCCAGATTTTGTTATGTTATTTTTTTTAATGTATTTATATATAGTAAGGTAGGCATGGTATCGACAGTTAGATATGCAAGACACCAGACACATGAAAACAGTTTCAAAACCTTTATTTGTAACGTTAAAGGGTGTTGGAAACATCCTATCTGGCCCCATCTCTAAAATGGGAGTTTTCTCGACCATTAACAAAAAGTCTTGCGGTTCTGACCTTTCCAAACAATAAAATGTCTTTATCAAAACCTGCACTTGCCCTCACCTTATTCCTCAAAATGTGTACAGGATTATGCTAAACAAACGAAGTGTGTCAAAATAATGTCAAGATGGCAATAGAGTTCTTTTACGGTTCTTCTCCCTAAGTTCCAGTCCCCTGGTATCTTCACAATACTTCTTTTACTATAAATGGTTCACAAAAAGGGATACTTATGATTTTGTTACACAGTTTCAAACCTTCTTGACTTGCCATGTCACACAGTTCACTTAGGCCTGTTGTCGCATTTTCCAACTCTAATACAGTTCTGTTTTAACAATTATTCATGGTGTCTTTCTCAAGCTTCCCTCACCTGATTCTGGACTTCCTTAACTATACACACTTGAAACAGGGCACCCTTCTCCGACCACCCTACTTCCTGATTCACTTTGCTTTACTGTTGGAAGCTTTAAAACTGCACAGTTCTACTTAATTCCATGCATGACCACTCCAACACTACTGCATTCTGGTACTTTCATTTCTTAGATCTTGCTGCTTTCTCTTTTTACACGTATCTTTAACACTCTGGAAGTTCAATTCCTTGTTACTTTACATTCCCTTTGTTTCAAACAAGTCTTCTTGGGGATTCTATTCACTTTTCCTCCACTTTGTGATTTCACTGCTTTGGCTTTTACTGGTTGCTTTTCAATATTCACTTACCTTCACTTCAGGAACTTTGCTTTTATTTCTCAGAGACTATTGATACTGTGTTTACTCATACAGGGTCACTCTGTTTCTTGCATTTGCTTTCTCTCGCTTTAAATATATCTTTCAAATGCAGGTCTCCCTCGGTCAGGCTGGGACCCCTGCTTTACTTCCACCTGTGGGTCTCCCTCTGTCATGCTCTGACCCTTTCTTGCTTTACTTGGTGCCTTCCCTCACACGCCCCGTTTCTCGCCCAAGTGTCTCATTCTCTTTGATCATGCTCAGGTGCACCGTCCTTGGGCGTGGAGACGAGGTCAGGGTCTCACCACCTGCCCCTGAGACCCCCTTGGGGTCCGCACTGGCCCCAACGGAACAAGCAATTGTCCGGACCTTGCAAGCAGGGTCCTGGCTGTCCGATTCCAACACGTAGGAGACACCGCTCCTGTGAAACGCTGCAGCCCTTTCTTCTCACCCAGCCAGCGTCGCCGTAAGCCGTCGTCCTCAGGATGCTCCTGACAGCTCCCAGTCTCTCGGCTTCTCCGCTCCTGACAACCTTCCAGGATTGCTTCTGGTGTTTGGGATTTGAAGAGGAATCCTCTGCTGGTCTCACCCGTGCAGTCTTCCTCCTGCTCTCCCAACTGCATCCGACTCCTCTCCCTCATCGGCCTCCCTTTATACATCTGTGTGATGTTAATGGACTGCAGGTGTGTGGTCCGATTTGGTCTGCCTAACCTTGCCTGACTCCATTAGTGGGACAACGTGAGGGTAGTTGGTGGTAGTCTTCTTGTTTCACAAGGTGTTTCATACAGGTAATCTTTTCTACTTTGTTTCTCCTTCGTCCCAGTATTCTGTGAAAATGGGGAGGAGGAAAGGTGTTTGAAAATACCCCAATAAGGTAGAGAGGTGTTGTGATTGTGGGTAACTGGTAGAGGGGGGGATACCATGTCTCGCCTAGGGTATTCCCATAAAAATGACCCCAAACTCTGCAACCCAGTTGATCCTCACTCATAAACCCCTACAGGGTTATGATCCAAAAGCAACATCCCTCCCCAGGCCACCCAAATAGAGGATTCTCTGGGTTTAAAAGTGAGAATACCTCTCAGTTTCTCACATAATGTATGGGAGGAACAATGCTCTATTGATCATAAAAGAACGTACAATAGATAGGAAAACAGATTTGATGGGAAGCCGTAAGCTTCTAACAATGGGGTGAGTTTGAGGGACATTCTGACGAGGTTGTGAAGGGGAGTAAAGGAAATATTCATTGGGGACAAATACATAAGTGGACATACATAGATTAAAGCCAACCAACGGTACGGCCAACTGTGCTCTGGATGTGACTATGATGGATTAAGTGCTAGAGTGTAGGCAGAGGAAGTGAGGGACAGAGACAGGTTAGATGCGAGAATTTTTTTTAGCAGGCAGATGAGAGGTAGATTAAGAGGGTAACTTTGAGGCGAGGAGGTAGGCATTTAGTTTGGTTCTGAACCGATCCGTGTGGACTGCTTGTCGCATATCCTGGGGAAGAGAATTCCATGCAGTTGGAGCAAGAAGAAAGAAAGAGCGGAAGCAAGATAAAGCACAGGGAGGGTGAGGAGCCACAAGGGTAATCAAGGAGTCACAGTGGAGTGTACGAGAAGGCTTGTAGAGTTGGATAGAGGAGGATGGATACAGTGGTGCCTTACTGTGGGTCGATTTGTGTAGTCAGCCTTCGAGCCTGGTGATGGTACAAGGTAGTCAGTGCTTTTTTGAGGGAGTTCAAAATGAGTCCTGGTAGCACAGTTGATGAGCTTGTCGAGAGTACAGAAAGCATAGTTGGAGTGGGGTCCCCCGGGTAATGCCACCATGGATCCTTACGTGACAGTGATGCAGCCAGGGTTCGTCTCAGTAAATTCCGAGCTTGATGACATTGTTTCTAACATTAACTCCCTGCGTACTAAACTAGATATGTAAAGTGGCCGAATTACAGTGGTGGAAACACGTGTCCGTGATCTGCAAGAGACGGTGGTGGGGCATGGCCAAGAGCTTCAGGCCTTTAAGAAGGTGCTGCCGGCAGTACATCCAAAATGTGATGACCTGGCATCTCGCTCTCGCCAGAACAATGTCAGAATAGTGGGAATTCCTGAGAAGGCAGTCCAAGGGTCTATGGAGCATTTTTTTGGAGGGCTTGTTACAATCTATTTTCAGCGGTAAGCAATTCTCTGCACTCTTCTTGGTTGAGAGTGCTCATCGATCACTGGCCCCGCCCCCGAAATCCTGGGACACCACCACACACAATCATTGCTAGGCTTTTAAATTATCATGACTAGGACTTGATCCTGAAGCTAGCGAGAGAAAAAGGAACACTTCAGTATGAGTCGTCCAGAGTGCACATTTACGTAGACTTCCCTTTGGGGGTACAGGCCGCCAGGTGAACACATGATCATGTTAAATGTGCGAGACCCAGATGCAGTATGCCATGATGTTCCCAGCCAAACTACGCATACAACATTCAAATCCCCTGAGGAGGCTTCAGTATACATTGAACTATTTATATGTGTCCCGGTGGGCCGGGGTCCAAATACGGGATGGAAATATCATGCATCATCGACAGCCAATCATTATCTGGTGAATGAATATAGGTTACTGTGTCTGGCACTCATTTTCTCAGCTCTGTATTGACATGTTCTGCCGAGCTTCTATTGACGGTATGCTGGATGTTGTTCAAACTCCAAAGTTAAGTTGATGTTCGCACTGTGCTCACTGATGTTTCCGAAGGCAATACAATATGGGCTGCAGTGTCAAGTTGGGGTGGATGGTGAGGGTGAGGGTGAGGGTGAGGGTGAGGGTGGGTGTGGGGTGGTGGGAAATGGGAAGGGGTTTAAAAGTTAAGATGTTTGACGGTCATGCAGCAGGCAGATCACATCAGTCATTAACGGGTACTATGAGTGCGTCGGCGCAGGCATGTGTACATGGCGGGTGATGGGACAATTATTGGGGCATGTCTCCCAATCACTCTACTAACATGGAATGTACGCAGCCTTTCTTTCTTATGTCAAGAGGCTTGGGCCTCAAATACTCATGCTATTGGAGACACTTATCCTGGGAAGGGTTCATGAGACATTTGCACGCAATGGGGCCCCTTGAGATTTTACACGGATTACTCCTTGTCGCTGGGCATCCTCACCATTCATCACTCTTTGGGGTTTCAGGTCTCTAGGAGCAGTGCGGACCCGCTAGGTTATTTAGTCTGGGGCGCTCTGGCAGGTAGCCTGGTCATACTGGTTAACACGTATGGACCAGTTGTAGATGACCCTGAGTACACCAGCAGATTTCGGATGCATTGACAAATGTGGATGGGGCATGGATAATTTGGGGAGGGGATTTCAATACTATTCTAGATAATCAAGTGTCCAGAACGTCTAGTGCTCCACGGAGGCTTACCAGAGCGGCCCAGACACTTCACCAGTTGTTATTCTGTCCCTTGGCCGATGTATGGTGTGAATTGCACCCTTATGCAAGAGAATATACTTTTTATTTGTCAGTCCATGATTCTGGATCACGCATAGATTTCTGGTAACCTACCTCTGAGTTGATGTGGGCGCTTCAAGATTGGAGCATCTATCTTTTTCGCCTCTAAACCAATCACTGTCCTTTGGGTCATACTACCCCCATCCAATGAGTTGTCTCCCTAAACTGTGGCCCTGGTGGCCATCTTCAGAGATTACCATACGTTTCAGTGTTGGGAGTCCTCTCTTCTTGCTATTCGAGCCTTTTTGATCATTCAAGTTTTTGGATTAAAATAGTGTTTTTGACAGATTTTGTTCCAGCGTTCGACCGCAGGTCGATTACCGGCAGCAGGGACCCGTTGTCGGCTAGGATCAACTATCATTGAATATCTTCTCTTCGTAGTTTCAAGTGGCCCAGTATTGGGCCTACTTCGCATCTTCCAACATGCCAGAGGAGAAGAGGAGCCTCTTAAAGATATGCACGAAATGTGGACTGAGGAATGTGTATGTCTAAGATGCGCATCACAAATGTTTGTATTGCTTGCATCCGGACCACGATGAGAATGGTTGTGAGATTTGTTGTAGGTTTTCAAAGACGAAAAAGTACAGGTACAGCAGGTTAGAAGCGTGGCTCAAGTTGGGGAAGTCGGCGTCATCGTCAGGCCTAATCCAGGACCGGCCGGTCCCATGAACTAACTCCCTTGTATAAGAGGTCGACGTCCTTTGAGGGTGCCCCGTCCACGGGGATCCAAAAGAACGCCAAGCTCCACGCTATGGATCCCACTGGGTTTGCTGCAGCCACGGGTCCCAGTTTGGTAAGGACATGATCAATTTTGTCATTTACATCCACAGCGAGCCTATCAGTGAGGTGTGCTCTCTCCAGGAGGAAGTCCTTAATCCCTGCAAAGCTTTGTCTACAGTCTTCGGATAAGCCTACGAAGGAGAGGTCCTCAGGTGGCTCGTACCATAACCTGTCGACGACAACATTGACGGCCAAGACAACGACTTTGTTAACAACCTCTCCGTCTTCAAAGACATCCACTTAGTTGAAGACCACAACCCCATTAACTGTCACAACCCTGTCTACGACAGCTTCAGCATCACCTCGCTGATGACCATCACGACTTTGTCAAAAGGGGGCCTGTTGACTATGGTAGTCTCTGCGGTCACACCTGCGGCAACCCTGAAAGTGACCCTACCACCACAGCGTTCGGCTTCTGCTGCAGCGGATTGCATCCGCTAGTGCCCCAGTGATGGGGACTGTTCCTATCATCAACTCACTCCCTTAGGAGTCGCAGAAGGATAAGCAGTGACTAACGCCCTCGGAACCCCAGTCTAGACGGGCAGGAGCAGGGCCAGAGGGAGGCATCAGGGAGCCAGTGAACATCTACACAAGCTCCGACAAGGACAACTAGCCTGAGGATTACTACTTGGATCATGAAGGGGGGTGGGAGACGGTGACCATAGAGGGATCTCCACGGGATGAACCCGGAATCACTATCTAGTCCAAGAAGACACATCGGCACGGAGCTGGTGCTGACTGTTCCCCCTACTCCTCAAACGACACCCAGGGACATGTTGAACAACCTTATGACCCTGCACGCGCTGGTATTAGAGATACAGCAAAGACTGCCTGCTGCACCTGCGCAGGCCTGCAGTTACTCAAGGCCGCTGAGGAGCCCGTCCAGGCCGAATTGTAAGTCGAAGCAACAGAATGGCCGGAGGTGTCAGCCGACATCCCCCGCCACCTCCGCTTTGGGCCTTGACTCCTTTGGTGGAGGAACCCCCAAAGACGTACAAGGGTACAGATACAGACCAGACTCTTTTTGACTCATACCGATGAACCTGTGGACTACGTGCCAGCAGAGAACCGTTGAGTGCCGACAAGCCCGCCTGGGCTTCTCTGCCAGATGAGGTAGGCTCATTTCACTTCCTGATGCCAAGGGCCTCTACCCTCTTCAATTTAGTCCTGGTGGAAGACCGCCATGTCCATTCCTCTGCTGGATGATGTGTGGCAGGAAGATGTGGCCTTAATGAAGACACAAAGTATCACGCCTCCCAAGCGGGATCGGCTGGAAAAGCTTCAGGTTACAGCCTTCTCCTGATTCCATGGTCTCTACCACCGTCAGGAAGCGCTTAGCAAATCCCTTCTCTTCAGCCATGGTGCCCCCAGACTGGAGGGGAAAAAACTTGATGCGATGGGCATCATTTGTACCGCAACCATCAAGGCTGCTAATGCCCTGGCCATCTTGTCCCACTATGACAGGATACTGTGCTATAAGCTGGGACCTATTTTGGAATTCATGCCAGAGGTCAAGAAGGTCTAGGCCCTGGCCCTGTTTCAGGAAGGTGAGGTGACGTCGGATCACGCCATTTCGGTGTCCTTTGAATATCACGGATACTGGGTTCCGCCAGATGGACAATGGGGTGTCCCTTTGACGACAGGGATGGCTGAAGGCCACCAACTTCAGGGTGGATGTCCAGTCCAGGGTGGCGGACATGCCCTTTGATGGGGACAACCCTTTTGGCAAGACTGTGGATGAACCTGTGCAGACTATCAAGACCGAGACGGAGACAGCCTGCTCGCTGGGAATATTGCAACAGCGAAGGTCGTCCTTTCGATCCTCAAGAGGAAAGTCTGGCAGGTCCTCCAAGGCTGACTTTTGAATTGACACATTGAAAGTGTTGGCATATTCATAATGTTATAACCAGCCAGAATTTACAGAAATATGTTCCAGGTTTATGCAGCCCCGATAGAAATTCTGTGACCTACACATTTTGAATACATGATGAGAACAGAATTGAAGGACTGTGCTTCTGTTTCATTGGTTACACACCGGGAGTGTCACTAATGAGTTAAGGAGATACAAATTATGTTATCCCTGAAGAATGTCTAACATTTGTTAAGTATGACAGATACATGTTGGGTTTAGGCGTGAACTTTATCAGGTGTATGCCTGATTTTGATTTGGTTTCAAGACAGGGGTATTGGCTATTATTGGAATTGTCTATTTTTTTAGATTTTCGGATCTACTTTAAAATGTGTAGATAGAAGTTTGGACACTTCTAATGGTGTGTATTCATATTGTTGTGTATATGATGTTTTACCAAATTGTGACGTTTTGTGATATTACATATATTTTCTTTTTGGAATCCAATACAAAATATTTTGTGTACTTTGTATGTGGATGTTTGAGTAGGTACTACATGTTGATTTAATGCCTTTTTTGTTTATATTACATTGATTACCCTAACAGTAGGCATTGTCACCACACCTTCAGAATTTGGGGTTATCCAATTAAAATACAGAGAACTCCAAGAGGTGTAACACCCCCAATCGTCAATCTGCCCTTTCCGCAACCGAGGAGGCTCTTTGCAGGCCTACAGCAGTGGAGGGCAGCATCGCTGCCCTCAAGCAGACTCCCAAGCAGGCTTGGACCCAGGCCCCAGCTGGCGCACCCCAGTGGGTGGCCGACGAGCACATTTTCTCAGCGAGTGGAAGACCATCAGCGTGGACAAATGGGTGCTGGACTTTCTTGGTCAGGGGCACACCTTGGAGTTCCAATGCAGGTGTCCTCGAATTCCTACTGTGGCTCGTCAAGAGCTTCACATTGCACAGCTGCTGCAGGAGGTTCAAGCCATGTTAAGAAAGGGGGTGATGGAACCCGTCCCCCAGTGCCTCTGGGCCTCCGGAGTGTACTCCAGGTACTTTCTGGTGCTGAAGAAGTCAGGAGGATGGAGGACAATCCTAGATTTAAGACGCTCAACAAATAGTCCCAGAAGTTCAGGATGGTCACGTTGTAGCACGTGCCCTGCCATCTGGAAGAGGGGACTTCCTGGCGATCCTGGATCCTGAAGATGCCTACTTTCACATCCCTATACACCGGAAACTTCGACAGTTCCTGCTAGTCGTGGTACCGGGACAGCGCTATCATTTCAAGGCTCTGCCCCTGGGCCTGAAACCGGCCCTGGGGGTATTTACGAAGTACTTGGCTCCGGTGGTGGTGGTGCACCTTCGTCTCAAGGGCATCCACATCGACCCTTATCTGGAGGATTGGCTCATACATTCCCGCCCTCAGGCACTGGCGAACTGGCATATGGCGGAGACCGTTCATCTGCTGACAGGTCTTGGATTTTCCATCCATTATCCGCAGTCCTGCTTGGAGCCATCGCAGAACGCTGTGTTTCTGGGTGCTGTCTCAACGCGGTCACTTGTGGTGTGACGGCCATCCTGGGGACGGTGCAATGCCTGTCGGCGCAATCTGCAACAGTGCAAACCATCCAGTCGCTGTTGGGCTTGATTTCCTCCTGCATCCATCTCGTTCCTCATTGCAGGCTGTAGATGAGGCCTCTCAAGGAGTTTCTGGGCACAGTTACTGCAGATCTCAGGCTCTTGGACAACAAAGATGGTCCTCAACAAGGAGTTTCGGCAAGCTCTACGATGGTGGAAAGTGTGCCCACATCTCACGCAAGGAGTTCAGTTTCAGGTCCCATCACACCTTGAGACGGTCACCACAGATGCCTCCCTGCAGGCTTGGGTGGCACACATGGGGCAATTGCACGCCAGTGGCCTCTGGCTTCCGGAGCAAAAGGGCATTCACATCAACGTCCTGGATTTTCGGGCAGTCTTCTCGGACCTGAAATAATTTCTGCTGTTGCTGAAAGTGAAGGTGGTTCGAATCTTCACGGACGTCACCACCACCATGTTCTATATCCAGAAGCAGGCCGGGACACGCTCCCTGGCGCTCCTCCAGGAAGCACAGGCCTTCTGGCATGGGGCCTTTCTTCAGAACATGTTTCGTTTCACCTCTAATGCGACCAAGAACACCATTGCAGACTCCCTCAGCAGAGAGTTGCGTTCTTGCCACGAATGGGAACTTCGCCAGGATCAAGTGTCTTCTCTACCACTATTGGGGCCATCCTCAGATTGACCTCTTCGCGATGGTGGCCATCTTCAAGTGCCGGAGGTTCGCCGGCAGGTTCCCGCAGCTGAAGAGCATTGGGGTTGCTTCCTCGTTCCTGCGGGAGGGACTCTTTCTGTACGCTTCACCCCCCGCCTTTCCCACTCCTACTACGAGTGATCGACCCACTCAGACAGTGTCACTGCAGGGTGATACTCATCGCTCTGGCCTGGCAGCGACAGATCTCATACCCGGACCTACTCCGTCTGTCAGTGGCTCTGTCAATCCAACTGCCTCCACTTCCCGATCTTCTCACCAGAGAAGACAAAGCAATAATGCAGCACGAACCAGCTTCACTGAGCCTCAGGGCCTGTCTCCTGAAGCCCTAGAGCCTCGGCATTATCCCCTGCCTCTGGAATGTAGGAAATTCCTAACCAAAGCCAGAGCTTTGTCGACATTGGCATGCTATGGACACAAATGGAAATGCTTCTCGGTATGGTGCAGGGCTCGGAAGATTTCGCCCGTGCATGTCCCACCCCTGCAGCTCCTTCTGTATCTGCTTTCTCTGGCCAAGGCTGATCTGGTTCACGCCTCTATCATGGTGCACCTGGCTGCCATATCCTGTTACACCAGGTCGCCTGGTAAGCCATCCCTGTGGTTGCACAATCATGTCAAGGAATTCCTCAAAGGCCTCTTGGACTTTTCCATCATTGTGAAGGCCTCTGCTCCAGCTTGGGAGCTCAACGTGGTCTTGACAAAACTCATGGCGCCCCCATTTGAACCGATGCATCAGGCCCCACTGAAGTTTCTCTTGTGGAAGGCGGCTTTCCTCCTGGCAATCACCTCAGCCAGGTGGGTCAGGGAGATCCAAGCCCTCTCTTGCAATCAGTCGTACTTGTCCTTCCACGCTACGAGGGTGGTGTTGTGGACCCACCCCACCTTTATGCCGATAGTTCCGTCAGGATTCCACCTCAACAGGCCTTTGGTGTTGTCTGTCTTCTTCCCAAACGCTTCTACTCCAGCGAAGAGAAAGTTGCATTCGCTGGAAGTTGCTTGTGCCTTGAAGTTGTATGTGGCAAGCACAGGATTTTCAGAAGACCTGTGAATCATGGGAAGTCCTTGTCGAAGGCTTCCATCTCTAAGTGGCTCTCCAGCTGAATCATGCACTGTTATCGTCTGGCTAACGGACCCCTTTCAGGCTGGCCGAGTGACATTCCACCAGAGCCATTGCAGCAACTATGGCATTTCTGTCTAGTGTGCCCCTGCTCGACATCTGCATGGCTACTACGTGGAGGTCCACAGAATTCTTCATGAGATTCTACTGCATCGACAGGGATTGCAGGGAGGAGTCATGGGTCGGCTAAGCAGTGATATACAACTTTTTCACTTGAGGTGAGCCTGTTTCAGGGGCGAGTGTTTTACTTCAATGGATTGCTTTTCTCCCGCAGATTCCTCATCTGATAGATATCCTCATCCAGCTATGCTGCTCAAACTTTTTTGACAGGGGGCGTAGTGGACCTGGACTCGGCCGTCGGTCCGTCTTGCACGCCAGCTCCGTGACATCCGGGACCGTAGATGAACCACGTCACTACACCCATATCTCAATTCCTTTTTTCCGCACGCTTGCACACTGCTTCCGATATACAGCATTGATTCTTTGTTTTGACTAAATCATCACATTTCTCTGATAAAACCTCGACTGTGATGTGCACTCACCGAATTTCAGGCTTTAAAAGGTGAGCAGGACAGCCAGGCCAAAATGTCAGTAACCGACCCGCATGACATTTGTCTGGGTGCGGGTCACAACACAGAGGGCATGTGCTCCAAAATGCAGTTGAAATCAATTTGTGAGCATGGCGCAAAACTTGCTTTTTGCCGACCGTCCCAGAAATCTCCAGCTTGGTCGCTCATTTGGTCCTGCGAGGCAGAATGGCCCACCTGCGAAAAAGAGAAAGAAACATTGATGAAAAACCAAAAAGCAGTCACACTCTAGGATCCACTCTTCCTCGTTTTCGTCGCGTAAGAAGTGGTGACACCACCGACACGAGTACAGCTTGTTGTCGGAAAAAGGTAAGCCCTCGTGTGGGCTGACCACACGAGAAGAGTGGGGCTTTTAAAAAAAAAAAAAAGAAGAAATGCTTGAAATGTTCAGGCAGGAGGTCCCCCCGCTCCCACACCCCGGAACAGCAAGCCTTGACAGCAAAAGCTGCACATGGCACTCCGGACCCCACACTTGCCAATCCGTTGACACCGTCGGAGAAGCCTTCGGGATCGATGCCGGAAAGGCATGTAAACCACCTATGGCTAGTCCTTCTCTAGAGCGTTGAGAGGCTGATGTCCATGACATCCATGTATTGCCCACGCCTCGACCGGCACCAACTGGCCTTGCAACAGCGACAAAAGTAAAACCCTTGGCGCTGACTATTGGTGACAGATCTTTTGCTCCGCTCTTCAGGTCGGGATTCTTAGAATCCATGGTATCAATTTTCAACGCCGACCAGGGCGATGACCATGGGGACATTGAGCCCATTTATACAGGGTTGGGAGGTGACCAAGCTGACCTGTTGGCATTAGCCCAAGGGTTACACGACGCCAGCGTCTGGACCTATCTTCAGATGTTGAATTTCAGCAGGTTCAGCCTTCTACACACGCCCATGCTAAATTTAGGACCTTGGTGGAAAGTGTAGTAGACGCCCTAGTTTTGAAATCCTCTTCAGCACCTGTTCAGGGCTGCAAATTGAGACATTCTGCATGATGGTCCTGTAACTGAGCATAACATGCCATTTAATACAGTGATTGCAGACCACCCTAGTCTCCTTGTGGCAACATCCTTGCTCCATTCCTCTGGTCAACTCTAACTTTACAGGGAAGTACAGGCCGGCAAGAGGAGGTCCATCTTTCCTTTCTTCTCACCCGTCTCCAGAAGGGCTTGTTGTGCAGGCAGCCACAATCCCCAACAGACCTGCGGCATCCACTTCAAATCTGCATCCGGACACAGAGGGTAAAACGTTGGACACAAAGGCCCTGAAGGTATTTACTAATGGCAGCATGGTGTTAAAAAAGCCACCAATGTGGCCTGTGGATTTGCCAAATACTCCTTTGGTCTATGGAAGTCTGTGGAGCAGACAACACAGTACATCCCTGAAGGTGAAATGCGGGATGGGTTTACAAGGCTGGTGGAACATGAGAAGGAGGCAGCCAAGCAGTCATTGCAGCAGACCTGGACGTGGCCGATTGCGTTGGCCGTTCGATGGGGTCAGCGGTAGTTTTGAGAAGGCAAGCCTATCTGAAAACCTCTGGCTTCTCCCCGAATGTCCAGAATAGGCTGCTAGACATGCATTTCGAGGGAGAGTTTCTTTTTGGCCAGAAGGCTGATGACTCACTGGAAAAGGTCAGAGTCTAAAATATCCACAAAATGGCTGGGCCTAGCTGCGCTCCCGGCCAAACCTGCCTTCAGCTTTACCTCCAGGTGCAGAGGCTACAGGCACTATGTGCCTTACGGCAGGAAAGCGTAGCTCCCACAGACCAGGCAGGAGCTAGGCATTGCTCACGTCCCATAAGGGGCAGAGGGGCTTCTAGAGGCCAACAAACAGCGGCGGGGGGGCGACACCGCCCTCTAAGCCACTTTGATTTCCCTTTCCATGACTTTCCGGACGGTGTACGGTTGGCAGAACACTGGCCTCAGTGGCATGAGATTACCACTGATGCCTAGGCCCTGCAGCTCGGTTGGTGGGGTTATTTGTCTGCCCTTCTTAAGAAAAACACCGGACAGACCCCCACCGCCTCCAATCCAACCGGACAGGCGCTCCAGGAACAACTGCGAGCACGGTTGTCGATAGGTGCCATGGAAGAAGTACACTCCGATTCGAGAGGGTCGGGTTGGTATTCCTGTTATTTCCTGGTGCCCAAGAAAGGATGAGGCCTCCATCCCATTCTGGACCTCAGGGCCTTGAACACGTTTCTGAAGAGACACATTCAGGATGGTGACGTTGAGAAAAATTCTCCACGCTCTCGAACGTCAGGACTGGCTGCTGTCAATAGATCTGCAGGACGCTTATTTCCATGTGCTGATACATCGAAAGCACAGGAAGTTCCTGAGGTTCCTCATAGGGGACAAGCACTATCAGTTCAAGGGGTATTACCCAAATTGACCGAATTATAGTGGCCTAATTGACCTTCTGCACAATTGACCTTTATATTATTTTATATATGTATTGGGTTGGTTTTGTATTATAAATAATATAAGGGGATTGGGTGGTGGGTTGCAGGGGTTTTTGGACTGGGTGGGGGGTTTGCAGGGGGTTTCTCCCTGCATATATGTTTTAATTGACCTTTTAAATTAGGTCCATTCTCCCGAGGGCAATTGGGGAAAGGTCAATTACTATACATCCGTTCAAGGTGCTTCCCTTTGGGCAACCTCTGCTCCAAGGGTCTTCACCAAGTTCATGGCGATAGTCGATCCTCACCTCAGGAGATCGGAGGTCCATGTATTTCCATACCTGGACGACTAGCTGATCCGAGGGAAGTTGGCGGGGCAGGTCTAGTGTCATCTCGTCTCGGGTGGATAGCTCAGGGGCAACGTACTTGCCTTGGAAGCAAGACAACCCGGAGCACCACTGGTTCGATCCCCGGGTCTGACCTTAGAACTCCTCGGGGTATTAAGCACGTTATGAATAATATCTGGAGGACGCCTGCCTGCTACTGCACAGGCTGGGCTTCTCCCTGAACTTGAAGTCCCATGTGACGCCAGTCCAAAGGCTCCAATTCATCAGAGCAGTCCTAGACACTCATCATTTGGGGAAGGCTTTCCCTCCCAAAGAGAAGGTTTGCAGCATAGCACAGATGGTACACTTGTTCCAGAATCACGCCACCTTACAGGCGGCTTCCTTCCTCCACCTCTTAAATCCACCTCTTAAGTCTCATGGCCTCCTGTATTTTCTAGTGCCAGAGGCCAGGCTGCACATGAGATCCCTACAATGACTCTTAAACCCTTAAGGGCCACCGCCGAGCCGGCTCGTCAGTGGAAACTGCTCCAGGTTGCCACCGACGAGCCGGCTCGTCTGTTTTGGCACCTTGTTTTGAGCGATCCCTGCAAAGCAGGGATCGCTCAAAACTGTAATCCAACCCCCGGGCTATGTGAGGGGGAGGTCCCTCCTCACTGCCAGGGGGCTGGATTACCTTCAGTTTCACATCGGCGTGCGTAAAGCACGTCGGCATGAAAGTGAAAGTAATTTTCACTGCAGCAGCCATTTCGGGCTGCTGCGGTGAAAACAGAAGGTGAGTGTTCACCTTTCTCCGCCTCGATCTCTGGCTGTTTTTCAAGCCGGAGACCGAGGCAGGTATCGTTGGAAAGGGGAAATTCTCCCCTTTACAACGATAACCATTGTGTGGCATTGATGCCCGCGGATCGGGCGCAGGGCGCGCGATCCGTGGGCAGCAATGTCACTGGATCAATACAGATCCATTTGTGAGGGGTGGGGGGCCGCTTACCAGGTAAGCGGCCCCCTTCCCTGCGTGGCCCTAAAGCATGGGGCCACAGCGCCAGAGACCCCTGGGAGCAGATGATCACTGCCCCCAGGGGTGAAAAAGAAAAAATGAAAAAATAAAAAAGGCAGGGGAGGGGGTTTGGGGCCCTGGGGCCCACTAGGCCACCAGGGATATAGGAAAAAGCGGTGTCCCTGGAAAGGGTAGGTTCTCCCCTTTCCAAGGACACCACTTATATGACGCAATGCTGGTCACGGATCAGCGCAGAGCGCTCGATCCGTGACCAGCAACCACTGGAGCAGCCCTCTCCCTCCCGGCCCCCAAAGCATGGGGGCACATATGTGCACAACCCTGGGGGCAGATGGCTGATCTGCCCCCAGGAAAGGGGGGCAAAAAAATAAATAAGTAAATAGAACGGGGGTGGGGGTGGTGATGGGAATGCCTGGGATTTTTTTGCCCCCAAGAAATGGTGGTGGCCCTCCCCCTCCCACACCAAGTGGAAAGGGGGGGAACCCCTTGTAGCCCCCGCTGGGGGCATATGGCTGATCATCTGCCCCAGGGAAGGGGGCAAATTACAAAAACGAATATGAAAATTTCAAAAGGGAATTTTGGGTGGGGTTGGGGGGCCACTAGCCACCAGGGATAGATTTTACAGAAATGAGGGGTGGCCCTCTCACCCTCACCCCAAGGGGAAATGGGGGCACCCTTTGTAGCCCTCCCTGGGGGCAGATATCTGCTCCTAGGAAGGGGCATCTGACCCCAGGGAGGGCTGCATGGATGGCCCCCTCTTATCTGCCCCCACACCTGCATTTGGTGTGGGGGGGGGTAGAGGGTTACCCCCCATTACATTAGAAAATTACCTGGCGGTTTATGGTGCCCCTCAGCCCACCCTAAAGTGTAGTGTACCATTTTCCATTTTTTACTTTGTTTACGAAACTTGCCTTGGCGCAGAGGGTCTAATGTGAGGTACCGTTTTCATCGGGACACCTGTGGGAACGTGGGACAGTAGTCCATGTGTTGTTGGCAGCTGTTAGGGATAATTCTCTTATAAGGCTAATTTCCCAAACCTAGTGAGTCCCCCAGCAGCTTTGCTGGATTTTTGGGGTTTGTTTTTTTCTCCTGCTAAGAGTGAGACTCTTTTCTTCCCACTCTTAGGCATGATTTGAGGTATGTCTTTGACTTTGTATGTGCTTATGGGCTATGGGGTCTTTTACTCCATAGGGTATCATCTGTTTTTTATGTGTGTTACACAGCACCATCAGTGCAGTAACACAGGGGTGTCATAGTGACGCCCAAACATAGACTCCATACCCTGGGACTGACTACTGTCTCCCAGGGCATGTAAAGTCACCATTGACTTTACTAGTCCTAAATTGTGAACAGAACCAGTACAAACCATCATATTGTGGAAGTACTGTAAGGGGTTAATTTGATTGCTCCTGGGTCTGGTGGTTCAAAAGATAAAGTTAGAAGGTCTGGGGGCCAACCCAGTTGGAAAGCCAAGGATTTAGGGGTCACCTTGGGCAAACCGAAGAAAGGGAGGCCAGGTGGAACACAGTACCTTTTAAAGTTGAGGAAGCTCCAGCGGTGGCAGTGGTTCCTGGCAGCGGGTGCAGTTTGTGGTTTCGACCAGGGGAAGAGAGAATCTCGTCGAGGAGGAAACTTGGAGTCGTTGCACTGCCCAGGGAAGAAACCAGCCGTGGAGTTCGTCGGTGAAAAGGTGCGTTCCTGGTATTCGCGGTCACAGTGGTGCAGCTTGGCTATCCGGCTGCCGGGGTTCTTGGCACGGGCGATACGACCAAGAGACGTCCTGGAAGGCGAAATGGCGAACTGGTTGATCCCACCAGCTCAAAGGAAAAAGACTCTTTCAGCAGAAGATCTTCTCTTGTCATCAGGAAAGTGGTGAGGTCGTTGCAGCACGGCTCCACCTGTGGTGTCGTCGTTGCAGATGGTTCAGCTTCTCCCTTCTTCGGATTTCTTAGGACCTTTGGCGACTTCTGAAGTTCCAGTCCCAAAAGCCCTGCTTTTATGCAGAAAAACCCCATTCAACAGCCTAGGTGTCACTCACACATGCTAAGTGGTGAGCCAGGCGGCTCACCACTGGGCCAATCAGAACAGAGTGCAACTTGGGTTGCTAAGGCAACGCAGTCCAGGGTGCCAATTCCCCTCCTCACACATCCTGTGGAACCTCAGACAGAGTGGCACCATTTGGAGGACTTCTGTGGAGAAGCCCGCCAAAAAGTGGAACAAAGGACTCGACCTTGGTTAGAGTTACAGAGACAGACACGAACGCCATTTCAGAAAAGAGTTCTGGCAAAAAGACCCAACCGTTGATTTAATATTAATTAAATAAATGAACCAGCGGTGTCTTTAACATTGCACCAAAAAGTGGTGCGTTTAAAATGAATGGGAAAATCCCATAGGAAATATTCCGGTGTAATATTTTGCGTGGTAACCACTGCCACCAGCCAGAAACTCGACAAGGGGGGACTGGACAGTGCCCCCTTGAAACTTTTGAAAAGTTCTACCAAGACTTGAATGCATTGCTAAACCGTGTGATCTTGGGCACATTTCACCTTGCTCCATTTAAAGTGGGCCTGGCCTTGAACTTTGGCTCTACAGTAGGCTCTGCCTTCACTAACTTGTTTTGGTCTTTTAAAAGTGTTGGGAACTGTTTTATTTTTATGAACTGCCTTTTTCTCTCCCTTTAACCTAATTTTTGGAGTGCCATCTAAGTTATGCGCTCACCAAAGCTGCTGGGGGACTCACTAGGTTTGGGAAATTAGCCTTATAAGAGAATTCTCCCTAAAACTCACCGGCTGTGTTGATTGCACCGATGCTTTGTTTTTGGAGCTAAGGACAGTACCATGGCAGCTTGCGCTTCTCCCTGCCTTGATTGACGCGGGAGGGCCCGGATACCTCCGACAGACAATGCAGGATTTTTCAGCCTGGTTTCCTGGTCTTACGCTTTCTGTCCTCAAGGTTTTGTGAAAGTCGGTTCCTTGTTGGAAAGGTAAAGGGAACTTACCTCCTTGCGACCCGCTTCTGTTTCTCCGTCTTTCTCCTCTCATTAAACTGCCATGTCATCTTTGGTACTGCTGTTTCCTCGTGTGCTTTGCCTCGCTCAGTGTGTTCTCTCGTGGTCCGCCTTTTATCAGTGTGGCAAAGCTTAATGGAAGCCAGGTGTGTGTGTGTGTGTGTGAGACGGTCAGTAATTGCATGACCTCGCCTGACCCTTGTATTGGGACACGTCGGGTATACGGCTCGGGTGTTTGTCTGTGTTCCCTCATCACGGGCTGTCCGTGTGAAAGTGTTTGTGTTGTAAAAGGGGTGGCGGGGGGGATAAGAGTTCTTAAATCTCTTACTTGGTAGGATGTGGAAAAGGTGTTACAGGGAAGGGGATACCTCGTCTCTATGGTGTCCCACTCCCCGAAGACCCCTTGCCCAGGTGATCCTCCTGCACTGGTCCACCCCAGGAACTGGATCCAAAAGCGATGGCCGTGTCCTGGCGCAGTGGATGACAGTTCCCCAGGGATTAGTTTGTTAGACACCTTGTGTGTTCTCACATGCTCTTCCCCTATGTGATGTAGCCGCATCGGTTTCACAAGAAAACTGAGAAAGGAAATAGACGTCCCCCTGGTCTTTACCTTTTCAGTGCTCCACAGTGAAACAGTAGGGTTGCAGGTCTAAGAACCATTGCATGACTCAAGGGTTAGCATCCTTTCGCTGGCTGATCCACACTAATGGAGAATGATCTGCGACAAGTGTGATCTTACTTCCTAGGACATAGTATCTTAGATGGGACGTGGGAAGAGTTTTTGACCAGTGGATAGGATGGGGTGTTCTAACCCATCACAAACTTGTGACAACTGTTCCTAACCCTGTAAGGGAGGCCTCTGTTTGTAACACAAACTCCTTCGAGAAGTCTACCTTTAGGATCGGGTTCTGGCACAGGATTTGTTTGAAGATGATGTAGCATAATACATCTTCCGCCTCAGTCCAATTAATTTTCTGGGTTTCGGCGTTCTTTAATTTATCTCAGACTAGCTGTTGTGTCCGAGAAATTAGGTTTCCTATATTAATAACTGATTAACCCTAGGAATGCTCTGAGGTCTCTCTTGGTTGTAGGCGTGGGGGTTTCTAGAACGGCTTTCTCTCGTTCTCATTGAGGCTGGACACTGCCATTCCCTACAAAGATGCTGAGGTATTTCACGTCTGATTGAGCCTGCTTACATTTGGATGGATTGGCAGTTAAGCTGGCTTCTCCGAGAGCTCTTATAATAGTAAAAAGATGGAAAAGATGGTCTTCCCAAATCTAACTATAAACGACTGCTGCCAATGTAAGCCCCACATAAATCACAATAGGACTGTAATATCCTGTCCATAAACTGTTGGAAAGAAGCAGGGTCCCTGTGTAAGCCAAAAGGGAGGACTTTGAACTGGAATAGTGCCAGGGATGTTGAGAATGCTGTCTTGTCCTTATCAGGTCCATGTATTGGGACCTGCCAGTACCCCTTGGTTAAGTCTAGGGTTGATAGGAAGGTGGCATTTCCGAGTTTATCAATTCATTTGTCCATTTGCAGCATAAAATATGCTTCGAAGTCTGTGCAAAACCTCCAGGATTGGTCAGGTTTTGTGACCAACACAATAGGGGAGCACCATGGGCTTGAAGAGGGTTCGATGATATTTGCCCTTAGCATATTGTTCACTTCCTCACCCACTATCTGTCTACGGGCATCCAGGAGTCTATATGGTTTAAAATGGGCCACTTTTCCCTTTGGAGTTTTGATGTAAGTGTTGGGCACTCTTTCTGGTTTCTTACCAAATACATTGGGGAGTGTCTTGACTAAATCTTTTAAGTCTTCTTGTTGTTGACTAGATAGTTCTTGGGGAATTAATTCAAAAGTATCTGTTTCCTCCGGCGCCAAACAAGACGGTATTGAGGGAGTGGCTGCCGAAGGACTTTTTTTTTCCACTCTTTTGAGATTTACGTGATTGATGTGGGTCTTTTGTTTCCTGTCAGGTTGGGCGATTTTATAGCTACAAGTCCCTTTTTACTCTAAAACTTCATATGGCCCATGCCACTTTGAGACAAGTTTATTTTCAGAGTTGGGTAAGAGGACTAATAACTGTAGTTCTTCTGAAAAGGATCTTAAGTCTACCTTCTTGTCATATGTGGACTTTTGTTCAGCTTGGCCTTTTTCCGGGCGAGTATAGACTAGATTACTAACAAGTTTCATATGCTCTCGCAATCAGGGAGCTGTTTGTGAGAGGGGAACAGGTGCCTCTTCTCTTTCTTCCCAGGTCTCCCGGAGCATGTTTAGGACATCTCGTGGTTCTCTACCATAAAGTAATTTGAAAGGAGAGGATCTGGTGGATGCCTGAGGGGGGTCTTTCTTACTGCAAATAGGGCCCATGGAATCATGTAATCCCAGTTCTTCCCTTCCTTGTCTACCAACTTTCTTAAGATCATCTTAAGTGTTTTGTTAATTCTTACTACCAAACAGTCCATTTGGGGATGGTAAACTGTAGTTCATAAGGTGGAAATATGGGGCAATTCCTTGAGTTTGCTCATAAAATTGGAGCCCTGATCCGGTAGATTTTCCTTGGGGAATCCAACCCTGGAAAGTATGGTAATAGATGTTTTAAAATGTGTTGGGTTGTGGTGTTCTGCATGAGCACGCTTCTAGGTATTGGGTTGCGTAATCAACGATTACAAGGAGGTATTTGTTAACCAGTCTAGATGTTTCCAACTGTCCAATGATATCCATCCCAATTTGGGAGAAAGGGACTTATGTTATTGGTAACAGGTTCACAGGGGCTTGCACGGAAATATGCATACTGGTCTTCTGACATATTTCAAACGTCTGAATGAAGTTGTTTATATCGGCATGGATACCTGGCCAGTAAAACTTCCCACTGATATGCGCCTGGGACTTAGATTGTGCTAATTGTCCACCGGTCAAATGAGAATGTGCGGTCTCTAGCACGGATCTTCCAGTGGGTTTTGGGGATTACAAACCAAGTTGGATTTAGTCCGTCTCTGGAGGTTTCCTTTCTATAAAGTAATCCTTGCCCTAGGAAGAAAAAGGGACTGCCCTTCTCTGATCCTTCCCGCTCAGGATTCACCTGCAAGAAAGCCTCTGCGAGTGCTGGATAATTTTGTTGGGCGAAGGATAGATCGGGAAGGATGGTAGGTTCTTCTTCCTTCTTTGCTTCAGTGGTAGATGGCTCATCAGCTTCTCCAAAGCCTAAGGTACCTATCTGCTTCTTCTGGTTCACCCTCCATAAAACGGGGAAATAGCGCTGTTTCAAGAATTCCCTTGAACCTTTGTATCCTAGGAAGTCGGTATCGATGACGCCCGCTAAGACATCCAGACCGAACTTCCAGGTCAGATTTTGGAGCCAATCTTGTATAGAACCCAGGAACGGGTATTAAGACGAAGTCTGTGGGAGCCATTCCTCTTTTTCCCAGAGGGAAAGCAGCTTCTCTGCTACTACAGATATCACATTTATGGATTCTTTCGTGGCAATAGCGAGATCTGAGCCTCTATGACTTAACTTTCTGGAATTTTAGGGTTCCCCAATTTGTTTCAATTGAGTCGCATCCCACACCTGACACCACAATGTAAGGAATGCATGGTATCAAACAGTAAGACAGGCACAAGTGATCACAGTTCAAGGGTGTTCATTGAACTTCAATTGGGTTTGAAAAACACCTATCTAATTCTAATGATGTGAGCAAGCAACGACCATCAAATAATAACGCAGTCCTAGTCGAGTCTTCGAACCTGTTCGTTTTTGTGTGAATTTCGTTCGTGTGAAGATGTCTTGACAGACTTGCTCGACGCCTGCCTCTGGTGCCTCAGGGAGGCCCACGACACGGATGACTGTATCGACTGCCAGTCGCTCATGTCCAAAGCCTTACGTGAACGTAAGAAGTTGTCGGTAGGTCGGGTGTCCAAGCCCCGGAAGTCGAAGTCTGCGGGGCTTTCGATGGATGATTTGAGAGGAGACTCTCCGCGTCATCGTTGGAAGTCTCGTGGGTCTCCTTCTAGGAGTCGGTCTCGCCACTCCTTGGCCTCTTCGAGGCATTCTCGGCACCGCCGACAGCGGTCGTCTTCCAGATCCTCTTCTGAGGACTCTGCCCAGCACTTCGCTTACCCCACCAGCCATGCGACGCCAGAGGAATGGGCTTCCTTCGGGAAGAAAATGCTGGCGATTCTCGAATTGCAGGGTACTAAGCCGTGTGGGGTCGGTCGAGAGACACCGCTCGCAAGAGTGGTCGGCACGAGTCACGGGAGAGGTCCCGTTCGGACAAGGGGACTCGTTCTCGACATAGCCGTTCCAGGTCCCGGTCCTCAACGCGTTCCAGACCGTGTGCACCTGTTGTCTTCGAGGAAGACATCGACGTCTGAGGCGTCGAGGGTGTCGACAGGCTTTCTCGAGGCTCCGAGGAAGTCGTCGAAGCCGTCGACGCTCAGGTCGTCGAAGGACACGCTCGGAGCTCCGGCTTCGAGGACTGTGTCGACACCGTCGATGCTGGCGGCGCTGCATCTGACGTCGACGCCGATTTACTCGACATCGATGCCAATCCTCTCGCCGCCGATGCCCGTTCTCGATGCCCGCGCCAATTCACTCGACGCCTTTCGAGGCCGGGGTGTCGGAGGTACCCCGTGGCACGGGGGAGCCCCCTAGGAAGGCTCTGGTTAAGAGCAAGCACTCTCGGGTACCTTCTTTTCGCCACCTGGAATATATTTCGGAGGTGGATGAGGATTCTGATGGCCTGGTTCCTAGTCAGGTTCCGGATGAAATTGCCATAGTCAGTTTGACGATTTGAGGCAGTCACTGCATGATGCCAGTGGACTGGACACCTCTCCGGAGGTGGAGTTTTGTAGGCCTGAGCCTGGCTCTCATGCCGATTCCTCGTACCGGCGCCTTATGGCTAGGGTTTCCGAGTACTTGGGATGGTCTGCTCCCCCAGGGGAGTTTGTGCAGGATGATCTCACGGACATCCTCGATGTTGGTCCCCCAACTGACCCCGTACTGCCGTTTCATATGGCTCTACAGAGAAGGGTGGCGGCGGCTTGGACTGCTCCGGAGAGTCTCCCGGCGGTGGGCAGGTCCTTGTCGCGAAAATGCCGTCCAGCCAGTAGCGACCCCTGCTACTTGATCAGGCACCCCACTCCGGAGAGTTTGGTGGTGCAGGCGGCCACGGCCCCAGCAAAGCAGGCGTCGTACCCTACCATCCCTCCTGATAGGGACGACAAACGTTTTGATGGCTGGGCGAAGAAAGTGTTTTCTTCTGGAGGTATGGCGCTTCAGGCGGCCAACTCCATTTGTGCCTTGTCTCGTTTCACACACACTCTGTGGAACTGTGTTGCGTTAGCGGCTGAACATATTCCCGAAAGGGGACGAACGGGATGGTTTCCTTGCTATGGTCCAGCATGGTAAGGATGCCATGTGTGAGTCCGTTCAGTCGGGTTTAGACATGGCTGAATGCGTCAGCAGGTCCATGGCGGCGAGCACTGTGATACGCAGGTTTGCGTGGTTGCGGAAGTCGGGGTTTGCTCCTGATGTGCAGTCCCGGCTCCTCAACATGCCCTTTGACAGTGAACACCTTTTTGGCAGCAAGGTTGACGAGAGCCTTGAGAGGTTGCAGACCTCAAAAGCTGCAGCGAAGTCGTTGGGCGCTGCAGTTCGCCAACCTCCGCCTTTTCGTCCTTGGGGACAGCAATGGAGGGTTGGTTCCTTTCGCTATTACTCGTCCTTCAGTAATGCGAGAGGAGCTGGCAGTCAAAGAGGCCAACGCAGGGGTACCAGAGGTGGACGACGGGGTACCCGTGGTGCCAAGGCCGCTCGGGCAATTGCCTCTTTGCCCTCAGGTACCGCCGCAGCCGCTACCATTCAGTCATGAGGCCATGTCCCATGGTTCGCTGGTTGGGGGAAGGCTGGCGCAGCATCTTGTAGAGTGGCGTGCCATTACTTCAGATGTGTGGGTTCTGGAGATCATAACCCACGGCTTCTGTCTTCCTTTTCGGCACAGGCCTCGCGACAATCCACCAGGGAACCTCTCTTTGCAGAGTCCGGATCCGCTCCTTGCGCAGGAAATTCAAGTCCTGCTGGAGAAAGGCACCATAGAACTGGTGCCTGTAGCGGAGAGGAACAAGGGATGGTATTCACCTTATTTTTTGATTTCGAAGAAAGACGGGGGATTGAGACCCATCATGGACTTGCGCGGTTTGAACAAACTCCTCAGGAAGGACAAGTTCAAGATGGTTACTCTCTCTCAAGTCCTCCAGGCCCTTCAGCTTTGGACCATCCCATCGAAAGAACGTTACCAGGTAAGAAAGTAACGTGTTCTTCTAAATAAAAATAGTGTGGGAAACAATGTTATACAAAAGAAATGTGTTAAAGAAATGATGTGTCAGGATATTGAAGCCGTTGGCTTCCCACGTTTTCAGCACGGAACAAGACAGTTCACTCGAGCTTAACACACTCTGGCTTCTCTATCACAGGGACGAAGTTCAATTCTCAGTATCGGAGCCTTCTATGTCAAAGTCTCTTTGCCATTCAAAGTCTCCTATTTCAGAGGGCCTGATGCAACACGCCAAACATTAAAATTATTTTCTTCTCAAGATTTCACATGTACAACTTCTTGAGTGATTTTCGGTTCACCCCAGTTCCCCGTCCGCTGGGCTAAGACCCAATTTAACACAAAGCTTTCAATTGAACTCCCTCTAAAGTATAAGACCAACTTTATCTACTTTTCCAATCTTTCTTTAAGTCAGAAATCTAAGACATTCGACTGTGCGCTGGATTTTGCTAAACAAGTCGCAGGACCACTAGATAACAATAACTTGCGCTCTTCTTGATATGCTCTTTCTCACTTTCACTTTGCCAATTCTCTGCTGGATACCTTACAGAGACTTTCAACGGAGCACCCACGTCGGCCTGGACCACTCCGTCAAGGGTATTGTATATTGCTTTAAAAGTTCACTCACTCATCAGCAGTGCAACTTTAATTGCGTCCTTTATCACACACGTTTTGACAATGTTCGTTCCCGCACTTGCCATGCAGTGTTGCTGCTTGCAACCTTGGCTTCAACACAGACCAGTTTTGTATCGGTCTCCCCATCGCACTGGCTGTGTTGATTTCACATACACTGCTTTGTTCTTGGAGCCAAGGACAGTACCAAGGCAGCTGACGCTTCACCCCGCCTTGATTATTGACACGGGAGGGCCCCGTTACCTGAACACACAAAACATGGTTCTTCAGCCTGGTTTCCTGGTCTTATGCTTTCTTTTCTTGAGGTGTCAGGAAAGTAACGGTTCCTTGCCCAAAAGGAGAAAAGCAATCCATTGAAGGAGAAATTACTCACCGTAATGTTCTTTCTATGGATTCTTCTCCTGCAGATTCCTCATCGCGCCTCCCATCCATAGGGATGCCTGGTGATTGGTCTGAGGTGGCAGCTTCTATCTGGCTAGTTGCTTGTTTTTCAAACACAAAAAATCAATCTTTTTTATTTTTATTTATTGTGTATTTTAGTTTAAAAAAAAAAACTTTTACACATTTTGTCTTTACATGTCACAATTACATCATTTTTAACATAATTTTTAACATATTTCTTTAACATTTTCCTTTAAAATAACAATCCTGTGAATAATAAAAGAAAGATGAGATAAATGATTTAAAACATACAACGTACAACACACATTGGGCCAATCTTGACAACATGTCGGGATTAAAAAAAATCCTATGATTTTAAGACCCGCAAATCATGGGTTTTGTCCAAATGCTTAGTTTGTTTGATATATAAAAACTGCTTTTCTAACCTTTTGCAATCAAACAGTTTCTAAGGTAATTTTCAAGATTTTATTCCATAGCTCTGTTTCAATTATTGCAGCAAACCCACATAATTTGATCAAAAAGGAACTTTTAGTATATGGCATGCACTTTGCCCATACATTTTATCTGGATAACAGTGTCTCTAACCAACAATGTCCACAAAGTTGTGACCCTAGCTTGTTCAAAGTATGGACAATAAATTACCAAATGTTTTAAAACCTCTGGTTGATATTCATTTAAACAAAAACGGCAGCTTCTTGACTCAATATTTGACCAACTTCGAACACGCTCTTGTGTGTGGAGCTGGTTCAATCTAAACCACATATATAAATCTCTTGACTTATTACATGGGAAACTAAGAAGGTAACTGTCTCTAGGAATTCTTTTATGTGTAAAATTAGCAAATTCCCTATATAAAGAATAGGAGCCTAATTTATCTACACCAGTCATAATCATGCAGTTTTTTTTTTTCTTCAAAACGCTGGCTGTAAACAAAGGTCATCTTTCACAATACCAATATTCAAGAGTATCAACTCCATTCTTTGTTGATGGAGAACCACAGAGCGCGGATTAGCGTTAGTAACCATATAAGCAAATTCTTGATATAAGAAATTCTGTTGGGCACTGACCATTTTGGTATAAAGGTTGAGCTGCCTCCATTGAAATCTGGATGCTAAACTAGACCAGCCCAATTCAACTTGAATACATTGGTTTGGGATGGATTTTGCTAATCTCAATACCCGTTTCCAAATTCCACCTCGCACTGAATTCAAATAATCATTCATATCATATATACAACGATCAAAGCCATACAAAATAACGGCCTCTATCTTAAGTATATAGAATTGAAGGGCAGGTTCCAGGCGGAATTTGCAAAATCGTTTGTATATAATTGACAATTGAGAAGTCAGAGGGCGAATTTTACCTTTATTTTTTTCCAATTCTCAATGGAAAGATCTGTAGAAAGTTCATAACCCAAATATTTGGTGGATGAAACTGAAGTAATAGAATTCTCATTCAATGAGCAGTTATAATGAGAGATTTTCTTACTACCAGAGAAAATTAAGATTTTAGTTTTTGTGATTGCACATAGATTATTCTTCTTCGAATAGTCTGCAAAAGCATTTAACTTATTTTGTAGACCAAAGGGTGTTCCGTCAAAAAACAAGATATCAGCAGCATAGGCTAACCAATTAATGAGCAGATGTCCACACTTTACCAGAAAGGAGATTGTATGTTGCCAGATCTCCTCAATATCTACAAGGTATAAATTAAAAAGAATAGCCGCCAAATTACACCCCTGTTTAACCCCAGTACCAGTTGGAATCTCGGCAGTAAGAAAGCCTTCCTTATTAAGCATAACTCGATAGAAAGTATTTTGATGTAATAACGCAATAATTTGAATAAGACACGTGGGAAAGCACAGTTTGGTCATTTTGATCCATAATATATTGCGAATTAAAGAGTCAAAGGCGGAGATAAGATCAATGGTTGCTAAATATACAGGATCATGCTGCAACGCCTTTACTTTAGCTAAAACATGGGCAAGGATCATTGCATTTAATGAAGTGCCCATGTGATTTCTGGAACCTGTTTGAAATATAGATAACACTTTGTGATCACGTGTTTATTTCTCTATGACGTGAAAAATTAGAATAGTAAACACTTTATAGGATGCATCCATCAGCGCAATGGGGTGATAATTGGCCGGATCAGATGGATTACCTTTTTTGAAGATGGGAATTATCAGAGAGATTTGCCAGGATCTGGGGATTTTACTGGATTGTATGATATGTGCCAATTTCAATCTAAGAATACCAACCCAGAAGTTTTGATCAGTTTTTAACACACAGGCAGGTGTCCCATCAGGGCCAGAAGCGTAAGAGTGATTCAATTGCTCAATAGCCCACAGAATATCTTCGTTTGACGAAGAAATTTTAGTAAACGAGTCAGTTTTTCTAAGTTCAAACTTGACCTGAGGGAAAGCTTGAGGAAGATGGTATATTTGCAATATATAATTGTTCCAGGACTGAGTGGAAATAGCAGAGTCCATAGCATCTTTTACCGGAACAATGGGTTCATTAAATAAGCGCCATATGCTTTTGGTATCTTTCTTACAAAGAGGAGTAATCATAGCTTGATTAGTGGCCAAATGGGCTTTATGTAATGATCTTAATGGTGTTTTTGTAGGCCAACAATATTTTTTTTTGGATCTACCAACACACTCAATCAAATTGTTTGTTTTATTAAGTAAGCGAATCTCCCTATTCTTTTCACGCTTTAAATGAGCAATTTCTGCTGAGTATACATTAGGATATCTAACTTTATTCTTAGCAGTGAGGGAGACAAGTAAAGCAAGTTCTTCTCTAATAATGAAGTTGTTGTAGGATTCTAGCCAAATAAGATCAGGCCTAGAATAATGTGTATTCTCTTCATACATTTTTAAGTCTGAGAGAGCATGAATCAAGCGTTGACATAAAGACTTATTCCAGCATACCGAAAGATTTTTCCGTTTAGCCACCAACAAACCTAGTTCTGGCATAGTGTCACATAATTTAACATGACAAATCACTGAGACTCGAATAGAAATAATGCAGTGATCACTATAACCTACGTCATTGATAGTACAAGTAGAATTGGGTTTTTCAACATTTAAAGAAACAAAGAAAAAATCAATCATTGATTCACCTTGAGGCCTATGCCACTTATATTTAATAGAATCATCATCAAAATTCCTCAAACCCAAATTCCAACTGGCAAAATATTGCACCCATTGCTGGCCTCTTCTTTGTTTTTGGGAAACAAAATTATGATCAAATTGCGTATGGCAACTACAATTAAAGTCACCACCCACGATAATAGTATGATTGGGGTTAGCCAGAGTAGCATCTTCTAAAACCCCATCTAACAGATCCATTACTTCATCCATATTATAAGCCAGGTAGTTGACATACAGACAAATCACAAGTAAGGAATCAAAAGGCGAGTCATTTAACACAATTTCTACTGCTAAAATAGACTCGGCCTCCAGGACCACACTAGCTTTGAAATTAATTTTATTTATCAGAACTGCCAGACCACCACTAGGCCGCCCCCTCTCTCCTTTTGAAGCAAGAAGATAGAAGCCACTGTAGCCATCAACCAAAGGAACCTTTAAAAGCATAGTTTCTTGTAATAAAATATTGAAGGAAGCTCAAAGATTGACAATGAGCTCCTTCCCATTTCAAAATTATTAAAACTACAAACATTCCAAGAATGAATTGCAAGAATTCTAGAGCTACTGTGCTACTTTAGTGACATTGCTATCAAGAATTGATTTGAAAAGAGTACCGAGCCAAGACCAGTCCTTAATGTTGGAGGCTATCGCAGATAGATGAGCAATCATTTCTGGCGGACTGCTGTCAGTCATTATTGAATCTGGGAACTTTAAGTTGGCCGCAGGCGGAGGAGGCAGACAAAACTCTAAGGATTTATAGGCTTGATCCTCATTTTCAAACCTAACCATTCGTATGCCCAATGTTTCCAAATCCTCTCGATAGTCCCACAGTTGCCTTAGGACAATTAATGAACTTGTTTGTGCAAGCATTCTTAAATTATTGTGCTCAGCTAATTTGACCCACACCACATCACAAAAAGTCAATGAATGCAGCATAGGAATTTGATTAAAGATCTTAAATATAAATGCTTGAGTAAGACGAGACTTATCATTAATGACTGGTTGACTAATCCAGCCAAAAATCGGAAAGGGTATCTTCATTTAGTGCTTGGTCTTCCGTCATCCCATCCCACTGCTCGTGGTCAGATACATTATTACTCTCCAATAGAGGGGGTTCTAGCAACTGGTCAACAATCTGATTCAACCCCATGTCCACCACTGTCTCATCTTGTTGTAGGGTTGGAAGGGTAGAACCAATTCCCGCCTTCCCCACTACCTGGGTTTTATGTTCTTGGATCGTTTGTACAATAACCGTCTTTGCATGCCCTGTTTTGATATTATGCACAGGATAGAATGAGGACAACTGGGCCTGCTTGCCCTCATTCTTACCTTTAATCATATCAGGTACGGAAGACATGCAGTGATTCATATTAGGTGATACCCCAACTTTGCCTAAACGGCCCGTTTGTTTTACAGTATTAGTTTGTATTACGTATATATAAGGTTTTTTACCTTTCTTACCAGTTTTTTGCTGGATAAAAGGTGGATGTGAAATTGGTTTCTCAAATTGAGTCGTGTCTTCATTAACCAAAACTTGTAAAGCTGTTTTACTCTCTGCATCGAGTTGAGCAAAATCAAGCTTATGCTCATCACTTGCAGCCTCACCACTCGTGTTAATAGGATCACATGGCTGCTTATCTTTGACTCTATTGGGACAATCTTTGTATCAATTGCTTTCATCGCAAGCTGTCTTTTAACCTTTCTATTCACTGCCCTAACATGCAGGCGTCTTTGTTTTTATGAAAGAAAGCCTCCCTTCAGGTCACCTACTTGCCCCTTGTGCCTCCTCTGAAGTAGATACGCCAGTGTCGGCATCCTTAGTAACTTTTTGTTGATCAATAATATTGGTAAGAGCAGAAGGCGTGTGAGGCATCTCGACAGAGGAACTCTGTCTCGGCGTCGCTAACTAACCCAATATGTTGTGACAAGTGGAAAAGATCTGCATCCAACTTGAATAACATCTTTGAGAGTGCCCTAACTTTGTGGGTCATCTCTTTACAATCCAGAATGTGGGGGTCAATGTCTCTAATTGACAGCTCTTGTGGGCCAGCAGGAAGTAGAGAGTCAGCATATAAGCGTTTCTATTTTGCAGTAATGGTCCTTGATAGATGGGTTTGTGTCCGTTTCTCCAAGCATATTAGGGGAACTGTTTCAGAATAAGTGTTGCACATTTTCAAAGGAGATTTCACTTCAGCTATGAACATTTCATCCCTTTTCTTAAGTGTCGCTGATTTTCAGTTCAGCATGAGTCAATTCATGTCCTCTAATTAATTAAGGATTCTAGTGAAAACCGGGAATTGTTGTTCAAATAATTCAGCCTCATGACCCACAGAGGACAAGCCAATACTCTCAATATGGGATGCCTCTTGCGGACCAAGAGGCGGAGGGAGTTTATCTACAGGAGGTATTAGTATGCTCACCATCTAAGATTACTTTCAAGGGAAGAAATGGATACATCCTCTCTTCCTCATCTGCATTTGCCGAATCACCACCTGGTGCTCGGCTTTCACTAGAAGCCCATTGTGCCTGATGAAGATGGACATCATCAATACCACCCGCCCGTCCAGTAGCGGGCGTAGAAGGATCCAAGCATAATCTTGTTTGCTTGCCTAATTCACCTAAAACCACAGGAGCCATCCTAGAGAAGTCTAAATCCGTGTGTTTGCGAAGCGGAGCTGTAAGGGACTTTATATCCGCCTCCTCATTCGAGATGTGCATACTAAGAAAGCTATGTTGAATAGTGTAGTTCCCTGCCTTAGTTGTGCTTGAATTAGATGGTAATTTATCAGCCAGGGGCTTGATATATGCCTTGCTATGGCCATGTGGTGTGTCTAAAATCACACCTACTGTAGCTGAGGGCTCCGTATTCTTACATATTTTGCCACTACGAAGTCCTTCTGCCATTTTACAAGTATTTCTTATGGTTAACCCAATAGCATGAGCACCCTTTGTCTCCTTACCTCCCGTGATTCCATCTCTTCCTCTCTCTCCTACCTTGGCTGGCTTCCTTTTCACTCACAACTTAAATTTCAATTTCTCTGTCTTGTCTTCAAATCTCTTCATGGTCTTGCCCCCCCATCTCTCCTCCCTTCTCTCCTTCTACTCTCCCTCCCTTTCCCTCCGATCAGCTGACCATTTCGTTCTCACTTCACCTCCTCCTCCCTGTGCCACCTCCCGTTTTCGCTCCTTCCAGCTCTTAGCTCCTTTACACTGGAACTCCCTTCCTCTTGCCATCCGTTCTTCCCTTCATTCCACACTTACCTGAAATCTCTTCTTCTCCATCCTCCTCCTTGAATCCTCTACCCCCCTTCTACTTCCCCCCCTTCTTCTCTTTCCCTGACTCTCTCCCTCCCCCCCATTCCTCCTCCCTTTCCCCCTCTTGCCCTCCTCCTCCTTCACTCCACCCCAACCTGTCCCTTCTCCCTCCCCCTTTCAGTTAATTGCTTTTTCCATTGTTTTGTTGTTTGATTGATTCATATTGTTATGCTTCAACAGTTTATCGTTCATGTTTTATGTATCATGTTGTTCTTTGTACAGCGCTTTGGCGTAAGGCGCTTTATAAATCAATAAAATACAAATACAATACTATCGGTAAGATATTTGTGGACAAAGATCAATTTAAGATGAAAAGATAAATCTCAATACAGTCTTACCGCAATGCCTTCTCCCTTCCACCCGAACAGCCACACAGCCACTTGCTGGCACTTACTAGGTGCGCGTAACCCAGGCTTTTGAAGACACAAGCTTGCGTCACAAGTACACCGGGGGCGTGGTTAACTGGGTGGAATTCAGTCCATGAATAAGGTTGACTCTGCATTGCGGTCTTCACTGAGGGAGTTGTTCTTCCTCTTGGCGACGCAGCGATCCACAGCAGAATCCTCTGATCTGCTGCTCCAAACAAGTGTAACCAGCCAAACGGCCACTTGCTGGCACTTTCTAGGTGGATCTTTCCATTTTGTAATTCTGCGGGGTCTCTCCGTTGGGATATTTCCCAATGTTATATTTTTTACAGGCGGCTTAGCCTGGCCTCCCATCATTTTCCTCTGCATCATTCAAGCACAGGGAAAAAGGGAGGAACTGAAGTATGGGCCGTAGTGACGTGGTTTATATACGAGGCCCGACATCACGTCCGGTGCAGACGATCGAGCACCAAGCAAGAAGGATCGAGTCGAGGTCCACTACACCCCCTGTTGAAAAGGTTTTCCAGCAGCAGAGCTGGATGAGGATATCTATTGGATTAGGAATCTGGGGGAGAAGAATCCTTAGAACTAACATTACGTTAAGTAATTTCTCCTTCTGTTGAGCCATGCCACCTTCCGTGGTTGTGTGCATCTACTGCTATGTAATCTTTATTAATGAGCATGTGAATCAATGCCATGCCCCATGCTGGAGAAGGAACAAGTTACTTACCTGTGAATCCTCCTGTTCTCCAGCATGGGTCTAACATGGATTCACATGCAAACCCTCCCCACTGTGGCTCTTTTTGGTTTATATTGCCACTTTACGTGCTTACCAAATGTGAAGATGGCCACCAGGGGCGAAGCTTAGGGAGACAACTGTCATTGGAGGGGACAGTATGACCCAAAGGCCAGTGATTGGTTTGGAGGAGTGAAATGATGCGAGTCCACCAATAAATAGATAGTGATGCTTACTTGTTTATTTAAGATGAGAACTCTCTCAGTAACCCCCAGCTCTAATCTTCTTCACATGAACTCCCAACTGACCAGATTGAAGGAAACGCATTCCACCCAGGTGTTCCACCACCCAGGCATTCCATGTTCTAAAGATGCTAGCATAACATTTAAAGTACGGAATACAACACAACTCCTCTCCTTAACTATGTACAATATTATTTACAATGCACTCCTTTCACTTGTGTCTGATTGGTGCCACTCTGGATTCATTCCGAACCTGGCCTCCACAAACTCTCACAACCCCTCTCAACCCTTCCACCACCTGCATCGGATCAGAATACAACTCACCTTTCTTCCTTACTGCTTTCCAAATCTGTACCCTATCTCTCACTCACTCTCACTCTCTCACCTCCACACACATACACCACACCCCCTCCACAACTCCCCTACAGACACCACATTCTTCTGACCACGTTTCTCATTTTCCTTGGGGGTGTCCCTTTCAGGTGGCCAGAGCATGGCCATCGCCTTTGAATCCAGACCCTGGAGGTGAACCAGTGCAGGAGGATCATCTGGGTGAGGGGGTCCTGTGGACACCTGATGGTGAGACACAGTATCCCCTTCCCTGTAACACTTTTACCCCATCCTAACTGGTAGGATATTTAGGATCTCTACCCCTCCGCCCCCTTTCCGTGTGTCAACACTTTCACATGGACAGCCCACTCTGGGAGAAAACAGACTCACACACGAGCATTGTACCCAACATGTCTCACTGCTATGGTCAGGCAATTAATGGTAACCACTCACACCTCTTAATTAATGGTAACCACTTCCATTAAGCTTCCCAACACAGATAAAAGGTGGAGCACGAAAGCACTCTCTGAGTGAAGCAAAGCACACAAAGAAACAGTGTTTTCGAGATGGCAGCTGAACGAGCGGAGAAAGGCGGCACACCGAGAAGGGTGTACCAGGAGGGAGATACCCTTGACCTTTCTGGTGGAAAACTGTTACTTTCCAAAGTCCTTCGGATTTAAAGGCGTAAGACCAACAAACAAAACTGAAGAATTGTGCATTGTGTGTCAGAGATACACAGGTCCCTCCTGCTTGCCTGATCAGCAGCCACTGTGGTACCAAGATTGGCTCCAAGATTAAAGCAGCGCCAGTAAGATTAACAAACCCTGTGAGTTGGCGAGACTGGTGCAAGACCAGTTTGTGTTGAAGTTGAAGTCAAGGTTGCAAGCGGTAACATTGTATAAAGAGCGCAAGAAGGAAAATGTGTAACGCGTTTGATGAGAGACGCGAGGAAAGCTGAATTGCTGATGGATGTTTGAACTAAGAAAAGGAATATACAGCAACTGTGACAGTGGTGCGGCACCGCAAGTGTGCTCAATCAAAGGTCTCTTTAAGGTGTCCAGGCAAAAGTGATAAAAAGTAAAAGATGAGAAATGAAGTGAAATGAAGTGGTCCTGCGACGGCTTAAGTAAAATCCATCGCACAATCGAAAGTCTTTGATTTTTGAAACTGTCGGAGCGATGGAGACCATTTGAGCACATTGTGTTCAGGGGTCCGAGCCCGAATGAGGGAGACCAATTGTAAATATTGTGCTAAGGGGGGTGCGAAGCTGAAGGAAAAAGACCTATGGTGAATAGTGAACTTGTGAATGTGGAAAACCTGGCAAAAAAGGAACTTTAGTGCTTGTTTTTTACATCGGGCCCTCTGCAATAAAGAGAATTTGAATGGTAAAGAGACTTTGGCACAGAAGGCACTGATACCTATGCTTTGAACTGTATCCTCATGGTAGAGAAGCCAGAGTGTGTGTTTGAAGCTCGAACTTGGCACCTTGTTCCATGCTGAAAACGTGGGGAAGGGAAGCCAACTGCCTAACTTTCCTGACATATTCTTTCTTGAACACTTTTCTTTGCATACATTGTTATCCCACATCATTTTTATTTAGCAGTAAGGATTTACAATAGGTTTATTAGTACAGGTCCTTTTATTTTGACAGGGACCCCACTCGGACAGTTATTTTTTTCTGATGGTTGTAGCTTGCTCCCATCCTTCGATTTATGTTAGACGGGCGTTCAACCAACCCATTGAAGTTCAATAAACACCCTTGAACTGTGATCATTTGTCTGTCTTCACTGTTTGATACCATCCCTTCCTTACATGAGCAACGGATCTTTCTTCCTTTCTAGAGTCTTCCTCATCGCCTTCACAGCCCAATCCGTTTCCTTGCCCTCCCGAGCCAGGGAGGTGCCACCTTGGTATTGGCTTCCACCCCTCATCAACTCGAAAGGACATACTCGCATATAGCCTCTACCTCATGGCAACCTTCTTATCCTTCCCTCAAACTTCTGCCATCCTCACTGCCTCCCTTACACATCCGTTTACTCTCTCAACAGTACCATTTACTTCAGGATGGTAGGCCGCCGTCCTCTTATGCTTCACACCACAGTACTTCAAATACTCCTCAAAACACCCACCTACAAACTGCCTCCCATTATCGGTCAACCCCCCGAGCAAGGTAAACCCTCTCTCTCAAATATACCTTGTAGAAAATCGGCCACAACACTCCCTGTGATCTCACAAACAATCTTAGACTCTGTCCACTGCAACAGTAAATCAAAATGTTCTTTCCACAACCACCACCAAGTTTGACCAGGCCAAAAATATCCAAAGCCAGGTCACACCTCACTTTTTTTTGGGACATCCATCTTCACAATTGGTGTAACCGGTCCAATATTCCTTTACCTGACTTTTCACACTCAACACATCTCCCCAGTACTCTTTCTATATAGCAGTCAAACCCAGACCATCAATATTCACTCCTCACCACTGCTTTGGTAATTCCTATGCAACCCTCATGGGCCGTTTCCACCATCCTCCCTTGTAACCACTTGGGCACAACAGCGCGATCCGACCGATACAAAATTCCATCATTGGCATCCCGTTCTGAATGCACTTCCTAAAAACATTCTCTCCTCGTCACTTAATCATTTTTCTGGCCAACCGTGGCCCACAAACTCAATGACACGTCCCGGGATGCTCTCCCCTCCCACAGCTCTACACCACTCTTCCCATGACACAACTCCATCATGTGCCTCGAACACGGTATCCTTTACTTCCGGTACCCTCTTCAGTCTCACTTCCCAACCTTGACAAATGATCTGCTAAAACGTTCTCCTTCCCTGGTATCCCATCCATAGTGAATTTGTGTCCCTGCATTCTGGTCACCCATCCAGCAACTCTCCTCGACACTTTGGCCAACCCCTTTTCCTCAAATATAATTTTCAGGGGCTTCTGATCAGTTTTTAAGGTAAACCTGCTTCCCACAGAATCCTTACATTTTTCTACAACTCAGTGACACCTAAGGGCTTCCTTTTCAAGTACTGAATCGTTACTTTCTGCTCCTCTTAACATCCCTGAGGCATGAGAAATCACATGCTCCAAGCTTTCCTCTCCAGCTTGTGCCAAGACATCACCAACACTCTATCGCTAACATCAGTGGTGATAACACACCTCTTTTTTGTGCTGGATTTCGCTATGGGGCTCGCCAAGTCAATCCTAACTTCATTTCTGCAAATTCATTCTTGTACTAATCGCACTCAAACGCCACACCCTTTCTCAAGAGTTTTCTCATCGTAATCACCTTATCCGCAAAGTTGTGAACACATTTCTGATAGATCTCGATCATTCCCAAGAACGACCTTAGCTCGATCTTGTCCTTTGGAGAAGGCACCTTCTTTATCGTATCGACCATGTCACTCTTGGGCCTCAATCTTTATGCAGATATCTCGTACCCCAAATACTCCACAACGTCTTTCTTAAAGATGCACGTCTCTGCTCCCAAGGTAATACCACATTCTCTTAGAACGTCCAAATCTTAAAGGCTATCTTCATGCTCCTTCACGGTCTCTCCACACACAAAAATATTGTCCTGAAAACAGTGTACCCTCTGCTGACACTTCAATAAAATATCCATCTTTTGAAAAACACATGAAGCCGAAACTAACCCAAATGGCACGCAACTTCTTGAACTGTTTATCTAGTTCTATTTGGTGGTAGGCCGACACCATGTCTAACTTCAAAAAATACTTGGCTTTTCCCACCTTAGTCAGCATCTCCTTCATATTGGGCAGGGGATGTCTCTCCACAACAACACACCTGTTGAGCTCTCGCAAATCTACACAAAGCCTCAACTCGCCACTCGATTTCTTCAATTCTTCACCACCACCACCAAAGGAGACACCCATTCCACATATCCTGCCTTCTCTATAACACATGATATTTTTAGTTTCTCCAGTTCTGCCCTCACTCCTCTCATCACCAAGGGATCTGGGTATAACTTTGCCGCTATTAGCACACTTTCTTCCTTTAGCACTATTTTGTGCTTCATACCTTTTCCCGCGTCCAATTTCTTTTGCGAACACTCTGCGATACAATTGAACATCTCTCGCTCGCTCGCTCGCGCTCTCTCGCTTGCTCTCTCTCTCGCTTGCTCTCGCTTGCTCTCGCTTGCTCTCGCTTTCTCTCTCGCTTTCTTTCTCGCTTTCTTTCTCGCTTTCTTTCTCGCTTTCTCTCTCTCCCCCACCCTCCACACTTGTTCAACGGTGTTGGGGTCAAGTCTTATGCCCAGACCTTTCTGCTCTCTCCACCCTTTGTAACATACATCTTACCACATGCTTCCCTCCCCTTGAAGCTCAATGTTGCAACAAACTAGCCAATTACATACATTTTCCCCAAATTATACCCACCTTGCTTGATATCGTGTGGCAATAGATCTTTTACTTTTTCACCCACCTCCCGAGACACCAATGACACATTTACCCCAGAATCCGCCATCATCCTCACAGAGCTCTTAGAGGTCTTAGGTGGGAATTGAGTTTGTTACCAGTTAAGGGAGCTGTAGAACGAGCATGGTAGGACAGAGTGGGCCTGTGTCGGGACTGATCCAGGAAAAGCTGTCAAAGTTCCATGAACTGGCCAACCAGGAAATACCATACATGTCCAAAACCGTCACGCCAGTTGATATGGTGAAGTAGATAAGGTGGTTAGGCTACTGGCCAGAATAACTAGGGGCAAAAGCTTTCGCCAGCCTGTGACTGGGATTCGGTTATGGTACAATATTGATGAAAGAAAACGATATAAATGATGTATTTCATACATACTATTCGAACCTATATGCTAATTGTGACACCACAACGAATTAGTGTTATCCGTTGCTTGATGGTATTGAGCAGCCCTTGATGATTGAGGAGGTAGTCACAGCAGTGAAGTCATTTGCTTCCGGGAAGGCACTGGGCTCGGATGGCCTAGGGATAGAAATATATAAGGAATTCCAATGGGAGCTAGTACCAGACTGTTGCATGTGTGGAAAGAATCTCTTGATTGGTTTAAGCTCCTCCCATCTTTTTAAGAGGCAATTATAACTGTGCTGTTGAAGCTCAACTAGCCTTCCCATGATGTGGCTTCATACAGGCCATTGTCTTTAATCGATGCAAATGCAAAGGTGTTTTCTAAGATATTAGCTTCACGTCTACTTCCACACTAGCCCAACTAGTACAGTGGAACCAGTTGGGATTCATTCCCACTGGATCTGCTATTAATCTGAGAGGGCTGTTCTGTGCGATATTACAAATCAATCCCCAGGCTAGAGCAGTTGCGGCTTCGCTAGATTCCATGTAAGCTTTTGATTCAGTTTCAGGTGCTCCGTCAATTCAGATTTGGCCCTTATTTCTCTCAATGCTTGCGATTACTGTATGCTGGCCCGACAGCCAGAGTTCGCACTAATCAAACAATATCTGCTCCGTTCCCATTAGGGCAGTGCCCGCAGCAGGGATCTCTGCTCCCCCCCCTGTTGTTTGCACGCACGTTTTAGCTGCTTGCAGCACTAATTAGGGTTGCTTGTCGGCATAGAGGAATCTTGATGACTGGTCCACCTCAGGTAATATCACTGTACGCTGTTGACGCCTTACTATATATTTGTGACCATGAGCAGAACCATGACCCAGTCATGAGTGACATAAATAAATGTACACAGTACTCTAGGTATAAAATACACAGCACTAAATCTGAGCTATTAGTGAGCGGTTTGTAAACACCTGCACTTTTGACACGGTTAGAACCATGGTCAATGCTTCGTCAAGAATATTTCGCAAATTGGATAGCAAAACACCCTACCAGGCAATCCCTTTGTTTCCCAGATATCGCTCCCACGTTTGACAGGGAACTCGGGAGAAGTTGAGATGTGCTGGGGCAGCTGACTATGGAGGACATACCCTGGGGGGTGTGGCGGTTTGGATCTCTTGAGCACTTCTCCCGTAGGTTGAGAGGTGGCCCCTGCAGGTGCTGCAATACCATCGAATGAAGGCAGTGTTCCGTAGACAGTGGCCCTCTCGTCCTATTGAGACAGAAACTCATGAGTGCATCAGTGACCGCAGATGGTACTAGGCGTGGTGTGTCCAGATTATACAGCCTGCTTCATACACGCCTTAAATTGAGAAACACTGTGCAAGCTAAATGGGGGAAAGATTTGGGGTTAACATTGGAGGAGGATAAATGGAGTAGATGCAGTCGGGTGACAAAAACGGTCTCAATTAACACAGGTCTCCAACTGGTACAGTTTAAGGTACTTAACCTTTTACACTAGACCCCAGCCAGACTAGCTACACTTTCCCTGGGTGCAAGTGGCGACTGTGGGAAATGCTGCAAAGTTCAGGCCCACTCATTCCTCATGTATTGGGAGCTTCCCCCGAGCCTAGCATTCTGGGGCAAAATCGCAGCTGTGGTGAATGCTATAGCTGATATCCTGCCATCACTAATGCTACTCAAATACTTGCTAGGGGGACGTAGGTAAAGTCTCAGTTGTTACACATTGCTTCTTTAACAAAGCATGTGCTATAGCAAAGAAATGTATACTTAAGCACTGGAAATCAAAATATGCCCCTAGCAGTGAGGAACAGTTGCGGGAATTGGTATTGAGTAATGAAAGGGAAGAGGAATATGTGCTCACCAGAACAGCTATGTTGGCCCAAAGACATTTCAATCCGCTCAGACTATAGTTGGCAGTTGCCAGCTCTGATGGGGCAGCAGGAGGGGGTGATGCCTCAGAAGGAGCTTGTCAATGGAATGAGTACTGCAATTGCCTGTGAATGTTCCAAATTGGCTATTATTGCATGTTATCCTGTCATGGTGCTGAAAAATGAACACTCTTTCTCCAGCATGGGGTCTGGCATGGATTCACATGCTCATGAATATTCCCCGTCGTCAGGCTGGGAATCCTCTGTAAAGAAAAATCAGTATCAGTTTCGTTTCTGATCTGTCTTTCGTAGTAGTAACCAATCACTGATCTCTGCGTCATACTGACCACAGCCAATGACTGCCATCTCCCTAAGCCCCGCCTCTGGCAGCCATCTTCAGATTTTTACCACACGTTCAAGTGTTGGGATCCTCGTGCTATTGCTCTCGAGCTTTAGTGCTTTTTTTGCGTTTTTTCCTAGGAAAATGTTCTCTTTTTCGGTCAAAAGAGCCTCAAGCTCCACCGTTTCTTTATCCTATCAACGGGGACCCGTGTCGGATTCTTCTACGCCCCTCAAGGGTTAAGACTTCATCGAGCCACGCTTTTGGAGGACTTCAGAAGTTTCTCAGGCCCATCTCGATCATGGCCCAGGAGAAGGGAAGCTCGACGCCCGGAAAGCTGTTCAGGGTCTGCCCTGGATGCCAGCTTCAGAATGTCTTTAAGGAGGACGAACAGTCCCTTTGCCTCTACTGCCTGCATGAGGACAAGACGCATGTGGAGAAGGACTGTGCGTTTTGCGGCAATATGTCTGAGCAGACCATGAAGGACCGCCATCTGCGTCTCGCCAACTGGCTGGAAGGGAAGAGCCCGTCAGGCGAGAAGAAGAAGAAGTCCGAGCAGTCTTCTAAGACCTTTGAGGGCGCCCCGGCGACGGGGGTCCAACAGAAGGCCAAGCACTGCGAGTCCGCTGGCACCAGGAGCGCCCAACGGTCGGGCTCTACGGGCGCCAGGCAGGGCGCATCCTCCCCGGCGCCATCAACCACAAGCCAACGCTCTGGCTCGGGTAAGAGGAAGGCCGAGCACCCGGCAAAGCTCCTGGAGAGACCCCGGTCGAGCTCGACGGCCCCATCGGAGGGGGAGCGAGGCGGTGACCCTCCCCCCCAAGGAGAAGGCGGTGAGCGCACCTAAGGTGGTGAAAGCCTTAATCCATCCGGCCAAGGCCTCCATCGAGACAGTCGCGGCGGCCCTGGCTCAGCCTGTGGAGGCTACACCAGTGGTGGCGACCTCGGGGCCCAGGGTCTCCCTGCCACCGCGGAGGGAGTCCTCTTTCATGCCTATCGACAGGACCCCCGTGAAACCTCTGACGGAGAAGAAAAGGGGGGGCAGGAGGTCGTCGTGGATTCGACCTCAACCTCTGTGGAGGAGCTGATCGAAGTCTTAAGCCACGGCGTTGTCGTGGAAGAAGACCAGCCCGTCGGGAGGGACCCCGACGTAGGAGACGAGAACGTCGAGGGTGCCGACGGGGCTCCTGACCGCCCGTCGGACTCCCCTCAACCAGTGCCGCAAGACAACTCGGCGGCCATTTTGCTGGCTATACAGTCCTTATGCTCGGAGATAAGGACGAGATTGCCGTTGCCACCAACGGAGGAACCTCTCCCGACGGGGGACCCGGAGCCAGGCCCTTCTGGGAGCCCTCCTCCTAAGAGAAGAAGGATTCATACTCCACCTCCTTTTCAACCATCGCGCCCTGCTCAGCCCTTCTCCCCATCCACGACCCGTGGGGATGATACGGGGACTGACACGGCCGCAACAGGCACAGATGACAAGGTTTACGACGAGGATCTCCCGTTGTCACCTCCTCCCCGTGCTTCCCCGCCCGACGAGATTGGATCGTTTCATGCCATGATCTCCAGGGCATCCGAGCTTTTCCAGCTCTGCCCGGAAGAGAAGAAGAAGGAAGGTTTGCTTTATCAACGGCGCGAGACCAAGAGGAAGACGGTCCTCGCTGTACCTCTACTGGACGATATCTGGGATGAGGGTCTCGCCCTCCTCAAGAATCCATCCACAACGCCTGCGAGAAGGGATCGGTACGAGAAGAAGCACCGGGTCCCGGACGCGGCCCCCTTGTGCCTTTGGGCACAGCCGACCCCGGACTCGGTCGCCTCTGCGGCAGCCAGGAAGAAAGCGGGGGGGGGGCCCTCGGCCTCTACGTCAACCTCCCCGCTGGACGGCAAGGGAAAGAAGTTGGACACGATGGGACGCAGAGTCATCTCATCGGCAGCGACGACGATTAAGGCTGCTAACGCCTTGGCTATGGTAGCCCGCTACGACAGGGAGTTGTGGTGCAAAATCGCCCCCCTGCTAGATTTCCTACCAGACGACAAGAGGGCGGAGGCCCTAGAGATCTTGCAGGAAGGAGAAGTGGCGTCGGACCACGCCATTACGATAGCGACGGACATCGCTGACACTGGATTTCGCCAGTTGGGCAACGGCGTGTGCCTTAGACAGCGTGGATGGCTCAAGGCAACTGACTTCCGTCAGGACGTGCAGACCAGAGTCTTGGACATGTCGTTTCGACGGGAGCAACCTGTTTGGGGAAACAGTGGACGATTCCCTACAAGCCATCAAGACGGACACAGAGACTGCCCGGGCTCTGGGTGTCCTCCAGCAACGACGGCCGCCCTTTCGGAGCGGCGGAGGCAAGCAGGGTGCCTCCAAAGGTTCCGGCGGCAGATTTTCCACCTATCGTCAAGCGGCCCGTTCGTCGTCACAGGAAGCCTACAGGGGACGAGGCAAGTCGGGCGGACCCCACCATCGTTGCTAAGGAGGACAAGGTGGCAAAGCCTCGTCGAAGCAGGACTGAACTGGCTGTGGGGTCGGGCCCCCACCGAAGCACCCCGGTGGGAGGCCGGCTGGCGAGCTTCGTCAGCGTGTGGGAGTCCATCTCCACCGACCGTTGGGTGCTGGACGCCCTGGCCCAGGGTCACGCGCTCGAGTTTCTAAAGAAGTGCCCGCGCGTCCCCCCCCCCCCCCGTGGCCAGGAAGGAACATCACCTCCCTCAACTTCTCTTGGAGGTAAAGGCGATGCTCAAGAAAGGCGCCATCGAGCTCTTCCCGAAGAGGCTTCGGGGCTCCGGAGTTTACTCAAGATACTTCCTCGTGAAGAAGAAGACGGGAGGTTGGCGTCCCATCCTGGACCTACGACGACTGAACAAATTCATCAAGGCACAGAAGTTTCGGATGGTCACTCTCCAGCACGTCCTGGGTCAACTGGAGGAGGGCGATTTCCTGTCGTCGTTGGATTTGGAGGATGCCTACTTCCATATCCCCATCCTAAAGGGACACCGAAGGTTTCTCAGATTTGTGGTCCAAGGGCGTCACTACCAGTTCAGAGCCCTTCCCTTCAGATTGAGGTCGGCACCCAGGGTGTTCACCAAGTGCCTCGCACCGGTGGCGGCACGGCTGCGCCCGGAGTGGGTCCACGTCTACCCCTACCTGTACGACTGGCTCATCCGAGCAAAGACAAAGGAGCTCGCCGCGGAGCACACGGCGAGGACCGTCCAACTACTCACAGACCTGGGATTCTCCATAAACTACGCCAAGTCTCACCTGGTGCCCGCTCAAGACGCACTGTTTCTGGGAGCGAAGCTCGACACAGTGGCGCTTCTGGCCTCTCCGTCGGAGGAAAGGACGAGGGCCATCTTGGGCAAGGTGCAGCAGATGCTGGTTGCAGACGCGGCCAGTGTGAGGTCCATCAAGTCCCTCCTCGGAATGATGTCTTCTTGCATTTATCTCATCCGCCTGTGAAGGCTTCGGATGCGCCCGTTACAGGAGTTCCTGCACGCTCGCTGGATCCAGACGACTGGCAGCTTCGAGGACAGGATCACACTCGACGAGAGCTTCCGACGAGCGATCCGGAGGTGGGGCACCCGCGCGCATCTGACGGCGGGCATGGACTTCCAGACCCCAGAAGACAGTGACCACGGATGCCTCCCTGGAAGGGTGGGGAGCGCACACCGAAAATCTGCATGCGAGGGGCCTTTGGCTGCCGACGGAGAAGTCCCTCCATATCAACGTCCTGGAACTCCGTGCAGTATTTTGGGCCCTCAGGTCTTTTCTTCCGTCCCTCAAGGGCAAGGTGGTGAGGATCTTCACCGACACCACCACCACCATGTTCTACATCAGGAAGCAGGGCGGTACCAGATCCCCAGCCTTGTCCAAGGAGGCTCAGGATCTGTGGCATTGGGGCCGTCGCCCAAGGGATGTTTCTGGTGCCGTTTCATCTGGCAGGGATAAAAAACACCATCGCCGATTCGCTCAGCAGGGAGCTGCGCTCGTGCCACGAGTGGGAACTGCGACAGGATCTAGTGGATCGCCTCTTTCGACGGTGGGGCACTCCCCAGATCGATCCATTCGCGACAGCGACAAAATCCAAGTGCCGGAGGTTTGCCAGCAGGTTTCCCCAGCCGAGGAGCATGGGCGATGCTTTCTCGTTCCCCTGGGAGGGCCTGTTCCTAAATGCGTTCCCTCTATTGCCGCTGCTTATCCGGCTCATCAACCAGCTCAAGAGGTCATGGTGCAGGATGATCCTCGTTGCACCTGCGTGGCCGCGGCAGATATGGTTCCCGGACCTTCTGGACTTGTCAGCGTCCCCGCCAATCAAGCTGCCAGTGGACGCGGATCTTCTCTCCAGGGAAGGAGGCGCCATCCTCCACCACGACCCGAAGTCGCTGAACTTGCAGGCCTGGCTCCTGCAGCGTTAGAGTTTGGAGGTTACGACATACCGGCCGACTGCAGAGAGGTTCTTGCAAAGGCCAGGGCGTCCTCAACTCCTAAATCCTACGGACACAAATGGAAGAGGTTCTCTGTCTGGTGCCACGGACAGAAGATTAACCCTCTACGGATTACGGCTCCTCAAGTACTGCCGTACCTGCTGACGCTGGCCAAGGCTGGGCTGGCGCACGCTTCCATCAAGATTCATCTTGCTGCGATCTCCCGATACACCAGAACCACGGGAGGGACGTCTTTGTGGTCTCATCGTCTGGTGAAAGAATTCATGAAGGGACTGTTCAGATCGTTCCTGCCGGTGAAGGCCCAGCCCCGGCGTGGGAGCTCAGCGTGGTGCTGACCAAGCTCATGGGACCTCGTTCGAGCCTCTGCACTCGGCTCCGTTGAAGTTCTTGTTGTGGAAAACAGCGTTTCTTGTGGTCATCACCTCCGCACGACGGGTGGGAGAGATCCAGGCCCTTTCCTGCAAGCCGCCGTACTTGGCTTTTCATGACACGAGGGTAGTGCTCAGGACGCACCCCTCCTTCATGCCCAAGGTGCCGTCGGACTTCCACCTCAACGAACCCTTGGTGTTACCTGTTTTCTTCCCGTCGCCTTTGTCGCCGGCTGAAAGGACTTTGCACTCGCTGGATGTGGCTAGAGCGCTGAAGTTCTACGTGGACCGCACGAAGAGTTTTTGGAAGACGTCACAACTTTTTGTGAACTTTGGACCTGTCAATCAGGGGAAGGCCCTCTCACAGGCTTCTATTTCCAGATGGCTCTCCGGGTGTATCATGTACTGTCATCGGTTGGCAAACCGACCGCTGCCTGGCCGTCCGAGAGCCCATTCCACCAGAGCAATCGCAGCTACCACGGCGTTCCTATCTGGTGTGCCCTTGCTGGACATCTGCAGGGCTGCTATGTGGAGGTCGACGCACACCTTCACGAAATTCTACTGCGTCGATCGGGATTCCAGGGAGGAGTCCAGGGTCGGCCAAGCAGTGCTGCGCAACCTGTTCGCCTAAGGTAAGCCTGGTGAGGAGGTAAGAATGCTTAATGTTATGTTTTGGATGTAATGCTTAATGTTGAGCCTTTGCCACCTCCCGTGGTTGTGCATGTGTGTACTGCTATGTACTCTTTTATTCATGAGCATGTGAATCCATGCCAGACCCCATGCTGGAGAAGGAACAAGTTACTTGCCTGTAACTGTTGTTCTCCCGCATGGGTCTGGCATGGATTCACATGCGAACCCTCCCGCCTACCCCTCTGCGGCTCTTCACTTGGTCATACTGCCACTTCATGTGCAACCAAATCTGAAGATGGCTGCCAGAGGCGGGGCTTAGGGAGATGGCAGTCATTGGCTGTGGTCAGTATGACGCAGAGATCAGTGATTGGTTACTACTACGAAAGACAGATCAGAAACGAAACTGATACTGATTTTTCTTTACCGAGGATTCCCAGCCTGACGACGGGGAATATTCATGAGCATGTGAATCCATGCCAGACCCATGCTGGAGAACAACAGTTACAGGTAAGTAACTTGTTCCTTACAACCAACTGTGCAGTGCCATACATGCCTCTTGTTTTATGAGTGTGTTATAAATAAAGTTCTTTTTTTTTAAAGCTTAGTTTAGGAGACCCAACAGATGACAAGACGCTTGGAATGACAGTCTTATCACCATTAAGGCACAGCTATTTGTCCTGCTTCCAGCTCTGCACCATTCCAGGCCCTTGACACCCAAAGCGTCTCCAGAATCAGCATGTAGGCTGACCACGATTTGGATATAATCCTCATAAGATGGGCACAATTAACAAAATCCATCCACCAATTTAACAATGGGGTATATACAGGTGTTAAAAAAGGAGAGCGGTAAAGACTCTGTGTTACTCAATGTTAGGCAGAATCCTGTGCAGTGCCCTTAGGGACCACTACGCACAATTAAGACTACAAGTGGCAATACAAGTTCACCTTTGGTACACGCCTGTACTAGACTGTTAAAGTGGTAGCAGTAGCGGAGCAGCCAGACTTATCTCACGAGCAAATGAGCAGTAGTGGAGATTACATCAAGGACTACAATTACTGTGACTCAAGCAAACACTGACTCAAGGTTTGTGGTTAAAATGTAAAATTGCATTTATTTTTAAACCATCAGTTCACAAAACACTTCACTTCTATTAAATTAAAACCACACGTAAAATACACTACACACAACAAATTCACTTTGTGCAGAACAACTCAAGGTAAGTACCTTATGATTTGACGGACCAGTGTTGTGAAACAAAAGACGTTACCGGGAATATATATGCGATCACTTTTTGACAGTAATGACAGTTCGGTCTTACTAAAGATACGTGTATCCGCGGAAAGAAATGCTACCGGGGTAAAAACACACTTAGCACCTGAGTTAGCAAAAGAGAGTTGGGGGCAAAAATCATAGGCAATACTTTTGTCAAGGCAGACAGAATCCGAGAACACTTGCTGATAGGAACATAAGTCAATAGGCCTGCACCACTGTCAAGTGGAACCGGGTTCCTGTTGTCGAGGATCACACAGTCAGACAGTTCAAGATTCAGCATTGCCAGGAGTTATTATTATTATTATTATTATTAGGAGTTATAAGGATATTGTCAATAGAGGAAGCAAAAGTTACAAGAGGGAAGGAAGACAAGGGCAAGCCTTGGGTGAGGAGAAAAGGGTTCACCCTAGTTCCTCGAAGCTGGACAAAGTACCTTTTATTCTTTGAAGAAGCTGGTGCCACAGCTTAGTTTCCCGCAGACTCACAGTTCCGGATCTTCAGTCATGGGGACAAGAAGGACGACATCTGGAGTGAGCTGCACTACCCAGGGATGAGGCCAGCAGCAGCCACTGTGAATAAAAGGTGCGCTCCTTTAAAACAGGAGAGGCTCTTCAGATGGCTATCCAGACCACTACAGCAACGTGCAGCAATTTCGACCACGAAGAGGATTCTCTGGCAGTGGAAGATGAGCTGGTTGACCCCACCAGGCTCAAGGGAAGAAGATTCCATACTGGATCTTCTCTGGTCGTTGAAGGGTAGATGGCTCAGGACTGCAGCAGGGCTTCACCGGGACCCGGTAGTTGTAACAGCCCTCTTCTTCTCCGCTTCTCTTCGATTCCTTGTAGTTCCAGTGGCGACTCTGACTTCCAGCCCAAGATTCCTGCCTTTTATGCAAAAATCCCCCATTCACTCAGCCTGGCTGTCAATCACGCAGCAGAGGGGTTGTCCGGCCCGGACAACCACCCCAGCCAATCATGGCAAAGTGCGACTTGGGTTTCCTAGGATACCCCGTGCAGGGGGTGACTATACCCCTCCCTCACATACAGCCCACCTAGACACCCAGGCGCCAAGAGGAGGGCTTCTTTGCAGGAGCCTGCCATAAGGCATTGAACAAAGAAGGCAAACCTGGTTTGCCGCGCAAAGTAAAACACAAGAAGGACTTTAACAAAAAGAAATGGTGAATAAACCCGACCAGAGCCAAAAGAAAGAGTATTTGGTCAAGCGGGTTTATGTTCGAGGCGAATATAATAGCCTGGAACAATACCATGCTTATATAGTATAATCACGGTAGGAAAGTTAGGGTAGATACCACTGCCACCAGCCAAGTCTAAATGTTAAGAGCAAAACAAAGCTCCGAGAGGCACAGACAAAAAGGGATAGGCATTAACTCTTTCCAGTACTCCATGTAAGATGTGGTGTACTGGGTCTGTAGTTTTAAATGACTACATAAAGTAAATGACACTTTACCGGTTTCTGGGGGACAGTAGTCGGCCCCAGAAAAATGGAGTCAGTGGGAAGTCTCAGTGCGTCCCTGCACTGAAGGTGCTGTGTAACGCACACAAAAAGGTGGGTCTCATGGAGTGGTGTGCTCCAGAGCCCAAGATCGCACAAACAGTAAAAATACACATGGCAAAACACATGTAAGAGTGGGAAAAAAGGCTCACACTCTTATCAAGTGGAAAAAAATAAACTCCAGAAATCCAGCAAAGCTGCTGGGGGTCTCACTGGGTGAGGGATATTAGCCATCGAATGAGAATTTTCCCTAACACTGAACAGCAGACCAAATGGTTGGCCAAGACGGAAATGCCTCGCTCCACCCTCTTAAATGAACCGAGCGAGGCTAATGCTGGACCTCTAAAACCACAGTGTGCTCTAGTTGGTGGATGACCAAGTCATGGTCCACAATGTCAAACACTGCTGACGGATCCTATAAAATACAAGGCAGCATGTCTGTCTTTTACCTTTCAGTCTTGTCTGACATTGTGTCTCTTTCCCTCTGTGTCTGTGTGGCTGCCCGTCCATCTTAGTGTGTCTGTGTGTCAGTCTGTATTTAAGAACTTTCCTGAAATACCTTTCCATTTACTCTAACAGGTGCTTACCTTGACATGTTGCCTGGGATCCTCCCTGGAGGCTTAGGCCCAAAGACAGGAATTCTAGCATGTGCCCTTGATTTTAAATGGATTTTAAAATTCTCACATTCCACTCCTGTTAGTGTGAAATACTTGGTAACATTGTTTCGAGGGGATTGGGTCCTCCGACGTATTCCATATCTATGACAGGTAATGTCCACAGCTGTGCTGCTTCGGAAACTTTTTCGGCGTCTGCGTCCTGCGTCGATGACGTCGATGCGCCGCCGTCGAGGACCTCCTCCGACGTCCGACGTCATCCGATGTGATAAGTAGGACGCACGACGCCAGTAGCCTCAGTTCCGTTTTTTCCGCGAACGTGTTGCTTCGTGTTTCTCGGTTCTAGCCTCGACTCATTGGAGTTCTGTTCTTTCTGGTTCTTCGAACCTGTTTGTTTGTGAATATTCCTTCGACGATGTCTTCCACTTCGTCTTCAAATCCGCGTCCGGGCTTCAAGAAGTGCGGGGAGTGTGGGTCCAAGATGTCGGTGACTGACTCGCACGATGCCTGCCTCTGGTGCCTCGGGGAGGCCCACGACACGGATGTCTGTGTCGACTGCCTGTCGCTCACGTCCAAGGCCTTACGCGAACGTAAGAAGAAATTGTCGGTAGGTCGGGTGTCCAAGCCCCGGAAGTCGAAGTCGGCGGGGCTTTCGACGGATGATTCGAGGGGTGACTCTCCGCGTCATCGTCGGAAGTCTCGTCGGTCTTCTTCTAGGAGTCGGTCTCGCCACTCCTCAGCCTCTTCGAGGCATTCTCGGAAGCGCCGACACCGGTCGCCTTCCAGGTCCTCTTCAGAGGACTCTGCCCGGCACGTCGGTTACCCCACCAGCCGTGCGACGCCAGAGGAATGGGCTTCCTTCGGGAAGAAGATGTTGGCGATTCTTGAGTCGCAGGGTACTCAACCGTCCGCGCCCCCGAGTGGGGTCGGCCGTGTGAGGTCGAGAGCCACCGCTCGCAAGAGTGGTCGGCGCGAGTCACGGGAGAGGTCCCGTTCGGACAAGGAGGCTCGTTCTCGCCGTACCCGTTCCAGGTCCCGGTCCTCGACGCGATCGAGACCGTGTGCACCTGTGATGTCTTCGAGGAAGACATCGACGTCTGTGGCGTCGAGGGCGTCGACAGGCTTTCTCGAGGCTCCGGCTCTGAGGAAGTCGTCGAAGCCGTCGACGGTCAGGTCGTCGAGGGACACGCTCGGGGCTCCGGCTTCGAGGGCTGTGTCGACGCCGCCGATACTGGAGGCGCTGCATCTGAAGTCGACGCCGATTTCCTCGACGTCGACGCCGATCCTCTCGGCGCCGTTGCCGGTTTTCTCGGCGTCGGCGCCGATTCGCTCGACGCCATCGTCGCCTTTCGTGTCGGAGGTGCCCCGTGTCTCGGGTGTTCCCCCTAGGAAGGCTCTGGTTAAGAGCAGGCACTCTCGGGTGCCTTTCCACCACTTGGATTATATTTCAGAGGCGGATGAGGATTCGGATGGCCTGGTTCCTAGTCAGGTGCCAGATGACATTGTCTCGGGCCATAGTCAATTTGACGATTTGAGGCAGTCGCTGCATGATGCCAGTGGACTGGACACCTCTCCGGAGGTGGAATTTGGTCGGCCTGAGCCTGGCTCCCATGCCGATTCCTCATACCGGCGCCTTATGGCTAGGGTGTCTGAGTATCTGGGATGGTCTGCTCCCCCAGGGGAGTTTGTGCAGGATGATCTGACGGACATCCTTGATGTTGGTCCCCCATCTGACCCGGTACTGCCGTTCCATATGGCTTTACAGCGTAGGGTGGCGGCGGCTTGGACTGCTCCGGAGAGTCTCCCGGCAGTGGGCAGATCCTTGTCGCGAAAATACCGTCCAGCCAGTGGCGACCCCTGCTACTTGACCAGGCACCCCACTCCGGAAAGTTTGGTGGTGCAGGCGGCCACGGCCCCGGCAAAGCAGGCGTCGTACCCTACCATCCCTCCTGATAGGGACGACAAACGTTTTGATGGCTGGGCGAAGAAGGTGTTTTCTTCTGGTGGTATGGCGCTTCAGGCGGCCAACTCCATTTGTGCCTTGTCTCGTTTCACGCACACTCTGTGGAACTGTGTTGCGTTAGCGGCTGAACATATTCCCGAAGGGGTCGAACGGGATGGTTTCCTTGCTATGGTCCAGGATGGTAAGGATGCCATGTGTGAGTCCGTTCAGTCGGGTTTGGACTTGGCTGAATGCGTCAGTAGGTCCATGGCGGCGAGCACCGTGATACGCAGGTTTGCGTGGTTGCGGAAGTCGGGGTTTGCTCCTGATGTGCAGTCCCGGCTCCTCAACATGCCCTTTGATGGTGAACATCTTTTTGGCAGCAAGGCTGACGAGAGCCTTGAGAGGTTGCAGACCTCAAAAGCTGCAGCGAAGTCGTTGGGCGCTGCAGTTCGCCAACCTCCGCCTTTTCGTCCTAGGGGACAGCAGTGGAGGGGTGGCTCCTTTCGCTATTACTCATCCTTTGGTAAAGCAAGAGGAGCTGGCAGTCAAAGGGGCCAACGCAGGGGTACCAGAGGTGGACGTCAGGGTACCCGTGGTGCCAAGGCCGCTCGGGCAGTTGCCTCTTTGCCCTCAGGTAACGCCGCAGCCGCTCCTACTCAGTCATGAGGCCATGTCCCATGGTTCGCCGGTTGGGGGAAGGCTGGAGCAGCATCTTGTAGAGTGGCGTGCCATTACTTCAGATGTGTGGGTTCTGGAGATCATAACCCACGGCTACTGTCTTCCCTTTCGGCACAGGCCTCGCGACAATCCACCGGGGACCCTCTCTTTGAAGTGTCCGGATCCGCTCCTTGCGCAGGAAATTCAAGCCCTGCTGGAGTAAGGCGCCATAGAACTGGTGCCTGTAGCGGAGTGGAACAAGGGATGGTATTCCCCTTATTTTTTGATTTCGAAGAAAGACGGGGGATTGAGACCCATCATGGACTTGCGCGGTTTGAACAAACTCCTCAGGAAGGACAAGTTCAAGATGGTTACTCTCTCTCAAGTCCTCCAGGCCCTTCAGCTTCAGGACTGGTTGGTGTCACTCGACCTCAAGGATGCTTACTTCCATGTGCCGAACCATCCCAAGCACAAGAAGTACCTGAGGTTCGCGGTTGGCGACTCGCACTTTCAGTTTCGGGTCCTGCCGTTCGGTTTGACCTCCGCCCCGAGGGTTTTCACCAAGCTCATGGTGGTGGTGGCAGCGCATCTCAGGCAAGGGGGGATTCACGTCTACCCCTACCTGGACGATTGGTTGATCAGGGGGAGCTCTCCCGAGCAAGTCCTGGATCATCTGTCCGTCGCCTGCCACTCCCTTCACAGGCTGGGCTTCTCCCTCAATTTAAAGAAGTCCCATTTGACGCCAACACAGAGGCTCCAGTACATCGGAGCAGTGCTCGACACTTCCCTGGGGCAGTGTTTTCCTCCCCAGGTGAGGGCTCTTCACATTCGGCAGATGGTGCACAAGTTTCAGCATGCCCAGACGCTCCCGGCGTTCGAGTTCTTGAGGTTGCTCGGCCTCATGGCATCCTGCATTCTTCTGGTGCCAGAGGCTCGCCTGCGGATGAGATCTTTGCAGTGGGCACTCAAGACGCAATGGTCGCAGTCCTCCGGCAGGATGTCGGACCCGGTTCAGGTGCCGCCCTCGGTCGCCCGGGACCTTCTGTGGTGGGCCGTCGAAGGCAACTTGATGAAGGGGGCTCCATTTTGGCTACCCTGGCCGGAGGTGACGATCGTGTCGGATGCATCCCTCACGGGATGGGGAGCTCATGCCAATGGGCTGACAGTCAGCGGTCGTTGGTCTCCGTCGGAGTCCAGACTCCATATCAATCTGTTGGAGCTGAGGGCCGTCAGGCTAGCCCTGAAGGCTTTTCTGCCGACTGTGCGAGGAAAGACTGTCCTGATCATGACGGACAACACTGTGGCCATGCACTACCTCAACAAAAAGGGGGGGGCAGGGTCACTTCCTCTGTGCAGGGAGGCGATGCAGCTCGAGTTCTGGGCCATCCGGCAGGAAGTTTCGATCTCGGCAGTTCATCTGGCCGGAGACGAAAACGTGACGGCGGACGCTCTGAGCAGGCAGAGCGCGATCTCTCACGAGTGGGAGTTGGCTCTGGAGATTCTCCTGGAGGTCTTCGCCCTTTGGGGGACCCCTCAAGTGGATCTCTTCGCCTCCAGTGTCAACCGGAAGTGCGAGAGGTTTTGCTCGCGGGAATTTCCTCCGAAAGGAGCCTTAGGAGACGCGTTTGTGGTGGAGTGGTCATTCCCGCTGCTGTACGCGTTTCCTCCAGTCCCCGTCATCCCGCAAGTCCTGCGGAGGTTACGGAAGTTCGGTTCCCGGATGATCCTCATTGCTCCGGCGTGGGCTCGGAGGACGTGGTACCCGGACCTTCTCGACTTGTCCATCTGCCCTCCACGTCGTCTTCCCTACCGAGACGATCTGCTCTCACGGGAGGGGGGTCAGGTTCTCCATCCAGAGGTCGGATCCCTCAACCTTCACGCTTGGCTTCTGAAAGGTTGAGGTATAAGGATTGGGACCTCCCTGAAGACGTGATGGAGGTGTTGCTTTCGGCCCGAAGGCCCGCAACTAAGTCTCTGTACCGTTGCCGTTGGCGTAAGTTCTGCGACTGGTGCAGAGTTCAGAATGTGGATCCTTTTGCATGTGACATCCCCATGGTTCTGTCCTTTTTGCTTTCTTTGGCCCACAGGGGCTTGCAAGTGGGTACCATTAAAGGTTACCTGGCGGCGCTGTCCATCTTTAAGCGCTCATCTGAAGAATGTTCTTACTTTAAAATCCCTTTGATTTCACAGTTTCTAAAAGGGCTCACTAATGTGTTCCCTCCGTCGCCTTTCCTGGTGCCCGGTTGGGATTTAAACCTTGTTCTTAGGTTTCTTATGGGTGCTCCGTTTGAGCCTTTACATTCTTGCCCTTTGAGGCTGTTGTCTTTGAAAACTGTGTTTTTAGTTGCGGTTACTTCCGCTCGCAGAGTGAGTGAGTTACAGGCACTTTCTGTTAAGCCACCCTTCACTGTATTTCACAAGGACAGGGTTGTCCTTCGAGTTCGTCCTTCTTTTCTTCCAAAGGTAGTGACGGAATTTCATTTGGCCCAGAAGATTGTTCTTCCGGCATTCTATCCTCCTCCGCATCCTGGTAAGGAAGAGGAGAGGCTCCATAGGCTTGATCCTAGGAGAGCTTTGAGCTTTTATGTTTCTCGCATGTCCCGGGTCAGAGTGGACGATCAACTCTTTATTGGTTACGCTGGTAAGCGCTTGGGGCAAGCTGTGACGAAACAGACTTTGTCGCGCTGGATTATTTTGGCCATCTCGGAGTGTTACCGCTTGGCGGGTAAGGACCCACCGGCTGGCTTGCGGGCCCATTCTACCAGGGGCGTGGCTGCATCTACTGCCCTGCAGAGGGGTGTTCCTATTCGCAACATCTGTGATGCTGCCACCTGGGCTTCAGTACATACATTTGTACGGCATTATTCCCTCGATTCCATCAGAGGGCAGGATCTGGCCTTTGGCAAGGCGGTCCTTTGCTCTGCTATTTGATTGGCTATTCTAAATTTCGTTTCTAAATTCTTTCCCTCCTCCTTGCTTTGGTACTGCTTTGGGAGTCTGTCATAGATATGGAATACGTCGGAGGACCCAATCCCCTCGAAGAACAAGTTACTTTCTTACCTGGTAACGTTCTTTCGATGGGAGGGTCCGACGACGTATTCCATATCGCTCCCACCCTGCCTTCCCCGCTGCAGAATTTCTGTTGCGATTGCAGCTTACGTTCCGCAAGGCTTTGTGTCGGACTGGCAGTTGACTAATGTCACACGTTCTGGGGGAAAAAACTACAACTGAGGCTACTGGCGTCGTGCGTCCTACTTATCACATCGGATGACGTCGGACGTCGGAGGAGGTCCTCGACGGCGGCGCATCGACGCAGGACGCAGACGCCGAAAAAGTTTCCGAAGCAGCACAGCTGTGGACATTACCTGTCATAGATATGGAATACGTCGTCGGACCCTCCCATCGAAAGAACGTTACCAGGTAAGAAAGTAACTTGTTCATTATTGTAAGATTTTACTTTATTTTTCCTTGTCTTGTAATGTGTTGATACTATCAGCCTAAATGTAATCTTGCCTTTTGGTGCCATGTGGGAATGTCTGCTGAAGTAATGCTTTTGTCCTCCCAGGTCTATATGTTACTGTGTAGTGTCCATTTGAATCAATCATGGCACTATGTGCTCGAGGGCCAGCAATACTGTAATTTCTGTTGTGTGGCATCCTGGATACTGATTATGACTGTGTTAATTTAAATTGTACTCTGTATAGGTTCCCTTGCACCCCCCTGCAACAGACTACAGGTTAAGACTAGCGCCAGATAATCGTGATCACACATGTTAGTAAGAGAGGTGGATTGGGTCTTAACTGACATGTGTTGCATGCCTAAAATACTTATTGACATGATTGTTACATGATGTGTGACTTCGATAAAGTGCATGTTTTTCAGTGTTACCAGTGTTGGGTGTTTTCATTGGTTAGCTGTGAGGACTAACTGCACTTACCATCACCGCCTAACTCGTGTTGAAGTTAAGCCTGACTGCTATGCCATTGATACCTACCTTTTGTGAGGTTTAGCTTCCCTTTTGGTTGGATTTGTTGTTCTGTTGTTAGGTTAGGTGGTTGCACAGCCCTCACCAGGGGGTTGAGTAGAGATCTCTGTAACACTGGGTATATCTGTAGATACTCTGCAGCATTCACTAGGTAACTGCTCCAATGCACCTGGAAATGAAGTCATTGATGGTCCAGCTGGAAGTTTTTGCTGGGCTCTTGGTCCTCCTGCAGTACAAGGCTCTGCTGCATTCCAATCAGTGGGAATCTACTGCAGTTGTCCCGTGGAAACTTTGGCAAAGGTGAAGGTTTCTGCATTGAGCAACGTATTTATTGCACAAAGCGGAGATTGCAATCTAGTCCTCGCCCAAGATGGCTGCCACACCTATAACAACACACCGTGCCTTAGAAACGGTGCGTTGTATCCGTCTCCTTGGACCTCGCTGCTGTGCTCTGCATTTTCACCTTGAATTGCCTAGCGTTAGCCTTCTCTACTGTCTCTAGGCCGGTAGTCACTTCTGCTCTCTTTGTTTCTGTTCCCTCGTCTTAACCTTGCTTTCTCCGCTTCTGGCGGGTAATCTTTCTCCCGGCATCTTGTTTGTCGGCTTTCACACTCGCCCACTTGCGAGTGTGCGTTTTGATTTCCAGCACCTCTGCCAAACTGTTCTTTTGTTCTCCGGCTCGTGTTCGATCAGTCTTTTCAACTGATGTTCTTACTGTTCTTTGTTCTGTTTTACACTCTAGCAGTCTGTTTCCGCATCACTTCGCTCTCACTCTTACCTGTCCTTGTTTCCTCTCCTCACCTTGCTCGTTCTAGAGCCATTTCATACTCTGCCATCTGCATCTATTTCCGCTCAGGATGCCGTTGATCCTCCTTTAAGCCTGTACCCTGCACAGAGTCTGGTCTCTGCTACCATCAAGCGCGCGGGTTACACTCCTGCACCGTACCTCAGCTACTTTCTTCCTTCAGGGGAATTTAACTTGCCTAATCCTGAGACCTGTGTTCACCGCGTTGAGAGGAATAGCAGGAATCCATCCCACGCTTGTAATACCAGAGGAAGACACTTGGACACTCAAAGACTTGACAACGGACCCTGTCACCCGAAGACCAACCATCAAGACTTTCACTTACCACCTCCAGGGTTTTTTGTTGCCCAAAGGCTTTTTCCCTGGTTCAGGGGGCGTGCTCCTCAGGGTTCCCTTTGGCATGGATTACTCTCCGGTCAAGGTGGCCTCCGGGGGAGCGTGTCCTTACCTACACTAGAAGAAAGAAAAGAAGACAAAAGAAAAGAAAACCTAAGGAAACTAAGAAGACAAGAAGGAAGAAGTCAGGTTGAATTGGTTTTGGGTTCACCTGATCATAGATGCCCTGATAGGGCGAGGAGGACATTGTGCCTGGTCCTTCTGGAATTGGCAGTCTACCTGCCGCTCTGGCTTCTTTGGAGGCTGGCGGATCTTTTGTCCCAGTCGGATATCAGGGTGCCTCACTTGAACCTGGGACTTCTCTGCATTCATGCATGACTCTTGAGGGGTTACGGTATGAGGACTGGGGCCTAGATGAGGACGTTTTGGAGGTGTGTTGCTTGTTGCACACAATTAGTTTACTAGATCGTTGTATAGGTTTTGCAGTGTAAGGAGTGTGAAGGCATCATGAAGCAAGACACAGACAACTGATTCAAAGTTCAAAACAAAATGTATTTATTAACTTAAATGCCAGGATGGTGTAAGTCCCTACTTGCCTTATGCTAAGGTGGGATTTCCCTACCTAAAGAAGCTGAGCCTGAGTCAGTATGTTCAACTTAAGTCTGTATGTGTCCAAAACCTATACTCGCCCTCACAACTAAGCTATACAATGTGTATGGATGTCTGCAATAAATGAAATAGTGTTCCAAATACATGTCTGAGCTTCTTCCAGCTCCAGGCTTACTTTCCAGCCGTACTTCCCCAAGTTCAAAGCAGTTCCAAAAAGCCTCAGGGAGACAACATAGTTCCAAAATGGCCTCAGGGTTCCCTCCCCAAGATAAGAATTCTTCCAGCTTGCCAATGCACAATCAGTTCAAGTCTCTTAATTCTCACAACCAGTTCCCAGGTTCAGTAGATACATATTGCTATCGTTCCCATTCACTTCAGCAATCTTAGTTACTTCTGAAGATTATTTATCTGGACTTTCCTTGACTTTTCCAGACACAGTAATCTCGGTTTAGGCACAGTTGTCGGACCACATGGTCCACCCATTACAGGTCATGCAACTGATAACCTTGGTTTCTTGCCCACACAGGTTTCCCTTTCATCATGCCTGTTCTTTAGTTTGCATTCAGTCTGAATTCTCCTAGCCAGTCTCTTGGCCTTGTTACAGTGTGTTCTTCCACACAACTCGCTTTGTGGTGCTCACTCTCTTCCACCACCTTGTTTTCACAAACTTCATAAAGGTTCATCACTTGCTTTTCACCTTATTCATAACGTTTCATTCTTTGGCTTCTTGAAGTATTAATTACGTGCATTTCACACAGACCTGTTTCCATTTCATTCATGAGTTTCTCAAAGCTTTCATTCAGGTTGCTATTCAATAATATTTGTAAAGCGTTTCTCTACTTCGATATTCAATAATACATGCTTCTTATTTAAGCTCCCTCACTTTGAAGTTCTTCGTTTTTGTTTGTGGTATTAAAACAACAAAAAAAACGTACTTTGGGTTCACAGTCACTTGTGCATATATTTCCTTTATACCAGCATCACCATATGCCGTGCAGTAGCCCCAGGGCCGCCCCGGCACGAGTGATCCTTCTATTTCACTGACTGGTCCTCAGCGGCTCCTCCGGCCGGTCTCTCTCTTCTTGGCTGCACGCACACTTTCCTGTGGCTCTGCGAGCAGCGCTCGCCTGCTACGAATACCGCTGTGAGTTGTCGAGAGCTCCGACTCTGTCTTGCGGACGCTGCCAGTGGCATGCAGCACCTGAGAGTCCTCAGTGCCCCACAGCTTCGGCTGAGTGCACCAGACAGAGGACTCGGTCAGCCTCGATCCTTGCATGGCCCACTCGGGTCCTGTTGTCACAACTTCCTGACAGCAGACATCGGCGTACTGGCCTCGAGGCAGGACCCTCCTTTGTAGACTGCTTCTCTGCAGGACTTCAACCCCCTCAGGCTCATTGCTCCCGGACTGGCGTCTCTCCTGCTGATCTCTTTCCCTGCAGTCGGCTACACATTTCATACACGTGTAGCTCAGTAGCTCATTAACAGGTTACCCGTGCAAGCCCTTGTGTGTGATTGCTTGACTACAATTACTGGTGTTCTCTGGATATTCCTGACCCTCACAATAGTTTCCAGGCCTCTTCCTTGTTGCAGTACCAGAGCAGTGTAACTGCAGGTTTGTGTACAACTCCTAGTCTCCTCTTCCTCATCCCAGTAGTAGAGTGATGCAACTGAGGGGAAATAAATGCCAGTGATTGGCAACAATCTATAATTGTAGGGGGAGGGTAAGGTTTGCTCTCACAAGGGAAAGGGTATACCATGTCCCACCTGCAGGCACCCTCTTAATCTACCTTTTCCTATTGTTACAACCTTGATGGCATTTCCCAGGATCATCCTGGAAGGATGAACAGGAAAAAGGATGGCAATATCCCACAAAGGCTGCTGGGACTGAAGCTTCATCATGGAATGGAAATGGGGGATACCGCGTCTCATCTAAGGACATCCCCTGTCCCTGTGTTCCCTCTACCCAGGTGATCCTCCCTGGCATATACACACAGAGGGTCGGTATCCAAAAGTGATGGCCCTTCCCTGGCCACCTGAGTGTAGAGGACAGTGGGGAAAAGGAACTGAGGACGTCCTCTGCTTCTTCACAGGAGGAAGAAGCAGACTGTGTGGCGTGCCCAACCTCCATGCTGATGGAGTTTTTGTTGATTTTGGCTAAGTCAGGCCTTCAGGTGGGCACGGTAGCTAGATGCTCTCTCTTATTAAGAGGATGCTGGAGCTAGGCTCCTTCTTTTCTATACCTTTCATGGCCCAGTTTTTGAAGTCTCTCATAAATGGGTTTCCTCCTACACCGTACGTTCTAAATTGGGATCTAAATCTAGTTCTGACATTTTTGATGGCGGCTACGTTTGAGCCTTTGCATTCTACCTACATTATGTTGAAGACTGCCTTCTTGGTGGAGATCACATCCGCCAGGCGTGTCAGTGGGCTACAAGCACGCTCATGTAAACTTCCTTTCCTAAAGTTCTTAAAGGAGAAGGTGTCCTTCATAGTCCACCCTAATTTCTTACTGAAGGTGGCCTAAGATTTTGACATTGTTCCGAAAGTGTGCCTTCCGGTGTTTTGTTCCACTGCCCCATCCTTAAGAAGAGGAGAGGCTTTGTAGGCTTGATCCAAAGCATGCATTGAGCATTTACCTGATTGCACCCTCCTGAAGATCTTAGTTCCAATCAGCCCTTTGTGGCTTTCTCACAATCTAGGTGCTGTAACGAAACAATCTCCAACTGCATTGTTTTGTGCATAGCCGTATGCTACCAGAGAGCGGATAAAGAAGTACCACCAGATCTGAGGGTTCACTCCACCAGGGGTGTCGCAGCTTCATCAGCCCTTCAGAGAAGAGTGCAGTGAGAGACATATGCCAAACTGCAAGGTGGGCATCGCTGCATGCTTTTGCCAGACACAGCTTGGACGTGTCTCGAGGTGCTGACACCGGTTTTGGTTGGGGCATGTAAGGAAGGCATGGTATCAACAGTAAAACAAACACAAGTGACCACAGTGCAAGAGTGTTTATTGAACTTCAATTGGGTTTGAAAAACGCCTATTTAATCATAAATCCAAAGATGGGAGCAAGCTGCAACCATCAAATAATAAGAACACAGTACTTGTGGTGTCTTGTCAAGATAAAAGGGCCTATGCTAATAAGCCTATAACCATTCCTTACCTCTAAATACAAATAGTGTGGGAAACAATGTTATATAAAAGTAATGTGTCAAAAAATCATATGTCAGGATATTCAAGCCGTAGGCTTCCCTTCCCCCATTTTTTCAGCACGGGACAAGGTGGCACACTCTAGCTTAGCACAGTCTCTGGCTTCTCTAGCACGAGGGTGCAGTTAAAAACTTCAACATCATGGCCTTCTTTGCCAAAGTCTCTTTGCTGTTCAAAGTCTCTTCTTTCAGGTGGCCTGATGCAACAAACGAGCAATATAGTCCCTTTCCTTCTTGTATTTCACAGGTACTCAGTTTTGTTCGGTGATTTACCATTCACCTCAGATCTCCGTCCTCCGTGCTCAAATCGACTTTAATAAAATGTTCCGCCCGTCTCCCTCCGCCGGGCTCAGACCAATTTATCTACTGTGCCATAAACATTCTTGACTGTATCAACATTAAAGACTTTTGATTGTGCACAGGATTTTGCTTGACCCATCGCAGGATCTCTTCGATTCACAATTCTTGGCCTCTTTCACTTTTGCCACCTCTCAGCTGGATACCTCACAGAGACCTTAGAATGAGCACAGATGCTGTGCCGGACCACTCTGTCAAAGGTATTGTATCTTGGTTTCAAAGTTCAGTCACTCATCTACAGCTCAACTTTACTCACGTCAGTTATCACACGCGCTTCAAACAATGTTCGTTCCCGCGTTCGCCATACAATGTTGCCGCTAGCAACCTTGGCTTCAGCACAGACCAGTCTTGTATCCGTCTCCCCAACTCACCGGCTGTGTTGATTTCATGGTGGCGTTGCTTTGTTGTTTGGAGCCAAGGACAGTACCATGGCAACTGCCGATTCTCCCCGCTTTGATTACTGACGTGGGAGGGCCTTGGGTACCTCTGACTATCAATGCAGGATTCTTCAGCCTGGCTTCCTGGTCTTACGCGTTCTGTTCTCGAGGTTTCTTGAAAGTAACTGTTCCCTGTAGAAAAGGTCAAGGGACCTTCCCTCCTTGCGACCCCCTTCTGTTTCACTGTCTTTCTCCATCTTGGAACTGCTGTTTCCTCGTGTGCTTTGCCTCACTCAGTGTGTGTGTGCTCTTGTGCCCCACCTTTTATCCGTGTGGGGGAAGCGTAATAGAAGTCTGGTGTGAGTGACTGTCGATAATTGCCTGACTATAGTATTGGGACATGTCAGGTACACGGCTCAGGTGTTAGTCTGTTTTCCCTTTGAGCCGGCTGTCAGTGAGAAAGTGTTTGTGTTGTAAAAGAGGGGTTGGGGGAGTAAAGTTCCTGCGTATCCTACTTGGTAGGATGGGGAAAAGGAGTTATAGGGAAGGGCATACCGCATCCCACCATCTGGTGTATGTCTCCCACTACCCGAAGACCCCTCACCCAGGTGATTCTCAGGCAGTGGTCCGCCCCCAGGAACTGGATCCAAAAGCAATGGCCGTATCCTGGCCACCTGGATGACAGATCCCTGGGGACTAGCGGCCACCTTCTGGTTTCTCTCAGGCACTACTACAGAGCTTCTTCGTTTGGCTACTATTCCCTCCTCCGGCTAGATGCGCTGCTTAGTTAGCCTCTCAAGATGAGGGATCTTTTTGCAATGCAATCCATTGAAAGGGACATTCCTTCCCGGTAATGTTCTTTCTATGGATTCTTCTTGCACAGATTGCTCATCGCCCTCTCGGCCTTACCTTCTATGGAAGCTAGGGATTAATTTATTGGCTGTTTTGTTGCCACCTTCGTGTATTGTGAACGAGAGGGGAAGAGATGGGGCTTAAAAAAAAAATATATATATATCTTGTTCATTGGTTTTGTTACTCACAAAAAAGGTGTTTCAGTCCTGTTCCGTTTATGAACAAGACATTTTCTCTTGTAGGTTGATCCTGTGGGTAATAAAATGGGGACGTAAGGTAAGGGGACATAGTGCATTCCTTAAGTACAGCAACGAATGTCACGTCAGGAGTCGAGGAGTGACATGGTCGAGACCTCCAATTTGCCAACCGATAGAGTAAAAATATAAAAACACTTTAGCCAAGAACATTTTTGCCTCAGGGAGTATGGCTCTAAAGGCAATTACCACCTGTGCCTTTGCAAACTACTCTCATGTGCTGTAGAGGGCAATACCTGAAGAGCAGATAATCTCCCAACAGGAGAGATGAGAGATTGGTTTCTGGACATGACCAACAATGGGAAAGAGGTGGCTTGCCCGACCCTTTCGGCGGGTCTAGACACAGCTGATTGCATGGATCTTGCCATGGGAACTTTCCCAGTCCCTAGGGGGGAAACTTTCCTCCACAGCTCCCGGTTTTCCCCAAACATACAAGCCAAGCTCTTAGACATTAGGTTCGATGCAAGCACCTGTTTGGTCTGAAGGCTGATGAATCTTTTTGAAAAATGAAAAGAATCGAAACTGGCTGCAAAGTCCTTGGAGATTACGGTGCAGCAGCCTGCCAAGCAGTCCTTCGGCTTCTCTTGTAGAGGCTGGGGCTATAAGCGCTTTATTCCTTTCGGGAGGAAGGCGCAACTACCTCAGGGCCTGAGGCAATTCTCACGTACCAGTCAGTGCAGAGGGGGCTTCTCTGGGCCAGCAGACTTCGGTGGCACCCGTTAAGCTGCTTTGAGTTCTCCCCACATGTTCCCTGGTTGAAGGGAGGGTCTCTGAGCACTGGGATAGGTGGAAAAGAGAGAATGTCAGACGCCTGGGCCTTAAAGCTAGTCGGATGGGGGTATTGTCAACCCTTCTTGAAAAGATCTCCAGACAGACCACCCCCTCCTCACCAGAAAAAGGAACGGGAGCTCCAGGAAGAACTGGGAGTCCTGCTTTTAAAGGGTTCATTGGAAGAGGTACCACCCCAAGACAGAGGAGTGGGCTGGTGCTCTCATCAGGTACACACGAAAGGGGCAGGACCCAGCCCCATCCTGGACTTAAAGGCCTTGAACAAGTTCCTGAGGAAGGACAAGTTGAGGATGGTGACGTTGAAGGATATTCTCCAGGCTCTACAATCCCAGGACTGGTTGGTATTGCTGGAACTTCACTTACGTAAATTTGTCATCGCAGACACTCACTACTAGTTCAAAGTACTCCTTTGTGGCCTAACTGATGGCAGTGCTGGGGTGCACTTCTCTTACTTAGACAACTAATCAGAGGAAGGTCTCCAGGACCAGTATTGACGCAGCTCGAGAAAACCTGTTCCCTGCTTCACAATTTGGGCTTCTCCCTAAATTGCCCGGAAGTCCCATCTCACACTAACGCAGAAGTTCTTATTCATAGGAGCAGTCCTGGACACTAGGGTGGGGAAGGCATTCCTCCCAGATGAAAAGGTCACTAGTGTCAGACAGATAGTCACGTTGTTTCTCCGTCTCACGGGCCTCCTGCATTTTTCTGGGGCAGGAGGACCGGTTACAGATGCGATACCTCCAGTGGCTTTTGAGGGATCAATAGTCCCAGTACTTGGACAACATAAAGGGCGGCATCAAGGTGTCAATGACTGGTGGCTGTTAGGAGAGATTCTCTTTTGCCAGCTTTCACCCCATAGTTTCTATGGACCCTCAATCTATTTGCTTTGTATTTTAACCTGTTCTGACTCTTTGTGAGAAAGTAAAGCCTTCAGCTTCACTTGCCCTGCCTTTTGCTCATTTGTTGTGGAGAAACTGATTAGTCCTTCAGGCTATCAGTACTGGGAAACTGTTTCCCTTTTTGTCTTTTACTATTTGTCACTTTTTCACATTGCACAGAGCATCTTCCAATGCTGTGCAATGTGGAATACGTTTGTATCACCTTAGCCTTTTACACTTGGGATTTTTGGTTACTTTTATATCCAAGCAGTGTACCATTTTGTGTTATTTGTAGTGTGCATGTTCATGTTTACTGCGCATGCCTACTAAATGTGCTTAGTGCCCTTCCATGGTCATGCCACAAGATTTTCCCTTGTTCTGTTTCCATATTGTTTGGCCTTCTTCCTGCCTTGCCAGGTCAGGAAATCCCATATAAGGTCATGTACTTGCCCGGGAACGCTACAGCTGTCGCGTACTAGTGATGCCTTTGTGTGTTGCTCAGGAAGAGCCTGGGACTGTCTGATCCCACTCCACATCCATGCTGCAAGTGAGTCTAGGCGTGGGGCATGAGTGAAACCATTAGGTGTCCCTGATTTAACTACTACTGGCTGTTTGAATGGTGCAGATCCTTCCCATTGGTGGGCTTGGACTTGCTTCCAGGATGAATTTTGGATAAAAAGAGGTCTCCTGCAGCCATTTCTTCAGATCATCGTTGGAGCCTAGAATCCCTCGTAGAACAGCAGCCGGCTGGAGATCCGATCCGAAGAACGCTTCTGAAGTGGCCCAGCAGTCCTTTCCTGCATCTGGCCCGGTGAATCCCTGTTGGACTACCTGATCTGGGAAGGCCCTATACAGTGCTTCAACCGCTAGATCAGTGTGACCAGCCAGTCTCAACGTTTTCTCGAGGATCCAGCTGTCCTGCGACTTAGGAAGTGTCCCTGGACCACACAGTGTGCTGTCCAGCTCTACAGTGGGAAACCTCCTATGGAACCGCCACAGTTATGCGTTTGCAGCTGCAACTTTGGTGGTTGCCAGATTGTCGTATGAGTCTTCCTGCTGAATTTTCAGCCTCCCAGCTTCAAGGTATCCTGTGACATCTACAACCACGACTGGAAGGACGCCTGTTGTCTTTGCGTGGTGGCCTTCCCCTGTCCTGTGAAGCGTCCTGAAGAGGGCTGCATCAGTGATTTCTGCATTTCTCCATTACCAACGGTTGCCCCTGAGCCCAACCGAAAGATTCCTTGCATTCGCAGCTCGTGGGAGTCTCTCACCGGAATCACAGCGGGAAATCCAACCTTCAGTGACCCTCTCCCCCTGACCGCCTCCCTTGACCCATCCAGTCATCTGGAAAATCGGAGTCCGGGGTGAGTGAAACGCAAAGCATTTGTCTCCCCCTGTCCTCCGTAGGATAACATTGAGAAGTCTCTTTGTATCCCTCAATTCCGCTGCTTTTTGATCTTCAAAGTGGAATAGTGAAACCTGAAAGATAGGAACATATTTTACTTCCCTAGGAACTTTACATCTCCTCTTTTGAACAATGAACAATCAACAATGCAGGTAACTTAACTGCTACAGGTGCATTCTGGAGATAAGCATTCTTACTTTTGGGCACAAGACCCCACTTCTATGGGATTGGACTGCTGAAGCTAGGGAATATCACTTGTGACTTGGTTCCATCTTAACTCGCCTCTCGTTGATTTGTCATTTTAAGAACCTATGTTTACTGTATATATGTTTATTATAGAGTGTTGTGCGAAACCACCTGCTTGTTTCATTTTCTTTTAGTGTTTAAGGCCTACAATAAATACTCTAATTTTATACATTCCTTTCAATGGATTTCTTTCTCCCACAGATTCTTCATCAGGTAGATATCCATTCCAGCATCAACTGCTCGGAAAACCTTTCGACATGGGGGCGTAGTGCACCTCGACTCGGCCATCAATCGATCTTGACGCGATGCCGCGGTTGTCTACTCCGTATGTGACATTGATCATCGTACAATATGACATCACTACGACCCCGTACCTCAGCTCCTTTTCATGCACATGCTCAGCATGCTGCTTGTGAAACGGCTCTCATGAGAGGAATTCTCACTGAGTTTTTTGGAATAGTTACAAATTCAACGTTGTTCGAACATGCCCACTCTCAAACTCCCGGGTTTTAAAAGGTGCACCAATTTAAACTCCAAAATGTCTGACCGCAAGGTACATGCATGTGGTGTGTGATGAATCAGCAATGATTCTCCCAGAAAACCTGGCCTGGGACCCTTCTCATATGGCCGGGATAAGGCAGCGCTTTCTGATCCAGACCCTGGGGTGGTGTTCTGTGGGAGGATCACATGAGGGAGGAAAACAGGTCAGAAAGAATGGGATCCCCGCCCCTGTTCAACTTTCCCCAAAACCCTTCACTTCTGATGGCTTTTTGTAAAACAGAAATAGGAAAACCGAAATGTATTAGGCACTTCAAGTCCCATAATCCTCCAAGTATTGGGACGAGGAAGATGACTGAAGAGGTGCTGAACCATAGGAGTGGTCAGCTCATTAATGTAAATGATCAACACCTAAGGGAGAATGAGAGGCTTAAAAGGCCCCCTCAGCTGCAGTCCAAGGAAGGAGTAGCAGTACCAGGAGAGAAGAAGAAAGCAGTTTCAGGAGCAGCGTGGTGTGTACAGACCGTACAAACTGCTGGAGGAGAGAGAAGACGCCGGGGCTATCCTGTGGCAGAAAGCAACTGTTGTCCAGAGAGGGTCTGTGCCTCTCAAATCCTGAATTTGCAGAGGTCGCGCAGCAGGAATCATTCACGAGGGAAGCTTGCCCTCTGGCGATCAAGTCTGTAGAGGCTGCGCAGCGAGAAGCAAAGACAAGGGAAGTTTTCTCTTCCCATAGGCTGTCAGGTGGCTGACGTGCACCAAACAACCTCATAAGCTGCAAGGGCTCCATTACCCAGTGCGTTGGCGGAGGCAAACTCAGAGGTTTTCTGCTCTATGAGAAGCCAAAAGAAGTAGAATCCTGTGAGAGGAAGAGGAGAGCCTGTCTTCCCCGGTGAGTGCACGACCTGTGTGTGACCCTGGAGTGCTCCTTCCATGTCTGCATATGCAAGGAAAAGTGTTCAGCGAGTGAGATGCTTGCATGTGACAAAGTGACTGGAAAAGCACTTTTGAAATTCATGCTTTCGAGGGGATTGGGTCCTCCGACGTATTCCATATCTATGACAGTAATCACCATAGCTGTGCTGCTTCGGAAAATCTTTGGCGTCTGCGTCCTGCGTCGATGATGTCGATACGCCGCCCTCGAGGACCTCCTCCGACAGCTGACGTCACTGGATTTTATAAGTAGGACGCACAGCGCCCGTAGCCTCAGTTCTGTTTTTTCCGCGAACGTGTTTGCTTCGTGAATCTCGGTACGCCTTGACTCTTTGGAGTTTCTGTTGTTCATCTCGGTTCTTCTAACCTGTTCGCTTGTGAAGTTATTCTTCGTGAAGATGTCTACCTAGTCTTCCACCCTGCGTCCGGCCTTTAAGAAGTGCGGGGACTGTGGGTCCAAGATGTTGGTCACAGACTCGCACAACGCCTGCCTCTGGGAGGCTCATGACACGGATGACTGTGTCGACTGGCAGTCGCTCATGTCGAAAGCCTTGCGGGAGCGCAAGAAGTAGTTATCGGTAGGTAAGTTGTCCAAGACCCGGAAGTCGAGGTCTGCGGGGCTTTCGACGGACGACTCGAGGGGCGACTCTCCGCGTCATGGTCGGAAGTCCAGTGGGTCTCGGTCCTGGAGTCGGTCTCGCCACTCCTCTGCCTCTTCGAGGCACTCTTGGAAGCACCGTCATCGGTCGCCTTCCCCGTCCTCATCCGAGGACTCCGCCCGTCGGCGGGTCGCTTACCCCACCAAGCATGCGACACCAGAGGAATGGGCTTCCTTCAGGAAGAAAATGTTGGCGATTCTCGAATCGCAGGGCACAGGTCCGTCCGCGCCTCCGAGTGTGGTCGGTCGTGATCAGCCGAGAGACGCTGCTCGCACGCCTTCGGGCTCGGGTGGTCCTCACGATTCGTGGTAAAGGTCCCGCTCGGACAAGGGGAATCGTTCTCGGCATGTCCGGTCCAGGTCCCGGTCCTCGACGCGCCTGAGACCGAGTGAGCCTTTGAAGTCTTCATGGAAGACATCAACGCCTGTGGTGCCGAGGTCATCGGCGGACTCTCTCGAGGCTCCGCCTCCGAGGAAGTCGTCGGCGCCCAGGATTTCGAGGGACACGCTCGGGGGCTCATCCCTCGAGGCCTGTGTCGATGCTGTCGGTGCCGCGTCTGTCGTCGACGCTGATTCTCTCGATGCCTTTCGGGGCTGTGTCGACAGGGGTACCCCGTGGCTCAGGGGAACCACCTAGGAAAGCTCTGGCCAAGGTCAAGCATGGCTTTGGTTTCAGTTCTGTGCCTTCTTACCGCCATCTGGAATTCATTTCAGAGGTGGATGAGGGATCTGATGATGGCATGGTGCCTGACACGGTGCCTGACGAGATTCTCTCGGGCCATAGCCAGTTTGAGGACCTGAGGCAGTCCCTGCATGATGCTAGTGGGCTGGACACCTCTCCGGAGGTGGAGTTTTGTTGGCTTGAGCCTGGCACTCATGCCGATTCTTCGTACCAGTGACTTATGTCACGGGTCACAGAGTACTTAGGATGGTCTGCACCCCCAGGGGAGTTTGTTCAGGATGACCTTACAGATATCCTCAACATTGGTCCACCAAGTGACCCGGTACTGCCATCCCATATGACTCTGCAAAGAAGGGGGGCAGCGGTTTGAACTGCTCCGGAGAGTCTCCCGGCAGTGAGCAAGTCTATGCCGCGAAAATACTGCCCAGCCAGTAGTGACCCCTACTACTCGTCCATGTACCCTACTCCGGAGAGTTTGGTGGTGCAAGCGGCTACGGCCCCGGCAAAGCAGGCGTCGTATCCTACCATCCCTCCTGATAGGGACGACAAGCGTTTTGATGGCTGGGCGAAGAAAGTGTTTTCTGCAGGGGGTATGGCACTTGGGGCGGCCAACTCCATTTGTGCCTTATCTCGTTTCATGCACACTCTGTGGAACTGTGTTTCCTTGGCGGCTGAACATATTCCCGAAGGGGATGAACGGGATGGTTTCCTTGCCATGGTTCAGGATGGCAAGGATGCTATGTGTGAGGCCGTTCAGTCGGGTTTGGACATGGCAGATTGCGTCAGCCGGTCCATGGCGGCGAGCACCGTGATATGCAGGTTTGCGTGGTTGCGGAAGTCGGGGTTTGCTCCTGATGTGCAGGCCCGGCGCCTCAACATGCCCTTTGACGGGGAACATCTTTTTGGCAGCAAGGCTGACGAGAGCCTGAGAGGTTGCAGACCTCAAAAGCTGCAGCGAAGTCGTTGGGCGCTGCAGTTCGACAACCTCTGCCTTTTCGTCCTAGGGGACAGCAATGGAGGGTAGGTTCCTTTCGTTATTACTCATCCTTTGGTAAAGCGAGAGGAGCTGCCAGTCAAAGGGGCCACCGTAGGAGTGCCAGAGGTGGAAAACAAGGTACTCGAGGTGCCAAGGCCGCTCGGGCTGTTGCCTCTTTGCCCTCAGGCAACGCTGCAGCCGCTTCAGCTCAGTCATGAGGCCATGTCCCATGGTTCGCCGGTTGGAGGAAGGCTGGCGCAGCATCTTGCAGAGTGGCGCACCATTACTTCAGATGTGTGGGTTCTGGAGATCATAACCCAGCAGAGGCCTCAAGACAATCCACTGGGAAATCTCTCTTTGAAGAGTCCGGATCTGCTCCTTGCGCAGGAAATTCAATCCCTGCTGGAGAAAGGCGCCATAGAAGTGGTGCCTGTAGCGGAGAGGAACAAGGGATGGTATTCCCCTTATTTTTTGATTTCCAAGAAAGACTGTGGATTGTGACCCATCATGGACTTGGGCGGTTTGAACAAACTCGTCAGGAAGGACAAGTTCAAGATGGTTCCTCTTTCTCAAGTCCTCCAGGCCCTTCAACTTCAGGACTGGTTGGGGCCTCTCGACCTCAAGGATGATTATTTTCATGTGCCGATCCATCCGAAGCACAAGAAGTACCAGAGGTTTGCGGTTGGCGACTCGCACTTTCAGTTTCGGGTCCTGCCGTTCGGATTGACCTCTGCCCCGAGGGTCTTCACCAAGCTCATGGTAGTGGTGGCAGCGCACCTCAGGAAAGGGGGCATTCACGTCTACCCCTACCTGGACGATTGGTTGATCAGGGCACGCTCTCCCGAGCAAGTCCTGGATAATCTGTCAGTCACCTGCCACTCCCTCCACAAGCTGGGCTTCTCCCTCAACTTAAAGATGTCCCATTTGACACCAACTCAGAGGCTCCAGTACATCGGAGCAGTGCTCGACACGTCCCTGGGGCAGTGTTTTCCTCCCCAGGTGAGGGCTCATCACATTCAGCAGATGGTGCACAAGTTTCAACTTGCCCAGACTCTCCCAGCGTTCGAGTTCTTGAGACTTCTCGGATTCATGGCATCCTGCATTCTTCTGGTGCCAGAGGCCAGGTTGCGGATGAGATATTTGCAATGTGCACTCAAGCTCCAGTGGTCTCAGTCCTCCGGCAGGATGTCGGACCCTGTTCAGGTGCTGTCTTCAGTTGCCCGGGACCTTCTTTTGTGGGGCGACGAAGGCAATCTGATGAGGGGGGCTCCATTTTAGCTGCCCTGGCCGGAGGTGACGATCATGTTGGACGCATCCCTCACGGGATGGGGAGCTCATGCCAACGATTTGAGTCAGTGGTCGTTGGTCTCCGTCGTAGTCCAGACTCCATATCAATCTGTTGGAGCTGAGGGCCGTCAGTCTAGCCCTGAAGGCTTTTCTGCTGACTGTGCGAGGAAAGAATGTCCTGATCCTGATGGACAACACGCTGGCCATGCGCTACCTCAACAAAAAGGGGGGGCAGGGTAACTTCCTCTGTGCAGGGAGGTGATGCAGCACTGGTTCTGGGCAATCCAGCAGGAAGTTTCGATCTCGGCAGTTCATCTGACAGGAGACGAAAACGAGATGGCGGACGCTCTGAGCAGGCAGAGCACGATCTCTCATGAGTGGGCGTTGGCTCAGGAGATTCTCCTGGAGATCCTCGCCCTTTTGGGGATCCCTCAAGTGGATTTCTTCGCATCCAGTGTCAACCGGAAGTGCGAGAGGTTCTGCTCGCGGGAATTTCCTCCAAACGGAGCCTTAGGAGACGCGTTTGTGGTGGAGTGGTCATTCCCACTGCTGTACGCGTTTCCTACAGTCCCAGTCATCCTGCGAGTACTGCGGGGGTTCGGTTCCCGGATGATCCTCATTGTGCCGGCGTGGGCCCAGAGGACGTGGTACCCGGACCTTCTCGACTTGTCCATCTGCCCTCCAAGTTGTCTTCCCTACCAAGACCATCTGCTCTCACGGGAGGGGGGTCAGGTTCTCCATCCAGAGGTCAGGTCCCTCAACCTTCACGCTTGGTTTCTGAAAGGTTGAGGTATAAGGATTGGGACCTCCCTGAAGACGTGATGCTTTCAGCCAGAAGGTCTGCAACAAAGTCCCTGTACCGTTGCCGTTGGAGGAAGTTCTGTGACTGGTGCAGGGTTAAGAATGTGGATCCTTTTGCATGTGAAATTCCCATGGTTCTGTCTTTTTTGCTTTCTTTGGCCCACAGGGGCCTTCAAGTGGGTACCATTAAAGGTTACCTGGTGGCGCTGTCCATATTTAAGTGCTCGTCTGAAGAGTGTTCCTATTTTAAAATTCCTTTAATTTCTCAGTTTCTGAAAGGGCTCACTAATGTGTTCCCTCCGTCACCTTTCCAGGTGCCCGGTTGGGATTTGAACCTTGTTCTCAAGTTTCTGATGGGTGCTCCGTTTGAGCCTTTGCATTCATGCCCTTTGAGACTGTTAACTCTGAAAACGGTATTTTTAGTTGCGGTCACTTCCGCTCGCAGAGTGAGTTAGTTACAGGCACTTTCAGTTAAGCCACCCTTCACTGTGTTTCATAAGGACAGGGTTGTCCTTAGAGTTTGTCCTTCTTTTCTTCCGAAGGTGGTGTCGGAATTTCATTTAGGCCAGAAGGTTGTTCTTCCGGCATTTTATCCTCCTCTACATCCTGGTAAGGAAGAGGAGAGGCTCCATAGGCTTGATCCTAGGAGAGCGTTAAGCTTTTATATTTCACGCATGTCCCGGGTCAGAGTGGACGATCAGCTCTTTATTGGTTACGCTGTAAAGCGTTTGGGACAGGCTGTGACGAAACTGACTTTGTCTCGCTGGATTATTTTGGCTATCTGAGTGTTACCGCTTGGCGGGTAAGGTCCCACCGGTCGGTTTACGGGCCCATTCTACCAGGGCTATAACTGCCTCTACTATCCTGCAGAGGGATGTTCCTATTCGCAACATCTGTGATGCAGCCACTTGGGCTTCGGTACATACTTTTGTACGTCACTATTCCCTCGATTCCATCCGGGGGCAGGATCTGGCCTTTGGCAAGGCGGTCCTTTACTCCGCAATTTGATTGGGCATGCTAAATTTCTGTTTTCTAAATTATTTTCCCACCTCCTTGCATTGGTACTGCTTTGGGAGCCTGTTCTAGATATGGAATATGTTGGAGGACCCAATCCCCTCGAAGAACAAGTTACTCTCTTACCTGGTAACGTTCTTTCGATGGGATGGTCCGACGACGTATTCCATATCGCTCCCTCCCTACCTTCCCTGCTACAGAATTTCTTATGCGATTGCAGCTTACGTTTCCACAAGGCTTTGTGTGTCAGACTGGCAGAAGACTGGTGGCACACGTTCTGGGAAAAAACTACAACTGAGGCTACGGGCGTTGTGCGTCCTACTTATAACATCCAGTGACGTCGGCCGTCGGAGAAAGTCCTCGAGGGCGGCGTATCGACGTCATCGACGCAGGACGCAGACGCGGAAGATTTTCCGAAGCAGCACAGCTCTGGTGATTACTGTCATAGATATGGAATACGTCGTTGGACCATCCCATCGAAAGAACGTTCCCAGGTAAGAGAGTAACTTGTTCATAAAAACTAAGCGAAAGCAGTACTCTCAAATGAGCGAGAAAGCCTTACAAGGTACTTTTGAATACCAAAGTTCTAAATGGCAGCGAAAACACATCATACAAAAACCACCAGGATGTGATGACATAAATGTGAGTTTATGGAAACACCAACACTATAACGGGGTTACCTGGCAAAAAGGGAACACCTACCAAGCATTGCCCAAGCCAAAAGAAAGTTAAACCGAAAGCAGTTGCAAAATAACAGTTATTGTGCCAATCGCAGAAAAGGGCCATTGAAGGATTTAGAAACAGTGGCAAATGTTGCTCATATTTTATCTGACCTCTGGTGAAAATTGGTATGAACTCACATTATCCTAGTCAAAGCAAGGGAATTAAAACACCATTTTGTGCTCTAGCACCTTTAACTATCTTTTATGCGCTATTTACCAGTAAATATGTTGGACCAAATAACCAGACAGACCCAAGGAAGATGGTAAAATACTGATTTAATCTCAGTGAAAAAAGAGCAGGGAGATAAAACAGTTATCAAAACAGATGCATGCATATTCACACTTTATCTTGCTTGTACAGAGCTTATATACTTTTTTCATGCGTCATTTATGACATCCTATGTGGCATTTGCAAAACGGATTGACGGGAGCGATTGGATTAGGGGAATATGTCTATACAAGGGTTAATATCTCATTGGCTGCCCCTTGTCTGTAGAACTCGCCCCAAGCTACTTCTACATACATACCATACTGATTATAGCAGAGAATATGGCAGCGGAATGGTAACAGTGCGTAGCAGGCTTTGATTTGTTGGCAACTCTATCCAATCTTGGACCTTTGGCTTGTTTAGCAGCACATGAGTGAAAACTAAACCTAGGTGCTCGAGATGCGTTTATTCATTCCTTGTTTTTCCCAATTAATCCATCGTTTGTCATCGACCTGATGCTTAGCCAAGGTCTTCTGTTTGTAGTTGACCTCGTAGTCTGCTCACTGTCCTGGAACATTCAAGGGAGTATGGGCACACCCCTATCTCTATCTGCGTTTTTTAATGAATAGCCCTTATTTTGACTTCTGAGTAAATTGTTAGGAAACCACGATTTTGTCCAATTTAGCCTCTTATTTACTATTATTTGATTTTATTAAACAGGATGCCATTACCCTTTATGGCTGTTAGAGACTTGCTCACTCCACCTCACATAGGCTTTTGCCTTCATGGTAGTTCAATACTTTGCACCTGCAAATGTCCTTGTCTCTCCTTATTTTAGCAGAAGTAGGTCTTATGCACATGGTCTGTTCATTCGAATCCTTTGTGCCTTAAACCCATCTCTCGAAATAGCCTCCTTGATCGTAGGCCAAGGTATTCCCTTATTCTGCACACGAAAACCGCTTCTTCATCAGATCTTCAATTTGCAATCCTAGGCTTGTATTTTGAGGTAGCCGGCTTGATTCTTAACACGGGCAGTCGTCCATTTTCTTCCAATGGCCGTCTTAAATGTTATGTTATGTATATACCTCTTTTTAGCAAGTTTCTTTCTGCCTTGCATTACAGCGTATTTACAGTTATTGGTCAGCACATTACTTCATCTTATATTCATAATTACTTCATTTTTAGGTACATGTTTCTCTTAGTGCTTCAAGTTACATTGTCAGTCTTAAGTATTGTCATATTGTTTTGGCTTAGAGTTCGTACATATTAGCCATAGCTGAATACTGGCATCTTGGCAATGGACATCCTTCCTGGTAGCATCCTTACTTTGCCTCAATATGAGAGTATATTGTGAATGACTGCATGAGTGCATATCGTCTTTCATACACTCAAAGCAGTATAGAAAGTTTGCATGGATTCATGCATGGGTTCCTAATTGTAGCTCTTCTTCTGCTACTCCAATAGGACTGTGATGAGCGGGCCGAGATCAGAGAAGAGGCATCCACCTGCTCCTCTACATTGCCCTCTGGTCGATTTTCAACCACACTCCTCTCCTCTTATTCGGCAATTCCTGCTTCATCTTCTATCATCTTATCATATCTTCGTCACCACCCCCTCAGGTGACCTACATTTTTTATATGTTCATCCACACTCCAGGTCATATATTGACGATCCCCGGCTGGTGAACAGAATATCCATCGTCCCACATACTTCTTCCGATCTTGTGGATAGTAAAACTTTTTTCCTGGAGGTGCAAGAGTACTCTCTTTGTTGTTTTCTCGAGTACTTTCTTCCGTCTTTTTTTTCTTCTCCAGTGCCACTATTAATGTTGATCATCATCTTCATTCCAATAGCTTTCTTGGCTGTCTTCTGGCATTGGTCAAAAATGATCCTTATGAGACAGAATCCCTACATTATTAATACTTATAATGCTGGAAAGCATTTGCCAACCAAGATGGAATCCATGAAAACAGAGATGAGAACCAATCATCTTCTGTCATCTCATCAGCTTCCATTTCCATCTTTGTATGCAGTGTTAGCATTGTTATTGCTTCTGTCAAGGTTCAGTAAGAACAGCAAGATGGCCCGACCTTGGCACAAACACCTCCTTCCATTGCTGTTATAAGATCCAGAACATACCTGATCTGGACGGACAGTCAGCCTGATGGCTCTCAATTCTTCTGTGATTGCATTAAATCCTTTTATTGTTGCATTGATCGTCTGCAGCAATTCACACCTAGTGATCTGCAACCACTTGGCATTCACTGCTGCTTGGAGTCCTGGTATGAATATAGATGTTATTATCATGGCGGTCTTGCTTAATAATGTGCTTTCATTGGGACTATCTTCATAAGCCTTTATTGATTTTGATGAGAAATAGTTCTCTCTTTTTAGTCGATGAAGATGAAATTATCTTTTCCTTCTTTGGTATTCCTTCAATTTTGGAAACTCCTCAATCTGGAGGTAACTTTGGAGAATCACTAACGCTGGGATGTGTACCATTAGAATGGAGCACAATCCTCAACAGTCTATAGGACACTGCATGTAGGCTCTGGATCCTCAGGCCCAATATCAATCCATCAGCACTGCAGTTCCTTCATTCCTGACAGTTCGATTATTTCTCCACAAGCTTTCTTCCTGATAACACAGACATTGCCAGCATTCTTGAAGTAGGTTGTTGCATTCCTCAATTGTAATATATGTACTGGTCATGCTTCGTTGTCAACCCAGGTTAGTAATTTTTACATACTTGGCCCATGATTCCAGGAATTCTATCATTCACCTTTTTCACCTTGCGCATTGCTTACTTCTTCAATAAGCATGCAGGGCATGATATTAGTTCATCTTCCCATCCTGTACTAAATGTTACACACCCATACACCAACCGCTATGTTCTTTCCCAGCATCCTGGCTTTACTGATTTTTCAGTCATGTCTGAGCAGTTAATTTGCTTCATTCCAACAGTCTTTATTTGTTCTCCATACTGGGATGGGTACATGTTTTTTTCTTGTCCACCCCATTCCAGTCTCCATTCTCTTTGTTTTCATATATGTATCTTTGTATGGGAAAGTCTGTCTTGATCGCCATCTTAGAGTTGGCCATTTTATTTTGAATTGTCCTCTGGTAGTGCATACTACCAGGTGACTGAGACGGTTCGCATCATGTGAAGGCACTTGTCTTGCAGTAAATGTTCTTGCCGCCTTCATGGCATATGGTATTAAGGAAAAGATATAATAACTTTCTTCTGATTTTCTCTCTCCCACTTCTTTCATCTGCTGGTACCATAGTTTGTTAGCTAGATGGGCTGATTTGTCTAAATATGTTTTTATACTTTCATTGCCTTCTTCAGCATCTCTCTTTATTTGAGAATTGTTTTTTTATATCAGTGATCAGTGGGTTTTTTAGACTCTTAATGGGGGCAATGGTAGATGTCTTATGTTCTTGTTCATCTCTGCCTATAATATGTGATTGCCAACATAATAAGAAAAGTAGCTAAAATCAAAATACCACAAAAAGCTCTGATAATTTTCCTTTGTACAGTGCATTTCTTTCGTGGAGCTGCATTTCTTCTTGAAACATTTCCATTTCTCAAATTATTTTTTATATATCAGATGTATCGGTTATTGATAACTCGTGAATTTATAACAAAAACTGCATAATTATCAACAATATAATTATTAAAACAGTGTTTGTCGGGTTTACGAGAAATGTCACAATGTCTGTGTCTCTTATTAAAGCTGGATAAGACTGCAGTATATATGAGAAAACAGCGAGTAAGAATGTGTGTACAATGGGCAACATAAAAAATGAAGTATTCTTTTTTTCTTCTGGCTTTTACTGCTTCTGTCCCGTTGTCTTTTATCCTAGTATAAGGAAGGTGTTGCAGGATCCCTGCAAGTCCACCAGTCCTTAAGAAACCCCAATCTAAAGGTTTTGCTTCGTTTTCCCTTGCCTTGGCTTTTGGTCATAGATCTTGTCTGCACACGCTGAAATTCTTCACTTGCTTCAGTAGGGATAGTTGTAGGGTTTGACATCATGTAAATATATACACGCCTGCCTTCCTTGTAGCTTCACAGCAGTATGGCTTACTTCCTCCACTTCATGGGGACCCTCGAAGCAGGGGGTACTCCAATTGCATACAAATCTGCACACCAGCACCTGGTCCCCAGGATATAGGTATAGTGGATTGAGTATTTCTTCCAAATCAATGGGCTGATTGTCCTTTTTGCTTCCCGTTGACCACTCCCGTTGGCTCTGGAGCTGTTGAGACATAATAGAAACACTTGCATTCATTGTTTTCAAATAATCATGCATGTCATTGCCTTAGGCCCTCGGTACACTATGGGTGTCTGTATTTGCCCTTGTTGGGAGAGTGATAGGAGTTATATGGTGTACAGTCACCAACTCATGAGGCGTCAGATGGTGGTCTGCGGCAGGCTGGTTCCACAGCGCATATAGCGCAAGGGGTTGACAACGGAGCCATCTGTTCTTTAAAGTGACTTTCAATTTTGCTATCCTTTCCTTCAAAAGCCCATTTAATTTTTCACAAATCCCATTTGCTTGCGTATGATGAGCTGACGCAAACGTGTCCTATACTTATAGTAGAACTATATTTTCAAATAGCTCATTTATGAAGTACGGTCCATTATCTGATCGCTAAAACTTGCACACACCCCATCTTAGAAATACTTGAGGAACTTGGCGGTACACACTGCATCAGGGTGCGTGCATGGTCCTGCTTCAAGCCATCTAAAAAGGGACATACTACAACTAGCATGCATCTATAGCCATTAAAAGTCTGCAGCATATCTACATAATTTATATGTAGATGCTGAAATGGTCCATTAGGTCTGGATATTACTCCCCTCACTGTTCGCAAAGTGTTTCCTGCAGTACATTTCTGGCACAAAATAGATTTTATAATGAACTATGCAGATAGGTTTGGTATGAACCATTCTTCTGCAATAGTAGCAGCTAGACTCTCTCGAGTCACATGCGCTGGGTAGTGAAGCTGCTCCAACACTACCCTTAATAATGCTAGAGGCATAACTAGCTTTCCAGTGCTATCCTGTCTCCAAACTGCTTCAGTAGGGGATAGAGAACATCCCAGTTTTTTTCCATAACTCATTTTCTTCCTGCGATGCTCGTCCTTGTATTTCAATTAATTGCACAATTGACATGTTAAATCCTTCCTTAACCAGCATCCATCGCCCTGTTACCTGCCTTATATTTTTTTACTTCACTCTCAAATGTGGTAGTGTAATAGGCTGCTTTTTTGGCCTTTAAATCTGCGGCTTAGTTTCCGTGAGATTAAATTGAATGGGATATACATTTGACAATTGCTATGGTCTCTGGGGAACTTAGTTTCAATTTGTTTTTCTAACAATCCTGCATGTTGCACTGGAGTGCTGTGCGCACGGAAGAAGTCCCTACTTTTCCAACTTGACAAGTGTGCATGTACAGTGGACGTCACGTAGGGAGAGTCAGAGTACACGGTCACTTCCTCATCCTCAGAGCTTCTCAGCACATCAGTAAGCAGTGCTTCTTGTGCACACTGTGCTGAGTAATTTGGGGGCAATCTCCTACTAACCATTACCTAAAATGTACCTTCTCGGTTCAGTCTTATCACTGCTGATCCTGTATGTTTCACCCCTGTCTTTTGATCAATTCTCGATGACCCATCAATGAAAGCCACTGACCCCCTTCCTAGAGCTTTTTCTCTATCTCAGAGACTGTCATAACATTCAGTATACATTATACAATCATGAACATAATCATCTTCTCTCACTGGTTCAGCTATAAACATTGCTGGATTCAATGTGCTACACCTAACAATTTTGATTGCATGCTTTGAGATAATTACCTCATACGCTGACGCTCTTTGTGTGGTCAACATACTTTTAGACTTCTCCAAAATGTCAAATAATGCATGCTCTACGAACAATGTTACTGACCACCCCATGGTTATACTTGAGGCCTTTTCAATTGCAAATGCAGCTGCTGCTAAAGATTGCTCACAAGGAAAATGTCCTTTCATGACTGGATCGAAGATCCCAGTATAGTAAGCCAATGGTTTATGTCCATCTCCTAGTGTTGTCTGGGTAAGCACTGCTGTCCTGACTTCTGCATATGAATGAGAGAATAAGTAAAATTCTTCACTGTAGAGTGGAATCCCTAACAGGAGCTTTGCTTTTTTAATTCATAAAATCCTTTAGTCATCTCTTCTATCCATATTAATTTATGTTTAGCCATATGTGTCTCTTTGAGTCCTTTTTAAAAGTGGACAATTATATGTACTGTAATCAAATACTCAGGCCCTGCAATAATGGCATAGGCCTAAAATGTGTTGCATTTGTCTCGCTGTTCTTGGCTGTTCAGTCCTCATAATAGCCTCCGCCCTTTCAGGTGTCACTTTTCTTCCTTCATGTGAGATCAACTGTCCTATATACAGTACTTCTTCTTGACAATATTGTAATTTCTCCTTATCTACTTTTACCCTTTCTCTGCCAGTACGGTCATAACTTTGACAGTCTACTCTGCACCTTTCTTCTGTCTCACTACACAGTAAAATGTCATCAACCTATTGAATTATGGTACTTTTAAGTTGGACATTGCCCAAGTCAATTTGAAGGACTCCATTCAAAATTGTTGGGGTCTCTCAGTACCCTTGGGGCAAACAAGTATTTTTCAGGTGGATCGTTCTATATGAAAATGAAGTCAAATCTTGAGTCTTCATGAAGGGGAATTGAGAAAAAATGCATTTTTTAAATCTACAACAGTGAAATACTTCACATTCGACAGGATATTGTGCAATATTGTCACAGGATTTGGAACTAAGGCAAACATTGCCTGGACTATATTGTTCAGAAGGGAAGGCCATGGATAAATCTCCACAACCCCCTTTGATTTTTTTGACTGGGTACACAGCCGTGTTACACAGAGAATTAGATGATACCAAAATGACTTGCATCATTAAAGCAGATATGGTTTTGAGTATACCTTCATTTGCTTCTCTAGACACTGGATACTGTTTTGCACGTGGCAAAATTACTCCTGATTTTAGCTTAATTTTAACTGCTCCTACTCTTTTCAATATGCGTCAGTTCACCTGCCTGCGGCAGCCCCCCTTGCTTACCGACCCCCTCGACATCAGCAGTGGCAGCTGGTGCGGCGGTTTTGGCAGAACACATTGTGGCGTTTGCCAGAGACTTTACTTCCCAGACATCCCGGGACTCTGCGCACGTGATACTTCCGGTCGCATCAGTGTTTGTATATAAGCATTCTGAACTCGCTGGGCACTCCTTAACCCTTGTGTTTGCCTGGTAAGCAGCTGATCTTGTGTTTTGCCTCTCTCGGCCTTCTCCGGATTCCAGACCATTTTTTGCTGGCTCATTGAATGGTCCTTGGCTAATTCCTGTCTGCTATGGCCCATAGTCACCCTCCCTCTGATGGATCTCCAGCTTCTCTTAAATGTGGCCCTTCGTATCCTGGACTGCTTTCACTTCATCCCCTTTGCTTCGATCACTTTGCATTACTTCACAGACTCTTCGTTTACCTACACCAGGAACTCTTGTTTCCACACCCTGTATTGCCTTTTGTTACTAGAAACGCCTGGATTGAACTATTGGTATGAACTTGGATTTTTTTCTTTATTTTTCTTTTGGCCTCTCAGCTCAATGACATTTCTGTGCATTTGTTGCCTCAAGAACAGGACTGCTTTCTTCCAAAGAGTGAACTGAAACTCTTCCATCTTCACACTCTCTAGATTGCTCCCTCGTGCCGTACTGGTCAGGTGTCCTCCTTTCTGAATAAGACTTGTTCGGCTATCCCTGGCCTCTTCTGTTTGGGACACCTTGATTCTTTGGACTTCCTGGCAGGAGCTTGTCTAGTAGGTTTACCCGCCTCCATCCTGCAACACCAGGTAGGAACTGGGTACTGACAGAGGGTGGTGTTGCCTACCTGTTCATTGTTTCTAAACAACAGTGCTGAGTTTCATTGCATCTGTTTATTTCCCTCTCTCTAGCTCTGCTCTGCTGGTTGCTCCTGCCTTTTCACCTGAGGCCCTAGCCTGACAGGTAGTTTTATCATTCTCCGCTGGCTGTGCTGTCAAGAGGAAAGTCTCCCTGTGAAAGGTGACCCCGGTTGTTAAAAACAACAGGGATTATCAGAGTTGAAGTCCACCCTGACAGTACGCTCACATAATGTGGACTTGTAGTCAATTTGATACTTGGTACTTTTTCCAAATCTTCCTGAAAAAATGGCAGCTTCTTTTTGACCAATGCCATTCTCTACAGTATTTCTACATTCTCTAATTTGATCCAATAAATGAGATTCATTACAAATACTAACTTTTCATTTGAATAGTCCTCCCTAAATAGCTCCTCGTCTGTCAAATCTGTCAACCTTAATCCTTCATCAAGGCCTATCACTGTTCTCCATCCCCTTCCCTCATTTGTTCCATGAAGCATCACCCTTTCTTCTGAGACTATTGCTGCTTCTAATTCTAAAGGGATAATTTGTCCTTCCTCGTCATCCATAGTAATCTCTGGCCTGAAAAAAAACGTATTAGGTATTCTCAATAACTTGCTGATCAATTTAGGCAACCATGATAATAAGATAGTGACTCCGCTTCTCGTAGAGCTTTCTTTCCTGTAAATGCTAGTATGAGCTCTCTCACATTTACATAATGTATCCCTGGAGTAGAGATCACTGTTCCTTCACCAGTAAAAGATATTGTCATGTTAAGTTTCGTCATTGAGTCATGCCCAAGTATGTTTACCGGCGTTTGTCTAGAGTATAATAATGGCATAGATATGTAATGTTCCCCTATAGAAACTTGTAATTTGTCTGTAAATGGAACAAAATACGTTGCCTCAGAAAATCCCTGCGTTGCCTGGGCATTGCCTGATATTGGATATTTTCTCATAGACACAGGATCGAGTTGCTCCAGTGTCCACAAGAAATGAAAACGTCTTGCTTCCTATCATCACCTTGACCCTTGGTTCCTCTTGGGGGTCTGATGTTACATCTAGTACTGAACACATCCGGTCCTTCTGTGGGCTATCCTATCCATCCCCGTACCTGTCAAAGGATTTCCTCCTACCACAGTCACACTCCCCGATTTGGGTGCGGCTACTTGCAGCTCCCGTATCCATGTGCATTATTGATGCACCTGTCGTATTGGGATATATTGTACTTGTGTCGGTGCCTGTTGCGTCTGCATAGGTGCTTGTTGTTGTTGCCCTTGTGGCGATTGCATCTGATTTGGGACTTGAATTTGCTGTGATTGTGGTGCAAATGCCTGAGTTTTCATGTGATCTTGGGCATACTATCCTTGTGACCGATTGGGAGAAGAAAGATGGTCACAATGGCCCCAAGGGAAACTACATAGGCAAATGAGGTAATAAAGGAAGTAATGGATCTCAAGAGAATACTGAAAACCCCCAATTAAAGGGAACTGAAGGTAGATCAGGGGACGTCTTAACAGATGATCATAGAACAATGTCTTTCACCAGGTTAGATCTTGACGATCTAGAAGAAAAGTCATATGAGTTGGGGCATAATAATGTCAGATGAAGAAAGGAAGGAAAACGGAAAAGCACAAAGAAAAGGCACATATGGATTTTCAAGAGAATCAAGTGTAGATAAAGGGGTAACATTGTCTGATTTAGAAGACCCCATAGAAAAAACACCAGAACATACATCATATACTGAACGATCGCGATTACGATTGCGTACTGAGAATACATCACTGCCCTGTGTAAGCAGATTAAGGGCATTGCCAGAATGGAAACAGGCAGGCAAGGACACCCCTGAATGGAAAACAAGGAGTGTGGGCGGATATGATTATGAATCAGAATTTTCACAATTCCCACTACTAGAGAAAAGGGGCTGGGGGGGACTGACCACAATATATTCTATGGCCCCAAATGGATAAGGAGAATTTAAAGTGCACACTACAAAGTTAAAAGAAAGTGGATTTCTGAATGAGAGAAAAGAATGTCAGGAGCAATATTAACAGCCTATTATCCGCCATCCTAGCAGAGAGAGAGTTGACAACATTTGGAAAATAATAGGATATCCGAAAGTCACCGCACAAAACACGCTGCACGATGGAGCGTCTTTAAATAATTGTAGAGCAGACTTATGGCGATCACTCAGAGTACAAAATGTGGATACATTTGATATGGGGCAATAATGACTAGGACAATGGGGAAAACTGAAGACCCCATTGCCATTATTCAGGAGTGATTGAGTTTGGTGACGCATGAATTCTGAGATAAGATGCTAGCATTATTTTATTACATTTTATATAATTAAATAGTGCAGTTACTTCAGCACAGTAATGCGGCATATGCCATGCATTAGAACGGGTATAACTTAATGCCGAGCGGCAGAGGGATTGGGCCTTGAGGAGGACGAGTTTGCTTTAAAAACCCTCAAGGAAGGAGTATATAATGGCGGACAGCCACTGCTATGTTGGAGTTGCAGTAAAGTAGGACATTTAGCTAGAGTATGCAGAAGCAGGGAGGCATGCATCAACAGAATTGGCAATCTCCAAGAGTGGGGAAGGGCTATGCGCCACAGTATAATACACATTCTTGTGCTTCTATGAGTACTGTGCTCCTATGACATTGTCACGATCGCCTGCCACCCAGCACCGCTACATGTGTCCCTGCCTTTATTTCCTTTGTTTATCGCTGCAGTTTTGGACTAATCGAATTGCATGTTCCATTCCGGCTTTTGGGTTAAACCAGCAGATGCATTCTGGGACATGTATGCTGTCCAAACGGCAGAGGGCTGGAGGGGGCATACTAAATACATGTGTTTGCAGCAAGCTACTAAGAGCTGAAGAGGGCCTGATTGCATTCACCTTTTCCAAGCTACTGCAGGCTAGTCTGCAGAGAGCTGGAGAGCACTTGATTAGAAACCACTGCTGCTGCTACTGCTGCAGGCTACTGAAGCCAGGGCTGGGCTTAATTGAACACAGCTGCCAGAGTCTGCAATCAGCTCCACCCTGCTGGCCTGCTGGCTGGGAGGGCCTTTATAACCTCACTTTGAACAGAAGCAGTTGTCAGTCAACTGCTTTCACTGGGAGTTCGTGCTGTGCTCCTGTTACCAGTTTTTGACCTTTCCTGGAAATCTTCTTTTGTCCTTTTGATTCCTGTTCCTGTTGATGCTTGCAGCTCCCTCTCCAGTCTGCTGCAGCCTTCTGCCCTGCTCCTCTGGGCTCCCACCTGACGGCTCTGTCGCACTCCGCTGCCTTCTGCCCTGCTCCTGTAGGCTCCTGCCTGACAGCTTTGCTGCTCTCCGCTGCCTTCCGCCCTGCTCGTCTGGGCTCCCGCCTGGCAGCTCTGCCGCACTCTGCTGCCTTCCGCCCTGCTCGTCAGGGCTCCCACCTGGCGGCTCTGCCGCACTCCGCTGCCTTACACCCTTCTCCTCTGGGCTCCCACCTGTACCTTCTGCCCTGCTCCTCTGGGCTCTCACCTAACGGCGCTGCTGCACTCCGTTGCCTTCCGCCGTGCTCCTCTGGGCTCCCGCCTGATGGCTCTGCCGCACTCCGCTACCTTCCGCCCTGTTCCTCTGGGCTCCTTGCCTTGCTCCCTGCCTGTTCAAACTTCTGATGTCCTGTCCTGTCCTGTACCTGGTTATTTCTTTCAATACTGCTTTCTACTTGTATACATCTTGGTCCACTGTGGTGTCTCCACTTGAATCCGTTTTACAGTGTGACCCTGGGTTGGTCTCCGTTCAGATCAGATAATGGAGGACTTCTGTTGCCTTCACCTAGTCCGTTGAAGTTGTACCTGCCTCAGTATATGGTCTTTCAGTTTTAGCCTTGCACTGAGTTCAACAGTTTCCTCTGCACGCCTAAGTCATGACGTTGCTGTATGACTGTTGTTAAGAGTAATCTGCTGGTACCTATCCCAAGGACTTTCCTTAATCCCTGGAGAACCCTTTTCATATTCCAGTACACCCTTATTTCTGATCAACCCAAGTTGTCCAGCGTACTTGCTTCCTTTGCCTTTTCTCTGTCTTTTTGTTTACAGCCTGCTCCTGCAGTTCCTGTGAATACCTGTTTCAACTAACAGCTTGGTATGTACCTTTAATCTGTTATATTCTAGCATTGTCTCTGGAATCTCCCTTAATCTACTTGCATACATTGAGAGATAGCCTCTGCCCTGTACTCTCCGCCTAGACTTGTGACAGACATAAATACTCAATCTTGTCATCTTTGAATCCCCTACTTTGATTAATTTCTTCCTCTCTTCTTATTTCCCTTAATTCTTCGTCCTCTCACCTTCTTTGCAATTTAAGTACTTTCAATCTTTGGGCTTCTTCCTCTTGTTTCTCTCCTTCTAATCTCTCCTTTTTTTCTCATCTCACATTTTTTCTGTTCCCCGCCCCCTTTGCTTACATTCTTTGTCCCTTTCTTTTTGTACAATTTCTCTTCTCTCGCTCTTCTCTTTCCTCTTTTACAATCTCCATCAACGCCTTTGTCAAGTCTCAGCAATATTTGTACTCCGATCCTTTTGTTCTGTACTATTGTCATTCCCATATCTGTATCCGTTGTTCCCTTCTGTCTCTCTGCCTTTTCCTATATCACTGTCCTATCTAGCTTTTCTCTCATCACGCTGTTTACCATCGTTGCATGTTGATATATATTTACGTTCTCGATTCCTGCTCTCTTCCATGGTGTCTTCACTATTATAAGGAGGGGACCTCATATGTTGATTAACAAACCGCGCTGCTGCCTTTAATTCCTTTAAAGGCTAAAATCCCTTCTCTTCAGTATTTACACCTTGTTTTCAGGAGGGGAAAGAGGAGCCGAAGGTGTTACATCTTCTCCTTTATGCTGATTAAGCATCCACTCCCTCTCAGCTGGATCTTCTTGCTCAATCTCGTACATTTTCAAGAGTTCTAAAATTGCCAGCCTTTTCTCGAACTTCTTTCCTTTGAGTGGCATGTAAGTATGTCATGTGACGCAATATCGGTTTTGATAATGAACCCTCTGTCTGGAGGCTACGAATATAAGTGTTTTATTAGCCGTGCCCTTGACCTACTCAGAATGATATTTCCTAATTGTGGCTGTATATCTCAGCAATGTTCTGCATAGGTGTAAAAGAGGTGTGTCCTCCATAGTGACAAGTCAGTTAAGACTGCCAATAATTACCCAATCAGTTATTATTCTTTCTAAGTTTATTAAGTATATTGTTTTAATCTCTTTGAGCAAGCATCATCAATCGCTGCTCGTAATCCATGAATCAAAATATTTTGAAAACTTTATACCACTGTTCTTCTTGCTCCTTCATTTACACTTTGTATTAATTATTTGTATATCGTTCTTGGTTTTTAGTATCTTATGAATTTCATCTAATTTTAACCTTTTGATTGACATCAATCCTTTGCTTAAAGAATGTAGACAAAATCACTTTTATTTATTCTTGCTATAGTTTTAGATCTATCAATTTAAACATGCAAAAAACTTTACAGAAACATCTGACACCCCCTTCACATGTGCACTTTCAATTTGTTCCCTATGTAAGTCTTCCTTTAGTATTCTAAGTAATTGTATCTCATCGCCTATGATCTACTGCGCCTTTGAGTTTAATACGTGCACTTCTTTTCAATGGATTGCTTTTCTCCTGCAGATTCCTCATGATAGATATCCATCATCTATCTCTGCTGTTGGGAAACTTTTCGACATCAGGCGTAGTGGACCTCAACTCGATCGTCAATCCGTCTTGTCCGGTTCTCGATTGTCAGCTCTGGAAGTGACGTCAAACGTCGTATACAAAGCACGTCATTATGCCCCATGATTCAGTTCCTTTTTTCCGTGTGCTTCTACCCTGCACCAGGAACACGACTCGTTTACTCAACTGTTTTTGTACCTAATTGTACGTTTTCTCAGAAAACCTTGACGCAATGTCATCTCGCAGGGTCTTAGGTTTTAACCAATGCCACGGCCAAAATATCGGTAACCGACCCCCACGACGTGTGTCTGTGGTGCCTAGATGTTGGTCACGACACAGAGGCCTGCGTGTTGTGCACAAAGATGCAACCTAAGTCCCTATGTGAGAGGGCCGGGAAACTGGCTTTGGGCTGACCGGTTGCCAAATCTCTGGTACGGTCCCTCGTTCAGCTCTCGGAGGCCGAGATGGAGAAGCCCACTCCCAACAAAGGGAAAGAATGACATTGCAAGAAGTCTAAGAAACAGTCCCACTCCAGGAGCCCATTCCACGTCATCTTCCTTGGGGAAGAAGAGGCACCACAGCCATCAACGCAAGTCCAGCTAATCGTCTGATTGAATTAAGCCCTCATTGGGGCCGACTACTCAGGAAAAGTGGGAAAGCTTTAAGACTTCTATGATTGATATATTTAGGCAACAAGCTGCGGTAGGTTCAGCTCCGGCCCCCGACCAGCAAGCTTTGGCAGCAAAAGCAGCGCTCAGTGCTCCCAACCCTAAACCAGCCATTCAGTCGATAGCGTCAAGGTCTAACACGCCTTCGGGCATCATGCCTACATGGCATAAGTCGCCGGAGGGCTGTAAGGCCGAGACTCACAATGCACATCGGTTATCCGAGCATCCCTTGGCACTGAAAGAACCTTTGTCATAGAAAGCTTCAGCTTTGAAACCCATTCTCAAGCCCAGCGCTGACAGTTGGCGATAGTTCATTTGTGCCGCTGTCGAGATCGGGTTTCTTCGATGCAATCCATATTTAGAGTTAATAACCCAGTCGACCCTGTTTACAAGGGAGCCGGCGGTGTCTCTTCATTTCGACAACCATGCTGATTTATTGGCCTTAGCTCGGGGGCTACAAGACACCAGTGGTCTGGATACTTCCCCAAACCTTGAGTTACAACAGAACCAGCCCTTTACCCATGCTAATATCAAGTTCAGGGATCTGGTTCACAGGTTTGTTGACAACCTTGGGTTGAATGCTTCCACCACACTTCTTCAGGGGTACAATCTCACTGACATTTTGGACGAGGGTCCCACTGTTGAGCATAATATGCCATTCAACCCAGCCATTGGGCACCCGTTAGCCTCCTTATGGCAGCATCCTTGTACTATTACCTCTGTGAGTGCCAATTTTACAGGGAAGTATAGGCCAGCAAGAGGAGACCCTGCTTTCCTCACCGCACACCCTTCCCTGAATGGGTTGGTTATACAGGCTGCCACTATTTCCACCAGACCTGCGGCGTCCACTTACAATCTTCCTACGGACAGAGAGGGAAAGAAATGGGACGCATTGGCCAGAAATATGTTCACCTCTGGCAGCACGGCGCTCAAAGCCACTAACGTAGGTGGATTTGCCTAGTACTCCTTTGGCTTATGGAAGGCTGTGGAACATGCTGCTGAATAAGCCTTTGAGGGTGCCATGCAGGATTTTTTTTACAGCTAGTGGAGGATGGGAAGGAGGTAGGTAGCCAAGCCGTCATTGGAAACGGGCTTGGACGAAGCGAACTGCGTTGGCGGCGCAACGGGTTCAGCGTTCGTGATGAGAGGCCAAGCCTATCTAAAAACTTCTGTCTTCTCTCCAAATGTTCAAAAAAGGCTGCTGGACATGCCCTTTGAAGTGGACATGCTTTTCTGTCAGAAAGCAGACAAATCATTAGAGGAATTTAAGGAATCCAAGTTGGCTGCTAAATCTTTCGGCCTGGCGGCCCAAAGGGGCACAGGCTATAGACGTTATTTTACCCTAGGGCAGGAAGGCACAGCTCCCGCAAGCCAGCTAAGGTCAGAGGTGCTTATCTCTTCCCGGAAGGGGCAGAGGGGCCTCTAGAGGCCAGCAAGCAAAAACATTGTCGGGGGCACCTGCGCCCTCTAAACCGCTTTGGTGTTCCCCTCCCACGATGCACCGATTGGTGGACGTTTGACAGGGCATTGGCCTAGTGGCAGAAAATAACTTCCAATACCTGGGCCCTGCAGTTGATGCGGTGGGGTTATTATTTGCCTTTTCTAAAGAGGCTTCCAGACAGACCTTCACCTCCCCAATCCAACTGGGACAAGAGCTACAGGCAGAACTGAGAACCCTGTTATCGAAGGGTGCCATGGAAGAGGTATCTCCCGATCAGAGATGGTCGGGTTGGTATTCCCAGTATTTTCTAGTGCCCAAGAAGGGAGGTCTCCATCCCATCCTGGACCTCAGGGTCTTGAACAAGTTCCTGAGGAAGGAAACATTCAGAATGGTGACGTTGAAAGAGATTCTCCTCACTCTCGAACTCCTGGACTGGCTAGTGCCAATAGACCTACAGGATGCTTATTTCCATGTGCCGATACACCAAAAGCACAGGAAGCTCCTAAGTTTCCTCATAGGGGACAAGCACTATCAGTTCATATTGCTTCCCTTTGGGTTGACCTTCCCACGAAGGGTTTTCACCAACCTCATGGCTATAGTTGCGGCCCACCTTAAGAGATCCGGAGTTCATGTATTTCCATACCCGGACGACCTGATCCGAGGGAAGTCTCATCTGGAAGACACCTGCCTACTACTGCACAGACTGGGTTTCTCCATCAACTTGAAGAAGTCCCATTTGACACCAGTTCAGCGGCTCCAGCTCATCGAGGCAGTCCTAGACACCCGGGTAGGGCAGGCTATTCCTCCCGAGGAGAGAGTCAACAACATAGCCAAGATGGTGCATTTGTTTCAGAAGCACCCTGCCCCTCCTAGCGGCGTCCTTCCTCCGCCTCTCGGTTCTCATGTACTCCTGTATTTTTCTAGTGCCAGAGGCTAGGCTGCGTATGAGATCCATCCAGGGGCTCCTGAGGGACCATTGGTTTTAGTATCAGGGAGCGCTCACTAATCAACTTTTAGTGTGCAGCCAGATAGTCTGCGAACTCGGCTGGTGGAACACACGCAGCAATCTATTGGCAGGGTGGAACCCTTATGGCCTCCTTGACCCCCGTGCCCAAGTGGTCATGGATGCGCCCCTGAAGGTTTAGGGCGCCCACTGTGGGGATTTGCAGGTGAGCAGTCTCTGTTCTTCATCAGAAGACAGGTGGCATAGCAACAGGCTGTAGTTGCGGGCCATTAGGTTAGCCCTGAGGGCTTTTGCCTGTCTCTCAGAGGAAAGCATGTCCTCGTCCTGACAGACAACACAGTGGCCATGCACTACCTCAACAAGCATGGGGGTGTGCACTCTTGCCCACTCTGTACAGAGGCAATTCAGCGGTGGTTCTGGTTGCGAGAAAATCAAATCGTGATCTCTGCAGTTCATCTGGCAGGGTCAGAGAACACCTTGGCGGATGCTCTGAGCAGGCAGAGCACAGTCTCGCGCAAGTGGGAAGTGTCAGGAAGTCCTCGGGGAGGTCTTCGTTCTCTGGGTACCTCGTCAGTGGATTTTTTCGCCACGGAGTCCATTATGAAGTCCGTATAGTTTTGCTCGAGCGGATTCCCAGCAAACAGCTCACTGGGGGACTTGTTTTTGGTGGATTGGATCTTCCATCTCCTCTACGCCTCTCCCCTGATTCCGTCACCCCTTGGGTTCTCAGGAGGTTGAAGAGATTTCAAACGACCATGATTTTGATCACCCCAGATTGGGCTAGGAGAAAGTGGGACTCTGATCTCCTGGATCTGATCATCTGTACACCTCACTGGTTGCTTCAGCGTCCGGATCTCCTAACCCAGTCAGAGGTGTTGAGTGCTCCACACGGCCCCGGATTCCCTCAACCTACATGCGTGGCTCTTGAGAGGATGAGGTATGATGACTGGGACTTCTGAGAGGAGGTACTTGGGGTGTTGCTGGCTGCACGCAGACCTTCTACAAGATCTCTGTTCACGTGCAGGTGGAGAAGATTTGAGGCGTGGTGCAGGGAACGCAAGACTGACCCTATCTCTTGCTCCACCACCACATTGATGGAGTTCCTTCTGTCACGTCCTCTTCAGGCCTTCAGGTTGCCACAGTCAAAGGGTATTTGGTGGCCCTGTCTGTGATCAAGAGGTCCCCAGACCAAGGTTCCTTTTTTACTATTCCGGTCATGACCCAGTTCTTGAAGGGCCTTCTCAAGTTTCTGCCAACCCAATGTGTTGTCCCAGATTCAGATTTTATTCTGGTTTGGACCTACTTGATGGCGGCTCTGTTTGAGCCTATGCACTCATGTTCTTTGCGGCTGTTATCCCTTGAAACAGCCTTGTTGGTCACAAACACATCTGCCAGGAGGGTTAGCGAACTGCAAGCCTTGTGCTGCAAACTTCCCTTTCTGAAGTTCTTTCGCGAGAAAGTCTCTCTTAGAGTCAGACCTCGGTTCCTTCCTAAGGTGGTTTCAGAGTTTCATCTGTCCCAGGCTATTGATTTACTAGTTTTTACCCTCCTCTGCATCCCTCAAAAGTGGAAGAGTGGTTCTACCTCCTTGACCCCAAGAGAGCGTTGAGCTTCTATGTTGCTCGTACATCTGAGTTTAGGAAATCAGACCTGTTGTTTGTGGCCCATTCCTTGTCTATTTATAGAGTACAATTGAGCAAGGTACTGTGAACCCACAACACAAAAGGGAGAAACACTACTCCTGACAGTTTAGCTACGTATAAATAGTAGCAACAACTACTATATGTGAATCAAATTTAATGCATCAGAGCATATGTTAGATATACATAGAGAGAACATAGGACATTCGATAAAATATACACAACATACATACAATGTATAAATACATGTGCCAAAATGACCCCTTTTGGACAGGTTTTGGTAGCAATTACAGTCTTGATGATCCCTTGTGAGGGATACCATGGGGCGAGTAATGTAATCACAGTGCATTCAATACTTCATGTGTGGAGATGATGTGACATGGTAAAAGGTCTATACAACTGTTTTTCGGCCTTAAAGCAGTTCTTGTGTGGCTGTAATTTGACGACCTTCATCAGGACGGAGAAAATTGGTGAAAAGGAAGGTCCTATGTGATCTGTCAACATAATAGACAGAAAAAGGAGTCAGAAGAGTGTGGGGTTCCAAGAAGTAAAAAAACAATTTATAATGCATCCAATGCTGGACTCTCAAGAGAGTCTCTAAAGATTACGGATCTTACAGTATCAGGTAGCACAAACGCTAAGATTCTGGTTGTTCAATTCATCAGTAAGGGGTCGATCGGTCGGTCGGTCAGATCTAGAATTGGTTACGTGCGTCATAGATCGCTGTAACAAGGGAAGTGTGTCAAAAGTGTATCTTTTATATGGTAGTGAGTGGCAATTGTTAGCAAGAAAAATGTCATTGGCTCTTACCCGCATTGAACAATGATGTTCATATGAATGACCAGTCCTGCAAGTGGTGATTCAAAGTTGATAGTGGATATTCAACCGAAGGACTGTGGATAAATGGAACGATGTGTCACTAAAACATCGTAATCCGGGTCCTAAGTGTAACAGGTAGTGGCTATAAGCGAAAATGGCATCGGATCACGGATGCAAGGTGTGATCTGTTTTGTTAATTAATTAGTGCATGTGCCACACTCTAAAGCGCAAATCTCTCGGCTGCCCGTGATGGAGTCTCCCTACGTGTCTAGGGGTGACAAGGGGAGGAGCGGCATCTAAATAGTGTGTTTTACCGAGTATTCCCGGTGAGCGGCATGCAGTGATCCAGTGAAGAAAATCACCCACTCGTGGAGGTACAGTCTCCATACCTGGCATGGTAGATGCTAAGTCCAGGGACTGGCCGGGCGCGAGCAGAAAGTCTCCCGTTTTAGCCGAAGTTATAGCAAGCGGTTGCTATGGCGACGTTTATATAGAGGCTGCCATTTTACCAGTGTCGACGTGGCATGCGAGGAAAAAATATTTAACGCTCACATGAGGTAGCGGATATCCAAATTAATTTGGAAGCATCAACGTAGCATTGCGGTAATTGTGATCCCATAAAAACATGTTGGAGAACGGGTTGCTATGGCAACCAGCACGTTGAGATCAAATAGCGGTCTCAGGCGACAAAGAAGTGACAAACGCGATCGAGAGCTGGTGGACTCCCAACGCGAATGGGGTGCATTAAAAGGGGCATTCTGATGATTGTGGTGCCATACCCACATAATGGGCAGAAAAATACGTGGTCATGGCAACCAGCACGCTCAGTGGAGCTCCGATGTCTGGCGATTAGCAAAAAGAGCGATATGGTATACTAAGTATAGATATCCTACTGTGTTCATCTGCCTAAGAATGTGCAACTGTTGATCAATGTATATGTATGCATTTCTGATGGGAAGACACAACATTCAGACTCTGGTTAGAGGGTATAATGAATGTGACATTGTATACAGCGATCTTCCATAATACACAATTATAGGTGGTGGCTGTAACTATCCCACTGTGTTCATAGGGTAAGTGGATGCTAAAGCTTTATAAATAGACATCACCGGACCCAATTGGATACATCCCCCCAGGGAGAACCTGGTTGTACATATGCAGTATAATTTACTTACATGCACAGTAAAGACACAATGTTGTAGGCATGATTCAAAGGTACAGATAATATGATATTGCATATCAAAGTCTAAAATGACAGATGATTCGATTAAAGTCCAGGCAAGCAGTTACATAGAATAGAGAGGCCAACAACAAATGTCAATATAGACTCCCTTTTGTGTTGTGGGTTCACAGTACCTTGCTCAATTGTATTCTATAAATGTTCACCCACCTGGGTAGAGCAGGGACATAACCAGGCGCCCTTTCTTAAAAACCATTCCTTGTCTAGAAGAGGTCTTGCAATCACTAAACAAGCCCTGTCATGTTGGATTATTTTGTTAATTTCCGAGTGTTACCAATCGGCAGACAAAGAGCTTCGAGCAGGCTCAACCAGAGGGGTGTAAGCCTCTACAGCCCTCCAGAGAGGGGTTCCTGTTAGGGATATATGCTGAGCAGCAACTTGGTCATCCTTACATACATTCACCAAGCACTATGCCTTGGATGTTGCATGGGGAGCTGATGCAAGGTTTGGTTGGGCGGTTCTACAGAATCTACTGGTTTAAACCTTTCTGCCCTCCTCCGTTATACTAACTGCTTCGGGAGTCCATCATGATGAGTCTGCGGGAGAAAAGCAATCCATTGAAGGAGAAATTACTCACCGTAATGATCTTTCTATGGATTCCTATCCCGCAGATTCCTTACCAACCCTCTCATCCACCCCCACTCAAAGTTCTGTGGGTAGTCGCTCCTGTCCAAACGAGAAGGCATGTGGTGATGATCTTGGATGACCACTTCTGTCTCATTCTTTAAAAAAAATTGAAAAAAGAAAACATTTTTCAATCATTGTGGTGGGGGGGGTCACCCTGTTGGAACGTATCCTTCTTAAACGGCCGATTAGCCTCCTCCTGTGGTTTTTCCTAATGCAGCGTTAAACGTGGGGGTGGGAGGGAGGAACTGAAGCATGGGGAGTAGTGACATGCTATATATACGACACCTGACGTCACTTCTGGAGTAGACTATCGAGAGCCGGACAAGACGTATCGACGGCCAAGTTGAGGTGATGGATATCTATCATGATGAGGAATCTGCGGGAGAAGAATCCATAGAAAGATCATTATGGTGTGTAATTTCTCCATGGGCTCTATGCTTCAGGAATCCTTAACACTCCTACCTCCTACATGGAGTTATGGCGTGTACTCTTTCCGTCACTTGCGGGCCTGTGAAATCGAGGTATCCTATCTCTTCTTTATAATTCCCGAAAATCCAATTACTCTTTCTATGCCTATATACCACGCACCATAATACAATCCCTTCCCCCTTTATCTTTTACCACGTTTGATGGTCTACTTCCATTTGCTATTCAACTAGAGTCCCTCGGCATCGACTTGCCCACAATTGAACAGTTCACCTTCAGTCTGCGGGGCGCCTGCAGTGAATGGATAGGAATTTCATCAAAGGGGCTCCTGCCAACCGGATGTTGAACACATGTTCATTTACGCTCTGCTCTCTGTAGAAAACTCTGTGAACGTCTGGCTAATGGTAGGTGCAGGCGATTGTCCAGCGCCTGGGTCTGGGCCTAGATCTAGGTTGTGGGATCAGAACCATCCGCACTGCTACCAAATGTGTTCTAGTACTTTGAAGTGTCTTCTATGCGCTAGATGGAATTACCAGTAAATATCTTAGGCCAAATAAACACAGACCCAAGGAAGGTGGTAAAATACTGCTTTAATCTAAATGAAAGAAAGCAGGGAGATATAACATCTATCAAAATAGATGCATGTGTATTCACACTTTATCTTGCTTGTACAGACCTTACATACTTTTTTCATGTCATTTATGACGTCACCCTATGTGGCATTTGCAAAACCTATTGACGGGAGCGATTGGATTAGGGGAGTATTTATTTGGGCATTTGTAGGGCGCGCCGAACCTGGGGGCATCTGGGCGCTGGCTTACATGAAGGCAATGTTTGTACTTGGTTACAGTAAGGTTAGACATAGGTAGTACATTGTTTACAGGTTACATCAAGGTTACAGCAGGTAGTAGTTACAATGGTTATAGTCATGAATGATATGTACATGTTATCTAGAACTGAGTTTCTAAGCAGGGTGGAGGTGGCAGTGTCAAGAGTTATGGGGCGGGCAGGATCAGTTACATTTGGGGGGTCTTGTGAGAAGAGCCAGGTTTTGAGTCCTTTGTGGAAGGACCAGTAGGATTCGTCGGATCTTAGTACTAGGGGAGGGCAAAATGTCTACTTATGGAATTATATACAGGTTAATCTCATTGGCTTCCCCTTGTCTGTAGGACATGCCCTGAACTACTTCTACATACGTAATATGCTGATTATAGCAGAGAATATGGCAGCGGATTGGTAAATACAACATTGTATGTGAAGTGCTTGGCAGGCTTTGATTGGTTGGCAACCCTATCCAACCTTGGACATTCGGCTTGTTTTGCAGCCCGTCAGTGAAAACAAAAAACCTAGGTGCTCGAGATGTGTTTTCCCAATGAATCCATTGTATGTCATTGACTGATCCTTAGCCAAGGTCTTCTGTGTGTATCTGACCTCGTAGTCTGCTCACGGTTCTGGAACATTCAAGGGAGAATGAGCACACCACTATATCCATCTGGGTTTTAATGACTAGCCCTTGTTTTGACTTCTGAGCCACATGACAACGATTTTTTGTCCATTTCAGCCTCTTCTTAACTACTAGTTGATTTTATTAAACAGGGTGCCATTACCCTTTCTGGCCTTTAGAGACTTGCTCACTCCACCTCACATAGGCTTTTGCCTTTGTGGTTGTTCAACAATTGGCACCTGCAAAATTCCTTGTCCCTCCTAATCTTAGCAGTAGTATGTCTTACACACATGGTCTGTTCATTCGACTCCCAGGCCAAGGTACCCCCTTAGTCTGCACACAAAAACAGCTTCTTCATCAGTTCATCAATTTGCAATCCTAGGCTTGTATTTTGAGGTAGCCGGGTTGATTCTTAACACGGGCCGTCGTCCATTTTCTTAAAATGGCCGTCCTTAACGTTATGTATATATCTCTTTTTAGCACGCTTTTAAATGCCTTTTCTACCTTGCATTTCAGCTTATTTACAGTTCTTGGTCAGCACGTTACTTCAGCTTCTTGTATTCATAATGTCTTTGTTTTTAGGTGCATGTTTCTCTTAGTGCTTCAGTTGCATTGTCTTTGAATATTTTCGCATCGGTTCATACATTTTCTATATGACACCGTTCTGTTGTTGTCAGACTTTACTCAGCGTTTGTCCATATTACTGATAGCCGAATTCTGGCATCATGACAATGGACATCCTTCCTGGTAGCATCCTTCCTCTGCCTCAACGTGAGGGTATTTTCTGAATGACTGCCTGAGTGCATATCGTCTTTCATACACTCGACACAGCATAGGAATGTTACATCGATTCATACATGGGTTCCAAATTGTAGCTCTTCGTTTTCTTCTCCCATAGGACAGTGGTGAGGGGGCTGGCATCAGAGAAGAGGCATCCACCTGCTCCTCTACACTTCACATATCAGTCATTGGTAATTTGTGTAGAAGGGAAACAAGTGTCACAAAGGCTACCCTTCTGTGAGTGATATATATAATCTGCCTTTAAAAAAAGGCAGTCTCTGGCGTAGTGCACTTCTGAGGGCAGCCAAGCAGAGGTAATATCCACTCAGCAATAAGGGAACATCACCGCATGTCCAGGTAGCGCATAGATTCCTTTATTATTGCATGTGCATAAGAGAAGGCAAAAACCTGGATAAAAACAATGTGTTTCGCAGTACACTAACCGCTTGATCACGTTTGTAAGGTGAAAACTGATGATGGCCTTTTTTTAAGCCTACAATACTCTATTGATAATGTATAGAGTGCCCCTTTCCCAACAACATCACGTTTTACAGTTTACAATGGCGTACATGTTTAAACATCACACGTCCGCCTACAGCAAATGCTAGAAGGGGGTGCATGTTTGGTCTCAACACTCAATAAATGTCGCAATATTGCTAGGTATTGCCAGCCTGTCTCACACCAAAATAGAGGAAATAACACCTCCTGTATTTTTAAATGCCCAAAATATAAATGCATTTACCGGGTAAATACAGTAATATTTAAACCCTAGTATAGTTAACTGTGCACTGCCACTAAAGCACTACCTCTGTAAATATATACATGAACCCACATTGGGCAAAGTGATTGACCAAACAGAGAAAGTCGTATGGGCGGAGTCGCCGCTACTGTGTCCTAACTCTACCAGAGTTGGACACAAATAAGTGCACGAGGAGTGCACAGTGGACTAGGTGCTGTGCTTCTATATGGTGTGGGGCAGACTGTATAATCTCACAAAACACCATCCCCCGAGTGGAAGGCTGACAAAATACATAATAAAATCGTCCATAAGAGAGAGCGGACATGAACAGTGCAAAATAGCAAAGCAACATTGCAATGTGCAATAAAATGCAAGAAAATGCCTAGCAGCAGTAATCACTGTAAACATTTGCAATAAAGTGCATAGTGCACAAGCAGCAACAGTTCCCCAAAGCAGTAACAGTAAAGTGCATAATGCTTGGTGTCCATGCATGCATCGTCGTAATACAATGCATGCATGGAAAACTTTGGGATGGTCGAGCCTACCAATTTAAAGTGCAATGTGCATGTGAACATTACTCATATAAAGTGCATAGTGTATGGCAATGTTGCTACAATAAAGTGCCTAGTGCTGATGTCCTATGATTGTCAACGTCCAACATATCCCAATAGACCATATGATACCAATGCTATTCAAGGAAAATTATCCTAATAGAGTGCAATCTTTGTACCATAATCAAGATTTATAAAAATTATATGCATGACTAGTCACTAACTCAAACAGGGGATGGGGGAAGAAGGTTGAGAGTCCAAAAGGTTCTATGTTATAAAACCTTATCAAAATGTATCCACCTTAAAACCCAAGCTAAAAACAAAATTCATGCTAAAAGTAAGCAAAATATCCCTCATGATACCATAAGAAACAACCAAAGACAGATGTGTGTATACATAAATGCAAGATTCAAAAACTGATGAGACCTGATGATAGAATACATATACACAGGAAGATGTAGACATTAGAGGAGAGCTATGTGGCAATCAGTTTCGTAATTCGGTGATATGATATTAGTTGTGATCATGTTCACATGATTCAGAGGAGAGATGAACAAAGAATATCAAGTACAGTTCCTCATCGAGATTATGACCCCTAGGTCTTTTGGTCTTGAGGTCCAAAATGGATTTGCTCTCTAATTGCCTTAACAAAAGCGCTCGATTTCCTCCTCTGGGTGATTTAGATATTGTATGAATTCCGAAGAAAGAAAAACCCTCTAGTTTGCCTCCATGTTTGGTCTTAAAATGGAGAGACATCAGATAGGTCTGGTCCACATTTTTGATTGGCCTGATGTGTTGGAGCACTCTCAGCTTCAGTTTTCCTATGGTACTACCCACATACCACTTGTTGCAGGGGCAATTCAACACATGGAAGAAAAACTCAGTTTCACATGTGATCCTTGACATGATATTAATACTCTGATGTAAGTAACACGTGGTGTTGACAGCATATGTACAAGCTTTGCATTTGTAACATTTTTGAAAGCCTTTGGTATTCACCCAACTACTTGACAGTACATTTTTTTATAGGGCTCATGAAAATTGGTACTAAAGTGTCTTTAAAAGAAGACCACCTCCGAAATGTAATGTTTACCAGATCTCCCAAAATGTCACTTAAATATTAGTCTGATTTGAGAACATGCCAGTGTCTGTGCATAACCTGGCATATATTCTGGGGTCCACTCCCATAAGTCAAAATAAGACGCGTCCCCCCACATGTCTGTAGTTGCAGGTTTAGGAGTGTCTGCTATCAATAATATCGATCTATCTGTGTCTCTGACTTTTAAATAGGCTCTCTGAAGTATTTTATTTAGGGTATCCCCAATGTTTAAACTTTAGGGCCATGAGGGTACATTCGCTGTCAAAAGTAACAATCTTCGAGCAATTTCTGCAGCTGCGACTGAATTCCCCATATGGGATGCTCCACTTCAGGGCCGTGGGATGATTACTCTTGGCATGGAGTGGAGTATTAGAGCTGGTTGGCTTCCTGTAAACACTTGTGGATAGTTCACCTTGAGCCACTGTAACAAGAATATCCACGAAGACGATAGCAGTCTTGCTGTAGATCTCAGTGAATTTCAAATTGAGTTTTAGTGTTGAGTATCTTAACAAAGTCTAACCATTCCAAGCTTGTGCCTTCCCAGATTACAAACAAGTCATCAATATACCATAGCCATAAAGCAATTTTAGATGTATATTGACTGTTTCTGGGATGCCAGACCACAAACTTCTCCCACCAGCCCATAGTCAAATTGGCATACGAGGGAGCAAAAGTGGTGCCCATGGCAGTTCCTTGGAGTTGCACAAAAAACGGATTATTAAAAAGAAAGCAGTTATTGGTCAAGCAAAGTCTGACTATCTCGAGTATCATATGCCTATGTTGGAGGTAATTCATGGATCTGGTATGAAAAAAATATTCACACGCCTTAAGGTCATCCAAATGTTTTATTGATGTGTAGAGAGAGACTACGTCTAATGTCGTGAGTAAATGAGTGGATTCCCATGGTATTCCCTCTATCCAACTCAAAAAGTCTTTTGCATCTCTTGCATAAGAGGGCAGAGTCGTCACAAAATATACTAATGTCTCATCTATGAATCTTGGGGTGTTTTCCAACATTGCTCCACATATTTACTATGGGTCTGCCCGGAGGTCTTAACAGGCTCTTGTGTACTTTGGGCAGAAAGTAGATAGTAGGAATCACTGGGAATTTAGGATGTAAGAATGTACATATGTCTTCATCCAGCAAGTCTCTCTCTTTCCATGTCTGTAATAATTCACATAATTTGTTGTTCATGGCCTGTGAAGGGTCCTCAGTTAATTTAGCATAGCAGTCTTTATCCAGAAGTTGTCTTTGGGCCTCTTTTATGTAATCTTCATGATTACTATATTCGTCCCTTTATCTGACGGTTTAATAATGTAATCCGTCATGGCACTTAGTTGTGTCACTGCGCGCTGTGGTGAAGGGGTTATGTTTTTTTGCAGATGGAGCACATTTTTTCCTGATTTATTTTTTTAAGTCATTGATGACCAAATCTTGGAACGCCTCTATATGCCCTCCTGGATTGAACATGGGATTGAAACGAGATTTGACTTTTAGTTCAGTCTTACCTGGCCAGGTAGTGTCTATATTCAATAATTTGTATTCTTGTTCCCAAGTGTCGACAATGTTGTCTTCGGTTATCAAGTGTTCTAGAATACTCGGAGCAATCATATCCTGTATAGAAACATCAGTAGATCCTTGAGGCTTAATTTTGGATTTGGGTTTGGGTGGGTTCATGGCAAAGAATTTTTTCAGTCTCACTTTGCGAATGTACTTGTCAAAGTTGATGCGGGTTTCAGCATAGTTGTATTATGACGTGGGGCAAAGGTTAAGGGCCAAATTCAGAACTTGTTTCCTCAAGAGTTAGAAGATGGGTAGACATGTTTATTATGGACATATCTAATGAATCCATGGTTGTTTGAATTATTTCTTTACTCCAGAGCATGTTAGTCGCTCTTTTCTGTCCACGTTTGACGTTGATGCAACGCCGTCCCTCCTTGTTTTTTTCTCCCTCTTTGTCCCAATGGTTTTCCTCTTCCTCTGCCTCTTGTTTTTTTGCCATTGTTAAGTCTGTCTTCCATGCCTATCAGTCTCATTTCCTCTAAAAAAAATTAAGCTTTCTGCAGAGGAGCATTATTGTAAGAGGAGTGTCACAATGCACTAATATAAGTCTTGTTTTCCCTGAAGAGTAGTTGGAGGTTTTGAAGCTACAATTAGTTGAACTATTTCAAGTTGTGATAAAACATTTACTAAATGATATCCCCAAAGCACATGTGGTTGTGAATTGCTGTTCGGGCAGAGCAGTATACTTAACTGCAAACTATTGAAGTGTGTGTGTGGAGTGCACTAGGAGGAAGTTGATTAAGTGCTTAAAAGGGGTGTTGTCCAATACTATCTATGCTGAATGTGAGACTAAATATATTTGTGGGCAATCATCCTGACCAAGACACAATTTTTGTTGGTTGTGTAACTAAAGGTATGAAACACTTGTGTATAGGCGCGTTACAAATTCCATATCATATACCAAATTGAAGGGGATCTTTTCTATTAACCATTTGAAGCTGTTAAAGGTATACCAAATTGAGAACCTTCTATTGACCATTTAAAGCTACTAAAGACATTTGTGGCATAGATCATCCTGACCAAGATCATTATTGTGGCGAGGGATGCACTGAAGGGATTGCAATTCTCTGTTGACAAATTGAAGTCATTCCAAGTGGAGTTGAACTTCTGGTGACGAAGTGGTATTATACCAAACTGAATTGGAACTTTATATAGACAACTTGAAGCGGAAACAAACTGTGGTTGAACATTATTGTAAATCAGGATTTCCTTGTTTTCTTTTCTGAAACTGTGAAACCAAAACTACATTTGAACTTGGGGAAGGGGAATTTTTCCAAGCTACAAAGAGACTGTAGTGACATTTCAAATTCAATCGTTATTGTTTGTTGAGAACTGCTATACATTTCTTTGTTTATTTTCTGTATGTACAAGTATGAGGGACAGATATCCTTTGTTTGAGAATTTCCTTTAGTTTATTTTAGGCAGGGAAATCCTTGTTTGGGTTAAGGATAGTGAGGAATTCTTCCAACCTTATCTTCTAATAAAATGGGATTTGTTGAGAACTTTACAAAGTTGTCCGCCTCACATTTCTGACCCCTCACATATGATAAGAGTGGGATCGAAATCAATTGATACAAATTGGGGAACCCTGGCATTTCAGAGACTTGGTAAGAGAGCCTCTATTCCCACTATAAGTCCTGAACAATCGATAGGGTAAGATATATTTTTATTTATTCACATTTGTGAAGCGCACTTGCAGCCCGGAGGCATCGAGGCGCTGTTACAAGAGATTTTACGCAATTGTGATTAATTTGAAAGACAGCGACCAGAGGTCTCATGGTTACAAGTCAACTCTGTATTCAGTATGGGAATGTTAAGGATTACATACATAGAGTTAATACAGTTACATCATATTAAGGAGGTCATGTACATTTTACTTTCAGACAAAAAGCTTGGTTTTGATTGCTTTGTGGAATGCTTGCTGGGACTCAATCATTCTTAGGTGACTTGGTAACGCATTCCAATGGGTAGCAGCCAGTGTGGTAAAGCTGGAGCCACCTGCTCAGACTTTACGAGTCCTGGGGGTGAGAATCATGTTGCAGTAACCCTTCCTCAGAGGTCTTGTGGCGGTGTGCATGGTGATTCTTTGGGCCAGGTATGGGGGTGCCAGGTCATGGAGGCATTTGTGGGTGAGTGCAAGGGTTTTGAACACAATTCTCTCCTTGACCGGGAGCCAATGGGCCTGCCTTCTAATTTCGTAAATGTGATCTTTTCTGGAGGCTCCTGTGGCTGCCCGGAGGGCGTTGTTTTGAACCAGTTGGAGTTTGGCGAGATTTTTGCAGGAGGTTCCAGCGAGAAGGGCATTAAAATAGTCAACATTGAACCAATTATTGCCCTAGTAATGGTGAGGCAATTTTGGCGCGATAGGAAGGGTCTGGCAGCATTAAGAATCTTAGAGTAATATGCTGATGATGAGGCAATGGCATTCACCTGTTTATCCAGAGTTAGGTCGGAGTCAAGGTAGATACCAAGTGTCTTAAGGTGGTTTGAGACCTTGATGGGGATGTTATCGATAGTAAATGATGAGTACTGTTGATCGAGGTTGCCCAGAAAGGTGGGTTACCCAATGAGCAGGAGTTCAGTTTTTTTTTCGCTGAAGCAGTAGATGACCAGGGGAGAGGGTTTTTCTTCCCACAGATTTTTTTTTGAAAATATGTTTTTATTGACATTTTGTGGGTTATTACTACAAACGTTGCATCAGAGAAACAAACATTACATTTTAAAAAGAAAAAGGAACATTCCTACCAATAGCCCTTTTTAACCCCCCCCCCTAGCCGTATGGTCAAAGTAGAGTCTGAATTCGACACTGCGGAGTCCAATACACATTCACAGAGCACAGGCGTTAAGCACATCTTGCACATTTGTCCTTGGGCTCAACCCTACAAGGCCCCCTTGTGGGGGGAGAGAACATGTCCCAATCAGTGGGTGTCTATGGGGTCCCCACCTGAACATTATCGCTCTGTCCAAGGGGTGGAGCCGGGCCCGTCCTGAGGGCTGGACCCCTCACGCATTGCTCTCGTATCTCTCAAAGAACGGAAGCCAAAGTTCTCCGATGTTAGTTCTGGATTCATCAAGGACATGCGTGAGGAACTCCATATCATAGATCGCTCGGACCTTGGCTACCCATTCCTTTTCCTGTGGCATGCTTGGATTTTTCCATTTTTGGGCCAGGCAACTCCTGGCCGGCACAAGCATGACCTGGAGCATGTGGCCCTGGGTGTCCTCCTGGTCGTCCCCGACCTCGATCCCAAAGAGGAGCAGCCAGGGACATAGGGGTCTGTCTATCCCATCCACTCCCTTGATCCAGGATAGGACCTCTCCCCAATACATCTGTACCCTGGGGCACGACCACCACATGTGTATGTAATCTCCAGTGGTGTTGCGACATTTCCAGCAGTGTGGGTCATAGCCCGGGAGCATTCTGGATAATCTCTGGGGGGGATAGTGCCACCTGTGTAGAACCTTTAATGCCTGGTGTCTATATTGGAGGGATGTGGTTGAGTGATGAGCTCGGATACACATCTTGGACCATCTCCTATCATCTATTGCATTTCCCAGGTCTCTTTCCCATTGCGTTCGTGCCGGGGGGGGGGTCCCTTGGAATTGAAAACAGGAGGAGTCTGTACAACCGGGCTATCACCCCCCTGGAGCCCCGGGTGGAGATGATTGTTTTCTCAAAGTCCGTGAGGTCTCTCCTAAGAGTGTCCCCCCATGAAGGTTCTGAAAGAACTCCCTTAAGCTGAAGGTAGCGGAATGGGGACAGTTTACCCAGACCTAGCGCCTCCTCGAGGTCTGGAAGGGGCATGAAGGATCCCCCCACCCATAGATGGCAGGCCCTAACCAGGCCCGCCTCGTACCAACTCTGGTATGCCGCTGGTTCTGCTATTTTGGCCAGGAATGGAGGTGCCCAGATGCAACTCAGCGGTGAGGGCCAAGTCGTGAGCCACCTGAAATAACTCCCCTCCTTCCAGATCGACCAGAGGACCCCCAGTACTGGGTGTTCGTGTACCCTCTTCGGAATGCGTGTTCTTGGGACCCATAACTGCTCATCAATCGTGACTGGGGCGAGAAGTCTATTGTCCAGGGCCACCCACTGTTTCTCCGTCCCTGGGTTAAAATGGTCAACCAAGATCCTTAGCTGAGATGCCCTGTAGTATGCATCGAAATCGGGGAACCCCCACTCCTCCATCCTCCTTCGGTCTTGTCAAGACATCGTAAGAGATTCTATGTTTCTTGCCCGCCCAGAGGAATCTAAGCAGTACTCGCTTCATTGAGTTAAGAAAGGGCCTCGGCACCTGGGTGGGGAGCATTTGGAAAAGGAATAGAAATTTAGGGAGTATTACCATCTTAATCAGGTTGAGCCGAGCCATCCATGAGAACCCCGCCGCCGCCCACCTCTCTATATCTCTCTTCACCGCTGTCCATAGTGGGGTAAAGTTACGCTCAAAGAGGTCGCCCGGGGTAGATGGAATTTGGATCCCCAAGTATCGGAACCCCTCTCTCTGCATTTGGAAGGGGAGACTTTGTACATATTGTACCTCAGGTTCCGGCAACTGGCCCCCCACGAAGGCCACAGACTTGTTTAAGTTGACCTTATACCCAGAGAGGTTGCCATAGCGCGTCAGGGCCTGAAGTACATGAGGGATCGTCCGTGATGGCTTAGTGATATACAGGAGGACGTCATCTGCGAACAAACTAATCTTACAGTGGGAGTCGCCCAGTTGGACCCCTGTGATAGTTTCGTTCTTGCGTACTGAGATTGCCCAGGGTTCCATGACTAGGGCGTATATCAGGGGGGACAGTGGGCATCCCTGTCTTGTACCCCGCCCCAGGGGGAAAGGTTCCGATTTCATCCCGTTGGCTACTACCCTGGCTGTTGGGGAGGAGTACAGTGCCGCCAGCCAGCCCATCCACCTCTGGCCCATCCCCACCGCCGAGAGGACCTCCCCCATGAACTCCCAGCTCACCCTGTCGAAGGCCTTCTCTGCGTCTAAGGATAGGAGCAGGGCTCCTTCGCTCCGGATCTCCCTCGAGTACAGCACATGGAGAGTCTTACGCATGCTGTCCGAGGCTTGTCTATTGAGTATAAAACCCGCCTGGTCGGGGTGGACTAGTCGAGGAAGGCACCTCTCTAGGCGGGAGGCCAGAATCCTAGTGAATATCTTGGCATCAAGATTTAGGAGGGAGATGGGCCTATAGGAGCCACATTCCCTCAGGTCCTTCCCTGGCTTCGGAATAACCGTGAATAGGGCCTGGAGGAAGGAGGGCGGGAGCGTCCCCTCATTGCGAATTTGGTTAAAGAGCTTGGCCAGGGGCTCCACCAGCGAGGGTGCGAACTGTTTATAGAAGTCGGCTGTGTAGCCATCTCCCCCCGGGGCCTTGCCCACCCTCAGCCTTTTGATGGCTGCCTCGACCTCGTCGACAGTTATGTCAGATTCTAGTTCCTGTAATTCCGCCTCGGATAGGTGGGGCGGGGGGTATTCCTCCAAATATGCCCTCATCTCCTCTGGTGATGTTCCCTCCTGTTTTGTGTACAGTTCCTTATAATAATCTGCGAAGGAGCCCACGACCTCCGCCTTATTGTTAAGCATGGAACCCTCCCGGCCTCGAATGGGACCAACCCTCCTCTCCAGTCGGCATCCCCTGGCTCTGCGAGCCAGCAGCGTTCCCACCCTGTCTCCCCTCTCGTAGTACCTCTGTCGTGTGTATCTCAGCTTCTTAACCACCTCTCCTATGAGAACCGTATGTAGGGCCTGTCTCTTCTCCCTCATTTCCGTTAAGATGGATTCCCTGTCTGTCCCCTCCCGATTGAGCCTACTCCGCAGGGTTCCAAGGTCTGCCCGTATCCTGGCTTCGATGAGCCCTCTTTCCCGTTTGCGTCTGGCTCCCTCTGCTATGAGGAGGCCGCGAAAGGTGGCCTTTGCCGCCTCCCACACCGTCGACATGTCTGTTTCCCCATTGTCGTTAGTTTCAAAGTATGCCGCCATTTCGCCTTTCAGGAAGTCCCTAAAGACTGGGTCTCTGAGAAGCAAATCATTGCACCTCCAGTGTGATGACCGGGGGGAGACGGGGAGAGACCAGCGTGCCACCAGAAGCTCGTGGTCGGACCAGGTTATTGCCTCAACTCGTGGGTCTGTGGCTACTCCGCCGCCCTCTCTGGAGATCAGGAGCAGGTCAATTCTGGTGTATGTAAAGTGTGGGGGGGAGAAAAATGTGTAGCCCCCCGGTTCTGGGTGGGCTGTTCGCCAGACGTCCTCCCAATAGTGTTCCCTCAGGAGAGTCCGGAGCGAGATGTTATCCCTAGATGTCGCCTTGGGTTCAACCCCTCGGGCCGTCCACCAGTCCAGTTTGGGGTCCATTACAAGATTAAAATCACCCCCAAGGATCATGACCCCTTCCGCCCATTCATCGATCGTCCCCATGATTTGGGTGAGGAATCCAATCTGACCGGAGTTGGGTGCATAAAGAGTGGCCAGGGTGATGCGTTCGCCCTCGTGGGTGCCCTTAATTGCCAGGAACCGCCCCCCATAGCCCCTCTTGGTTTCAATATTGGAGAGGTGGAACGCTTTATTCAAGAGGATCCCTACCCCCTCCTTCTTTGAGCTTCTGTGGGAGGCCCAGTAGTTGGATCCGATGTCCCTTCCCTTTATGGGTGATTCCTTGCCCTGTCTATAGTGAGTTTCTTGGAGGAAGAGTACCATTAGTTGTTGTTTGCGAAACATGTTACTCGTCAGTGATCTCTTGTTCTGTGAGTTGAGACCCTTGACATTGAGTGTGCCTATCTTGCCCTCAACCATTGTCGTGTGGGGAAACCCCTTCTATTTGTCCTGTGTCGCAGTGTTGCCCTGTGGTCTGTTTCTGCGTTATGAACCCTAGTTTGACTCGGCTATTCCCCCCTCCCATCCCCTGTGTCCCCCACCCAACTTCCCCCTCCCTGTCCTCCCCCCTTCCTCCCCCCCTTCCCTACTCCCTTTCATTGTAAGGCGTCCGTCCACGCCCCCCAACAGGTGTCGGGGTTGGTCAACGAACCACCAAGGACTCTTACCCCAGCCCCGGGTATTTCTTTTGTTAGGGATCCCCATCTCTTATTTTTCCCCAATTTGTGTCGACCCCAACCATTGCCTCGATGTGGGCGGTCGGGACGGGAACCAACGAACTCCCCCGCCCCCCCGCCCACCCCAAGGTTCAAACTTAGCCCCTCATCGGGGAAAACACAACCAAAACATTAACATTGCCTTCAACTGTTTCCCGCCCCTCAATCCGGCGGTTTAAACCTCGCGCCAACGCGGCGCCCGGCCTCGGCCCCTTGCAGCCCGGCCTTCGTATCCAGCTCCGCCAAGGCTCAGAGCACAGGAGCATCGGTAGGGTTCCTCAACCCCCCGGAGAGTGGTATAGTCATGGGTTCGGGCGGTCCTCAGAAGCCGTTGGCGGATGTCTCGTTTTCTGAAATTTACGAGTGCCTTTGACCTTTGACTTGCCGCTGAGCTTACCCGGACCAACCGGGCCTCTGGAGGGGTCTCTGGCGCCACCCTCCCCGCCGCCCGAGGGAGCGGGCAGGTCACCAAGCAGGTCGTCCGTGGCGCTCTGGATGTCCTCCCCCGAGGCCAAGTGATATTTCTCTCCCTGCCATTCGAACGATAGGGAGAAGGGGTGGCCCCAGCGGTATCTGACCCCCTTCCCCTGTAGCCATTTTGTGAGGGCACCGCATTTCTTCCTCATTAGTAGGGTGAGGGCTGAGAGGTCCTGGAAGATTGACACCCTGGAATCTCCGTATTGGATATTGCCTAGGTTCTTTGCCTTCTCGAGGATCCTGGCTTTATCTTTGTAGTGATGCAACCGAGCCAACACCGAACGCGGGCCTCTGCCTCCTCCGCCCGCCCGGTGGACCCTGTCAAATTTGATCTCGTCTCCAGCATTATCACCCAAGACAATTCTTATGATGTCCAGTACTTTGCCCTCCAGACCTTGTGTGGTCTCACCCTCGGATTCCACCAGCCCAAAAATGCGCAAATTGTTCCTCCTTTCTCTGTTCTCCATATCGTCCACTTTGAACCGAAGTTCCTCCTCCCGCCGTAGCATGTCCTGAAATCTGACCTCCATCTGGGTCTCGAGAAGCGCCGTGGAGAGCTGGTTGTTCTCGACCCCTTCCATCCGGTCCTCGAGGGTGGTGACTTTGGTGGTAAGGTCAGCCAATTTAGCCCCCATGTCCGTTCTCATCCCGCGTATTTCCTCCAGGATTGTCTGGATATTGTTCTGTATCGCCCCCAGGTCGGGGGGGGGGGGGGGTAGAGGCACTCCCTGCCGCCATTTCGCCTTCAGGAGCCGCAAATTGGTATTTGGCGAGGGTCTCCCTCCAGCTCATGGGAAGAGCACTCTGGTGGGTGATGCAGCCTGTCTATCCCACCGTTTCGTGAGAGGGCGCCGTGTGTAGTTCGTAGCCCCGTGGGTGGGGCGGGTGAGCTCCTGGTGGGCGGGGGTCCCCCCGTTGATGATCCCGAAAGACACCGGTTTTGTGTGTGGAGCGGGACCCGGTCGAGACGCCGGAGGTCTGGTGTCTATGTGGTCCCTTGGTATGCCTCCCAGGGTATGTGCGCGGCGTCGTGCTCTGGTGGAGTGCTCACCACCTTTTGCCGTGGATCTCCCCACCCGGGGTCCTCCCGGAATTCACTGGCGTAGTGGCGGGTCCCGTTTGTCCCCCCGTCGTGGGGTTCCAAGGCCGGAGTTCATGGGGGTGTCAAGGGTTGTTGCCCCACGTCGTGTCCCTGGAGGGGATTGAGGTCGAGAGGGGGGGGGGTTGTCCTGGGTATACTGGGGGCGCTCTCACCTTTCGCGCCGGGCCGACGCGCCACACTACGGGTCCCGGCCTCGGATTATCTCCTCGCTGGTCCCGCGTCCAGTCCCCGTCTCGGCTTTTCGCGCTCTCTGCGTCTCCCCTTCTCCCGATCCGGCGCGGCCGCCGCGGCCTGCAGTCGAGTCCCACGCCGCGGTGTGGGGGGAGGGGCCAGCGGCTCCCTCGGATGGCCGAACTCGGCAAAGCCTTCACGGCCGAGGGTCGGAGTTGGACCCAGCTGGGGGCCGAGGGTTCCTACGGTCTCGTGGGGGGGTCTCGAGATGAGTGGGGGCCCCACTCCACTGCGTTATCAGCGATTACCCGGGGCTGGGTACGGAGCTCTCAGCTCAGGCAGCCATGTTGCCTGCGCCCCCTGGTGGCCTCTCCCTTCCCACAGATTTAATCCTTATTCCGCCCAAGTGTACTTGTGTCCACCTTGCCTCCATGTGTCGGGTCTTGCCTGGCGCTATGGCCTAGATGTATTGGCAGGACTTATTGACCCGGACTATAGAGGAGATGTTAATGTTTTGAAGGAAAGTAATGGAAATAAGCATACCAAATTAAAGCTGGTGGAAGGATTACTCAAGGTATTTTGGAAAGGGTGTTAAAAATTGTAGTAGTTCCCGTTAGCCTAGAACGAGAGGAAGTTATTATCTCTGAAATACCCTTTGTTCGGCGTAATGATCCATTACTATCTGAAACTGTTAATCAGGTAACAAATGAGGATGAAGGGAGGAGAAAGAATAGTCCCTTTTTTCTTTCTAAAAACTGGATTATTGTTTCAGGGTGACAAAGATCCTTCCGGTAATCCTAGGAGTCCTATTGTGGTTCCTAAAAGTCATAAGAACATTATACTGGAAATAGTACATGCTCATTTAACCCGGGGACATTTAGGAACAGCTAAAACACAAGCTCAAATTGTAAATAGATTTTATTGACCTTGAATTTATGCTGATATAAAGAACTTTATAAACACCCGTGCCTTGTTTCAGAAAACTAGTACTAAATTGCCAACTTCTGCACCTTTACAAACTTTACCGATTATTGATGTCCCCTTTTCTTGAATTGTGATGGATATAGTAGGTCCTTTAGAAACATCTAGGTTGGGTAATAAATATATCTGGGTCATACTAGACTATATAATCCTTTTCCCTGAAGCGTATAAGAATATAGTACAAACTAATATGACTCAAGCCCAAGAACATCAGAAATAATGTGATAAGAAGGCAATAATGAGATTTTTACATAGGTCAAAATGTGTTGGTTCTCCTTCCATCGACTGACAAGATGCTTTCTAGATGGCATGGACCATATGAGGTTCTTGAACAAATGGGACCTTATAACTAAACCCATATTGATCATGTCAACCTACTGAAGGAGTGGAAGGACGACCCAGCGACAATACATCAGTTATTCTAACAAGCCTTTTATCTGACGAGAATGAAATCAATACATTTCTCTGGAGTTATCTCGGAATCATAAACAAGATCTTTTACACCTCTTGCAACAGTTTCCAGATGTCTTTAAAACTGAAACAGAACAAGTGAAGGTAGTGTATCATTACCTCCATACTCCCTTCCCCCCCCCAAATGGACAAGTAGTGCATAAAAAACCATAGAAGCTCACTGTCTCCAGAAGCTCAGTCTCCAGAGCTATAGTTCTCTCTAGGCTGGACTATTGCAACAGTCTCTTTCTAAATCTGCCTACTTCTACTCTCCGCCCTCTGCAACTCATCCAGAACAGGACTGTGAGACTTGTCCTTGTCCTCAAGCCCAGGGATTGTATCTCTCAAAGAATGCAATCTCTACACCGCCACCCAGTGGCTGTGAGGATTAACTTCAACCCTCTGCATTGTCCACAAGGCCTTCTGGGGCCTCAATAACTTCAACTCTCTCTTCCTGAATATCTTCCTTCTCGAGCTCTTTGCTCATTTGCCTCCAACTCCCTCAGGGTCAGTCGCTTCTCCAAGCAACGAGTTGGTGGTAGATCTCTTTCCTCGGCTGGGGCCTCACTCTGGAACAGCCTCCCTTCCTCCCTGAAACTTGAGGAGAAACATCTCTGGTTCCGGAAGCACTTCAAAACCTTCCTCTTTGTTTCTGCTTTCTCTCCTCCTCTCCCCTGCTGAACTCCTGGCTGAAAATGTACTGGTCACCTGGCCACCCTTTGATCTCGGGCCCAGGTCCCCACCATCACCAGTTACACACCTGCACTGCCGCCCTGGCAACCCCTGCACGTGTGGACTGTTTTCTGTATCCCTACTGTCCCCCACCAGCACTTGACACATAATATCTGCACTTACCCTTGCACTTGCCACCAGCTGGCCCTACTTCTCGTATTGTTTTATTTATTCTATTACCCCATGTATTGCACTGTCCCCAGCCCCCTCCCGCTCCACACTTTTCCTCTTCCCCGTTCCCCTGCACTTGCGTGCTCTGAATCACACTTGGCCTAGTAGAATCGATCTGTCTTCCCTCCGTTCCCCCTCCCTTGCCGTGTTGCGTCTTGAAACACTTGTGTAAGGGCGTGTTATAAATGCCATAGCTTCCCCTGTTCTACCAACTGGATCATATTAGTCGTAAAATCAATCAATCAAAGCAGTCTCTTGAGGGCCCATATCACATCCTCCACTTCCCACAGGCATATTGGAAGCACAGATGTATCAAGATCGCCAGCCCACCAAAAGGTCGCCTTACAGTTCCTCTTTTTGCTTGCTGCTAATATGAGGCATAACCATCTATAAAAGTGTCAACCATCAACATTGTTTCTTGTAGGAGAATAAGTGATGGTTGTTCCTCTGCAGCTAAAGAATTGTGCCAGGCAAACTCATTTCTGAATATGCAACAATTCCATCAGCAGATGGATAGTGTGGTATTTTATGACTTTTCTACCTGTATGTTAGAGTTCGCTATAGATTTAATGAGCGGTTCTAGCCAAGCTAGCCCATTTCGAATTTGAGAGAATGATTCGAACTGTTCCTTCATTTTATTATTCAAAGCATGTATTTGTTGGTCAGATATATTAAGATCAATTGGTGGGGAAACCACAGGCGGTTGAAATTCAATGAATCTAGTGGCCTCATCCATGGAGCGAAAGGCAGATAGTTGAAAGCCTAGTATGGCAAGATCTGTTTGTCCCATAGTAGCTTTGCTATAATGCGTGACTGTAGTTTTCAAAGCATTTGATTATTATGACGGCTTTGCAATTTAATCCATTCAACATCATCAGAGATCAAATTGCACAACGCTGGATTTTTATGGAAAATTTTCATAAGCGCAGAGCGATTTAAACTTGCTTTGCCATTCTTAGATGGATTTGTTCCCCATCCCATCATAAGTTTCATTTCAGGTGAACATATATTGTGCAGCAAGCCCAATCTGAAGTAGCCGATTACAATAGACCCTTTAATTTGCAGACTGACTCCTCACATATTGGTCTTGGGGCAGTATTATCTCAGTCATGATGGTGTAGAACATGCTATTCTCTATATTAGTAAGAAACTGTTTGCTCAAGAAAAGAGCCTTGCCACTCTAGAATTGGAAGACCTTGCCATGAAATGAGCCGTAACATACTTGAAATACTATTTAATGGGCAGTAAATTCAGGTTAATTACTTATCACACTCCCCTGAAATGGTTGGGTTTAAGGAAAGATACCAATGCTACAGTCATGTGCTGCTTTCTAGATCTACAGCCCTTCTGTTTCTCAGTTGAGCATCGAAAAAGGTCATGTTGATTTCCTTTCTCGATTCCCAATAGAGGCTGAACAAAACACCGTCATTAGGGGAAGGCTGTGTGATGAATCGGCAATGATTCTCCAGAAAACGTGGCCGGGGACCGTTCTCATGTGGTCATGGGAAAGGCAGACACTTTCTGATCCCGACCCTGCAGGTGGTAGTCTGTGGGAAGATCACATGGAGGGGGTGGGGGTGGGACTGGTCAGGAAGAATGTTAATGTTAAAGTTATTTGTACTGTGCACCGTCCCCACCGGTCCCCTATTCAACCGTCCCCTGAAACCCTACTCTTCTGATGGCTTGTTTTAAAAGAACAGAAATAAGAAAACCTAACCTTGTTATTTGGGACTTCAAGTCTCATAATCCGCCAAGCACTGGGACGGGGAAGATGACTGAAGAGTTGCAGAACTATAGGAATGTTCAGCACATTAATGTAATTGACCGACACCTGAGGGAGACTTGGAGGCTTAAAAGGGCCCCCCAGGTGCAGGCCAAGGAAGGAGTAGCAGGAATAAAGGAGAAAGCCGTAGCAGGAAGCAGAGGCAGCATAGTGGATGAAAACCGTGCAGACTGCCAGAGGGGAGAGAAGACGCCGGGACCATCGCATGGCAGAAAGCAACCGTCAGTGTTGAGAAGGGTCTGTGCCTCTCAAATCCTGAATTGCAGAGGTTGCTCAGCAGGAAGCGTTTGCGAGGGAAGCTTGCCCTCTGGCGATCAAGTCTGCAGAGACTGTGCAGTGGGAAGCGAAGACGAGTGAAGTTTTCCCTTCCCAGAGGCCTTCACGGTTGGCTGGCGTGCACCTGAGGGCCTTGAGGTTTCTGGTTGCTGGCATGCACCAAACAACCTCAGGAGAAGGGAGGGCTCCATTACCCAGTAGCGTAGGCAGGCAGTGAACTCAGAGAGGTGTTCTGCCATGTGAGAAGCCAAAACACAAAGAATCCTGCAAGCGGCAGGAGGAAGAGGAAAGGCCGTCTTACCCAGTGAGTTCACAACCTATGTGTGACCACAGAGCACTCATTCCCCACCCGCATATACAAGGAAAGTGTACAGCAAGTGAGACACTTGTGTGTGACTGAAAGTGACTGGAAAAGCACTTTTGATATTCATGCTATCAAAAACAAGCGAAAGCAGTACTCGCGATCGAGTGAGAAAGCCTTACAAAGTACTTTTGAATACCAGAGTTCTAAAAAGCAGTGAAAACACATCATACAAAAGCCAGCAGACTGTGACATTATAAATGTAAGTTTATAGAAACACCAACATTATAACGGGGCAACCTGGCAAAAAGGGAACACCTACAAGCATTGCCCAAGCCAAAAGAAAGCTAAACCTGGACAGTTGTGTGAGAAAATATTCCATTAGTCCTGTTTGTTCAGAAAATAACTTTAAGGCAAAATGAAACACCAAACAGAGTTGGCTTACAGCACAGAAAGACAGGTTTATTCCGCTGCAGCATGCCCAGCATGGTTTACAAACAACCATCTGAGTCTATCTCTCCCTCTACATTGACACGAGGCCCAACTTTATTCATTTACAACTCGTATAGTATTACAATAGGCCATTGGCTCAGGGCTAAAATTGAAGTCCTGCGTGTTTTCACCTTACTTCACGCAGCTGCTCCTAGGCTAATATAACACACTGGGCCTACTTCGAGAGCACTTGTCAACAGCTGAATCCTAAAAAGGACATTTTATGTTTTTGCAGGCTAAGGGTTTCTTTAAAAAGAAAATTGTCACAGTTTTCTGTTTAGAGAACCTATGTTAAACAACTTCCAAAGCCTATAACTTTAATACATATTATTAACAATCGGTCTTTTATTTTTTTTTACATTGGTTCTCTTAACTGTATCTATTTCAGTAAGTAAATTAATCTGCTACATCCATTATCTTTGCTGCCATCTGAGTGGTGAGCAATGCCTGCAATGCCCCTTTTCCCCTTGTGGTGCAGTCCTAATGCTCAACAAATATCCAGTGTTCTGCCTAGATGCTGTTTCCTGGCCTCCCCAGTGGTGTTTAGAACAATACTCCAATCAGCAACCTGTTTGCAGAGAATAGACAGTTTCTTTTAGCTAACTCTTACAGTAGTTGATTAACAGTGGATCTAACACTTATTCTGACATTTGGCACAGCCCATTAATTTGCTAGGTGGCACATAACTACGTTGTAAGGAGTCAATACAACACCTCGATGCACAAATTCTGTTGCTGCATTAACAGAAGATACATTACTGTTGCTCCAAACAGTGTAAGGTGATCCATATCGGGGTACATTCAGTATATTTTTGCTTTTTATAATGCTTAATACAGTACTGTCTTCCCAGGGGAAATGCTTCTTCCCGTTTGCTAAACATACGTTCTTATCACTAACACATTGTTCTTAATAGGAAGGCAACTTTAATAAACTCTAGCTGTAATACTTCAAAAGAAACTTAGGTGGCCGAAAAATTTCTTTTTGGGGCTACCTGACTCTTCCCAATGTTATAGGACACACTTACTAAACAGTTTATGAAAGTCAATCGTGGCTGGTCTCTAGTTTAGTATTACTCCACACTCTGGTGAGCAATGTTAAACATTCATTCTGCACCTTTATGAGATGGACCATAAGCATACAACAACATTAAAGGTAAATATATGTGGTCATTTCCGTTGTCCCTTATCTTGCATATATCTAGTCAATGACCACCTAGTATTTACCAGTCTGTTTCTATTCCTGAAACACTTGCTCAGCAAAGTTGTGAGCCTCTCCAAATGCTTATTGACTGTCAAAAAATATTAACTACAAGACCGGAGCTTAAGTCACAAGCTCTGGTAAGCGCAATACTTTCAGCTTACTTGTGCTAAATGCTGAGATATCCTACAAGCCAAACAATGGTTTTCAACGTTGTATAACAATATTTAGAGCCAATAATGTCAGCTCATATCTAGTCAACCTGGTATTTGTCAGGTACTGTGTTTTCGTTTTATAAAATTCCCACTAAGTCCAATGTGGAAGAAATATAGGCAGACAGTCTTTTTTGTTTTCTTTGTTGAGTCAGTACAGATAACGCGCAGCCTTGCTTTTCATGCACAAACAACATAAATCAAGCGTGCCTAAAAGCAGGTGCCTTACATAAAGCGCATATTTGTTTTGTCAATATCTTTTTATTGAAACATCGATCAAACATGAAATTCATTGTGTAACATATAACAGAAATAAAGCATTTATCATTTCTCTTAACGCTTCGAAATTTCATTTTAACTTACAATTCATCTGTTACTCATAACTTCATCATCGCTCTCAGGGAAGAAACTCAAATGAACACAACATAAAACCACAGAGGGAAGAGACCACCAAAAAAAAAAAAAAAAACAACACCCACCAACATTATTAACGACATTGCCCTCTGAGAGGGTATATTCCGCTCAAGTCCAGGCTTCTGCGCGTGGTGTGCTCAGACCTTGCCCAAGGCTTGTCGTGGTTTAAGGTGGAACATGACCAGTCTAGGCTGGAAAAACATATGTTCTTTTTCAGCTACGTATTCCAGGTATGGCCCCCAGATGCGGAAAAACTTGGATGTCTTGCCCTCAATTGTGGCCGTTAGCTTTTCCATTCCAAGCAGTTCCCAAACCTTCACCCACCAATACGCTATATGGGGGCCCTCTAACTCTTCGCAAAAGCGGGCCCTTGTGAAGCGAGCTGCCATAAGTAGTTCAGTAATCAGATCACCTCTGGGGCCTGACCGCGGGTAAGACCCATCATCTGGTGTATCACCCAGCAGCATTATCAGCGGATCCATGGGTAGCAAAGCCCCCACATATGTCTTTGATCTAATTTCCAGCCAGAAGGATTGTATGATGGGGCAATGCCACCACAGATGACCCAGGTCTCCCCTCCCCCCACATCCATGCCAGCACGTGTCAGGATAGTCTGGGTTCATTGCATGTAGTTTCTGGGGGGAGAAATACCACAGGAAACAGAGCTTAAGCGCGCCCTCCCTTACTGCCGTGCACCTTGAGGATCTATGAGCTCTACCCTAAATCCTCTGCCAGGATTCTTGGGACACAGAGATCCCCAGCTCCCTCTCCCATGCCAGCATATAGGGGAGTTTCTAATCTTCCGGGACATTTTCCAGGAGACTGTAACAGGTAGCTATTCTGCGGGCATGCTGACCTTCTGAAGCCGTTGGTTCCAATCCTGTGGGGGACCTAGTGACTGCCCTTTTTGTATTTGGGTTAGTTATCCAATGGCAGAGCTGTATATATCTAAACCTTTCGGTTTCTGGAAGATTAAACTTCTCTTTGCATTGGGCAAAGGTCTGAGGCGAGTTGTCCGCATAGAGCTCTTGTAGTCTCAATGACTTCCCATTTGCCCAGAGCTGATATGAGTTGGGTTGAAGCCCAGGGGTAAAGGCTGGGTTCTTCGTTACAGGGGAAAGTGGGCCCAGACCTGATGTGAACGCTCTCTGCGAGCAGAACTTATCCCAACACCGCAGTGTAGTTATTGTGGTGGGAAGGAGGGATCCCCGATAGGTGGGCGCTTCCCGTGGGGAAAAAGGGCAGATGACAAGGAGGGGCCCAGATAGATTGCTGTTCAATGTTCTGCCATTTGGGGGGCTCTACTGGATTAGTCCAGCTCAGGATGGCAGCGATTTGGGCTTCTCAAAAATATCTTGGGATAGAGGGGAGCGCCAGGCTTCCTAGCATCTTCCCCCGAGTTAGGAGCTTACGCTGAATTCTTGGTGTTTTCCGCTGCCAAACAAAGCGGCCCATTTCTTTCTGTAGTTCAAGGAGATCTCGCTTTGGGATCAATATCGGGAGCACCTTGAACGTGTATAAAAGCCTACGGAGCAAGACCATTTTAATTGCGCTGATGCGTCTGAGCCAGGATATTTCCTGTTGAGACCCATTTTTGTATGGATGCTTTAGAATATTTTAATAGACTATGGATATTTGCCTTCATCAGTTTCGCAAAAGTTGGGGTCAAGTGCACTCTGAGGTACATAGTAGCTGTACTCTTCCAGCTAAGAGAGTAAGTATTCTGCAAGGTGCTCAGAGTGTCAGGGGCGTCCGACAGGTTCAAGCCTGTCGATTTGGCCGTATTTATTGTAAACCCTGAGACCAACACGAATTGGGCGAGCAGGTCCATAAGGGAAGGGATTGAGGTTCTGGCTTCTCTCAGAAAGCAGAGCGCATCTTCTGCGTATAACGCAACATTGTGACATTGCCCTCCTACTTCAAACCCTTGAATCTTCGGGTGGAGACGAATTCTCTGGGCCATGGTTTCCATTGCTAACGCAAATACCAATGGGAATAGGGGGCAACATTGTTGGGTTCCTTTACCCAAGGCTATCTGAGCTGTCCATTGTGAGTTAACTCGGGTTGAAGGGATCTGAACATTTGACAGGATTAATCTCGAAAAATTTCGGGCCAAAGCTCTTTAACACTAAGTTCATATAGTCCCAGGACATGCTATCAAACGCCCTATGGGCATCTAAGGATAACAATGAGAGGGGGCCTGGGGTTGTGGGGGCAAGAGCTATCAAGTCTATTGCTCTGCGGATGTGATCATGTGCAGTGCGACCTTGAATGAACCCAGTCTGATCTCTATCTATTATTGTTGGCAATACCTCCCCTAACCGCCAGGCTATAATTTTGCTAAACAATTTTGCGTCGGTATTAAGCAAGGCTATAGGGCGGTAGGATGTGCACTCTGTTGGGTCCTTCACAGGCTTCAGGATTAGGGTCGTAGCCGATTCTGCCATTGACTGTGTAACAATACCTGTTTTCCATTGGAGTTAAATAGCTTTGTGAGGCGGGGTGTGAGCTCTGTGCAAAAGGACTTATAAAATGTGTTTGTAAACCCGTCTGGACCTGGGGCTTTACCAAGGGAAAGGGATTTGAATGCCATTTCGACTTCTTGTGAAGTTATCAGGTCTTCTAAGGGGTCTTGCAGGGCCTGTGAAACTTGTGGGAGGTTTGCTTTTGCTATGAAGTCTTTGGAGGTTTGTGAATCTCCAGCATGTGGAGTTGCTTGTTCCCTGAAGAACTTTTCAATAATTTGGAGCTTGCCATCTTTTGAGGAGACGTACCCGCCTCCGTCATCTCGTTAGATGTCTATCCTGTTTTGTTTTGTCTGTTTTTTTAATTTAGCCGCTAGTAGTTTGTTGGCTTTGTTCCCCCTCGTGTAAAAAATATTGCTTGGTGAGCATCATATGGTAGGCTGCCTTCCCTGTGTGGTGTGCCTCAAGCGCCTTCTTGGCTATCCGCAGGTCTCTTAAGGAGCGCCGCAAGCCCTTTTCTTTATGTATCACATTCTCTAGCTGCACCTGCAGGAGTCTCCAGGCCCTCCCCCTCTGTGCCGCCTGCTCAATCAGATGCCCCCTAATCACTACTTTACTTGCTTCCCATGTCGTGCCCCAGTTCGTGCTGCCTGTGTCGTTCTCACTACAATACAATTCCATGGTCTCCCTTATACGAGTACGGATTAATGGGTCTTCTAATAAGAAATCATTCAATCTCCAAGGGGGCTTTCGGGGTGGGGTTGCTTGAAGTGGGGACATTGTTAATCTCACTGGGGCGTGATCTGAAAGAGCTTCTGGAAGTATTTCTGTGTCTATCACCAAAGGGATTAGTGAGTCCGAGATAAAAAACAGATCTAGCCTGGACAACCCCCCATGAACCGCCGAGAAGTAAGTGTAATTTTGCTCCTCTTGATGGCAATAATGCCATATCTCAATGAATGAGTGTTCCCACAGTAGTGTGGTAAGTGCTGTAAAGTTTCTCGTATCATTGGCCGTTGGGGGCAAGGTTTTATCCACTAAGGGGTTAATTGCAGCATTCAAATCACCACCCAAAATTATTTCCTGCTCTGTGTGGTCAAAAAAAGCTTTAGATAATTTTGCGAAAAATATATCTTGCTTAGAATTTGGAGCATATATAGAAACCAATGTGATTTCGCGCCCATCTAACATGGCCACTACTAGCAAGAACCTTCCCTCCTCGTCCCGAACCACCTCCGGTGTCTTGAGGGGGGAGTACCCTTGCGAACCAGGATGGCAACCCCTCGTTTCTTTAGTCCGCTGGAATCAAAGAACTTTGTGGGGTAAAGCCTATTGTTGAGGTAGAATTCATCAGCAGGCCATAGGTGAGTTTCCTTGAGGAATAGGAATGCTGTGTCTAAGGTCGCCAATCTATGGAACAATGCCTTATGTTTTAAGGGGGAAATGTAGGCCTTCCACATTAAGAGTGATGCACTTAACGTTTGGGGTCGCCATACCAGGTTCGCTTAGGCTTCTGTGTCTTGTTTAGTGACAATCGTTCAACCCCCTGGGAGAGCCCCGATGCTCGACAACCAGTTCCCGGCCCCCCTGAGCATGTCCCAGGAATATCCTGCCTTCTGTAAGGGCAAACAATGGAGGCCTGGCGTGGGGGCGGTCAGGAAAGAGACGCCCAAGGAGGCTCTTCGTTGTGTTGCAGCTTGTAGGTAATGTGTAGTGTGTGGGGTCATAGCTCAAGCCCATTGACATCATATTAAGAAGGAAAAAAAACATTAACAAAAAGAAATCGGAGCAAAATGAGTGAAACAACATTGTTGAGGATCTTGCCGGCCTCAATTCCCAAACTAACTTTAACCAACCGTCAAACATGTCGGGCGCTATCCACTCAGGTACCCAAATCCGCTAGACAGCAAGAACTTCTATTACCCTTAGACAGCCTAGGGTCTAGTATTCAGGAGCTACGGTTCCCTGGATTGCCCACCGAATTATAGGTTGAGCCACCATGAGGCCCCCCCTCCTCCCACGTGCTCCCCAAACAGGAGGCGGGCCCATGACTCCGAACCCTCCAGTCAGATGTCCTGGGAGGCTTTGCATCAAGGGGAGCACTATTAGTTAGGCATAAGTAAGTGGGGAGTCCAATTTTCCCCTTGCTGAGTGTCATTAGGTCAGCTACCTCTCCAGTTCAGCTGGCCGTAAGGCTATCTCCCTCCGACGTCAGGGGGGCCTTGGGCTCACGCCGCCCCTCAGCTTCTTCCGTGGCTTCCGTTTCTTGGTGTGGGTTTGCTTCCAGATTATGCCAGCCCCTGGGCTTTCTCCGCTTGTCTTTTGGCGTGGGGCTGAAGGTGGCATCCCTCGGCTCCTGGGTGCAGGGCCTCGAGGAAACTTCACTGGGTGTCTCCGACATTAGCCCTTTTGCCTCGTCCTCTGAAGAGATTTCATAGTGTTGATTATGGAGGTCAAAGAGTAACTTGCACGGGAATCCCCAGCCATACCGATTCTTTTTAGCCCTCAGCCAGGTCGTCACCCTCTGTAGCCGTCTTCTGTTTACTAGGGTATACAGGGAAAGATCTTGAAAGAGCTGTACTTTCGCTCCTCGAAATTGTATTGAGACTGAGTTCCTGGCTGCCAACATGATATCCTCCTTCTGACGGAAGAAATGCACACAAGCAAGGACGTCCGGCAGTAGGTTTCTTTTAAGCTGGGCTGAGGAGTATACTCAATGGGTTCTGTCCAACATCAGATCTTCAGATGGGGAGAGGTCAAGGAGGGATCTAAATAGTGCTTCCACATACTCAGGCAGGTCCTGATCTGAGACCCGTTGGGGAATTCCGCAAAGACGCACATTATTCCTCCTTGATCTGTTTTCGAGATCCGCCTGTTTCGCCCAGATGTTCTTCAATGATCCTCACTCTTTCTGTGAGGACCTCGCTGTCGTGCGTATACTCACAGGTTATATTTTCCAGCTCGTTGACTCTGGTCTCCAGACCCCCTAGATGTGACATCAAGTCTGCAAGTGACTCGGCTAGAGAGTCTTTAGAGGTTTTGATTTCCGTTTTAATTTCCTGGGTGATGTCTTGCTTAAAGGACCTTAGCATCTCCTTAAAGTCCTCTCTGGAAAGGGCCATGTTTGAATGCTGCATTAGAGACAGGGCTAGGTGAATATCAGCTGTAACTATGCATGAGCAGGATGAGGTTGCTGACTGCGGCGTCGGGAAGGCCTGTAGTTTTAGGCATCGCCAGTGGCTCTATTATGGACTGCGTTAATGCTCTCCCAGCGCAGAGGTTTGTGTTTGAGTGGAAGGAGCAAAGTGGAAACCTCCCCAGCAGGCGCTGATCATAATTCCCCGGCTTGGGCTGTAAGAGGCAGTGGGGGGATTTCTTATGTCTTTACTCGAGGCTCCCAATCTTTCTGTGGGGATGCTTCAGTTTGTGTGGCTCGTGCTGTCCACATCAAACTTCCGGAGGGCCCAGCACGGATAATCGCACGTTGTTCCCCTGGGCAGGCTTCTTAATGAGCACCCCAAAGACACGCAATCATCCACCTGCCAGCCGCCGCCTGCGTGCCGGAATCTTCAGTAGTTGTGCGTGGGCAATTCGAACTAGAAGGCAGCCCAAGGCTGGAGCCGGCACGTGGTGTCCGTGCGGCGTCTCCCCCGGTCCCTATGGACCCCCATCAGGGACCGGCTCCAGGCGGATGTTCGGCAGGCCGCAAGCAACAGGGCGTAATATCCCTGCACACCCCAACACTCCCACGCTCCAGCACAGGTGGCAAGGTCCCCCCTCCTCCGGACCACGATGTAGAGCAGTGGCGCACCGTCAATCAGCAGGAGCGCCAGCCTCGGGTGCGTCGGACCAGAAGAAGCGATCCACTCCCACCGGGGCGCCCAGATCAGACCGCCGCTCTGCCTCCCATTCCCTTCGGCGGGACGTTCCATATTACGCGCCCCCCGTAAAGTCCTACCGGGGGGTGTCAGCCTCTTCCCCTCCACATGGTACAGCTGGCGGGTCGCCGCGGTGAGATCTTGCCTCGTCAGCCAGCTAGCCGGAGTGCCGATGCAGCTTGGCACACAGGTTGGAGTTCTAGCGGTCGCTCACATTGGCGTGCGCGCCATCTACTTCCAAGGCCGCACTGTACCGCTTTACAGGAGATATCTCCGGATTCGGGCACTCAGCACCCCAATCTTCAGTCCGCCACTGTCGCTCCTTCCCCCGCACCCTAGGAGTGAAAATTGGGCGAGAAGTTCTGATTTAATCCATCAGCGACTATTGATTTGGGCACCTTGTTGCAGAGCTCACGGCGAACACAGCCGCATGGCGTGCCGCCTAGCCACGCCCCCCATAAAGCATATTTTTTAAACATCAAAACTCTTGCAGAGCAGCATTCCATGGCAAGGGAACTGGGGGGAGTTGCATGCAAATGTTTTAGCAAATCCATTCCCAACAGATTTTAAAGCACATTTATCAGTGACAACAAGCTGCACCATGCATGATATAGGACCTAAACTGTACAGGATCAAATATTGGACATTGGACCGGTCCTATGCTGTGCAGTCTATTGTGCTATATTCGTCTTCATAATGATTCCTAGTGGAATATTGCTGGCCTTGCATAGCGTGAAAATACTTCTGCTTTTGCATTAGTGCTCTGGTTTTTAATTCCTTGATTTTCTTTTCCTTCTCCCCTTTATCTTTTGTATGGTAATTGGCATAATACCTAGCCATAGTCAAAATTTGGGCAGCAGCTTGAGTCGGCCATATAGACACTTCCCGTTTGTCTATCATTCTTTAGGTGAGGCAACAATCCTTCTGCAAAGTGTGAACAAAAGGCTTTCTGTCCCTCTGGCATAACCATGTCCATTGCACTAAACGAGGTAAAAGCTTCCTTTCGTGCAAAATCTTTCAACTGACTCCCTTTCTTCCTGTCAGCAAGCAGTCAATTTATCCCAATTCATTTACTTGCAGGGAACCACTTACTGGTTGCGTGTTATCAGTATTGCTGGAAGAGCTATTATTTCTTTATACTTTTGCATTGGCGCCATATATCTGCTGGCAGAATGCATGAAAACAACTGATCTAGATCTCCCAATGTAGGCGGACCTGTTTAAGTACCCGGTCTGTCTGGGTATACCCCTGTGCTGGATTTTGACTAATCTGGATAATCCTAAATAAGACAGTAAGTCCATCCGAACCTGGTGCATCAGATTATCAGTATCAAACCCACACACCTCCCTCATTGGAAATGCTTGAGTTACCTTAGACTTTGATGGGACATTTATGATCCACATTAAACATTTTGACACTATTGCAGGACAGAAGTTTGAATCAAGCTTAAACTCTTGGATTGCTTGGTCTATGTTCTCACAGTCATCTGGCAAGGGATACACTTCATTGTTCTCATTCACCTTTTTATGTGACAGCCACATTTGTTTCATAGCCGTTGTACTATTGTAAATGTAAGCGTATCTTGGTGCATGTACACTTTAGCCTGATCTACTCCTTCCTCCCCATTTTTGATCCATGCCAACGCTACCTTTTCTGCCGTTTCTGTGTTGTGATGTGTAATCCTGTGGACATGAGGTGGCAAGAAGACCATTTTATCTCTAGGAACCATATAGGGGGGTGGAGGAGGCCTTCTTACCATTAAACATTTTAACAATGGACCTGCTTCATCCTCTAAGATCTTTTTTGATTCGGGTGTCTGGGCTGTGGGGGTAAGCCCTGGCTACGTACACGCCCTTAATTCTTAATATATCTTCAGTCTCCCTCTTCTCAATCCTTAATTTTGTTATTATCAAATGCTCAGGCTTTAACTCTTTCAGATTGTGGTTTACGTTTTTTAATCTGTGCTTCCTTTATAGATTTTTGTCGAGCATAATCTTCCCATTGTTTACACGTTTCCCATTGCAGGAGTCTAATGGCCTTATCACCCTTACCGGTTAATGTTTTCCTTAAATATCCTATTTATTCTAGGTCAAAAGGCCCATGCACTGGGAATTGTTCATCAGGGTTTGTTACAGTGTATTCCTACCATTTATGCAAAAAACATCACTTCCCCCAAGCCTCTCGTGATCGTTAGTTCCCATCCTTTGTCCCTTCCAGGGGAACAGTTAAATGATTTTCTAATGTATGGTCGACTCTGAAAATATTGCAATCCCATTTCTGTCCTCTTTACTTTTGTTTCCTCCTTACTATGTGATCACAAAGCTACTTTGATAATGTCCCACTTTAAGTGCAGTGTGCCCACAATCAATGCAATCTACAGGCTAATTTCGTTATTATTCTCTACCATGGTTTCAACTTGTGTACACCAACTGTATTTCCCTATGGTTCATTAACAATATGCTTCCATAGGGAATACAGCACTACATATTGAAGTGTATTTCTCTATGGTTCATTAGCAGTATGCTTTTACAGGAAATGCATTTTATTTTTATAATAACAGACCATACAACATTATTCTGAAACGGTCTCATCCCTTTTTCTGCAGTATTCTGTGCCAATGCTTCATTAGGAATATAAATCCCATTTCCTCTCGCAGACGGGGATCCTCAGTTGCATAGATCAACATGTGGAAGAGGTCAGCTAGTGAGTGACTGCTGGAAAACTCTTGTCCAAATAACCGCAGTGCGCCCCACGCCTGACTACCAACCTTTGCCTGCTCTCAGACCGTGGCACATTTAGTCCAACTGGATCTTAACTGCCATGAGGTCCCATCTGGTTGTGCCAATTGTGAGAAAATACTTCTAGTATTCCTGCCTGTGTTCAGAAAATAACTTTAAGGCAAAATGAAACACCAGAACAGAATGTTGGTTTACAGCTCAGAGAGACAGGCGTATTCCACTGCAGTGTGCCCAGCATGGTTTACAAACAACCATCGGAGTCTCCTCTCTCTCCCCGTTGACAAGAGGCACATCTTTATACATTTTCAACTCATATAGTATTACAACAGGCCATTGACTGAGCGAAAATTGAATTCTTGCCGTGGTTTCACCTTACTTCACGCAGCTGATCCTAGACTACTATAACACACTGGGGCTGCTTCGAGTGCACGTGTCAACAGCTGAATCCTACAAAGGACATTCTATGTTTTTGCTGCTAAGGGTTTCTTTAAAAAACAAGTTCACAGCTCTCTGTTTAGAGAACCTATGTTCAACAATTTCCAAAACCTAAAATGTTAATACATATTACTAACACTTCCAAAATAACAGGTATTGCTAATCGCAGCAAATGGCTATTGAAGGATTTAGAGACTGTGGCAAATGTTGTTCATATGTAAGCTGTGGTGAAAATTGGTAGGAACTCGCATTATCCAAGTCAAAGCAGGGGACTTAAAAGACCCTTTGCATATCAGTCATTGGTTACTTGCGCAGAAGGTGATGGATGAGGAAGTTTCCAAGTGTACCCCCCAAGGGGTTGGTACGGAATGGAATGGTCCCGCAGCAATGCAGAGACTGGACACAAAGCAGACAGACAAACCAAGGTTTCTTATTGGAGAGTGCAGCATAGCAAATGCAGTATAGACAAAAATATAGACTGACAAGTGACCAGCAGTTTTCAGACAGAGCGCTCTGCCTGTATTGGCTCAGGGTTCATCTTATATAGCATGGCATAAGCACTATCACCAATATGATCTTACAGCATCATAATGGCAGGTGTTACTTTCCATGATGTGTGTAGACAACTTATAATACCAGAATACAGCATGTTGTGATGAAGCCTTGCGGTTACATACATATTGTGTCAATATCAGTAAGTAGCTTTGGCGTAAACAACTGTTATGTTCCTTATATGGTAATACACAGCAATAGAAAGGCACTGACAGCTGATGTCTTGTGTCCCTGTGGGCAGCATTGGGTCATGGCCTGCAGAGCCAAGGTGGGGCGTGGGCATGATAGAAAAGCCAGGTGCAACACGAGGCCTTAGTCTCAGCCAAGATGGCAGATCTAGGGGTTAAAGCGTAGGTGAGAACATTAGCTTGTTATATTAGCAGGACCAGGGCTATCCTGCCACATCAAAGGAAGGGAAGGGAAGGGGAGGGATGGGATCGAGTCACAAGTACAATATCCTAACTTTGGAAGTCCAAAACGTAAGATGAATGGGGATTTCTGGCCAAAAGTCATAGGGACCAACACAATATTTCTCATTGGTATGAGTTCTGTGTAAAACGGATGCAGTGAGCTTGTGGTGTTGGTTTCAATCTATTTAAAAGTTCTACAACAATCTACCCAAGGATAGGTACGTTCTCTTCTTCGTTCCAGACCCAAGTGGTGGGCCGGGGGGAGGGGTCAATAGTTGCAGGTTTGAGAGTTCTTTCAATCGGGTGCACATGCAGGCTACAGCCCCAGTAGAGCAAGAAATGCAGATTCCAGCAAGGCAGGTCTCCTTAGGACACTTCACAGGTCAAAGGGAAACTAGTTCCAGCATTGATCACCGTCGCAGGCAACAAAAGGCATCCTTTCAGTCACGCTCACAGGGGCAGCTCCAGGGCAGTTTCCCTTGAAGATAGGAAGCTGGAATTCGGGGAGGAGGAGACTTGTGGTAGAAGAAGCTGACACTCGGAAATGGCATGTTAAATGTGTTTAATGAAAAGAAAGTGCTTCTCTGTCCCTATTGCTATGAGAGATTTCCCTACCTATAAAATAAACTCGGGATGCTTGCCAGTCATCAGCAACAAAAGGCAGTCATCAGTCCGTTACCCATGTTCTATCTGGCCCCACCAGTATATTCAAATAACATAAAATGAGCTTAGATGATGGCCTTGTCACTCATTCTTTCTTTGGTCTATGTTCAGAGGATCTCACTCTAGAGATATTGTTTACAAACTGTTCAGAATAAAAAAGATTTCTGCTCTCCTGTTAAACTCTTCAAGAAAAGGTCTAAATCTCTTTAAATGAAATGTCTCTAGTCCTTTACGTTTTGGAATTATTCCCTTATCCTTTTCCCACCACCTTAGCCACTTTCTCTTCCTTGATCTTATGTTTTGTACCACTTGTTTGTACCCTCCAGGTTCCCTTGGATTTCCCAAATAACTCTTGGAGGTTATCTTTTGACCCCTTGGTTGAATCCTGCAGATTCCCTTCTCTTTGGGGCTTCTTAACTATTGTGCTGGTTTCAATATCTCTATCACATATTCATCTCTCGAGGTTCTCGGGCTCCTGTAACCCTCCTCCTTGTTTTATTTATGTTTGTGGGGCTGTGCTCACCTACCTCTGCCCTGGGCAACCCTGGTATCTTCTGTAGCTCTGGGCATGCTCCAGCGGGGTGGCATCCCAGCTCGATTGTGGTCCGCAACCTCCCTATTGGCCTGTAAACGTCTGTTTCTTTAATGTTGCACGGCAGACTCCTTTATTCTCGTATCCAAAACAGAGGATTCTTTCCTCCGGTCCCTCCTGGTCTCGGCACTGTGTCTCGTGTCCCTCTTCCCCAACATGGCTGCCTCATGGTCACGCCACCAAGGATGACGGTTTTCCTGTCGTTTCGCGTTCGGCTGTGTCGTCTCTCTCGGCACCGGCGTCTCCGCTCCCACGCTTCTCTCCATGTTACGGCAAGCTCCGTGGTCTAGCTCCAGGACATCAGTACACTAGAGACTCAACTCTGCATCGCATTCTTTGGTTTCCATTCACGATTCTTCTCTATATACACGCTCACGTACATCAACGGGGTGTGTTGCTGAACGTCCACAGCTGACTTCAGCTGGTCGCCAGCATTAACTTGAGCCAATAGAAAAGTGTTGAGAGTCTTGTTTGCAGGCCATATAATCATTACATTCGTTTATTTGTGGAAAAATACGTATTTGTATTCCTACCTGTGTTCAGAAAATAACTTTAAGGCAAAATGAAACACCGGAACAGAATTCTGTCTTATTCTCAGGGTCATTGGTTTTTATTATAGCTGCAGCTAACTCGACATGGTCATACAATCTGCCATGTGAACCACCTCCCCTCTCATTATCTCCTTGTTTGCACTTGGATTACTTTTCTTACAAGGTCAAACCAAATGGCTGAAGAATAAGTAATCTGGGAGAGCGTAACACAAAAGAGCATTGTAAAACAGCAAATGGTCAGTTAACACCTGACTCACTCTGGATCCCAAAATGCAAGAAGTAACAATTAGACCCCATGACAATAAAACATATAGTATTACCGTCATATTCTGAATCCAAGATACCACACAGAATTTTGTCACAGGTTTCCTACTGCACTCTAGGCTAGGTAATAGTGATACATATAATACAAATGCAGAGCACAGTGGTGAAAATAAGAGGTCGGAAAAGAGGGTTACTCATTGTCCAACGAAGCCATGAGGACTACTAAAGTCCAGGATGTTTCATACTCACTCCCCTTAGGCCATGAAGGTTGTATTATACTCCAAGGAAGAAAACCCAAGAAGCATGCAATGTTACTGTATTGCCAGAGTCAGGAGTGTAATGCATAGATTAAAAAGTATTTAATACATCAGGGGTAGTTGCTAAAACTAGTGAAGAAATCCAGGGACCCCAGCGGGACCCTAGAAAAATGTCTCCGTTCAGGTAAGCACCCTAGAATGTCATTTGTCAGAGTTATTTAGTTATAGAAAGTTGCCCGAAAGGAAGCGGAACAAAGTCTGTAGTTATTGCGAAAAGCCAGATAATTCCCAGTTCCTCCCAACATGTACAAAAGAGAAATCAGTTGACTCTGCTGGACACTAGTGGACTTCCTCAAGAATGGATGCAGTACTTAATTTGAGGTCAAGCAGCCGCAGGAGAAGTTAAAAGTTAAATGCAGCAGGATTCAGCCCCAATGTGAGGCAATGGTGTAACACGGTTGTTTGGAACCTGTACAACCCAGCGACCATGGACCCAAAGGACCCGTTAGGGGGGGCATATCTCAACTAACCCACCATACCAAGGTATAGAGATGGGTACTCCTGTATTTGTTCCAGCAAAGTCTGTTTCTGGTGATGCAAACAACCCAGTAAGTACCAACCATCTTTTATAGGGCTAGATGAAGGATTCGGTCACCCAGGGGGTTGACCCCCGAGCCAACAACCGAAAGGAGTACACCCCATCATCCAGAGGCGAAAGTATCAACAGAAGGCTCCAGGATGAAGAAAGGGCTTGCACAAGATTGGTCTAAGTGGCAGAAAGCCAAGAGAAGCATATGAGGTGTGTTGTTGGCATCCTAACACCCTTCAGGTGGCTGTAGCTTCCAGCAGCACGGCCGGCAACCCTGACGTTGAGTGCAGGAAGTAGCAGTAAGAGACCTGAACAATGATCCCAGGGTGACAGACCTTGCCCAAGCAGATTAGGACCACCAGTAGGAGGACAAAGAAGACCCAAACCAAAGCGTAGCCTAGGAACCAGGGCCCAGCCAGTATAGCCAAACGTGATCCAACAAATGCAGCAGTGGCCCAAATTGACAAATCCCACAGCAGGTTACCAGATTACTTTACAAAGATCTGGCAGACCTGAGTGTAGGAGCATTGTTTTCCTATATGCAACCACACTTATAGGGGCATGGCTAAGCCAGCTCAACAATTACACCAAGGCATTTAATACAAAGGTTTTGGCTGCCAGTCAGACACCCAGTACCAACCCCATAGAAAGTGTAATGGCTTTCCTGTGGCCAGGAAATGATTTCTGACCACTATAGTATTCCTTGATGTGCTCTCAAAGTGCTCACATGTGCACGACAGTGGGATTTGGGATGGCAGGACCAACTACTGGATGAAATTAAGAGGTTGTGGGTGCCAGTTCCATGCACCACCAAGATGCATCTATTCCTGTTTCTGGACTATGATTCATAGTGAACACTGAAATATTGCTAGATTTCTTCAATTACCAGTAGTGTACTGCAGGAGCATTGCAAAACCCATGACTATAGAGACCTTACCTTGAAGAAGCACATTGCCAGTAGTCTGCTCTTTCAGCTTACTTGATGCATGATCATCCTTAGTCTGCAGCATTATCACTGCAGCTCGTGCTTCTTTATGGCTTAGCCTCTCTGGCTTCTGCGTAATTCCGGCTTCTCCTCGCCTCTGCTACTACAAGAGAAAAGGAGATTTGTGGTAAGCTCATGCCTCGCTTGAATTCACTTAAGCACCTGCTCTGAAGCTTACTCGATATACCCTTTTACTGGCACTGCCACGTCACTGTACTGTGCTATTTTACTAGTGGGGAAATAGAGTTATTGACATTACTTCTGTGCTTCAGGAATCTTTGGATGGTTTTTGGTGAACTTTATTCCATATTCCTATCGGACACCACAGGTACGGAGGGTTCAGCTGGAGACTGGAATAATAGGGTGGGTACGAAAGAGGACTAAACTAATAGGACATTCTCTCTCCTTTTAGATAGTGTCCGTGCAGCCAAACTGGGAGGGACCACTTAGGGTGACAACAGAATTTAGCAGTGCTGACCCCAATCCGAAGTATTCATCTGCCCTTAATCCCTGCACAGAATTCCATTGGACCGTGCTCACTCCGGGCTGGTGGGATCTAGTTGTGTCCACGTCTGTCCTGACAGAAAAGCATGTAAACCGGACGCCTGCCTTGTGGTTTCCCTGAACAAAGAGAAGGCCCTAAAACTAAATGGTTGAGACAAGAACTTAAAAAACCAATAGTATGACAATGGCTCCCATAAAGGTACATTGGGCTACTAATGATATTCATCTGCTTGCACCCTTGTGTCACCAGCCTACGCTTTAAGGCCAATATACAGTGATCAAATCACCCTAGTGCAAAAATGGGGGACTTAGAATTTATCCATCCCGCAGGAACCATATGGGCGGCCATATACTAACAGAGGGAGATAGTGGAGAGGGACTTCAGAAGAAGCTCATCTCGCCACCAGAATAAATACAAAAACCAAAAAAAACAAGGGGGGTGGTGCAAAGAGTTGGGGTCCCCTAAAATGAAACTTCAGAACTCTCATAAATGGAATTCTGCCCCCATAGTAACCTCTTTCCAGTTGCCAGTGTCTGGACATGCTTTCCTAGAACCAATGCTCTTGTAATTGTACCTACAGCAAACACCTTTTGGAACTGATTCTGCTAGTAGTTTTTATTTTATTTGCCTGAGCTTTCACCCATTTTGTTTTTGGGTAAGCAAAGCTCTGGTTCGATTTGTCCACTTTAAATTGTATTATTTTCTGTGCTTTCTTCTTTTTTAAAATGTTCCTCACCTTTTTTCCCTTTCCCTTCTTTCTTCTCATCCAATACTGTCCGGATGAGGTATAGAATGTATATTATATTACTGCTGATGGTGGGGACACCCCTCCAATATGTAGAGAGAGATCGCAAAAGCTGGTATTTTTGTGGTGCTACAGATTCTTCAGACAAGCGGCAGCCCAAGCTGGGATCTCTCATGAAGCAGGTGATGGGAGGGAAGGAGGAAAGCAGAGGAGGTGAGGATGGATTTCACACAAGTGCAAAGTGCTTAACACCACTGGAGCCATGAGTCCTGGGATGGAAAGTGGGTGGAGTTCAAGAAAATGTATGCCTGAGAAACATGAAGTGGATTGGTGAGAATATTTGATGCTGTTCCAAAGATTGAGAGCACATGGATTGAAATGAAGATCTGATGAGCAGGTGCTAAATACAGATTTGACTAGGAGCTAAAAGCACCTTCTCTGAATTGGGCCTCGCTAAGTAAGCAGGCGCTACCTCAGAGGAACCAGATCATAGTGCAAAGTGTGTCTGAAATCGAATTACGACTGGAGTCAAACACTATACCTTTTTGTTAATTATATTGAACCTTCTGGCTTAAAGGTTGTCTTGATGGGTCTTTGTGTGGTCTAAAGCACCTTTTTTCACATTCACCGTTAATGTCACATATATGTATGTTTTGCACCAGTCAGTCATTGGAGTCCAATGTAGCTGTTAGTCTCAAGCAAACCAGGCTATTTTAGGTTACAAGCAGGAGATCAATGATTTCCAACATTTTTTAAGCGTGGAGGAGCTTGATCAATTCAGACACTTCAAATCAAATGGGATTTAATATGGCTTTTGTGCGATCATGGAAAGATAGTGTGCTTATGTGGTGCATGTTGCCCTTTATTGTGTATCATGCTGTTGCTGTCTATCGTCTTTTCTCTTCTTTGTGTGTGCATTTTGGAGACTGTATTGTGGAATGTTCTCTTAAATGGGGTATTTCTATGCTTTGCTAAAGGTTTTGTGAGACACCAAAAGATCACTCTGGTCTTTTCTTCTGGGCTCAATTCTACAATTCAGTCAGATGGTGGGAGGCTAGCTGATTGATACCGAAGATTCACTTTTTTGGTATTCAATGTGTTGTATCCCTGTGTCTTATTTTCTTTCTCCAGCTTGGGGTCTGGCATGGATTCACATGCTCATGAATATTCCCTGTCGTCAGGCTGGGAATACTCGGTAAAGAAAAAATCAGTATCAGTTTCGTTTCTGGTCTGTCTTTCTTAGTAGTAACCAATCACTGATCTCTGGGTCATACTGCCCCCAGCCAGTGACTGCCCTCTCCCTAAGACCCGCCTCTGGCAGTCATCCTCAGATTTTTACCGCACGCTCAAGTGTTGGGGGTGTTCGTGTTTAGCTCTCGAGTTTTTTACTACTTTTTCACGCTTTTTCAGGAGATTTTCTCATTGTTTCGGTTTAATCGAGCCTCAAGCTCCACCGTTTCTACTTCCGATAACGGAGACCCGTTTCGGATTTCTTCTACTCCCCTCAAGGGTGAAGTTTTCGTCGAGTTTACACTTCTTGGAGGATTCCGGAAGATCTGCGGCTTACCTCAACGGACATGGCCCAGGACAAGGGAAGCTCGACGCCCGGATCCAAGCTGTTCGGGAACTGCCCTGGATGCGGATTATATAACGTTTTCAAGGAGGACGAGCATTCGCGATGTCTCTACTGCCTTCATGAGGACAAGACGCATGTGGAGAAAGATTGTGCGTTCTGCAAGAACCTTTCGGAACGAACCAAACAAGATCGTCGTTCCCACCTCGCCACCTGGCTGGAGAAGGGCACAGCAAGTGAAAAGACGAAGAAGAAGTCTGAGCGGTCTTCTAAGTCCTTTGAGGGTGCCCCAGCGACGGGGGCCCAACAAAAGGCCAAGCACCGCGAGTCGCCGAAAGGTCGGGCTCTTCGGTTGCCAGGCAGGGCGCTACTTCCCCGGCACGTTCGACCACGAGCCAGCGCTCTGGTTCGGGTAAGAGGAAGTCCGAGAACCCGGGTAGGCCGCTGGAGTGGACCCGGTCGATCTCGAAGGGGGAGCGAGGTGCTGACCCTCCCCCCCCAAGGCGAAGGCCCAGGACGCCCCTAAGGGGGTGAGGGCTTTGATCCACCCGGCTAAGGCCTCTACCAAAGTGGTCGCTGCGACCCTGGCGGAGCCGGCTGAGACTACGCCAGTGGAAACGGCCGCTGGGACCAGAGTATCCCTGCCACCGCGGAGGGAATCCTCTTTCCAGCCCATCGCTATGACCCCCGTGAAGCCCCCAGCTGAAAAAGAGGGGGTGGGCGGTGGCCATTACAGACTCGGAATCAGCTTTTGAGGAGGAACTGGTGGAAACCGAGAAGGGCCTCAACGAAAGGTCCATAGGCCTCAACAAGAGGTTCATAAGCCTCAACGAGAGGTTCGAGAAGGTTCGATCCCAGGGGGACGGTTCCCGCTGACGTGATCGAAGATGGCGACGATGACGACGAACAGGGCCCAGTGGAGCGGCCATCCCATCCATCGCAGCCATTGCCCGAGCCCCAGGATAGCTCGGCGGCCATTTTGTTGGCAATCCAATCCTTATGTACCGAAATAAGGACGGGATTACCACGCACCCCGACAGAGGAGCCCGAACCAGGCCCCATCGGGAAGCCCGGTGGACCCCTCATCCCCCTCGCCGGACCCTAGAGAGGATATGGCGACGGATACAGCGACGGGGACGGACAATGATGGCGGCGATGACACGCCGGACATCTCGTCGTCACCCCCCCACCCCCCTCCAGGGCATCTCCAGCCGATGAGGTTGGCTCGTTCCACGCCATGATAACCACGGCATCCGAGCTCTTCCAGCTCTACCCTGAAGAGCAGAAATAGGAGGGGTTTCTGTACCAACGACGAGAGGCCAAGAGGAAGACGGCCCTCGCAGTGCCTTTACTCGACGACATCTGGGACGAGGGGCTTGCTGTCCTCAAGAACCCTTCCACGACACCCGCCAAGAGGGACAGGTACGAGAAGAAGTACTGAGTCCCTGATGCCGCCCCCTTGTGCCTCAGGACCCAGCCCACGCCAGACTCGGTCGTCTCGGCAGCGGCTAAGAAGAAGGCAGCGGGTGCGGCGGCTTCAACTTCCACTTCCCCGCCGGACAGCGAGGGCAAGAAGTTGGACTCTATGGGATGACGAGTCATCTCGGCGACGACGATTAAGGCGGCCAATGCCTTAGCGATCGTAGCCTGCTACGACAGGGAGCTCTGGTTCAAGATAGCTCCCCTGCTAGACTTCCTGCCTGATGACAAAAGGGCAGAGGCCCTAGAAATTCTGCAGGAAGGCGAGGTGGCGTCGGATCACGCCATAACGGTGGCAACCGACATTGCCGATACCGGATTTCACCAACTGGGCAACGGAGTTTGCCTCCGTCGACGAGGATGGCTCAAGGCGACAGACTTTCGCCAGGACGTCCAGACCAGAGTGTTGGACATGCCGTTCGACGGCAACAACCTTTTTGGTAAGGCGGTGGACGAGTCTCTACAGGCCATCAAGACCGACTCGGAGACGGCCCTGGCCCTTGGGGTGCTTCAACAACGACGGCCCTTTCGGAGCTCCGGAGGCAGACAGGGTGCCTCCAAAGGATCCAGCGGTGGCTCCTCCACTTACCGCCAGGCGGCCCGCTCTTCCTCCCAGGAGGCATACAGAGGTCACAGCAAGCAAGGGGGATCCCGCCGTCATCGCCAATGAGGCCAAGGCGGCAAGGCCGCCTCTAAGCAAGACTGACCCGGCCGGGTTGTCGGGGCCCCCACCGAAGCACCCCGGTGGGAGGCCGGCTGACGAAGTTCGTCAGAGTGTGGGAGTCTATCTCCACTGATCGTTGGGTGCTGGACACCCTGGCCAACGGGCACTCGCTGGAATTCCAAAAGAAGTGCCCTCGCATTCCTCCCGTGGCCAGGATGGAGAATCACATCCCTCAACTGCTGTTGGAGGTAAAGGCGATGCTCAAGAACTGTGCCATCGAGCTCGTCCCCAGGAGGCTCCGGGGCTCCGGAGTGTACTCAAGGTACTTCCTCGTCAGAAAGAAGACAGGCGGTTGGCGCCCCATCCTCGACCTGCGTCAGTTAAACAAATACATCAAGGCGCAGAAATTCAGGATGGTCACCCTCCAGCATGTGCTGGGACAGCTGGAGGAAGGCGACTTCCTATCGTCGTTGGACCTGGAGGATGCCTACTTCCACATCCCCATTCTAAAAAGGCACAGGAAGTTCCTCAGGTTCGTGGTTCAGGGACGCCACCAGTTCAGAGCCCTGCCGTCCGGATTAAAGTCGGCACCCAGGGTTTTCACCAAATGCCTGGCACCAGTGGCGGCGCGGCTGCGCCTGCAGGGGATCCACGTCTACCCCTACCTGGACGACTGGCTAATCAGGGCAGGACAAGGGAACTCGCTGTCGAACATATGGCGAGGACCGTCCGGTTACGCATGGAGCTGGGGTTCGCCATCAACTACCCCAAATCCCACCTGGTTCCATCGCAAGTAGCACTGTTTCTGGGAGCGAAGCTCGATACAGTGGGGCAATTGGCCTCCCCTTCAGAGGAGAGGACCAAAACCATCCTGGGCAAGGTGAGGTCCATCAAGTCCCTTCTCAGGATGATGTCCTCATGCATCTACCTTGTACCCCTTTGCAGACTTCGGATGCGTCCGCTACAGGAGTTCCTCGACGCCCGCTGGTTTCAGGCGACGGGCTGCTTCAAGGACAGGATCCCTCTCGATGAGGAGTTCCGTCGGGCGATCCTATGGTGGGGCACCCGGGCTCACCTCACTACAGACACGGACTTTCAAACCCTGGCGTTTCAGGAGACGGTGATGACGGACGCCTCTCTGGAGGGTTGGGGGGGCCCACACCTGAGATCTCCACGCAAGAGGCCTTTGGCTCCCGGAGGAGAGGTCTCTGCACATCAACATCCTGGAACTCCGAGCAGTGGTCTGGGTGCTCAAGTCGTTCCTTTCGTCCCTCAAGGACAAAGTGGTGAGGATCTTCACTGACAACACCACCACGATGTTCTACATAAGGAAGCAGGGGGGCACCAGATCCCCATCCCTATCCAAGGAGGCCCAGGATCTGTGGCACTGGGCCGTCGCCCAGGGGATGTTTCTGGTTCCCTTCCACTTGGCAGGAATAAAAAACACCATCGCCGACTCACTCAGCAGGGAGCTGCGCTCGTGCCACGAGTGGGAACTGTGCCAGGATCAAGTGGATCGGCTCTTCCAACAATGGGACAAACCCCAGATCGACCTGTTCGCGACAACGACGAACTCCAAGTGCCAGAAGTTTGCTAGCAGGTTCCCACAGCCGAGGAGCATGGGCAATGCTTTCTCGTTCCCTTTGGACGGCCTGTTTCTATACGCGTTCCCTCCGTTGCCGTTTCTGCTCCGCCTCATCAACCAGCTCAAGAAGTCCAGGTGCAGGATGATCCCCGTCGCACCGGCGTGGCCGAGGCAGATCTGGTTCCCGGACCTTCTGGACTTGTCAACGTCCCCACCAGTCAAGCTGCCGGCGGACACGGATCTTCTCTCCAGAGGAGGCGGCGCCATTCTCCATCACGACCCACAGTCGCTGAACTTGCAGGCCTGGCTCCTGCAGCATTAGAGTTTGGAGGGTACGATATACCGGCTGATTGCAGAGAGGTTCTTGCAAAGGCCAGGGCGTCCTCAACTCTCAAGTGTTACGGTCATAAATGGAAGAGGTTCTCTGTCTGGTGCCGTGTACAGAAGATCAACCCTCTGTGGATTACGGCCCCTCAAGTACTGCCGTACCTACTGTCGCTGGCCAAAGCTGGACTGGCTCACGCCTCCATCAAAATACATCTGGCTGCCATCTCCCGATATACCAGGACTACGGGACGGGCGTCCTTGTGGTCTCATCGCCTGGTGAAGGAATTTATAAAGGGACTATTCCGATCGTTCCCGCCGGTGAAGGCTCCTGCCCCGGAGTGGGAGCTTAATGTGGTGCTGTCCAGGCTCATGAGGGCCCCATTCGAGCCGATGCATTCGGCGCCTTTGAATTTCCTGTCATGGAAGACTGCGTTCCTCGTGGCCATCACCTCCGCACGACGAGTGGGAGAGATTCAGGCCCTATCTTGCAAGCCTCCATACTTGACTTTTCATGACACGAGGGTGGTGCTGAGGACGCACCCCTCCTTCATGCCCAAGGTGCCGTCGGACTTGCACCTCAACGAGCCCTCGGTGTTGCCAGTTTTCTTCCCGTCGCCTTCGACGCCGGCCGAGAGGACTTTGCACTCGCTGGATGTAGCTAGAGCGCTGAAGTTTTACGTGGACCGCACAAAGAGTTTTCGGAAGACGTCACAGCTGTTTGTGAACTTTGGATCTGTGAATCAAGGGAAAGCCCTCTCGAAGACCTCCATTTCCAGATGGCTCTCCGGCTGCATCATGCACTGTCACCGGTTGGCAAACCGACCACTGCCCGACCGTCCGAGAGCCCATTCGACCAGAGCGATCGCTGCTACCACGGCGTTCCTGTCTGCTGTGCCCCTGCTGGACATCTGCAGGGCTACTACGTGGAGGTCGACGCACACCTTCACAAGATTCTACTGCGTCGATCGGGGCTCCAGGGAGGAGTCCAGGGTCGGCCAAGCAGTGCTGCGCAACCTGCTCACCTAAGGTGAGCCTGGTGAGGAGGTAAGAATTGCTTAATGTTGAGTTTTGGATGTAATGCTTAATGTTGAGCCTTTGCCAGCTCGCGTGGTTGTGCATGTGTGTACTGCTTTATATTCTTTTATTCATGAGCATGTGAATCCATGCCAGACCCCATGCTGGAGAAGGAACAAGTTACTTACCTGTAACTGTTGTTCTCCAGCATGAGTCTGGCATGGATTCACATGCGAACCCTCCCGCCTACCCCTCTGCGCTCTTCACTTGGTCATACTGCCACTTTGCGTGCTACCAAATCTGAGGATGACTGCCAGAGGCGGGGCTTAGGGAGAGGGCAGTCATTGGCTGGGGGCAGTATGACCCAGAGATCAGTGATTGATTACTACTAAGAAAGACAGATCAGAAACGAAACTGATACTGATTTTTTTCTTTACCGAGGATTCCCAGCCTGACGGGGAATATTCATGAGCATGTGAATCCATGCGAGACCCATGCTGGAGGACAACAGTGTCAAGTAAGTAACTTGTTCCATATGCATCTAAATGTTACATTGATTTGAATTTGTGATGTTTCTTGTTTTTTTTCTTCTATATTCAATTCCCAGCATCTTGCCCTCTTTTTTTTCTGACTAAATATTGAATTGTTACTCTGTGGCTTTGCAAATATTGGTTGACTGTTCAGATTGAATTGCCTGAAATCATATGTCTTGTGTATAAATGTTGAGACTGAAGTGGCCAGACTCTTAAGTTATTAAGTGTTACATTTATATTTCATGGGTTTTACTTTTTTTTTAACTATGGAAATCACCCAGAGAACCACCCTAGGCACTGTGCGTGCTCAACCATAGGTCAAAAAAGACCTTACAAATAACATGCATACATCAATATTCACATCCATATAGAATATATTGTGTCTAAAACATTCATTATGATCATAATGACAACATAGGTGATCAAAAGTGCAACTCAATGCGCTCCCCCAAAAGAGAAGCACTAAAAAACTGGCAAACCAACCCCTGCAGCAGTGCCAAAAACAAATTCAACTTAATCTCCCACCAATACAAAACAGCTATCACCGCTGCCAAAGCCAACGCCTTCAGCACACGTATCTCTAATGCCAAATCGCACTATAAAGAAATATTCGCCATTTTTAAAGAGATCATCTCCCCCCCCAATACACCTGATGAAATAATCAAAGATGAAGCCTGGTGTGCTAGTATCCAAGCTGCCATGATGCACAAAATTGACGTTCTCCAAAAGAAAATCAAAGACCATTGCAAAGCATTACCTCAACAGACAGGAACCAAGCCTACCAACTCGACACCCACCACATGTAAGCCCACCATACCTGACTTCTCCTTCAGGGACGTCAATGAACCAGAAGTTATCAACTTACTAAAAGAAAACTCAAACCCTCCCCTTGTCTTCTCGGACACTGCTAACGCCACACCCACTACAATCCATTACAAGGATCCTGCACTGCACCCACACTTTACAACTTGTTCACAAAACCTCTCTTTGACATAACTCGACTCACATGGTATCACGTACACGAACAACGCGGACGACACACAAGTATGTCTACCTCTCTCAGGACCATACCACAAAGACGCCAAGGCACACGATCTACTCCATCATCCAGGCTTGGATGGCAGTTAATGGCCGCTGCCTTAGTCGAGACAATAGTGAAATCATGATACTAGGTCAACAGAGCACCCTAGACAAACTGGACAAACTGTACGCCAACTTCTCCATTGACAACTCCATCATCCCCGTATTCACAGCTGTCAAGACACCTGGTGTTTACCTAGATTCCTCACTATCAATGACCAGACAAGTCAGCGCAATCACGTCCTCATCTGTTCATACCACCAAACTTATAAATGCCATCAAGCCATACCTCACAAAACCTAACTGCCTTTCAATAGCCAGAGCAACCATTGGAGCCATACTGGACTATTGCAATGCCCTCCCAGCAGGCATATGGGCAAAAAACCTAAACAGACTACAGGTAACACAGAACAATGCTCTCTGGGCCGCTCTTAGCATCCCAAGAAGAGAGTATATCTCCCAGGCCAGACACTCAGCCCAATGGCTCCCGGTCAAAGAGCGGATCACACTCAAAATCCTCACCCTCACACACAAATGCCTCTCTTTCCGCCCCGTCCTACCTATCAGAGACCATCTCCAAACCCTCCTCACGTCCCACCAGGACGCAATACACCAACGTACTCCATATCCCACGCATCAAAAAAGCCAAAGCCGGTGGTCTATGCTTCCCCTACATTGCTGCCAAGTCCTGGAATGCTCTACCTGCAGACATTAGAGCGGAGAACTCGCTCCCGATTTTTAGTAGGAAACTTAAGACCTCCTTCCTTGCACAATAATATGTGACACTCGCTAACCTATGTAAATGTACTGCACTGTAAATTTGTACAAATGTCATACCTGCTCCTGTAAATTATGTATTACTCTTGCCACAATGCCCCCGGGCTGACGTGCGCTCTACAAATCCTAATAAATAATAATAAAGTGTGTTTTAATATGCAACAGGAAAAAAAAGCAAGATAAGCAGATCACAAAAGTTATGCATTTTGGACCCAAGCCCATCATTGGGGCTGAATCTGTATGTCAAACATAAAGGAAAACAAAGAACAATCGTTAAATCAACATTAAAAGGGATATACATTATTATGCAAAATTGATTTGAATACACCATTTAGTGTAAACCCTAATCAAAATAGCCTGTAGCTGTGAAGGAGCTACGATCTAGAGTGCTTCTGTTTCTGAAACTGTTTTTACCCGCACACGCACCTGCACGCGCACACACACAGACCTATACACACACACCCACACCCACCTATACACACACACACCTATATACAACCACACCTCTACACACCCACCTATACACACACATACACGCACACACACATACCTATACACACATACCTATACACACACACATACACCTATACACACACACCTATACACACCTTCCAGATGTCAAGGTGACATCTGCCCAGCCTCGCTCATTAAAGACTGCGCTGCGGAACCTACCTCATTCATCACTACCTTGATAAATGCCTCATTCAAAACTAGCACAGTTCCAACCAAACTCAAAGATGCCTGGGCTCTCCCCTTACTGAAGAAACCTACATTAGACCCAGCATCCCTACAAACTACTGCTGTATCACAACAGTACCTTTCCTGCTTAAAATATTGGAAAGAGCAGCTGGACAGAGCAGCTTATCTGCAAATCCAAAACCATTGGAATATAACAACCTCCTAGGCCTTCGCCAGTTGGGCTTCCATCCACGGCATGGCACTGAATCAGCCCTCCTGAATTTTAAAAAAATACAAATGGATCAGATTAAAGATAACGGCAACCTAGCACTGCTCCTCTTGTTGGACCTCTCAGCAGCTTTTGATTTAGTCAACCACAACATACTTTGCAAACACCTTCTCGGTGGCCCACTTTTCAACCAAATCTATGCTTTGGACACAGTCCTTCCTGACTAACAGAACCCTGGGGGGGCTTCTCACCTACCACTGGAGCATTGCCAGCCACAGGTGGAGTTTCTTGTGACTCCTGCATATCCCCCACACTCTACAATATCTTTCCAAGCCTCTATTCAACCTTCTCGATGACTTGGGTATCACCTACACTAACTATTGTTAGGGAGAATTCTCTGTAAAGGCTAATTTCCCAAACTTATTGAGTCCCCCAGCAGCTTTGCTGGATTTTTGGGGTTTATTTTTTTCTCCTGCTAAGAGTGAGACTCTTTTCCTCCCACTCTTAGACATGATTTGATGTGTGCCTTTGTATGTGTTTTATGGGCTATGGGGTCATTTACCCCATAGGGCTTCATGTGTTTTTGGTATGTGGGTTACACAGCACCCTCCGTGCCGTAACCCAGGGGTGTCGTAGCGACCCCCAAACAGAGACTCCATACCCTGGGACTGACTACTGTCTCCCAGGGCATGTAAAGTCACCATTGGCTTTACTAGTCTCAAATTGTGAACAGAACCAGTACAAACCATCCTATTGTGGACGTACTGGTCGGGGCAATTCGATTGCCCCGGGGTCTGTTGTTCGAGGGGGCACTGTCCAGTCCCCCCCGACCGAGTTTTGGCGGGTGGTAGTTGGTACTACTTTTTATATTCGACCGCGAATATATTCCAATGGGATTTTCCCATTGTTCGAGGCTACCACTTTTTAACATAGCCTCGAACATACCGCCGGTTTTATTAAATTAATATAAATTCACCGGTTGGTAATTTTTGCCGAAACTTGGTTCCAAAATGGCGTTTGTGTTCGCTTCTGTGACTCCAACCCAAGTCGAGCCCTTTGTTCCACTTTTTGGCAGACTTCTCCACAGAAGCCTCCAAAAGTGGTGCCACTCTGTCTGGCTACCACAGGGGGTGTGGGAGGGGGTTTAGGCACCCTGGACTGAGTTGCCTCGGCAACTCAAGTCGCACTCTTGTGTGATTGGCCCAAGTGGTGAGCCGCCCGGCTCACCACTTAGCATGTTTGAGTGACAGCTAGGCTGAATGAATGGGGGTTTTCTGCATAAAAGCAGGGCTTTGGGGACTGGAACTACAGAAGTTGCCACAGGACCTAAAAGATCCGAAGAGGGAGAAGCCGAGCCGACCTGCAATGACGACACCACCGGTGGAGCCCTGCTGAACCGTCTCACCACTTTTCCCGACGACAGAGGAGATCTCCAGTCCGGAGAGTCTTCTTCCTTTGACTGGTGGGGTTAACCAGTTTGCCCGTCTTTTCACCTTCCTGGACCAACTCGTGGCCGCCTTGCCCGTGCCAAGCACCCCGGCAACCGGAATACCACAGATTACCACTACCGCAAAGAAAAGGGTGGTACCTTGTAACCGGGAAACTCTGCGGCTGGTTTCTTCCCTGGCAGTGCAGCGATCTTCAGCTTTCCTCCACGTCGATACCTCCTCTTCCTCTGGACGAAACACCGACTTGCACTTGCTGCCAGGAACAACTGCCCCCGCTGGAGTGTTCTTCCTACTTTCAGGTACAGTGTCCCGCCTGGCTTCCCTTGCGACAGATCGTTCCGGGTGACAGTAAATCCTCGACTTTCTAACCTGGGCTAGCCTGGGTCCTGTTAACTAACTTTTCCCGACTTGATCTCAATCTTATGTGAACTTTCTACAAAGATTCTTTGGGCATAACCCCACTGTGTGATCCTGGATACAATTTGCTTGCTCTCTCTAAGAGTGGGTCTGGCATTTGAACTTCCTTTCTCTCCAGTAGACTTTGCCTAATCTGCCTCACTGTGGTTTTTTGAAAAGTATTGAAATTTGTGTGCTTTCATAACCCTGCCTTTTTAGAGTGCCATCTTATGTTAAGTTCTCACCTCTGTCTGAAAATAAGTGGTGTTTCTCATTAAGACTTGTCTAATAAGTAATTAGGGTTGTATATATATAATAGTGACTGTGTTGAATTGATTTACCTCTTTGTGCTAGTGTAATTTACAAGTGTCTTTAAATAAATAATTATATACTTTTACACCAAAGCTCTGGTCAGTGTTTGCTTGTACCTATTGTGTATACTCAATATACTGCCTAAATCATCTTGAGAGAAGTCTGACTGCTCAGCCACAGCTACCAGGTAAATCTGGGTGGTACAGACTGCTACCAATTGGGTTTACTGCCAACCACCTGTAGTCCTAAATCTTTTGCAGTGGTCCCTAAGGGAACTGCACAGGTTTCTGCCTAACTACTATGCAGCTGATACCCAAATCCTCATCCCTATTACAGGTACGTATGACACTGAGTCAAAATCACTAAATAAAATCTACTAAACCATCCAGCCCTGGATAGCTCAGCATAGCCTTTGCTTAAAAACAAATAGTTATTCTTCATGGGCTCACAAAAACGTCTAAACAAACTCTGACTCCTTCAAATCCTTTATTGATGGGATTATGATCAATGTCTCCAAGGAAGTAACAAGCCTGGGTATTTACCTTGAATCAGCGCTCACCTTAACCAGACAAGTCAACGACACAGCCTTGGCAGCAGCTTGCACTTCAAAACTCATCAGTGCCTGTAGACCTTTCCTGTCATCTGACAGCTATATTACGCTTGCTAGAGCTCTCATCTTATCCAGAGTAGACTATTGTAACGTCCCCTACGCATGCTCTAAGAACCGCAATATAAAAAAACTTCAGATGATTCAAAACAATAGGCTAAGAGCAGCCCTTAACATCCCAAAAAATAAACTAATACAGAATGCCCACGGGTGCCGGTCCACAAACTAATCTTGTTCAAAACCCTCTCCTTGACACACAAATGTCTGTCGAACTCAGCCCCTAAGTACTTATCCAACAATTTCACTAAAAACCAATCTAATAGACCCACTCGCTCAGCCCACTCACTTACTCACCATACCCAGATTCAAACGACAGAAAGCAGGGGGTCGTAGCTTCCCAGTGGTAGCTTCCAAACACTGGAATGCTCTCCCAACACTACTAAGATCTGAATCTTCCTATTGGTCCTTCAGCAAAAGCTTGAAAACCTGGCTATTCACACAAGAGCGGCTAACGTAGCTCTCACAATCCACCTGAAATATCTACTATGATTAATACTGTTAACCGTATGCATTACTTTGAACACTCAACAGAATTCTTAACATATATCACTGAGAATCGCTGCACATGTATGTATGTATTTTATGCTGTATTGTCAAAAACCAGCGCCCAGATGCCTCAGGGTTTGGTGCGCTCTACAAATGTCAAAATAAATAAACGTTCAAATAAAACATTTCATTTTCCCCTAAACATTATCTTGAAACTGCAACTTCATATCGGTAAAAAACACTACGACTAACTTCTATGCTTGAATCGATCACACAGATCGTCAGTGGTAATTTGATGGTGAATGCGAATGGCACCAAGAAGTAAAATCTGGCAGTGTTCAAGTGTTCTCACATGTCGGGCAATCAGTAAAAGAAACTTGCAGTGCTAATGCTGATCAACTGGAATCTACTTTGGTGGAAATCTTTGTGAGGAACAGGGTGTGGCTAGTGAACCAACCTATGATTCCATTTTGTCCCGCAAGAGCAGAAGGAAGCTACAAAAAGAAGGTGGGCCGATAGAGTTTCTGTATACGGTGCAAGGCACACTCTGGAAAAAAGGTTTGGGGGTAGCTCTGGCACTTCCCAGTGCTATCATTTGCCACAAACAGGATTTAATCTTTCTAAAAACCCACATCTATTGCAGATGGTTGTCGAACTATGCCAAATATCTAAAAGCTACCCCAAAATCTCTTTACATGGACCTAGGGAGAATTATCAAGGAGTCCTTGATTGGTTCGGTGAGTCAATTCAAAGTTCGGATGCCTACCATACTGCATTCCATTGAAGTCTCCAAAGAGGATCTCATCAACCGCCCTCAGGTAGTCCAGCAGAAATTCTTTAGACAGGATTGGTGGATTATAGTAGAGGCGCTTATAAGGTTTCCTCGCAAAAAGCAAAACTTAGCACCTTATCTCAAAACCTTTCCTTGTAATAAAGGATGGTTTACTTGCGCTTTAGGCTGAAACAGTTCCACTCAAAGGAAAGAACTAGAAATTGGGAATTGATGGACAATACTGGTAATTGCTCCAATTGTCGTTTTTGTGAACAGTTAGATGCTGCTCAAACCCTAAAACATTGGTTGATGTACTGCTAAGCGCTGGGCAAACTGAGGGAAAAGGACTTTTGTAGAGAGGATGAGTCCTTCAATTAGGCTTCTTTTTCAAAGGCTCTTTTTTGGTCTCGTCTCATGTGGGGCGAGAACTTGTCATTGATAATTGCCTTGTACAGATTTATTAATGAGATAGTGTTATAGACGGGATAGGTTTTGATATGATTGATATGATTTTGTTACTATGTATGTATTTAGGTTTTGTTTATATTTCCGCTACTTTGTTATATTGTGGTATTTTTTATATGTATATATATCTCTGAGGCTTGTGGAATCTGCTTAGATCACATGCTGTGCATAGGCCGACATCTAGTCGAAGCTGCGGAGTATTGCAATTTGTTTTTCGAAACTCGAAAAGGGGCGTCGAACTAGGGCATGACAGTAATACTATCCCTAGTGTGACGTCCACTGTGCCCATGATCCCTCACCCTTGTAGGACCCTCTGATTGTTTTTTTCCACCATACTTGTCGGAAGCATATTGCGGAGTTCCCTTGGCTTTTAGCCATTTATCTTAAAATTACAAAAATTCCTTGTTCTCCATCCCTACGTCGAAGATTGTTGAAGATCGATGTCGGTACTCGAGACCAAGGAAGAATAGCTGTCGAGACTACCCGACAGACTTTGGGCCTCGGAAGGCTCCTGGCCTCGGCCCTGCGCAAGTTGGAAGAGTGGGGGGTGGTCACTCATACACACACTCATTTCCTACATATACCTGCCTGCTGCCAAATAGTGACCTATGGAGAGTACTCCTTTTAAATTCTGCCCAAAAAGTAACCGTAAGTTTCCCTGCGTAGACAAACACAATACGTGTAATTTGCGTCTCCCACTGGACCATACCGAGGCTAATTGCAGAGCTTGTAAGCTCTTCAAGGCCAAGACACTCAAAGACCGCTCGACGAAGCGCTGGGCCCACTACGCCAAGCAGCTAGAGGCCATGGATGCAGTGGGTTCCTTCAGCGATGGCAGCGACGCCGCCTTATTGGATGGCGAGGGCACAGGGGTGTCGTCAGGCACCCACGTGCAAGCCCCCAACCTCGGAGGACTGACCGGCAGTTCAGTTATGGGGACAACACCCAGCGGCAAGAGTGCAACACACACCTCTTACACCAAGCACACAAACCCCAGCCGAGATTCGACACGTATGTCGAGCGATCGGCAGAAGAAGGCATCTACAGAGCGGTCTGCCGATTCAGTGTCCTCTGTGCGTTCCAGGTCACGGTCGCTTCACGACACACAGCCACCGTTCACGGTTCCTAAGGGTGCCACATTACCTAAAGTTATTGAGGCCTGGTCGTCAGAAGACGAATCCGACCTCTTCCCCCCCAACTAGCACGTTCGACGTCTACTTCCGAGATTCAATGCCCGTCTTCCGAGACTTCCGAATCTCGCACCTCCTCCGAACCTAGACACGCTGTGTCGAATGCCACCTGTGAGTCTCGACGCGGGGCGTCGAAAAATTCAAAACACCCTAAAGTCCCAGGAAAACATTCCTCTAGACATGGGAAGGGGGAGAAACAGCAAAAAAAGACCTCAGAACATCAGGTTCAAAAGGAAAAACAAAAGGACCCTAAATGTTTAGAAAAATCCAAGGTCCCTAACCCTGCCACCAGGACAAGAATTGTTCCTCCCACTGTTCTGGTTATGGGCATGGAGGAAGAGGATGAGGATCCTGTAGTCATCCCTAGTTCAAAGAATTGGAGTTCTGACGATATTGATAGGGTAATGAGAAGAATGTAATTTATGGTAGACTTCTATGAGAAAGACCCTAGTTATTTCCACAGCTATACCAGCACTCCAGCTACCTCGGCCCCTTCGGGGGCCAAGTCTTCTCAACCCTCTGCTAAGAGACTCCGTTCTGAGGATCCAGCGCAGGGCTCATTTTCTGCCCTTTGCTAATTGAACCCTACCATCCAGAGTCCTACGGTGATGCAGAGACTCACATGCTGGAAGAACAGACAGGGGTTTCTTACTACGGGCACGATGAGGACCAGGAAGACGAGGCAGAGGCCTATAGTCTTGACTCTCCTATTCCCAAAGAGATCCCCCAGTGAATGACTCACCGGTGGACAATCAGCCTTTACTTAATGAGGTTTTAGCTAAGGCTGCAGCCCATTTTCAAATTGACACACAGGGTGTCCAAGAAGAGAGATATTTTGCAGAAGAAATTCTAGAGGACAGGAAATCCATCGGCTAAACTATCCCCATTTTAAAATCAATTCAACGCAGAATCGATCCTTCTCTGGTAACCCCTAACCTTAAAACGGACGGTTAACCCACGAGTAGAAAAGTTATTTAGGGCCGCTCCCTCCGATCCACTATACATAAGGGGTCAGTTAAAACCCGACTCATTGGTGGTTACAACCACCAGAAAGAGGGCGAGAACACCACTAGCTTCTTCTGACAAAGAGAGCAAGAGAATATATGGTCTGGGGAGGAAGGTGGCATCCACATCGGCTTATCAAGCACGCATTGCCAACACCACCACCCTGCTAGCAAGCTACAACTGCCACCAATGGGAACAGGTAGCTTCCCTCATTGCCTCTGCACCCGAACCTCTAAAGAGCCAGTTGGCCCAAATTGCATCAGACGGAAGATCAGTGTCTGGATGCATTCTTAAGGCAAACTTTGATGCAGCAGATAATGCAGGAGACTGATAGCAGAAAGCACAGTTATTAAACGCCATTCTTGGCTAAGACAATCAGGGTTTAAGCCCGAGACCCAAGCCCCCCTCATAGACATGCTAGTAGAACCGAAAGTCTTATTTGGGAAAGCAGTGGAGGAAGCACTGAAGACGGCTAAGGACGAATATGAAACCTTAAAGTCCCTCGGCTAACTAACAAATAAGCCCTCAGGTCAAAGGGGAAATGACAATAATTTTCATCGCTTTCGCTGCCAAAACTCCCAGAGAGGGTCCAATTACTATCAGAATCAGGGTACCTCATGGGGCGGTAATCAACAGGCTACTCAAGGTTTCACCAGAGGTTAAAAAAGGGGCAGCGGTAGGGGAAGAGGCAGACCAGGTAGAGGCACTACGCCACCCAATAAACAGTGACGTTCTGCTCCGGGTCCTTTCCCATGCATCCCCAGTAGGGGGGTGCATTTCCATCTTCACCCACGCATGGGAAGGGATCACTTCGGACAGATGGGTGTTGTCCACAGTGTCTGGGTGATACTGTATAGACCTACTAGAATGCCCCCGCAACCATCCTCCAAGACAGAAGATCCACTCCTTGGAGCACCAAAGAATCCTCCTCGAGGAGATTGTCGTTCTTCTTGCAAAGGACGCAATAGAACTCGTCCCAGGCAACCAAGTAAACAAGGGTATTTATTCAACCTTCTTCCTTGTGCCAAAAAAGATCTAACGATGCGCCCAGTATTAGACTTGTGCCCTGCCAACAAGTATGTCAAGGTACAAAAATTCTGCATGACTACACTCCAAGAAGTAATCCCCCTAATAAAAGGAGATTACTTGGCAACATTGGATATGAAAGATGCCTATTTTCATATTTCCATGTTCCCAGCGCACAGAAGATTCTTGCGCTTCAAGATAGACGGCCAGCACTACCAGTTCAAGGTGCTGCCCTTCGGAATAGCCTCGGCTCCAAGGGTATTCACCAAGGTACTGGCGGTGGTGGCAGCGCACCTATGCAGGGAGGCAATCCCGGTGTACCCTTACCTGGACGACTGGCTCATCACAGGGGAAACCCCCGTAATTTGCAGATCCAACATTCAAAGAACAATGGTCCTCCTCTTCCAATTGGGCTTCTTAATCAACAAGAAAAAATCAAGCCTGGTGCCAATCACTTCAAAGCAGTTACTAGGAGCTATCCTAAACACCCAAGAGGGGTTGGCCTTTCCGTTGGAGGAAAGAATTTGGAATCTGTTGCTGCAAATTCCTCAATATCAGTCCGGTTGCCAGATAAGGGTGCGCGAAGCGATGTTTGCTAGGCATGATGGCATTGTGCATTTACCTGGTTCCCCACACGTGCTTGCGACCCATGCAGGAATGATTGGCGAAACAGTGGTCTCAAGCAAGTGGTCAGTGGGACGATCTAGTGGTCATTTCGCCAACACTAGAACAAAGTCTTCGCTGGTGGACAAGAGAGAATCTTACAAAGGGGAAACCCTTTTACGATCCAGAAATACAAGCCGTCGTCACAACAGACACATCCCTGTCAGGGTGGGGAGCTCACCACCTTCTCTACACAGCGCAGGGCCTCTGGTCTCACACAGTGGCTCAGAATCACATCAATCTGCTAGAGCTTCTGGCAGTCTTCAGAGCGCTTCGTGCATTTAAACCCCTCCTATCCAACCTGTCATTACAGATCCTAACAGACAGCAATGTTTTACTTAAACAAACAGGGGGGCTCTCGTTCGCCAAATCTGTCCAAGCTTGCCCAGAAAATTTGGAAATGGGCACTCAGACAGAACATTTACCTGTCATCTCAACTTGTTCCAGGGGATCTCAATTCACTAGCGGACGCTTTGAGCAGAGATCCCCTCCCAGAGGAACACGAATGGCGACTACACAAAGAAATCGTAGAAGACCTCTTCTCTCGGTGGGGTTTCCCCACTATAGACCTGTTCGCCACAGGCGAAAACAGATAACGCCCAGACTTAGCATCCAGGTTCCCACAGCCAAGCTCCAAGGGGAGCGCTCTATGGATGAAGTGCTCAGGGATGTTTGCCTACGCTTTTCCACCAACCCCTATGATGAGGAAGGTGGTCAACAAGATACACAGGGAATCGATAACGCTCATCCTAGATGCTCCTATGTGGGCGACACAACCACGGTTTCCACACCTACATAAATTGGAGGTGTGCAACCCCATCAAACTCCTGTGCTGGTACAATCTACTCTCACAGCACGAAGGACAGACAGTGCATCCTCAATCCAACTCGAACTTGGCAGCATGGCTCCTTAAGTCATAGAGTTTGGCCATCTCAATTTACCCCAGGGATGCATGGACATCTTAAAGGCATGGTCTAGTAAAAAATTGTATTGAAAAAATAGATAGGCAACATAAAAATACTAGCATTCTCTTTTTTAAAACTTCCTATGTAAAATGTTGAGCTATTCAAGCTCAAAATTTGCAAAAGCAAGCACATGGGCGCATCCATTTTGTGAAATGGATGCCCTCCTGTGCTGGCTTTTGCGGCACTAATGAAGGAAAAGCCAGCCAGCTGTAGTAAACAAAAGCTACCGCTGGGTGGCTTTCCCTTCATTAGTGCTGTACGCAGAGGACAGGGACCGGAGACCAGAGCAGGAAAGCTGCAGCTGAATCTCGGTAAGTGCTATTTATTATTTTTTTAAAATAAGCACTAGTTGTGTGTTTTCTTTTAAGTTTTCTGGGCTGGAGGAGCCCGGAAAACTTAGAAATAAAACCGCAGCTTTAAAAATGTATTTGTTTGCGGTCGCTTCAAAAGCGACCGCAAACATAAATACAACATTATTGTGTTGGAAAACGCTGTGGTTTTTCTTTCCAAGTTTCTCAGGCTCCTCCGGCTCGGAGGAGCCTGAGAAACTCGGAAAGAAAAACTGCAGCGTTTTCCAACACAACCGCGTTGTGTTTCTGCCTGCTGTGGCTATCACTTTGGGTCTCCGGTGCTCTCAGAGGAGCACCGGAGACCGAAAGTGAAAGCCACAGCAGGCAGAAACACAACGCGGTTGTGTTTACATGCCGCATAGTGTTTCTGTCTACAGCTGATTTCCCATTTGGGGCTCCCGGGCTCCCCTCGGGGAGCCCGGGAGCCCCAAATGCTGCGTTGTTTCTGCCTAAATCTGCTTTCCCATTTGGGGCTCTCCGGCTCCCCGTTGGGAGCCGGAGAGCCCCAAATGGGAAAGCAGATTCAGGCAGAAACAACGCGGTTGTTTTCCGCAATGCTGCGTTGTTTCTGCCTGTATCTGTATCTTCAAAAGCGACCGCAAACATAAATACAACGTTATTAAAGCTGCGGTTTTATTTCTAAGTTTTCCGGGCTCCTCCAGCCCAGAAAACTTAGAAAAAAAATCCCAGCTAGTGCTTATTTTTTTTTTTAAATAAATAGCACTTACCGAGAATCAGCTGCAGCTTTCCTGCTCTGGTCTCAGGTCCCCGTCCTCCGCATACAGCACTAATGAAGGGAAAGCCACCCAGCGGTAGCTTTTGTTTACTACAGCTGGCTGGCTTTTCCTTCATTAGTGCCGCAAAAGCAAAAGCCAGCACAGGAGGGCACCCATTTCACAAAATGGATGCGCCATGTGCTTGCTTTTGCGAATTTTGAGCTTGAATAGCTCAAAATTTTACATAGGAAGTTTTAAAAAAGAGAATGCTAGTATTTTTTTTTTATGTTGCCTATCTATTTTTTAAATAAAAATGTTTACTAGACCATGCCTTTAAGAGTCTAGAAAACCTAACACAAGACACTGTTACTTTGATAAATGGAAAATATGTGTTATTTGGTGCCAGAATAAACAAATCAACCCAATGCTCCACTGGATGCAGGGTTAGTATTTAACTCACTCAAGGTACATCTGGCGGCACGATCAGCCTACACCACCTCCCATAACAAGGTGTCATGGTGGAAGATGCCAGTAGTCAAAGCCTTTATGGAAGGAGTAAAGAGACTCCACCCTCCAATTTCTAACCCACCACCAGGTTGCGACCTTAATGTGGTGCTTGCTAAACTCATGGGACCTCCCTTCGAACCCATGCATAAAGCTAGTCTCAAACACCGGACTTATAAAACAGCCTTCTTAGTAGCCATTACATCCATAAGAAGGGTCAGTGAAATTCAGGCTTTGTCAGTGCAGGATCCTTTCTTTACTGTTCATAACGATAAACTTGTTTTACGCACTCACCCTAGCTTTTCACCTAAGTTCATTTCTAAATTCCATGTTAACCAGTCCATTGAGCTACCGGCCTTCTTCCAAGAACTCAAGAGCTCTGCTGAGGTGAAACTCCACACACTAGATGTGAGGAGAGTGGTCCTCTACTACGTGGACAAGACCAGACCACTAAGAAAGACAGATCAACTGTTTGTCTCCGTAGCTCTAGGCAGAGAAGGAGATAGCGTCTCTAAAGGTGCCATCTCTGGCTTTCATTGCAAATGTACCCCTTGACACCATTTGCAAAGCAGCTACATGGAGCTCTATTCACACCTTTACTCAGCACTACTGCATTTACACTAATTCCAAGACAGATACTCAAGTGGGACAAGCGGTTCTAAGGCATTTGTTAGCTCATTACCCTTCTCACATCCCACCTGCTTCTTCTAACACTGCTTGCTATCTATGCACAGCATGTGATCTAATCAGATTCCACAAGCCTCAGAATGGATACAGTACTCGCCGTAATCGTATTTCTGATGCTTGTATCTGCTTAGATTCACATGCGTCCGCCCTTCCTCCCCTCTGAGAGAAGGTGCATGGATCCTTGTAGTCTTATCTATTTCATCTGCTTGGATAATCTGTACTCGCGCTACTCCTCATGCTACCTCATGTCAGAAGAAATACAATCTGAGGGTCCTACATGCGTGAGGGATCATGGGTACAGTGGACGTCACCCTAGGCATAGTATTACTGGCATGCCCTAGTTCGCCCCTTTTCATATTTCGAAAAACAAACTGTAATACTCCACAGCTTCCACTAGATGTCGGCCTATGCACAGCATGTGAATCTAAACAGGTACAAGCATCAGAAATAAGATTACGGTGAGTAATGTATCCCATATATATATTTCTGAGGCTTGTGGATCTGCTTAGATCACATGCTATGCATAGGCCGATATCTAGTGGTACTCAGAGTATTCAATTTTTTGTTTTCAAAACTCAAAAAGGGACATCGACAGGGCGTGCCAGTAATACTATCCCTAGTGTGACGTCCACTTACCCATGGTCCTTCACGCATTGGGGTCCCTCAAATCGTTTTTTTCCGCCATCATAGTCCGGCTCATATTGCAGAGTTCCTTCTTTGCTGACGGCATTAGTTAGTATAAGTTTAATCTTAGTATTTCTTCCTGTCCTTTCGACAACCGTATACTGCAGGATCCCTGGCAACAGCTTCAAGGACAAGACCATCCGTCAATGGCATGACTCTCATCTTGATGAACATTGCCAACGGACCTCAGCCCTGCACAGCAGGGAGAGCGTGGGGAGGTTCATAATCCACTCTCACTAGAGAATGCATATTACCCTTTACACCCATTTATTTCGGCAGGCTGCCATCCGCATAAACGATGGAAAACACTGCTTTTAAATTCTGTCCTTCCTGTAACAGGAAGTTTCCCTGAAAGGATTCGCACAGAGTGTGTAACCCTTGCCTCCCTTGGGATCATGCCGACAAACAGTGCAAGTCTTGCAAACTGTTAGGCCCAAAAACATTAAAGGACCGCAAGACTTAACACGCCAAGGCTGCCATGGACGTTGAGGGAGCTTCCAGCGATGGCAGCATCGACGTCCTAAGTGATGCGAAGGGCAATCTGCATCGATCGGATTCCCGCGTGCGAGCCCCCGACCCCAACAGGCAGGTCGGCGCTTCTGCTACAGGGACGACACCCATTGGCTCAATCACTACCAGCTCACACCACACCAACCAAATCCCCCACAGCCGAAAGTCGACCACATCATCAACCGATAGGCCACACGCAGTGTCGAGATGAAGGTCTGAACATTCCCTGTCCTCTGGAACAATGGGGTTACCGCATGACAGGCCCTCAAAACAGACTGTAAAGTCAGTTGCCGACACCACGTCTAATTCTGAGAAGCCCTCCAGTTCCGGCGACCGGGCGTTGAAAGACGTGTCGACGGCCTTGGGGGGGGGGGGGGGGGCTAAAAATAATCAAATTAATTTTAAAAAACACATTCCCGAAACCATACTAACAACCAGAATGTCGAAAAACTCAAAATTGTCGATGCCCCAGGTTAGAAAGTCAAAGGCTATAAAAAGTGGGGATTATACTACCCCTGAGGGGGGCTCCCCTTCAGGGGCTATGCGTCATAAGCAGACCCCTGTCCCATAGCCTTCACTTGCACTTGCTCCACCTACTCTTGCTCTCTCTGTGTTGGCAAGCTCCTCCCAAAGGACCTCAGAACAGTTAGATAGGGTCATGAGGAGAATGTCCAGTTTTATAAACTTCTTTGACGAACACCCCAACCACCTCAATAACCTTCAGGGGTGCCCACAGAGTGGGGCAGCAAACTCACAACCCGCAGACGAAAAAGCCAGCCTGGACACCATGCAGACTACCACCTACTTATATCAGGACAACAACAATTATTATAACACCCAAGGCTCACAAGACCCTGGCTCGTACACAGACCCAAAGGACCAAGGGGACACAGGAGACTTAGACCAATATTATGACGACGACGATGATGTATACATCATCCAATCTCCAGACCACACTGACCCACCGGTAGACAACCAACTGCAATATAATGACTTGCTCCTAAAGGCTGCAGAGCACTTCAAAATAGATTCCCAGGAAGCTGAGGAGCCAGGTCGATGAGGACTTCGTGGAGGACATCCTTGGGGACAAAAAAATCTACAGCACAGTTTTATCCCCTTGCTTCAATCAGTTCCGAGGTGTATTCAGCCTTCTCTGCTTACCCCCAATCTGACACGGGCAGTCAACTCTTGCATCGAAAAGATGTTTAGACCAGATATGATATGATATGATATGATATGGTATTTGTAACGCGCCTATACACAGGTGTTCCAAGGCGCGACGAGGCAGGGAGGGGAGGAACAAGGGGAGACAAAACAAACGATCCTACTAGGCCAGGTGTCATTCAGATCGCGCAAGTGCAGGGGTGGGGGAGGGGGGAAAAGTGCAAGGGGAAGGGGAGGGGGGGAAGTAATAAATAAAAAAGGGCCAGCTAGTGGCAAGTGCAAGGTAAGTGCAGAGCAAGTGCTGGGGAAGGGGGGGGGGGCTGTAGGGATACAGAGACAGTCCCGTAGTGCAGAGGAGTTCCAGGGGATCAGTGACTGGGACCAGGACCGAAGGCAGTTTAGAGTGGTCAAGTTGCAGGATCAGTGCAGTTTAGTGAAGAATTTAATTAGCTGTTCAGCAGGGGAGAGGGAGAGAGAAAGCAGAAGCAAAGAGGAAGGTTTTGAGGTGCTTCCGGAACCGGAGGTGGTTCTCCTCAAGTTTCAGGGAGGCAGGAAGGCTGTTCCAGAGGGAGGCCCCTGCCGCGGAGAGAGATCTACCCCCAGCTCGTTGCTTCGAGAAGCGGCTGACCATGAGGGAGTTGGAGGCGGATGAGCGAAGGGCTCGGGGAGGAAGATATTTGGGAAGAGAGAGTTGAAGGTATTTAGGACCCAGGCCCCAGAAGGCCTTGTGGACAATGCAGAGGGTTTTGAACTTTATCCTCGCAGCCACTGGGAGCCAGTGTAGAGATTTCAGTCCTGGAGAGATACGGTCCCTGGGCTTGAGGCCAAGGACAAGTCTCGCAGTTCTGTTCTGGATGAGTTGCAGAGGGCGGAGAGTGGAGGCAGGCAGATTAAGATAGAGGCTGTTACAGTAATCCAGCTTCGAGAGAACCAGGGCTCGGGAGACAGTGAGCTTCTGGGGGAAGGAGAGGAAGTGAAGAATACCTCTGAGGAGGTGCAGCTGGTAGTGTGACCTCTTGGCGACATCAGAAATATGACCAGCCCCCTCGCAACCGTTATACATTAGGGGGCAGCTAAAGCCTGACTCTCTCTAGTAGTCGCCACCACAAGAAAGAGAGTGGGAATCCCTCTGGCCTCTGCCGAAGCCCCTCCTGACAAGGAGAGTAAGAAAATATACACCCTGAGCAGAAAGGTAGCTTCCTGGGCCGCCTACCAAACAAGGATAGCTAATAGTACCACACTATTAGCCAGCTACAATTGCCACAAGTGGGACGAGATCGCACAGCAAATAAACTCAGTCCCAGAGCCCCTAAAAACACAGCTCTCTCACCCCATCGCAGAGGGGAAACGGACAGCAAGCTGTATCCTTAAGAATAACCTGGATGGAGCAGACAACTCGGGGAGGATCGTGGCAGAAGGCACACTGATCAAACGCCACGCATGGCTCAGTCAGTCGGGTTTCAAACTGGAGACCTAGGCTACCCTCTTAAACATGCCCATTGAGCCCAATGCTTTATTTGGCAAAGCAGTTGAGGATGCACTTAAAAGCGCAAAGGAGGAATATGATACCCTAAAATCCCAGCTACAGCTCACAAACCCACCCTTTGGTCAAAGGGGAGGCTCAAACGCACGCTGGTTTAGAGGACAGAACTCCCAGCAGTCCTCTAACTACAACCAGGGTGGGCAAAGTTCGTCCTGGGGCTCTTCACAAAGGAAGTCCTCCCAACAGGGTTTTCAAAAAGGCCAAAAAAGATCTAGAAGTAAGAGCAGATCTTCCTCAAGAGGGAGCTCAACCCCTCCAAAGCAGTGACCACTCGCTACATGTTCCCTCCCAGGCCACCCAAGTAGGAGGTCCTATTTCACACTTTGCCCACGCATGGGAAGGGATCACGTCGGACAAGTGGGTACTTTCCACCATGGTGGGAGGGTATTGCGTAGAGCTGATTAAAACACCATACAATCATCCGCCAAGACACAGACCGACTTCACAGGAAGAACGCATCCTGTTGGAAGAGGTCAAAGCACTACTACTAAAGAACTCCATAGAAATTGTCCAGGCAAACCAGGTAAACAAGGGTATTTATTCAATGTACTTCCTTGTGCTGAAAAAAGACCTAACCATGTGCTCTGTCCTAGACCTGCGCCCTGCACACACCTATGTCAAGCCACAAAAAGTATGCATGATGCTTCAGGAAGTAATCCCTCTGCTGAATTAGGCCGACTACACGGCAACTTTGGATATGAAAGATGCATACTTTCATATTTCAATGTTCCCAGCGCACAGAAGATTCTTGCGCTTCAAAATAGCAAACCAACACTACCAATTCAAGGTGCTACCTTTAGGCATATCCTCCGCTCTAAGGGTATTCACCAAGGTACTAGCAGTAGTGGCAGCTCATCTACGCAGAAAATCCCAGTGTACCCTCATCTGGACTACTAGCTGATAACGGGAATCCCCCCAAATTTGCAAGCAAAATACCCAAAGAACAATCAACCTCCTGTTCCAATTAGGATTCTCAATCAACAAGGAAAAATCAAGTCTCGTTCCAAACAAAACAGTTCTTAGAAGCTGTCCTAAAGACAGAAGAGGGTCTAGTCTTTCCATCAAACGAAAGTGCAAAACATACTACTGCAAATACCTCAGTATCTGATCTACAGGATAAGGGCCGTCCCTGCACATCGGCATTGTTCTGGTAGTTCCTTGGTGGCCGGCGAGGCCCTGGTTCTCGGAGCTGCTCAGCTTGGTGGGCCAACCGCTGATGCACCCTCCACTGGGCCCAGATCATCTTCTGTTGCAGCAGGCGGGCACAGTCATCCACCCCGCCCGGCAGAAGTTAGCGATTTCAGTGTTTCCTGAACAGGTCACATTAAAGCATCTAGGCTAACCTAGACATCATACAGGGTGTTAGGAACGATGCTACCAGGAGCCAGTACAAAAGCAAGTGGACTAGGTTTTGCCACTGGGCGGAGTCCAAGGAGGTTGATCCTCTCACATGCTAATTGGACGACGCACTATCCTTCTCTGCACACCTTGCACACTCAGGAGTGTAAATGGACACATGTCGCATATATTTGGCTTCCATCGGAGCATACCGGAACTCGGACGAGGAAGTGTTTTCATCCTCCAACCCGGTGGTTAAAAGTCATCTGGTGGGCCTCACCAGGCTCTACCTGCCTATTAAGAAGCCACACCCCTTGTGGGACCTTAACGTAGTGTTGGGTGCCTTGGCGCACAAACCTTTCGAGCCAATGGCGTCTGCGGACATCAGGCTGGTCACCATCAAGACAGACCTCCTGGTGGGTCTTACGTCTGCACGCAGGGTCAGTGATATTCAGGCGCTTGTTGCTTCAGAGCCTTGCAATACCTTTCACAGAGACAAGGTGGTCCTTAGAACGCACCCCACATTCTTGCCTAAAGTTCTCTCTCCGGTCCATCTGAATGAGGAGATGGTGTTAGCTACCTTCTTCGTGGACCCAAAGGACGTTGCTCAGAGGGTGTTGCACTGTCTGGATGTCTTGCACGCACTGAAATTCTATCTGGACAGAGCTTTCGAAAATCTGATGCTCTCTTCATCACCTTCAGGAGTCAAGGCCAGGATATCGGCATGTTAGGCCTCTATAGCAAGGTGGATATTTTAGGCCATCAAGGAGGCTTATGAGGACAGCACAAGCCGCTTCCGGCAAACATGCATGCACATGCTGTCATGGCCAAAGCCACCGCAGTTGCGTTCCAGAGGCACGTCCCATGGCAGGTCATCAGCAGGGCGGCCACATGGGCCACTCCTTCAGCCTTCTGCAAACACTACTGTTTGGATGCCGGCTCTAGTTTAGAGCGGCATTGGGACAGGCAGTACTAAGGAACTTGTTTTCTTAATGAGGGTCACCTCTCCACCCTGGGGCTGCATTCAGTCTAAATCGCCTATACAGTATGTAGGAAAGGGGACAGGACGTAGGAGTAATTATAAATTACTCACTATGGTGATTAACTTACTCCTAGTCCATAGTCCCCCTTTCCTCTATGCGTCGCACCATCCTCCCACCCCTCTCCCCCCCAATGAAAACTGGTGTCATTAGGCAATGGTAACGACACGTCAATGGGGACTGAGGAGTGGTGTAGGTGGGCAGAGTCAGGGGAGCTCCCTGGGCCGTGCGTCTCTAAATTTAAACAGAAAGAAGAGTTTAGGAGTTTTTCTGGTGAAAAGGTTCTGTATCCCGTTCCTAGCGAGGGACGCCTATACAGTATGGAGGAAAGGGGGCTAGGAATACTTTAGTCACTACGGTGAGTAACTTATAATTTATTGTTCCATCGTGGGAACTTAATTTGTTCTTTACATTCCTCGTGGCTTCACCTTTTGAGCCTATGCATTTGTGTTTGCACCAGTTCCTGACCATGAAGACTTTTATTTTTGGTGGCACTTCTGCCCGTCGCTTTTGTGAGATGAAATCCCTTTCATGCAAGGGTCCTAGTCTTCATTTTCCGAAAGAAAAGCTTACTCTACAGGTTAAACCCACTTTGCTGCCCAAAGTTGTTTCAGAGTTTTGTGTTAAGATTCAATTGCCTGTATTTTATTCTCCTCCTCCTCCTCCTTCAGAGGAGGAGGAAATGTTTGCATAGACCCTTTGGTCTATTTCTTCTCTCTCGCTTTCCTTTATCATACTTCAAATTTTAACATTTCATTAATTATTGTACAGGGCGTGACCACAAACAAAATGGTTGGGGTTTAGTACTTCAAACCTGCATTGGTATTTCCTTTGAGCCTGTTCAGGGGTCCAGTCTACCAATGTGGTAAAAATGCTTGAGTGGTCTAGCCAAAAGTAAATAAAATATTTGCCATTAGCATTCTCCCCAACAGTTTTTGGGTGACATTGAATACTCACACAGGGATAAAATAGGGATACTCTGGGAGCACCGCTGCCTACAGCATTACTGAGACTACTATGGGCAGCACACAAGAAATGCAGCTGCAAACAGACCTCTAGAAAAAAGAGCCCTAAAAACTCAAATTCTGATCGATCAGTCTAGTAATGGGGGTATTGGCTTGTTGGCCCCACCTTTACAGTTGTGGATTTTCGGGGCCCAACGTGTGGGGACTTTCAAGGTCTTTTCAGCCGCCCTTTTCATTTTTAAGAAGACTCTGGATGATGAGTTGTACTTTTCAGACCCTGTGGTTTTAAACATTTTTAAAGTGCGTAAAATTATTTTCCGCCAAAATCGCTCATGGTGCTGTTATGGGACCTTGATTTGGTCCTCACCCTTTTTATGATTGCTCAGTTCAATCCTTTACATTCATGTCATTTCATTAGTCTACTATATTTGCATGTAATGTTTCAAAATTGCTGGCCTTGTCAGTCACTCCTCCGTTCTTTCTGTTCTGCAGCAAAAAAGTGGCATTGGGAGTAGGCCCCCTTTCCTCCCTAATGTAGTGAAAGAAGAAAAACGGGAAAGACAATTACCCAGTCTTATAACTTATCTGGCTATATTTGTGATACTTATCTAGTCGTGGCTGTTGTGTCTAAACATTTGTTGTATTGTTGTGGCCAAGATTAATTTTTCCGTGAAGCATAGGGTATTGTTCAATCCCTGCTTGTTATTACGAAATTGATCTGTGAAGTTACACCTACCTTAAAAGTACGAAGTCAAAACACTGGGTAATCGCCTTTCCTGTTCTTCTTTCATATATCCGACTCGAAAAAAAAATAGGGTACACCCAACCCTTTATACCTCCCTAATGTAGTGTCATGTTCTCCTTTGTGTTTTTCCCATCCTTCTCCAGATTGGGATTCTACATGGATTCACATGCTTATGAAAATTCCCATCGTCAGGCTGGGAATCCTCGGTTATATAAATCAGTTTAGCTTCAAGCTAAAAACTTTTCACTAAAAACTGCATGTCGCTTTTATAGCATATTCCAGTGTTTTGGGTCATACTTCCCCAGCCAATGTCATCTCTCCTCCTTAGCTCCACCGCTGATGGCCAGCTTCAGATTTGGTCACACCTTGTAGTTTCAAAACAATTGCCCTTGCATCCCTCCCATCTGAAGGCAGGAGCAGCATGGGGCACAGCTCCTCGAAGTCCAAGCCATGTTGCAGGAAGGTACCATAGAGCCTGCCCCTCTAGAACTCCTGTGCTCCAGAGTATACTCCATATACTTTCTGGTGCAGAAGAGGTCTGGAGGGTGGAGACCTATCCTGGACTCAAGACGTCTCAACAAGTTCCTGAAATCCCAGAAGTTCAGGATGGTCACGTTGCAGCATGTGCTTGAGCAGCTGGAAAGAGCAGATTTCCTGGCGTCACTGGATTTAGATGACATGTAATTTCACATCCAAAACACTGGAAGTGCCTCCGGTTCGTCGTCCAAGGAAGACGCTACCAATTCAAGGCACTGCCTTTCGGCCTGAAATCGAGCCAATGGTCTTCACCAAGTCCTTGGCTCAGGTGGCAGATTTTCTTAGCCGCCAGGGTGTCTACGTCTATCCATACCTGGACGACTGGTTAATCCGGTCCCGCTCCCTCGACATGGCAGTCTGGCATACAGCCAAAAATATCCAGACCCTAACTTTTCTGGAATTCTCCATAAATTATGCCAAATTCTGCGTAGTGCCGTCCCAGAACGCACTGTTTCTGGGTTCACACCTCAACCCTGTCACGTGTCAGGCAACACTGTTAGAGGACAGGATAAAGGCCATCCTGGGGAAGGTTCTGCTGCTGTCGGCAACCAAGATGGTGATAGTCATGTCCATCAAGTCCCTCTTGGGGATCATGTCCTCATGTCCTCATGTTTTCATCTGGTTCCTTAGTGCAGATTGTGGATGAGACAACTTTTCAGCCTCAGCTCCAGGGTAATGGGGTTTGAGTCTTTATGGAGAAAACCACCATGTTTTACATCAGGAAGTAGGGCAGAACGTGCTCACCTGTTCTCTCTCTCTGGAGGCGCAGAATAGTTGCACTGGGTCATAGCTCAACTGATGTTTCTCATCCCATTTCACCCGGCAGGCATTCAAAACACCATTGCAGACTCTCTGAGCAGGGCGCTGCGGTCCGGCCACGAGTGGGAGCTCCAGAAAGCACACGTGTCCTGTCTATTCAGGGAGTGGGGTCACCCTCAAATCAACCTCTTTGCGACAGCTGCCAACACCAAGTGCCAAAGGTTTGCTAGCAGGTATCCTCCGGTCAGGAGTCTGGTGGACGCCTGCTCATTCTCTCGGGAGACCGTCTTCCTGTACGCTTTCCTGTCTATTACTCTGTTGCTATGGGTGATCAACACACTCGGACAATGTCACTGCAAGATGATCCTCATTGCGCCTGCTTGGCTGAGACAGATCTGGTACTCGGGGACATTCTAGCCATTGCCAGGTTTCCATTTATATATAATGGGAGACAAAGCTAATAGAACAGGGGCTAGAGTGTAACCTCCATGAGGGAGGGGACGGACCAGAAACTTATAAAAAATGTATCTTTTTTAATAAATCAAAGTTAAAAACGAATCATAAGATTCACAGGTCCACAATACAAAATTTCACAGGTCCACAATACAAAATTTTACATCCAATATAAAACAAGGAATACGTAACAGACCTAAAATGCTAGCTAAAACAAGTTCAAACAAATACACAAAGTACAATCTAAGACAAATAGTAATGTACCAAACTCTAATCAGGTTAGTAAATCATGTTGTCAAATCTGTTTTTACTCCAGAGAGCTTATCTCGACATGTTTCTGTTCTTAAAACATCAATCACGAACATTTCATATTGGATTATAGATCAGATCAGGTACGTTTCATAGCACCTTGTCTGGTGCCGGTAGGGGCTCTCTACTTCCAAGAGTGAGTAGGGGTGGGAGACAGAGTCAATCCTGTCTAGATAGGCAGAGAACTGGGAGCCAACGTCGTAAAGGCGCCAGTAGGTGGAGAATCTCACAAGAAGTAGCAGCAGTAGTATACCACTAATTAAACAAGGAGCCTGGTAGGGGACCTGTGCCTAGGTTTCCATCTACACTTGCCTGCTGCGAACACAAGTGGAAGCGATTTACAGTGTGGTGCCAGTCACCAAATATTTCTCTGCTGCGCATCACGGCATCGCATCTTCTTCCTTACTTGCTGTCGTTGGCCGAGCATGTGAATCTATCAAGGTTCACCTGGCCGCCATATCCCGGTACACCCATGAATTACACAGGCTTGTTGAGAAGTTCCTCGGATGCCTCTCCATAGCGTCCCCTCCAGTGAAAGCTCCTGCCCCTGCGTGTGAGCTCAATGGATTGTCATAACTAAATGGGTGCATCGTTGGAGCCTATGGACCGGGCCTTCTTTAAGCTTCTATCTTGGAAGACCACCTTCCTGGTGGCTATCAACTCTTTAAGAGTATGGGGGGGGCAGTTAACAGAAGTTAACAGGGAATGCCCTTACTTAATCAGTTGTGTAACACAAGGGTTTGGGCTATTGCCAACTGACTATACATTTGAGTGAAAATAGCCAAAGCCTAGTCTGTTTTTCCAAGGCCAGGTGCAACACCTGTTCTTATAGAAATAAAACCACTGTGGTTGAGGGCGCAAGTATTTTATACAGAGATTGAGGCTAATGTGGGTTTTAACGCCCACATAGTCAAGGCTGTGTAGAAAGACAGAACAGGACAGAGTTAAATTCTGAATGTCTCTTCCTGGTTAACTGTTCTGTCCCTGTGTAGCGGTGCTGGACCGCCTACAAAAACAGGGGAAAGAATAAGAAGAGACACTAATATCTTCTAGATGTTATACACCATTCAGCCTTGCGTAAATGTGCCCTACAACCACTCTCTCACCCTATGTGTATGCATGGGGAGAGGCCAATACCAGGTCTAAAAACAGTGCTTGTGTGATGAGGGGAACATCCAACCACTGGGTTGTATCCAAGTTTATTTGCCCAAGGATTGTTTGTCACACCCCATCACTGTGATTTTAAAAGGAATATCACAAAGTCAGGTTAGAATCTCTCTGAATTAGTGTTTAGACCAACAACAAAAATACCAACATTACAACACTCTCCACTTTGCCAGATTCTAGATCTTTGTTATAGTATCGCAAGTGAAGGGTGGTAAAAATTGCTCATGTATAGAGAGTATATTTAGTATCTATCATGTGTAGCAATTACTATCTACTGGTTTCAGCGACTCATGTTTATTAAGGTCGTTTTCTTCAGGACAGTCTTTTTCTAAATATTAACAACAGGGTAAGAGAGCTAAGTTATGTGCCCCTGTGTTTGATTACTTGTGAGGAAAGTGGGTAAACAATACTTTACCACCTCTTTGGTGCGGCAGGGCTGAAACAGACGAGTGACCTGTGTAAAAACCAAAGACATAGTAAATCCACACATCACTATCGGTTGTTCACTGTCAATAAATGACTTTTAGGGTTAGCAATTTTCCTAGTGCTAATCCTGTTCTTCAAAACACTACACTGGACATGGTAGGATTTACTTCTTTGCATAATTGTGAATCAAAAGGTAGGCCTACGGCGGGTGTTTACACCCAGACCCCCAAGCCTATGAAAAGTTTGCTTTTGTATTTATTTCATATCCAATGGCCTAGATCGATATCTCCAGTATATACTGCTGTGAAGTACTCTCTATTGTATCCCATATGACACAGATGGCCACTAACCTGAGCGTAAGTCTTTGTTTGTAACTGGATTTGTCCACAGGTTATGGACACCTGGTGTCTCCGTTGTTCAAAGATGGTGTCCTGCTCCTAGAACAAAACACACAGCACAAGCTCCGTTAGGGAGCAATTTGTCTTCATCACATATGCAAGCACGCACAGTGCAGCAAAAGTCCATGCGGTATAGGACATCACCGAGGGTGGGACTATCAACTCTGCCAGATGGGTTGGGCGAAATACAGGCTCTCTCATGTAATCCTCAATTATTGTCGTTCCACTTGGCTAATGTGGTTCTACAAACTCATCCTTCCTTTATGCCAAAGGTCCTGTCTGATTTTCATTTAAACAAACCTTTAGTTCTGCTAGTTCTCTTTGCAAACCCTTCTTCACCTGCTGAACGATCTTTGCATCCACTGGACTTTGCGCGTGCCTTGAAGTTCGATGTGGCACTTGCAAAGGACTTTCGAAAGACTTCTTAGCCTTTTGTCAGTTTTGGACCTGTGGGGTATGGGAAGGCCCTGTCGAAGGCTTTAGTTTCCAGGTGGCTCTCCGGTTGTATTATGCAGTGTCATGATCTGGCCAACAGACCGTTGCGAGGCTGGCCGAGTGGCCACTCCACCAGAACGATCGCATTGACGGCAACGTTCTTCTCTGGTGTTCCTCTGCTGGATATCTGTAGGGCGACTATGTGGAGGTCTACCCACTCCTTCACGAGATTCTACTGTGTCGACAGGGATTCTACGGAGGAGTCTTGTGTCAGACAAGCGGTGCTTCGCAACCTGTTTGCATGAGGTGAGTCTATTCCAGTGTATTGCTTTTTTGACCCTTGCCACCTCCTGTGGTTGTGCAATTGTACTGCTGTGCAATTGTATTAATGAGCATGTGAATCCATGTAAGACCCCATGCTGGAGAAAGTACAAGTTGCTTACCTGTAATTCTTGTTTTTATCTTAAAGCCAAACTGCTTTATATTACCAAGGATTCCCAGCCTGAGGATGGCGAATATTCATGAGCACGTGAATCCATGTAAGACCCATGCTGGAGAACTCAAGAGTTGGAGTTAAGTAACTTGTACCCTCTGCTCCTGACCCTTCCAAAAACTAGGAAAGATTTGACAGACTGGACCAGAGACTGACTTTCACTTTTTCGACTGAAGAACAAACGAATTCTGAATTGATGACCAGCTCTTCGGGGGCTTTGCAGGACCCAGAAAAGGAACGGCCTCTAAAGCGATAATCTTTCAGTGGATTGTCTTTTGAATTTAAGCTTCCAATGAGCTATTCCACAAGTCAGTTCCAGGGGGCCTTCAAGCCCATTCGACCAGAGGTCAGCAAGCTACTTCTGCCCTTCAGAGAGGGTTTCCATAGCTGGATATCTGTCTAGGCACAACTTGGCCATCCCTACACACGTCCACCATGCATTGCCACATCAATATTCTGGCTGTATAGAATGCAAGGGTGGGAAAGTTGGTACTTCAGTGATTCCTTGTGTGCAGCGTCTTCCTTTTTCCTTTTCCCTGCACGTGTTTTGCCATGCTTTTGGGAGTCTTTCAAAAATTAGGAATCTTTGGGAAGAATCTATCCACCTGAAGAACAAGTTACATTCTGTAATGTTCTTTCCGATGGATATTCCTCCCCCAGATTCCTCTTTGTCCACCCACCCCCAAAATGCTTGTGTCTTAAAGGAAAAAACGTTGGAACTAACGAAAAGGGTCCCAGCAGCTCAGTGTATGTTCACTGTCAAGCCAATGCCAGGTTCAAATGACAAGACAAACGCAAATGTAAAGTGATTTATTAATGGTTCTTTACAACATAACATAAAACCAACTGGGATGGAGTAAAATGCAACTGAAGTGTCAGGGTGGATTGTTTGGCTACAACAAAATAAAAATCCAAAATAGCTAATATTCAGCATGTAGCTGCTACTTAGTTTTGGCTTCACCCGAGCTGCATGCTGATTTAGCCCATTAGTAGCACAATGTACCTTTTGTGATAGCTATTGGGGTACTAATAGCTTTTTCAACGGCCTGTACTCTGCCATTTTGTTTCGGGCAACCATGGGATAGGCCTAAAACTGCTGATGTGCCCACATAGGCTCGTTGTAAGCCCAGACGTGCATCCCTCTATAAATGTCTAGACTGGTTTAGCCCAGTAGATTTTACGGCCAAACTGATTGGCTGACTGCAAAAACCATTGTTTAGGTCTATGATGTGTGTGATTTTGCCCTGCCCATGAGTGTAAGGCTATTTCTGAGGCGTGTTGATCTACTTAGATCACATGCTATGCATAGGACGACATCTAGTGGTAGCCGCAGAGTATTACATTTTTTTTTTTTTTCGAAACTCCAAAGGGGACGTCGACGGGCCTGCCAGTGATACTATCCCTAGTGTGATGTCCAGTGTACCCATGGTCTTTCACATGTCGAGGTCCTCAGATTGTTTTTTTTTAGTTGGACGCAATTTGCGGAGTTTCTTTTTCTGGCTAACGCCATTACTTTTACAAAGTGTAAAATTAGACTTTCTTTCTGTCCTTTCAATGACTGTACACTGCAAGATCTCCGGCATTGGCTTTCGAGGACAAGTCCATCTATCGACAATGACCTGTCTCGACGTACTTTGTCTGCTGCTTACCTAGTCCCCAGCGGGCCCCGGCCTTGTACAGTAGCGAGAGTGGGGGGAGGTCATGATCTATATTATTTAGAGAATGCCTATTCCCCTATACTTCCTTTTATTCTGCCAGGCTGCCATCCTTCCATGCTACTGAAAACACACCATTTAAATTCTGTCCTTCCTGTAACAGGAAGTTTCTATGGATGGATTCACAGTGTGTGTAACCTTTGCCTCCCTAGGGATCATTCCAAAAAACAGTACAAGTCCTGCAGACTGGTTCGGCCAAAACATTAAAGGACCGGTAAACTAAATGCTGGGCCCACCACTCCATGCAGGCCCAGGCCGCCAGGGACGTCGAAGAAGCCACCAGGAATGGCAGCATCAGCATCCTAAGTGACAATGAGGGCGATCGGGACCTGATGGATTCCTGCATGTCGTCGACCAACAAGCCACACGCGTTGTCGAAGGGAAGGTCCTAAAAATCCCTATTCTCTGGTCGTCGCGTTCCCCACTTGACAGGCCCCCGAAGCAGATGCCAAAGTCAGTTTCCGACACTGCAAGCAAATCAGGAAAGTCCTCAGGTTCCGGTGAACATGCGTCGAAAAAAGCTTCAACAGCCCCTGCTAAAAATTCAAAAATGACTGAACTAATTAAAAAAACATGTCTCGGACACCCTCCTTAAATTAAAGTCGTTGAAAAACTACACATTTTTCGACGCTGCTACCCTCAAAATCACCCGTTTTCAAGGGAAAAGGAATACTCTGCCCCTAGAGACACCCTTTCAGGGGCAATGCACCACAAACAGCTGCCTGCTCCAAAACCTTTGCCTGCACCTACTCCCAATGTGTTACCAAGCTCCTCCCAATGGACCCTGGAACAGTTTGATAGGTTTATGAGAAAATGTCTTGTGTTGATGGTGGGATCAACACCCAGATCAACTTACCAACCTCCAGGGGCCCCCTCAAGGTCGAAGCAGCTAACAAGCATCCTGACTCCAAAAGAGCCCACCTGGACCGAACACAAACTAGTATCTAACTATCAGGACGTGTCCCATGACCTATACTATTAAGACACTCAAGGCTCCCAAGACCGTGGCTCGTTAGGAGACCAAGGGGACATGGAGGATGCACATCAATACTATGAAGATGATGACGATGTATACATCATCCAATCCCCAGACCATGCTGACCAACTGTTAGGCAGAATTATATGCAGTACCCTTTGGGAACACAACACACAATTAAGACTACAAGTGACAGTACAATTTCACCTTTGGTACAAGCCTGTACTAAACAGTTAAAGTGGTAGCGATGGATGAGCAGCCAGGCTTATCTCAAGAGTAAGTGAGCAGTATCAGATAGTTAAACAAAGGACAGCAATTGCTATGATTCAGGCAAACACTGACTCATGGTTTTCAATTAGAAGAATATACATTTTATTTCACTCTTCAGTTGTATGACATTACACTATTATAAGCAGTCTAAAAATAACTCTTCATACACCACACCATGTCCCTTAAATTCCAGACAAGTTAACAAATGAAGTGGGAGCAAAATGGCACTCCAGCAATTTAAAAAAGGAGGGAAAGAAAAAGTTATTAGAAATTAAATCAAACCAACAGGTAAGTACTCAGGGCAATTGAACAAGAGGAACTACAGTGATAGAATCAGGTAGAAAAGGCTTAAGGCCAAAGTCAATGGGTCAAAAGTCTTTTGATCAAGCACACAAAGTTCAGGGTAGTTCACGGTAAAGTTTGTTTTCATGGTTTCCGGACGAGGTTGGTTGATAGAAAAGTTTGTTCAAAGAGAAGTGAAGGACAAGCCCTCGGATTGGAGAAAGATTTCAAACACTTTCACCGCGGTTGAATGAAATGATCAACCGGATTGCACAGCACCTTAAAACAGAGAGGAAGCTGTAGCTGAGGCGAACATTCCTGGTAGTTCCTGCAGGCGCACGGTTCCTGAAGCAACTGTCGGACTGACCGGAAGTAGGAAGACTGGAGGGTCCTGCACTACCCAGGGAAGAAACCAGCAGCAGAGCAAAGCAACAAATAAAAGGTGTGCTCCTTAAAACCCAAGCAGGGTCCGACCTTTCTGGCTATCCGGCCCACTGTACCTCTGTACAGCGAATTCGACCAGAGGAGGGGTCCTTGCTTGCAGTTTGGGCGTACTGGTTGGTCCCACCAGCTCAAAGGAAGAAGTAGTTTCCTGGAGGATCTTCTGTCGTCAGATTCTGAAGATTCGGACCTGCAGCAGGGCTTCGCCGGGCGGTTCAGACGACGTAGGGCTCCTCTTCCATCAGCTCTTAATTGGTTCTTTCGTTCCAGTGGCGACTCTGCCTTTCCAGTCCCAGAGACCTGCTTTTTATGCAGTTTCCCCCATTCATACAGCCTGGCTGTCAATCACACAGCAGGGTGGCTGTCCTGGCAAAGACACTCCCCTCAGCCAATCAAACAGGAATGCGACTTGAGTTACCAAGGGAACCCATGGCAGGGGTCCGAAGATCCCTCCCTCACATCCTGCCTACCTAGACTTTCAGGCGCCTTAAGGAGGGCTTCTGTGCAGAAGCCCGCGAAAAGACGGCAAACAAAGGAATCATCCCCGGTTTGGCGTGTAGAGAAAAACACGAGAAAGACTTGAACAAAAAGAAATGGCAAATAAACCCAGCCGGAGCCAAAATAAAATGTATTTGGTCAAGCGGGTTTATGTTCGTGGCTAATATAATAGCCTAAAACAATACCATCGTTATTTAAGATAACCGCGGTATAAAGGTTAGGGTAGTTACCAGTGCCACCATCCAAGTCTTGATGTAAAGGGAGCGAAACAATACTCCAAGAGAGACCGACAAAAAGGGATAAGAGTTAACCCTTTCCAATACTCCATGTAAGATGGGGTGTACTGGGTCTGTGGTTTAAAGTGACTAAAATAAAGTTAATGGCAACTTTACCTTTTCTGGGGGACAGTAGTCATCCAGTCATCCCCAAAAAAATGGAGTCAGTGGGAAGTCTCAAAGACAACCCTGTGTCACTGCACTGAAGGTGCTGTGTAACGCACATGAAAATATGAGGCCATGGAGTAGGTGAGGCTCCAGTGGTCAAGATCACACACAAAGTAAAAACCCACACAGCAAAACACATGTAAGAGTGGGAAAAAGGCTCACACTCTTACCAGGTGAAAAAAATAAATCCTAGAAATCCAGCAAAGCTGCTGAGGGACTCATTAGGTAAGGGAAATCAGCCATTTATGAGAATTCTCCCTAACACCAACCAGTGGCTATTCCCCTGTAAACAACCAGCTGCAGTATAATCTTCTTTTATAAGCTGCAGACCACTTTAAAATCGATACCCAGGAGGCACAGATCTGCAGCACAGTTTATTCCACTGCTCCACTCTTTCCAACGGCGGATTCAGCCTTCGCTACTTACACCCAATCTGAAATGGCCCCTTCTGACCCATTGTACATCAGGGGGCAGCTAAAGCCTGACTCTCTCATGGTCACCACCACAAGGAAAAGAGCGGGCACACCTTTAGCCTCGGCTGAAGCCCCTCCTGACAAGGAGAGCAAAAAGATGTACACCCTAGGCAGGAAAGTAGCTTCCTCTGCTGCTTGTAAAGTGAGGAAAGTTAACAACACTACGCTACTCGCAAGTTGTATTTGCCACAACTGGAACAAAATATCACAACCGATTGACTAGGTCCCAAAACACCTAAAGCCACAGCTTTTACAAATTGTAGCCGACTGTAAACTGGTGGCAAGCTGCATCCTCAAAAACAATCTGGATGCAGCAGACCATGCAGGCCGGATAGTAGCTGAAGGTACCCTCATCAAACGCCATGCATGGTTACGCCAATAAGGTTTCAAGCTTGAAACCCAAGCCGCCCTTTTAAATATGCCAATTGAGCCTAACGCCATATTTGGTCAAGCGGTCGAGGTTGCACTGAGTGCTAAGAGGAGTAGGACACCCTGAAATCCCTCGGACAACTCACAAACAAACCCTTTGTGCAGATAGGCGGGTATAATACACAGTTTTAGAGGACAAAACTCCCAGCGGTCCTCAAACTACAACCAAGGCAGGCAAAATTAATCTCGGGCTTCCTCTAAGGGGCAGTCCTCCCAACTAAATTTTCAAAGGGCGCACAGAAGGTCCAGAAGTAGAGGCAGATCCTCCTCCAGAGGAGGCTCCACCCCACCAAAGCAATGACCACCCACTACAGGTCCCCTCGCATGCTGTTAGGCAGAATCCTGTGCAGTTCCCTTAGGGAACACTGCAAAAAGATTAAGACTACAGGAGTAAGCAGTAAACCCAATTGGTAGCAGTCCGCACCACCCAGATTTACCTGGTAGCTGGGGCTGAGCAGTCAGTCTTCTCTCAAGATGAGTAGGGCCGTATAAAGAGCATGCACAATAGGGCCAAAAACACAGTAGAGCAAACAAACACTGACCAGAGCTTTGTATCAAAAGTATATAATTATTTATTTAGAACACACTTTAGGAAATACACTAGCACTCTAAATCAAAAGCAAGTTAAAACAGAGTCAGGTAAAGCATACACACCTCCCTTAATAATTATTAGAGAAGTCTAGGTAAAAACACCACTATTTGTCAAAACAGATGTGAGCGCGTAACCTAGATGAAGTTTGTTTTTGCTAGAGTATTGAAATCATCCACACTCCCTCTCTACTGTGATACCCATCTACAAAAAGGGTGATCGGTCTGATCCTTCCAACTACCGCCCTATCGCCTTTTTGGATGCAGATAGGAAGACTTTTGCAGCAATTCTACTTGAACGTCTGGAAGATGGGATGTTAAAAGAAAACATCCTATTTAAATTGCAGATAGGTTTTAGAAAATGCCTTTCTACTTCTCTCAATGGTCTAGTCATGTCAATACTCTCCCAATCAGCAGCAAAAAAGAAGGGTGTATCCTTTATGGAGCTTGGCTGGACCTCTCCAGAGCCTTCAATACTGTCAACATGAAGCATCTTTGGGCCAATTACATCTTTGGGGTATTCCGAGTGGCCGCTTATCTATATTAAGAGGCCTGCATACGGGTACATCCCTTCTAGTGAGATTTAATACCCTTGGCGACTTGTCTGGAGAAGTGCCCCTGGAAAGAGGTTTAAGACCAGGATGCATCCTTACTGCATGCCTCTTCAACCTTTACCTAGCCGACTTAAATAAAGCACTAGAACATCAATCATGGACTAGCCCCAGAATTGGATCGCGTATGCTGATGCGGTCTAGCTCGACTACTCACCTAAAGGATTACGTCTCCTCTCTGCATTTGTTTCATATGCACTGTCAAATAACCTAATAGTGAATCTTTCTAAAGCAAAAATTGTAATTCGGAGACCCAGCAAGTGTTCCAGTAATTTACATTTTTCTCTTCACGATCAGACTGTGCCTGTAGCTACAGAACTCATTTACTTAGGCATAAAACTCAGCTCAGTCACCATCAAAAATGTACTGGAACAGGACCTTGAGTTTAAGATCATTTTGCTATTCGTGTAGATGAAAAAGATCTATATAGTACCTACTGCTAATTTTCCATATGGGCGTTGATAAAATTTTATAAAGCAAAAGTTATCCCTTCACTACTATATGGCCTTGACACAGTACCTTTCTCCTATACATTAAACTGGATGCGCTTGGAGGGTAGAATTTGGAAAACAATTTTCCATGTTCCATCAAGCTATTCCATAGAATCATTAGGGTACGAATTATGGTTAATTCCTTAAAATCTCATATCGCTTGGAAGATACTAAAACTTTGCAGGTCAATATGGTCTCCCAGTAAAGGCTCTCTTTACACAGACATAGCAGCAGAACTTAAAAGTGGAACCAGTCAATTTCTACAAGATGTGTCCAATCAAGCTGGACAAATGCTGGAGCAGTGTGATCGTTCTATGGATGATCTTATCCAAAATCCCTTCCGTGTAAAACAAGCTTTGCTGCAAAAAGATTGGATATTTACCATTGAGCAGATGCGCGAGCGATCAACCTATTTTGCTCACTATCCAGCTTTGATAAACCATGTGCTAATCTACCAAACTATCCTGCCCATTTCCCAAATTCCTATATGAGAACTGAATTTCTCAGACTGAGACTCAATCTTGTAAGAACAGGAGAGTCTGAGTGAACGGTCAAGACAAATAAAGATCCTCATTTGAGTATACTGGAGCCCTAAAAGGCTAATGAAAAAAGGTTTTGCTTGGTTCTGATATTTGTTGGAGCTGTGGGCAGTCTAGAGCATATGCTCTGGGATTGTGTACGAGTATGTGGATTCTGGCATGATGTCTGTGCAATATGCTTGAGGGTTCTTGATCTGGATATCACCTTAGATTTCAAACAATTGTTTTAGGGGGTGATGATTCACTAGAGGCCCTTTCTTCGTCAGAAAAAAAATTACTATTCAGAGGGGCGTCAATCTGCAAAGAAAATGCTTTTAAGAGGCTGGAAGTCTCAAGATGCCCCGCAATGTATTAATTCGATTGAAGAAATGAATTGCCTTGCTAGCATGGAGAAGGTAGTATACAGGAGACGGGGAAAGCTAGACTCTTATGCGAAAATCTAGGATAGATTCAAGAATATGTACTTGTTGGGACAACTATTAGTCTTATATATTTCTCTACATGTATTATATTACTTTTAAAAGTTGTGCAATGTTTGATTGGAATTGTTTGTTTACTGTTCACTTAAAATGAATAAATAAAGAATTGAAAAAAAAACAAAAAGAAAAAAGAGATTTAATCGATCTATGATAATAACATTCCTAAAACAGCAATTTGTTCCCTATGTAATGGAAATGTTATTCAGGCCACACATCATCTTTTTATCTGTGATGGGTACTAGAGATGTTTGAGAAAAACATTTTGGTGGTTTTGTCGATAAGATTTGGATATCCTCAAATGTGTTCTTTAAGAGATTAATAGCTGTCATAATAGATGTCTATTGCCGTTCTAAGGTTTTTAGGAAAAATGTGTTTTAGGTTTCCTTTTTTTCTTTATTTCCAATAAATTTCCAAATTCCCTTTCTCTTGTTTTTTTTTCTTTTATGAATATTAATGTTATTGATTGTATTGTTCTTTTTACTTTTCATTATGTTTTGTGAAAAGTAGTATAATACGGCTGTTACACAATAAAGAAATAAATGAAAAATACCAAAAGAACAATCAATCTTCTGCTCTAACTGGGATTTTCAATCAATGAGATAAAATAGTCTTGTTCAAAGCAAAACCAAACAGTTCTTAGGAGCTATCATAAAGATGGTAGAGGGGCTAGTAAAAGACTCTTTCAAATACCTCCGTATTTAGCCGGTCGCCAAATAACCGCATGCAAAGCAATGCACTTGCTTGGGATGATGGCTTCATGCACTTACCTGATTCCGTACGCACGGTTACACATGTGCCCAATGCAAGAGTGGTTAGCGAAACAGTGGTCTCAGGCAAGCGATCGGTGAGACGATCTAGAGTTTTTTCTTCACTAACCCTAGCCCAAGCGCAACGCTGGTGGACAAAGGAAAAAATCTGTTAAAGGGAAACCATTTCACAACCCTACAGTGCAAGTGATTGTTACAACAGACGCATCTCTCTCCAGATGGGTAGCCTACTACCTTCACCATGCAGTGCATGGCCTGTGGACACAAATCGCAGCCCAGAATCACATACACTTTTTGGAGCTGCTAGCAGTGCTAAAGGCCCTACAAACCTTCCAAGTGCATCTAACAGTATAAATCCTCACCGACAGCACCACTGTCATGTTTTACATAAACGAGTAGGGAGGCACACACTCTCCAAGTCTGTCCAGGTTAGCCCGAACAATTTGGAAGTGAGCACTCAAGCGGAACATGTTTCTAGTGTCAACACGTTCCAGGGGAATGCAATTCTCTAGCAGACTCGCTAAGCAGAGATCCCTTACCCGAAGAGCACAAGTGGCATCTCAACAGAGAAATTTTAGACAACAAATTGCAAAGAGGGCACTCAACTGTGTCCGGAAACGGCAGACTTCAGATGTGAAGACCAGCTTTTCATTGCCTTCTCGCAGTCAAGGAAAGGTCTGGCTGAGTCTTTCAATCTGCATGCTTGGTGATGGAGAGGCTGAGATATGTTTGGGACCTCTCTGAAGGGGTGCTTGAGCTAATACTGGCTGCATGTAGGCCATCCACTAGGTCCCTTTATGCATGCCAGTCGAGAAGGTTTGAAGCGTGGTGTAGGGATCGTGATGGGGACCCCATCTCCTTTCCCACCCTCACAGTGATAGAATTTTTTCTTTCCTAGGCCTCTTCGGACCTACAGATAGGCACGGTCAAATGTTATTTGGCAGCTTTGTCCTTGTTTAAGAGGTCACCGCATCATGGTTCTTTCTTTTCGATCACAGTGATGGCCCAATTTCTGAAAGGCCTTGTAAATACGTTTCTGCCAATGCCCTTTGTAGTCCTGGCTGGGGACCTGAATTTGATTCTTAGCTTTTTGATGGTGGTTCATTTTGAGCCTATGCATTCCAGATCCATCAGGTGGCTTACCCTGAAGACTGCCTTCTGGTGGCCATCATTCCAGCGAGACGTGTGAGCAAGCTGCAGGCTCTTTACTACAAATCATCATGTTTGTGATGCTTCAGGAGAAAAGCCTAACTGGAAATCTGTCCAATCTCTTTGCCTAAGGTGGTGCCAGGATTTCACATCTTACAGGACATTGAACTGAGTGTGTTCTACCCACCACCAAGAAAGGAGAGGTTGCACAGGCATAACCCGAAGAGTGCGCTAAGATTTTATGTGGCCAGGATGACTGTTTTCAGGCAAGATGACCAGTGAGGCATGCCTTCTCGCAGTTGAGGAAAAGGACTGGTGGCGACTAAACAGACGATTTCAATGGATTGCATTCTCCCACAGATTTCTTGATAGATATTCATCTAGCGTCAGCTGCTCCGAATTATTTTCAACAGGGGGCTTGTTCAGCAGTCTTTCACGACTCCCTTGTATTCGTCTGGGCCACTACTCGACAACAGATGTGACGTCGATCTCCGTACTAAAGGAATGCACTATGCCCCCTTAGCTCAGCTCTTTGCCTACTCCTGAGAAACATATAGAAGGAAGGTGTCACAAGAAGTCTAAACGCTTGCATTCGCGTAGTGATCCTCACCACTTTTCCTCATCGCACAAAAAAAAATGCAAACTCAATTCCAATTCATCGGACAACAGGGTTAAGTTGTAATTTGCAAAGGGTGCTTCTAGGGAGGAGTGTGAAGACTTTAAAGGGTCAAATGACAAAGTCTTTGAGAAGGCCACGGCTGGTATGGGTACTGCCTCGATGCTGCAGGTGGATTTCAAAACCAACCGCTGCCGGCCCGCCCTTGAGTTAGAACCCAAAGGAGAAACCTAGTCCTAATCTGATACCATCAGCAGCACCCTTGGGCCAAGAACCCGTCGACTGGTGGAAGCTCTGCAAGATCGAACCTTCGTACCAGATTCGAGGTACGTTTTCTTTGACTCTATGCAGTTGATTTTTCATGAGGGCGACCAGATACCCCTCTGGTCTGAACCAATGGTGGGGGCAGTCTTAGATCCGTTACCCGATTTCGCGACAGACCAGGTGGGGTTACTGAAACTGGCATAGGGCCTCCACAACGATAGTGGACTGGACACGTCCCCCAGACGTTTAGTTCCTGCGGTCGAACCTGTGCACACCCCCAAACACCCAGTACCACGAGGCGTTCGAGAAGGTTGTTGTGGCTCTAAGGCTCGGTACTTCGTTGACGCCAGTGTCTCCATGTGACCGCACCGAAATCCTCGACCGGGGACCGCAGACTGAACGTGCCGTGTCTTGCGCTAGAATATCGATCTACCAGCTTTCTACCCTCTGCAGCACTATCTAAGGATGAGGAGAGGCTCCACAGGTTGCACCCCCAGATGCGGTATCTGTGGGAGAATGCAATCCATTGAAGGAGAAATCACTTATCGGTAAGTTTTTTTCTATGGATCCTTCTCCTGCAGATTCCTCATCACCCTCCTAGCCTGCTCCGCTATGAAAGTGCTCTGGTTCTTGCTCTTAATTCCTACTTTCCTTGTGCAATGTCCATGAAAGGTTGGTGATGCTCTGCGTTTAAGAAAACAAAAATAGAGTTGTGTTATTCACATTTGAATACTGTCGGCCTTTCGCTTTCCATATTATTGGCTGTTCCTAACCCAAAAAAAAATATATATATATTTTGGGATTCCTCCCCGTGGCTGCTGAGCCTGGGGGAAAAGATAAGTAACTGTGGTGTGGAGGGTATAAGGACGTGATATATACCACTGAGGTTCCATCCGAAGGCATGGAGTTTCCCGGTCCAGGCATGACTGACCGCACTGAGCCTCACAATGCCCCCTGTCAAAACATGTTCAGAGCAGCTGGCGCTGGATGGGATATCAGATGAGGAATTTACCAAAGAATCCATAGCAAGAACATTACCGGTAAGTAATTTCTCCTTCTCACCTTTTTCACTTATTTGGAGAGCATTATCTTTCTAAGCAATCAAATATCCACAATCTCTGCCACCTTCTTCACCCTATTTGGGCACCACCCTCCTTGCTAGCAATACTTTGCAAGTCTTTCCCAACCTCTTCACCTTTTCAAGCCTCACTGTCTTCCTGTTTACCTCACCCATTTGGGCACAAGCCTTCTGGTTGCTCTCACCCGCCTTGGCATCCTGCTCCAGCTCCATGGGCTGCTTCCAATTTTACTGGTCGCCCTTTCCAGCTCCCTGCTTCCTGGACCTCTCCTTCCACCTTCTGTGTCTTGCTCAGAATCTAGATCCTCCAACCTTCTCCAAAGTTACTCCTTCACCAGTTCAAGTTCCTATCTCCAGCTGCTAACTCAAACCACCACTTACTGACTGAGGGTCAGTGTTTATATAACCCTGTAGGGTTTGCATCTGTAGCTGTGACTGAGTGTCTGGATGTATTTGGCTGTGCTGGATAGAAGCACCTTTGCAAGCATTGGTATTTTTGGGCTGGACTAGGTCTTTAAAAGGTTGGTCCGACAATTCAAAAATGATTAATTCTCTTTGGCAACCTGGGCTCCTTGTGGTGTTTTTGTAAGCTAACCTCGCTGTTAAGCTGGTGTTCCATCAACTCACCTCCACTTAACATACTGGTAGTGAGTGAAAACACTTTTAAATCTGATGCCGTTACCCTGCTTGCGCTGTCCAAATCTGTGCTGGCAGAATGCAGTGTCTGTTTCTGATGTGTACTTGTGACACTCTAATGTTTTGAGTTTTCTCACCAACCGAGTGCTTTACAGGTTTGGTGACACGCCAAGCGAGTGCTGGTTTTTTTTGTGTGCCTCTTCTGTCAACAGACTCACTGACGGTTTCCTGTAGGAATCTTTGCTGAATTTCTGAAGGTTTACACGGGTGTTCGCTGCCGACAAGGACTGCTGTCCGATTCCTAGTTCTTGAATGGCTCGGATCCTTTAAAGGAACAGTGTTGATAAAATTCCCAATGTCCTTAATGCTTGAAATATTGTTCTTTACAAATGGTGTCACTCCGTTATCTATTGATTCACTGTTATTTCAGCACCCAGTGTTTAGTCATCATCCTCAAAGGGACCTAGTCCTCATTTTGCCTTGTGTCTGCCTCCTGCCAAGAGACGGGCACAAAGGGAGGGTGACCAAGGGAACCGCCCGTTATGCATTAACTGCGTCAGCTACTGGCCCCCTGGTTCATCCCCACTAAATGTTATCAGAGTTGGCAGCAGACTTCATCACAACACCAAGGGCATCACTTTGTTCTGCACCTGACCATGCCCTCAGCCGGTTACAAAGATGAGCAATCAGTGGAAGGAATTAACTTATCCAGCAGAAATACTATCAAAGATAAGTAACTTATTCACCTCCAGCCTGATCTTCAATTTTATTGCCTTTATTTATGAATGACAATTTCTTTTCTGAAAGCCGACCCTACCCAGGCCAAAAGATAATTACCCCCAAATACCATAGAATACTGATACAGAATTTGATTGTAGTGGGTGCTATTCAAATCTGCTGAAGACTAAACAAGATGATGTTGCGCTCCTAGGTAAGCCTCAATGATAAATCTGGCTTGTTTAATATGGTTTTCAACTTTCCTGTAGATCTAAGGTACTTAAAGATGATCATTGTAGATTCCCAAGATAACGATCTAGCTTCTCCTTGCATGTCACCACTAGGGATACCACTATATGCTAGGCTGTAGAACCCCAAATCCTGTAGTACCTCTTTCATGGTTGATCTAATAGCAGGTCTAAGACTGGTTTCTGTCCTGTGCCCTCCCCGTACCAGGTTACAGAGCTAGGGTCATCTCCATGTCCAACACTACTAAACCTGCATTGGTGAAGGCGCGAGAGTCTCCTAGAGGTACAGTACTACTGCACGCCTTGTGTTCGCTTAACCATTTAACAGGTGTACTCACCAGAACCTAACCTGAAGAAATAATCCTAATGAAGAGATTATTATAATGTGATTATTTCAATCCCATCTCACAATTTAACCCACCCCGCTAAACCTCTCCCGTTTTATATCACAACCTCCTTTCCTCTCACACCTTAACTAAGCTTGCTTCTGATCCAAATTCTCCCCACTAATCAGTGTCTTCCCCAAATGTAACAAACTGTGAAAGATTAATCTGCAGTATGGATGAGAACTGAGGAGGCGGTGGTGTTGAGTTATGCATTGCTCACAAAACACTAGTTACTTGAATTTAATATGCTCCTTTCCTTCAGCATGTGTTAAACTGCTCTCTGTTCGCCTACTGAAATATCAGGGAGACCCTGGGGGAAGGTAAAGATAAGCCCCAAGCAGGTTGCATTTCATTTACAGTTGGCTTGCATGGATAATGCCGGAGTTGGCCCTGGATCGCTATTCCACTTCTTGCTACTTCAGTGTCTCTAGTGTTGGTCTCAGGAACTGGGGGATAATAAACTGGGAGTGTTTCAGTACTTGGAATATAAGGGACTTTCATGAAAAATAAATGGAAAGAAAGGTCAGAGGCAATTAACACAGATGGAAAATATATGGAATAAAGCCAAAAGTAGAAGAGGCATGAAATCGACAGGTTTTCTCCTAGATTACACCTTCACTCCAATCAGTTTCCAGATAGAGACACACAGGCTTTGGCAGCAAGACATGTACATGGTGACACACAGTTACACCCACACGGGATGGGTATTGAGAATTAAATAGTCCATAGGGGACCCTCGGAGAGAACGAACACGGCCCATTGACCTGTTCTTTGGGAAGGTACCCACTCGAGAGTGCACACTTTAGCTCACTGTATCTTTCACAGATGGGAAATATCCATTTGCATATCAGTCTTTGTCTCGCCCATATGGGCAGTTCAGCACCGAAATGCTATGGCAATTCCCTTCTGGGTATTGAGCAAGGCAGATGCAGAAAATGAGGCTAGCACATATTAAACCACTCAAGGGTGTGGGGCTTGGCTCAAGGTGAGCCAGTCTCGACCCACTAGCCATCTTAGACCTCCTTCATTGTCCGAACAGACCTCAAAACAAAATGGCCAGGAGGAGAAGTGAAAAAAAATGCATCAGTGCCCATATAGACACCAAATAGCCACATTTGGCTACTGATGGTAAAACCACAACACCAATTGAAGCCAAACATAAGTGCAACTGCCACAAGATGGATTTCTTGAATCTGGCCTGGTGGACAGATTTTAGGAGTTCAGCCTAGTTATAGCAATCAGGGGAACTCTGAGAGGTTAGTATAAGGGTGCAGATGAGACTAACACGGAGGGTCATTGTGGTTGGCATAAACATTTATTCAAGTGAGAAAATGAAAAGAAAACCTTATCTTGCCCTTTCTCTAAGAGGGGTTTCCCTGCTTCAACGAACATTACTAATGTTGCACTCGGGATGTCAAAAAGCAAATGTTCCAATGTCAGAATCGTAGCTCTGTCCCACACATTCTGTTTAAATTAATAAAAGGTAGGTCTTCCTAAGCCAGTGGCATGGCTCTTCCCCTGGAAAAAAAGACCGTTCTGAATGTCTCAGTTCCTCAAGTGTTGGGGGGGAATGTCTCCCTTCCACAGCCTTGCTTAGGCTTATAACACAGTTCAACAATTGGTGGGGGAATGTCTCTGTTCCCCAATTGGCCCTTCTGAGGTCAGCCTTCTTCTCTGTCTCTGGGGGTCCCGACCCTGCTGCACACCTGGTTCCTTTCCCACAAGGCACTGTAACAAAGAAGAAGAATTTAGATGCGTCTCCAAACTGTAGTGGGTCCCTGAACCTGGTTGACGGACCTGAATTTCTCCTACCTGGCTCTGCAACGAAGAAGAGTGGCTTGGATGCTTCTCCAAGCCAGAGGCGTAGACAGGATTGTCTAACAAGTGGGGTCTGAAGCTAGTGCAGTTGGTCCCACTGTAGTGACAGTAACATCTGTAAATGCCCACACAGCACTGCTGAGTGGGCATTTACAGATTTTGGACGGGCCTTGGCTGCTCAGGCCCTACCCTGCCTATGCATCTACTCCAAGCTGTGGTTGGTCCCTGACCCTGCCTGACAGACCTAGTTTTCTTCGCTCTCAGGTCTCTTTGTCCCAAACACACACTTGGTTTACTCGCCTCCCTGCTCCGCTGTATTATTCTCACAGTTCTCTTTATGGATTTTTGATTTCACATAGAGACTTGGTTTAATCCCCTGCCAAGTACTGTCCTCGTATGCATCACTCTCGCAGGTCTCTTTGTTTCTAGTGACAGACCTGGTTCGCCTTACTTCCAAGATCTGCCTCGAAGAAGATTAGACTTTCTTGTTACTTGGTACATCCTTTTCTTGTAGAGGGCCCATACCTTATTCCTCCTGTTACGGTATCTCAGTAGAATTTCATCCTCTATGCTTCTCTGGGTTTCTCGCACCCTCTTAGGACCCCCATCCATAGGCTCAGCCACCCAAATACCTTTAGGGTCTTGGCTTCAGCCCACAGGTCGGTCAAGGGGTTCCTTTTGTCCTTCTCTGCTTCGCCGGCGCTTTGGGTCTGTCCTTGGCTTGCTGCAGCGGCTCTGCGGCTTAAGACCCACTTCGGCATCTCCCTTCTCTCCAGCGGATCCTGTGGAGACCGCCCCTGGGTCTGCTGTTGCTGTTCCCTTCCCTCTGCGAGCCTTGGTCCCTTTTGTGGTTCTTCTCCGGAGCATCTGACATTTGGGTAAGTCCCTTGTCAGTTTTTGTATGTTCCTACCAAGGTCTGCAGTTGAAAGCTAGACCGTTCAGGTAAGTTCCTTGGAGTGATCCTTGCGGATCTGTGCCACCTACTTTCTTGTTTTGGATCACAATGTTCATACCTATTCTTCCTCGTCTGTCCTTTCAACTTCTTGAACCCTACTGAAGTATATGGGGTAAGGAGGGTAGCGGTGAAGAGAGTGGGGTTGAATGCGTGGTGAGGGTGTTATGTTACCGGTTCCACCCCCCCCACAAGATCACTGCTCCCATAGGGGATTTTCCCCTCCCTGAAATCCACATGCTGAGTACCACCCCCAATGGGACTATCGGTAGCAGCTTCAACTTTCTGGCCTCATGGGAAGTGGTTCCCCCTATGGAAGCAGTGACGACATCATGGGATTTGTCACATTAGCCAAAAACCAATCAAGGTAGCAGTGGAGAGCAATCAAGGCTATCCTCAGGAGTGTGTGTGGGGGTCAGGCGTCCACAATGAGTCCACACAGTGAAGCACACAATAATTCAATTTAGACACAAATGTAAATAAAATACTATATTCTATGCCCAAAACACACACACACACAAATGAAACAAACAGGTGATAGCGCACAACACTCAATAATTCATATATATATATATATATCACCATAGGTTATTAAAACGCATTAATCAATAAAAGAAGATATGTGACACAGTAAGATGGAGCCAAGTCACAAGAAAGATGCCCTAGCTTCAGAAGTCCAATCCCTTTGAAGAGTGGGGCCTTGTGCCCAAAAGTCCCAATACTTCTCCAGAGAATGTATCTGATCAGGTACAGTACTTGTGTTGATGGAATGTTAAAGAGAAGAGATGCAACAAAGTTACTGGTAAGTAAAAATGTGTTTTTATCTTTCAGGTTTCACTGCCCAGGTGTGATGAGCAAAAAGTGGGATGGAAGGATACAAAGAGACTTGTTCTCAATGTTTTCCGATAGAGGACAAGGGGAGACAAATGCTTTGTGTTTGCCTACCCCCCTGACTCCGATTTTCTCAGATGACTGAATGGGTGGACTTCGGAGTGGTTACTGGAGGTTTGATTTCCCACTGCAGGTGCAAGGATTCATCCGGTTGGGTCCAGGAGCAGAATGCAACCCTTGGCAAGGGAGAATGCAGAATGCACTGATACAGCCCGCTACAGGAAACTTCATAGGATGGGGGTAGGCAAGTTCCAGCGATGGCCACTGCATGCAGACTACAGCAGGCATCTTTGCAGTCACTGTTGCAGAAGTCCTTCCAGAGCAGGATCCCTTGAAGCTGGGAGGCTGTGATTTGGCAGGAAGGTGACTTATACCACAAGCTGTCGACCACCAAAGGTCAGTCCACCAGGTGGTCCACACACATCCGAAGCCTAAGGACGACCAGATCCTCGAACATGTCAAGACTGGTTGGTCCCACCAGTCCAGGGGTAGAAGCACCACACAGGGCCTTCGCGGATCAAGTAGTCCAACAGGGCTTCACCGGGCTAGACACAGGAAGGTATGCTGGGCTTCTTTAGGGGTCTTCTTCAGATCTTACTTCGGCTGTTCTAATATGAGGGATTCTTGGCTCCAATGTTGATTTTAAAAAAACTTCTGCAGGAGTTCTCTTATACAAAATGGAGGCTGGTAGCAAGTTCAAGCCCACCAATGGTGCGGATCTGCACCATTCAAACAGCCAGTAGTTGTCCAACCAGGGACAAAAATTGGTTTCACTCATGCCCCACACCTAGACGCACTGGCACCACGGATGTCTAGTGGGACCAGATAGTTCCATCCACTTCCTGAGCAGCACACAAAGGCATCAATTGCCTGCGAAAACTGCAGCTTTTCAGGGAAAGTGCATGACCTTACATGGGATTTCCTGACCTGGTAAGGCAGGAGAAAGGCCAAACAACAAGCGAAAAGCTTCTGACATGGCTATTTTAGGGCGTTAGTCAAGCCATACGTAGTAAACACGAATGTGCACACTAGAAATAACACAAAAATTGTAAAAATATGATTGCTGCCACAAGCTTGTCTTTAGGCGCATATAAATGTAACCAAAAATCCCAAGTGTAAGAAGCGAGGATGATACAAAAGTATCCCATTGCACTGTATTGTAGGAAACATAGTTTCCCAGTACTGATAGTCTGGAGGACTGATCAATTTCCCCATAACAAGACAAACAAAATGTCAGGGGAGTGAAGCTGAAGGCAAGGGATTGAAGAGGAAGGATGGAGTGGTCTCAAGGCACCACTTAAAATATGGCAGAACCCAGGGATGGGGTGAAGTGGTTGGTGGAATGCGAGCAGACACTATTTCGAGCCGCATTTCTAGCCACCAGATTTGTTGAGTGCCCTTCGCCGGATGCGCATGTTGATTCATTGAGTTGGCTTCTGCACATCCCTTGCAAATGGGAGGTCAGCCAATCAATAGCAAAAATGTCCCTGAAATGGGGCTCTCACCAAATGAATCTGTTTGTGACACTGGCCATTGCTCTGCCTTCCACAGGCTTCCTGCAGGGGAATCTGATAAGCTCCTATGAGACATTCTCCTCTTAGTGATATCACAATACACCTTTTGCATCCTTTACTCCTGCTAATTCGGAAGAATCATACATTTCAGGTGCTCTGTTGTTCGTCAGTTATTCTGATCACTCCGTTTTTTCTCTGTCTGTTCTAGTCCTTGAACTTTCAAGACATGAGTTTCCCGTCTGTCTGCTCCAGACATTCCTCAAACAGTTCATCTTCGAGTCTTAAGAGAAGTGGTTATTTCTTTACCCGTACCTTCTATTCTTGAGATCAAAGGTTTGGTGCCTGAGAAATTGTACATTCCAGTAATTAAGAGGTAATATCCAGTCCATGTCAGGTGCTCTGTATACTTTTTTCATTGCCACTTTCAGAATTAAATTGTGGTTCTGTTCCCAGGCTTTAGAGAAAAATATAAACCCTCTCTCTCAAAGTATCAGTAGAAAACGTTAGGTCTTTAATTTCTTCAATTTACACTGGAGTTTTTTCTAGTAGAACAATGTAAATACTATTTTCAGTCGGAGGATACCTTAGCTGGCATAATAAGACCCTTTCTATTCCTATTGAGGATGTTGAGTGGCACTTTGTGGGCTTCCCACATCTGCACCCTCCAATTTGAGATCTTTGCCCTAAGTGGGATTTGAACCAGTTCTAGCAGTAATGCCTAGACCCTTTGAACAAATTGCTATTTGCAACCTTAATCTATTAACCTATAATAAAGCTTTTCAGTTAGTAATGACTTAATCCAGAAGGGTTGATGTGCCTGTGCCTTTATCTTCTAAGGAACCATACTTTTTTTCTGCAGTGTAAAGGTGGGATTACATACAATACAATCGTAACAACTTAATGTTGCCTCTGATTTTCATCTTAATCAGACAATAAACCTTCTAGTATTCCATCCGATACCCCTCAATTCCTCTGGTCCAGAGATTCTGCTGAACTTTGAAGTTTTGCAGAGTGGATAAAGTCTTTTAGATTGTCGTGTAATTTGTTCATCACCTTCGGTGGACTGTCTTCTGGCAATACAGCCATTAATGCTTCCATAGCCAGATGGGCCATCTAATACAAAGTTAAAGGGCTGAGGTTTTCACAGGGATACCAGGCTCACTCCGACCAAGGCAGCATTGGGTGCCTATCTGAGACACGTCTCTATTTCTTGAATGCGTAGAACTACTGCCTGGGCTATATTGTGCTTACTGCAAGCATTATGCATTGGATACTTATAGAAAAGATACATCTTTTGGATAAGAAGTGCCCTGCAACTTATTTGACCAAAATAAGGTCTGACATCCATTCAGTGTTTTATGTGGACTGTCTGGTCCCCGCAAGTTTTGAAGGATTGAGAGCAGGACAGCCAAGAAATTTTCAATTACCTTTATGGTGATTCAGATTCTTACTTCTGCTCCATACTTCAGGACACCCATCCTGTTATCCCCAAATAGCATAGTCAACCGCCTCTTAAGAAAGGTGAGGAATTGCATACAACTCAGCGTGGTGGTTGGTAACGCACAAGCGTATGGTCCCTGCTCTCAGTGGCAGCTTTTCCCTTCAGTTAGCCGTTCTCAAGCTGACATTAAATGCAACTGCCCCAACCAGCTGTGAACAAGGGTGAGCTAGGACTGATAAACCCTCCTAACAAGCAGGATTCATGGTCTTTTTGAGTACCACTGGTGTGGGATTCAGAGAGACCAACTTTAGTAATGTTCAGGGCTCTCTCTTCAAGTTGGGCCATATTCTCACTACTAAGCGTGACTGAGCAGAACATCTTTGCTCTTCATAGAAGAAGAGACTTGTTGAATAACGCACCCCTGATGCAATCTGCTCCTAAATATTTCTTCTTAGCCACTAGGTAGCACTGTGCAGCACAGGCATCGTCACTATCACTTGTCTGTGCAATCTCCTGCTAGGACGATGTCTTGGGTGTACGATTGGAGCCCATGATGAAATGTTCCCCTAGTTACTTCTCTTCATGGCAACATTAAAGTGCCAATTAGGTCACTCAACAATGTTCTATCTGTTTTATCATGTCACCACCTAAAACAGTCTTTAAAGAATTCACTGGCCGATATTGATGATGGATTTGCACTCCTTGAAACTTTTCTGTCATGAAAAAGGCCACAACACTAGGAGTGCGGGTCCTGTTTGACAATGGCCCAAAAGACTGTTAGGCAGCATGTGAACAATTTATAGCCTATTCGAAGTCTTCCCCAATAAAGTCTTCCAAAGACTCAGCTAAGAAGACTTGGCGCCAAACTCTCCTTCAAACCACATTCTAGGTTGGAAAAGCAGGGAAAAAGACATCACCACTCCAGAAGGAGTTGGTCTTCCTTCTGGGTGCATTCATATTCCTCCTCTAGAAAACATAAGATGTACTAGTCAAGATCAGAAGAATCTGATAAGCAAAGTAAGAAACCCACATTGCCCACTTTATCTTCCACTCTAGAAAAATGAGGGGCTTTTATGAATTCCATGTTAATGCATTTGAGTTGGCCCCAGGAGTGAAAAGGTCTCTACAAACTGCTACAAGAAAATTACTACTCTGGTAAAACCCCCATTCTGCTTCTGAACGCCTCTGAACTTAGGCAATTAGCCTCCAAAATGAGGGTCCGGTGCAGCCCCAGTGCCATTGACGGCAATGTCTTTGCTCAGAAGAAAACACATGTTCTCCACTATCGCCAAGGTGCCAGTCTTTTCGGAACTTACATCGTTGGAGCTGGCAGGCTCCTATATGCGATTTATTTCGGTGGAGCGAGTTTCGGATTAGTTGAGATTTACGGATGCTGCTGAGCCAGAAAACTCAGTGTATCAACTTTTACACCTACCTGCTCAATTCAAAATATTTTCTGACATTTTCTTAGAAATGTCTGCAAAATAGCAGGAAGGAGTATCACACTCGGGGTTTGAGCTCTTTTCAGACATGCCTAGAACTACATGGCCAGAAGAGCTATTAAATAATCAGTCCTGAAGACTTTATTATAACTGGAGAAAGACTGACAGCTGGCGAGTGTCTTAGGCACCTCTACTAACTGATATTGCAAACGACCCCATTACTGTTTAATGACCACATTTTGGCACTTGCAGAGTAGTGGTTTCCAGAGTTATCGGTTACCTCAAATTCTGGTATCTACATCAGAGAAAAACTTATTGTTAAAAAAGATTTTATGTTTGCACCCTTCCCTCCATACATTCCTATGTTACCCACCGTCTTTTTGCTTATGTTTTTAAACCTGTCCTGATTTTTGGAGGCATGTAAAAGCCTTCTGCTTTACTTCCCTTGCCTGTTTTGCTCATTCCTATGGGGAAACTGACAAGTCCCCAAGACTGTCAGTACTGAGAGACTGTCTTTTATGAATTCTTGTATTTTTTACAATTTCACACATCACCTTACAGTGAAATGCAGTTAGGATACTTTGTATCACTGTACCTTTTTTATAACACTCTTTATTAGATTTTTACAATAAGAGAAAACGTGCAACAAATCAACCTCTATTCTGCAGTTCCAGCCTGTGTCCGCTTGCTTAAGCTTGCACTGCTTCATTTTCAAAGGTTTCCAGTATATACCATGTACTATTCTTTGAGTGAACCTCAAATTCAGATCTACCTTATATCTGGATGGTCCAGCACAGATACGACACCAGTCCCTTTCTAATATTTCAGAACCAAATTCTAGAGACCACAAGGCCTTACCTCACTCTGAAGGAGCATTGCTATTTGCTTGCGTTAGCAACTTATATATAATGGAGGCCGAGAGTGAAGAGCTCTTGGAAAGGTGCATTAACGGAGGGATGATATGTAGGATATCATGTAGCGAGGCGTTTAAAGGCGCTAGTACGTTTGCAAATACCTCACAGACGACACGAGAACGGCCAACCTCAGAAGCGCCAAGCTTATATTTGAATTTAAGGAAATCAAATGAGAGCATTGAAGCACCATCATGAACCTGCCATAGGCGCCAGATACCAGCAGTCTGCCAGGAAGGCCATGAGATAGTACGGTTATTAAAGTGTAGCGCCGTATTCCACCATATTGAGGTATTGAAACACAGTTGGTTTGACTCCAGAGTCTACGCAGCACTTTTTCCTATCCTTCAAGATATGCCTGATAAAAGGGGAAGATCAATCAGGTGCCATTCTTTTTTTCCATACTGAGTAAGCATTCCAAAGGGACTGGCCGGACCACACTCTTCTCTATACTTACCCAATTTGGGCAGCCCACAACGTCCTCCCTCAACCGAAAAAGCAAGGCACGTAAGACAAATGCTCTATGATAAGATATAATATCAGGGAAGCCAAAGCCGCCCCAGTGTACCGGCTTCACAAGTACATCAATTAGAATTCTAGCTTTTTCCCCCAACCCCCATAGGAAATTTCAGAGAACTTTGTTTGTCTCGAATTGGGTCCCCTGTCAAAGGCAGTGGCAACATACTAAAGACATAAAATAACTTTGGAAGCAGGGTCATCTTAATTACATTTATTTTCCCCCAATAATGTATCTTTTTATATATAAGCTTTTTGGTTCCTTTCACAATGTGCCTAAGTCAAGGTGGTGGCATCTGTGATCATTATTACCGCTTGTGCTGTTTTACTTGTGCACATTTTGCATTTACTGCAAATGGCTAATGAAAGTGACTAGCATTCTAAAATGGCAATGCCAGGAGATTTTCATTTGTTCTTTGGCATTCTTTCTGCCTTCTCAGGTCAGGAAATGCCATATATGGTAGCCCCTTTCCCAGTGAAACTGCTGCTTTTGCAGGGAACTGGGCATTGTGTGTGTGAGCCAGAGGAGGGGGCTGGGACTGTCAGGTGCCAGTCGACATCCTCTCGTGCTCAGATTTGTGTTGCTGGGCAGATGTGATGACGAGTGATTGTTCAGGATTGACAACCACAGGCTGTTTGCATGTTCCAGATGCTTACCATGGGTGGGCTTTGGCTAGCTCCTAGCCTGAATCTTGGATGAAAGGAGGGTTCCTGCAGTTAACAGATCATCATTGGATTCAAGACGTTTACGAAGAAGAGCAGCCCGCTGATGACAGGAGGAAGACTCCCGCAGCTGACCAGCATCTACTCAATTGATTGATCCTGTGAAGCCTTGCTCATCTGCCTGATCTCAGAAGACCTTTGTTGGTGCTTGGAGCAGTGGCAGCAACCAGTCTCAACCCCTGCTTGAGGATCCGTGCCTTGGAAGCCTTCGGAAATGTCACTGGACCCACCCAGTGGACTGACTAGCTCTCTATTGGGCTACAAAGCTGTATCCTTTTTTGCTGAGCCTGTGGTTCTATGTCCCTTTGCCGACATACTTTTTTTCAAAGTAATTTTTACTGACAAAATTACTATGAGAACAACGAATCGAATGTATTAATTTTTTATTTTGGGGGGTCCCCAAACTACCACTTTTCCTATGCTATTACCCCTTCCCAAACCTGGTCCCCACCCCTTTTAACTCCTTAACCATCTTCCTATACATTTCAGTGAGTTTTGTCATAGTAATTCGGTCAGAAAACAATTCCTTTAAAAAAAGAAAAAAAAAAAAAAAAATGTCAGAAAACCAACGGCATACCATTGGCTGTCCTTGCCATCTCACTACATTGGAAGCTGTTCTGGGGCTTTGTCTATGTTCACTCCTGGATGATTGGCTGCTGCTGCATGTTCCATGTGACATCCTCTGGAAAAATATTTATGCACTCCCCTGAGGTGTCCTGAAGGGTCTGCACTGCCGAACTCTGGATCTTTTCTTCATTTGGGGGTCATCTTCTTGAAGCTGACAGGACCGTCTGGTGAGAACCACAACCAGCTCCTGACACAAAGTGACTTCTGCACCCTCTACCCCGGGATTTCCCTCACATGACACAAGTGGTGTACTTACCTGATTTGTGGGAAAATGCTTACCTTACTTTAAAGAATGTTCAAAGCACCACCATAGCCCACTGCAACAGTTCTGAAATACATTCCCTGAAGAAACCATAGTTTGAAACTTGTGACTCTTGAGCCCAAGGCCCTGTACATCTTAGGGCTGGACTTGATAAGATAGAGGGAATTGGGTTTGTGCTTATTCCAATTATGTTTCATATATCCGATTACTCACTTGGATTGCACTGGCTCCTAATTCATATGTAATTCATTCTCTACGGGTGAATGTATATATGTTTTAGATTTTTTTTATTTATTTAGATTGCTTACTTGTGATTTTTGTATGTTTAGTGTGTTCCTGAAGGCCTCATAAATAACAATATTTACTCACTAACTTGAATTTTTGGTGGTGTTCTGTGTGGACACATAGCCATAGACCACTTTCACACTTTTCCTGAGACTAAGCCTTGACTGCTCATTCACCTACTTTGACTGGGTTTTGTCTAACCTCTGTTCTCCCTGTTTGCCATAAATAGTGGCCTCCTAAAATCCTCTTCCCAGGGCTGATTATAAATCTCAACACCTGTGCATGCCATTACGGACACTCTAAGAACAAAAACTCTGGCATTATCTGTATTGCCTTTCATTGGGTCCTTGATTGACAAATGAAAGCCTGTTTGACATAGGCCTGCATCCAATTCATTAACGGATAAGTATATTGCACAGAAACAGAGTCATAGGGCTGGAGTGCAAGAGCTCATCACTCTGCAGGCAGCCTGGCAATCCAGGCAGCAACCACGGTCATCAAAGTTTACCTTTCCCTACTTTTATGTCCCCTCCCCTTTCCTCCATACTGTATTGCCATCGATCGCGAGGGACGGGAGACGGAACCTTTTTCACCAGAACAATCTTCTTTCTCTTTTAATATAGAGGCGTGGCAATGGGAACATGCGCTCGGCTGACTCAGCCCACCAGCGCCACTTCTGAGTCACCTTTTCCTCATCGACGGGAACGGGTCGAATTCACCAGCGCTCCTGGGTTTGGCTTCGTCCATGTAATTCCATGCGCTCTTCCCCAGATATTCTATCTTTGTCTTTTTCTGTTCAATAGGTACTTGGTCCTCAGACGCCACGCTACTCCCGGCACATGTCGACGTCGGCAGCTGTGCAGCCTGCGAGGGTCTCTTCCCCACGTCCGACCTCCACGCCCTTTGCCTCTACTACCTTGGCCCCACCACGTCTGAGAAGGTTGCTCCGTGTGCGACACTCTCACGGCACGTGCACTGAAGAATAGTCTAGCTAGGTGGAGGGAGCTCTTCCAGAGCCTCCGGGGGACCTGAAAGACTTTGTCAAACATTGCTTGAGGCCGAAGGTAACGCCTCTATTTATCATTGCACCCCATAAAGGCGACTCCTTCCCAAGGAAGCGCCCGACTGGGAGGAACCTTTTGGGTTCTAGCACCAGCACACGTACCGAGACTAGTCCAGCTACTGGCCTCAAAGCCAAGGGGTCTCTGGTTCCTTCCGGTGTCAGTGCTGAGGGACCGCAAGGTTCTTTTACCAGGATTACTCCCGAGGGGCAACACCCTAGTGCTGGCACATGTACTGAGGCTAATCCAGCTACCAGCCTCACGGACGAGGGGACTCAGGATCTTTCCGGTGTCAGTGCTGAGGAACCGCAAGGTTCTTTTACCGGGATTACTTCCGAGGGGCAATGCCCTAGTACCGGCATCATGGCCGAGGGGGGCGCCTTCATGCAGCACTACCGGCAGCTCTGCCAAGGGCAATACGCCTTACAGGTCACAGCCTGAGGTACGGGATAGGCCTCATGTTCCAACACCAAACATCTTGGACAGGGCTGGTTCCAGCGAGTCAGGCACCACAACTTCGGCACGTGGCATGCTGCTCAACAAAATGGCCATGCGTCCGATACCCCCTCTGGCAGAGCGGGTGGAGGAAGGACTCACAAGGTGGGACTGGTGCCAACCAGGTGTGTGACCTACAGTTTATCCATCAGCGGCGCAGGGCAGGTTACCTCTGCACCCCAGGTAGTGTGCACCCCGGTCTCAGCAGCCGTTATCCACTCGCTCAATATCACCTGCCACTTCTACAGTCTCCGAAGACAGGTTCTTTGGAAGGTTCCTAGGGCTGATGCAAACTCACCGGATGGGAGCCATCCTCTGGGATGCCATCAGGGACATACTCCCCGAGGTCACCCCACTGGCTCCCATAGTCATTCCTCCTATGTCTCCGGTGCCACAGGCCACAGCGCAACCACTGCTGCCACAGCCGATTCTGGATTCCCTGCCTCCCACAGTACAGGCGGTTCCACACCAGCCTTTGCAGCAGCCACCGGCTCCAGTTTCCACACCTCAGCCCATGGCGCCCAGCACGGCTCCACCAGTTCCGAGCACTCTGGTGGAAACTGACAAGGAGGAGGACCCTGACATGCCATCTTCAGTCAGGGCCTTCCACGAACGCCTTGCAGGTTTGGCAGAATATTTGGGCATTCCTCAGCCCGATGAGGGGGTCTTGGATGAAGTCCTCACCCTAAGACGACCTACCAAAACGGGGATCCCGATGCAGAAAGATGTAGTTGCCCTGGCCAAGAAGGGGGGCTCAAGCCGCACTCAGCCCAACCTGTCAATTGCCCCTAATATAGGCAGATCGAGGGTGATGCACTCCTGCTTTCGGCGCATCCTCAACCGCACTCTTCCGTGATTGCTGCAGCATCACTCTATTCTGAGCCTCAGTCGTCCTCGGCCACCTCGTCCTCGACGCTGCTAGGCAAGGAGGAGAAGATCTTGAATGCGTATGGAAAAAAGCTGTACACCAACGCCTCCTTGATTCCCAGAACTTTCGGCACAGAGCCAAGCGCGCTTCAGGGCTGGCCTAGGAGAAGTCAAGCTGGTAGTCCACCGTGGCCCACATCGATACCTCTGGCCTGGCCATCTTCATTGCCACGGACATGAGAAGGACGGCCTGTCTCCGGGCTACTAAGTTAATCCTGATGTCCAGGAACGCATATTGGACCTTCCATTCTAGGGTAGTGACCACTTCACTCCACCACGGATGAGGAATTAGATAAAAAGAACAGCTTGCACCGCAAGCTCTTTATTATTACGAAGGCCACGCCCAAGACCTATGCCTTGTCACAGCAACGCTCTGACAAGGGGCGGGCGTTTGGCGGGTTCCAGGACTTCCAAGAAGGGAGGTCCAGGCAACCTGACTGTTCTCCAAGTCAGCACCGGAGGAAACAAAATGGGGGGGGGGGGTGCAAGGGGTCTCACCAATTCCCCTCCTCCGCAACAGCCTCTGAGGGAAAGAAATGTATGACACGCCCCTTTGTGGCATGTGTCTCCGGTTGGGGGCAGGATTGCCTTTCATGTGCAATTTTGGCACCAGATTATTTGGGAGCCCTGGTTCCTCTCCATAGTCTCCACGGGATACCACCTACCGGTACCCTCGTCCCTCCTCCCCTCCCCCAGATCTGAAGGACGCTTATGTACACGTCCCGATTTGGCAGCCACTTCGTTCCTTGCTGCTCTGCAGGATCAGGGACTGCCATTTCCAATACAAGGAGCTACCCTTTTGTCTAAACTCGGCGCCCATGGTATTTACCAGATTAATGAATGCAGTGGCAGCCCTCAATGCTCAGGGCCACCACGCCTACGCATACCTGGACGACTAGCTCGTTCGGGCCACCTCTCCAGTAGCGGTTCACCATAACGCCTCTGCACGGATGAACACCACGACCTGGGTTTCACTATCGATCTCAAGAAGTCTCGGCTGCAGCCCACGCAGAGCCTGACCTTCTTGGGCCTCATCTGGGACACAAGCTCTGTGAGAGTCTTTGCCTCGGAGGTCAAGATTGCGGCCATCAAGAGAGCCACAGCTCACTTCCGCTCCAGGCCAGTGTCCTCGGCATGGTGGTACCAACACCTATCGGGTCTTATGGCAGCGGTCCTGTTGGTCGTACCTCACACAAGGCTCAGGATGAGGAAATTACAGCTGCACTTCACAGCCTCATGGAATCAGGAGAATGGCTCCCAAGCGGAGCCAGTCAACATTCCTCCCTTTCTCCTCTCGGACCTGCCAGGGCAAGCACTTCCGACAACCAGCCCCTTAGGTCAAAGCCACTACAGACTCTTCCCAAGCGGGCTGGGGAGCCCCCTGGACAAGAGGAGGTGAAAATCAGATCCTCAAATGACGCAGAGACTGCAGTAGAGAACGGGCTCCGCTGAGCCACTCATTGGAAAAAGGAAGAAAGAAGAGACGCTAGAAGTGTTCAAGGTACAAGACAGAGCACGATCTGACAGGAAGAACCAGTGATGCTAACCCGACAGAACCAAGGTAATGGGTGCGTGGGAGACTGGGCAAGAAGAATACAACGGGACCCATCCTTGTTGTGAATACTTTAAAGAAAGGGTTGAGTACAGACTGACTTAATACACCCATTCCAGGTAGTGCGACTTATCGTGAAGATAGTGAAGAATCCTTTGAGATACAATTCACGAAACCAAGGATAGAACGTAAGAAAGAGACACAGCAAGATTCCTAAAGGAATAAGGGTCAATGCCCTATCTTGATAAAACAAGGAACAGTATTTAAAGAACAACATGGGAAACCCTGGAGGTGCAAGAGCCCCCTAGAAGAACTGAAGGAATTGGTTCATCTAATCACAAAACTATTTGAAGTTGGAATATTAAGGCTAGAGAAGCCTGTCCAGGAGAAGGGAGTAATTCTCCTGTGCCTCTTTTCTTTTGATGTTTTGGTTAGTGGTAGGGTCAGCATACGATAGCATAGTTTTTGGACAGAGGACATATTGTTTTTTGCGACTACTCTACTGACAACGAGCACCCTGGTTAGTTTTGTTAGGTAGGGCAACCCCTTTTGAGTATGTATAGATGGGCCTTTTTCCTTTTAGTTAAATAAAAAGAACTTGTGAAAATGCCACCATTTGGCCCGTCTCCTCCTTCTGACTTACCACAACAGTCTAATGCTTTTGGAAGGTGGTGTACCGGCTTTACTCTTTCCTGCCTAAAGGGAAAGGCATGCATCACTGCCAGCAACCCTAGCAGAGGGTAGTTTGGTAAAAGTAATCCATTCAGTTCAATTTGGACGTCCAGTGGCAAAACCGCTTTAGGTTGCCAACGTACTATATCGCAAGTCTCCTCTAGGGGGCAGAATCTGACTCTTCAAGGAGGCATTGCAGCAAATTACAAACTGATGAGTCCTACATTAGCTACAAACAGTTTTTTTTTGTCAAAGCACTTGCAAAACCATCTACCTGGAATCACTCCTATTGAGAGAAATAGCTCCGCTTTTGTGAAGTAAGCGGATATAGCTTGTTCCAGCACAAGCAATCGTGAAAGGCTGGTATTCCTGTAACTTCCTGATACCAAAGAAGAATGGAGGACTCTGACACATCTAACACCTAACACTCCTCAGCAAGTGCTTCCGAAAGGACTTCAAGATGGTCACCAAGGCACAGATCTTACAAGCCTTGGAACATGACAACAGGGTTGTGTCACCGGATTTGTAGGACACATGCTTTCATGTCCCTATCCTCCCAGGACATACCTTTTTGTATTGTGGTGGGAAACACTCCCTAGCATTTTTCTGTGCTCCCTCTCAGCCCCAGTTGTGCCCTGAGGATATTCACAAAGGTCATGGTTGTGGCCCAGCTACACAGGATAAAGGCGTGTCACTTTCCAAAGGAGGGTGGCTACAAGCAAGGACTTTACACCCTGTGCGGAATGCCACGGTTGGAGAGAGTAACCAAAAGGGTTTGACAAACTTGCCACTGAAGCCCCCAAATGAATGACTGTTCATTCAAACTAGGTCAAAAGACCCCAGGAGACTGCTCTCACTGATGGTAGCCCATGGTGAAGCCCTGGGGTTGTGGGTGCAGATTGAGCTTCCTGGTCCAAATTGGGTCCAGCTGGCTTCATTTCTGGTCTCCATTGAAAGTCCTGGAAGATTGGACCAGATGGTTCTCAGTGATGAACACCCACTGTTAAGCATCCCATAATGAAGATGATGTCCAGAAGCTGCAGCAAGTGGTGAACATTCTCTGAGTTATCCAGCAAGGATCAAAGGCAAAAGCGCTGGGATAAGGGAGCGCACCCTAGCAGGCTAACTCTACCCAATGGCCAAAAGCAAAAGCAGTGTCCCAAGCATAGATATCACAAGACGGTGTCGCACAGCAAGAGCAGGAGCAATGAAGTCAGCTTGGTGTTTAAGCACCGGCGAATCCCTCTCAGCATATGATATGATAATTTATGTATAACGCGCTCGTACACAAGTGTCTCAGAGCACGACAAGGGAGGGGAAACAGGAAAGAACACAACAACAATCTTACTAGGCCCAGTGACATTGAGAACGCGCAAGTGCATGGGAAAGGAAAATGGGGAAAAGTGCATGGGAGGGGGAGAGTGCGGAGCAGAGGAGAACATAATAAATATTAATAAAGACAAATAAATGGATAATAGGCAGTAAACCGTGGTAGCATCCAGCAAGTGCTGTGTTTAAGGCTGCAGATTGGGTAGGTCTGATAAGTGCAAGGGGGCTGGGGGACTGTATGGGTACAGATACAGACCCCAGTGCAGGGGGTGGCCCGGAGGCAGTGCAGGAGGGTGGCAGGGTGAGCAGGTACCTGGGACCGGAAGACCGAGAGTGGCCAGGTACATGGTGCCAAGAGAGAACAGATCAGCAGGGGAGAGTGGGAGCCAAGGCAGAAGAAAATAGGAAGGTCTTGAGGTGCTTACGGAACCAGAACTGGTTCTCCTCAGGTTTTATAGGGGCAGGGAGTCTGTTCCAGACGGAGGCCCCAGCCGAAGACCGAGATCTACCCCCAGCTCGTTTCTTTGAAAAACGGCCTGGGGGAGTTAGAGGTAGAAGGGCAACGAGCTCGAGAGGGGAGGTATTTGCGGAGGGATAGCTGAAGGTATTTTAGTCCCAGGCCCCAGAAAGCCTTGCAGACAATACAGAGGGTTTTGAATTGAATCCTTGCTTCCACTGGGAGCTACTGGAGGGATTTCAGAGCTGGAGAGATATGATCCCAGGGCTTGAGGCCAAGGACAAATCTCGCAGTCCTGTTCTGGATTAGCTGCAGAGGGCGGAGAGTAGAGGCAGGTAGATTTAGAAAGAGGCTGTTACAATAGTCCAACCTAGAGAGAACCAGAGCTTGGAAGACCATGAGCTTCTGGGGGAAGGCAAGGAAAGGCAGATTACCTCCTGAGGAGGTGCAGTAGGAAGTTTGACTTTATAGAGACATCAGAGATGTGGGCGGAGAAGGAAAGTGTGGAGTCAAAGATGACCCCGAGGTTCTTAGCCTCTCAGGTGGGGTTAGGAGGAGGGCCAAGGGAGGCCAGCCAGAGAGTGAGGGGAAAGGATGGTGAAGGTGTGCCGATGAGGAGGATCTCCGTCTTGCTGGCATCAGACAAAGATCATTGGCGGCACACCAATCTTGAATGGCAGTTAGGCCATCAGAGATGAGAGGGAAAGGAGGTGGCCGACGGCAGCCTGAAAATGACGTGTCGTCAGCGTAGCACTGGAAATTTGAGCAGAAAATGGCAATGCAGGTGGCGAGAGTTGCCAGGTATTGGTTGAAAAGCCACGGCAAGATGTTAGACCCCTGGGGGACACCACAGGTAGAGATGAAGATAGATGATGGTAACGACCCAAGTTGGACCTGGGACGGTCGATCAGAGAGGAAAGAGGTCAGCCAGGCCAGAGCCTGATCAATGATACCCAGGTTATCTCGGAGACTGTTGAGCAAGGATGGCAGAAGAGAGATCGAGGAGGATGAGGACATAGGGAATGTTAGTCACGGTTGGAGAGCAGATCTTTGCATCTTTGCTCGACTTCCCTACAATAACTACATATCTCATAAAACTTGTTGGAGTTGCAGGGGGATTTTAGTAGAAGTCCCACTGACAGTAAAAAGAAAGTCCTGGGGACTAACAGTTGGCAAATTAAAAGTCAACAATTACTTTCTGAGCGAACAGAGCCATTCCCTTCATTAATTTTGTAATGTACTGAATGTGCAGAACCTTTAAGCATGCTGCTCCCTCTAATCCCATCTACATTTGAGAGTTTACCATGAGTGCTCTGCCCCAATTACCACTAGGCAATTGCTGCCTTGGCTAACCCTGCCGCAGAATTATGGGTGAACAACTCTAATAACTTGAACAATCGGGTAAAAAAATATTTTCTCAACAGCATGGGCATATGACATGCACAGTCGGTGCTTGTTGTATCCTTTGAGGTGACCATGTAGAGAGTGCAATGTCCAGTGGAGATGTGGGTCCCTTTGAGGGGTCTGGTGTATGGCTAAGAAAGGCTGGTGTAACATAGATTGTTTAGTTTAAATATTGATTGAGTGTGCAACAAAGCCCAAATGGAATGTCAGGATTAGTAAAGAGGGCATTGGCCGTGTTAGTAAGCTCATAGTGCGACTGCATAAGCAGGTCATAGCGATTGGCAAGTTGTGTTTGGTTTAGGAACTTTAACTGGTGAGTTCTTGTAGTTGTGATATTTTCATACAATATATGCATGTGCCATGCTCTACCATTTATTTGCTTTTTGTGCGAGGGATTGATTTTCCCTTGATGTGCATATTCTGGAGTGAAATTGAGCTTTGCATCTGGAAAGTGAACGCATGGTGGTCCTATTAGCTTAAAATAGTTTACACTGCGACAAGGTTACAGAAAGTGGGTTTAAACTGCAATTTTTAACCATGGCACACTCTACCCTTCTATGTACCTTTTCACTGCCTGTACCCTTAAAGGCATCACTACAATTCTTCTTGCTTTGAAAACCTGTGTCTTGTAGGCAAATGGGGCAGCATTCGTACCAACAGTCGCACAAGTACATATGCTCTTAATGCAGAAATTGGAACCCGCCTGGCAGCAAAGGATGTACTGAGCACTCGCCACAATGGTGGACCATTGGAGACAAACTTCCTGCGCCAGCAGAGGGCGCACCTCTACATCATCGGGGACAAATCACAACTAAAGGTAACATACATAGTCACAAATGACACTATTCCTCATGACATATGGAACAAAACCTTCCGACAGATTGTTGTGTATTTAGTCCTGCACAGCTCACTTATGGCTACACTCTGAGACCTAAACACCAGTCATTGTATCTTGGGCCTGCAGGTCTGCTCTTATAGATGTACTCTTTGTTTTGTACCTACCCCTCAACGCTCTGCATAAAGATTGCTTGTTGACTCATTTTGGCTCTCTCTGTTATCTATACACCCTTTGACAATGCGTTGAGCCTGTTCCTCTTCTTGTTTTGATCCTGCTAAGACAGCAACTCTTCCCTTTTGTTGTCACACTTTCTTCCTTTCTTGGCTGTGCCCTAAATTTGGCTCCTTCTTTCCTTAACACTGCCATGTCCCTTTGTCCTTCCCAGGAATGGGCTTGTCTCGACTTCCCCTGTCTCCTGTCATTGGTGTTGCATGGTTCATCATTATCTTACTATTGCTCCTGTTGTGTGTTGGCTGTACTCGGATTTCTGCTCCTCTGCCTGTGCCATTGATATTTTAGCTTTCTTGGCCTTAAACTTTGCCTAGCTCGTCTTGGTCTCTTGACTATATGCTGCATTGACTCCTTTCTTTTTTTGCTTTTCCTTTGTCCCAGCTCCTTTGTCTTTTTTCACAGTTCTGCTCATCCTCTTCCAACCCTGATCCCACCCCATCTCTTGACTGGACTCTGCTTCCTCATGTTCTTTTCACAGTTGTGCATAGAGGTGTGTGTGTGTGGCACTACTGCTGCACAGGGAGGTTGTGTATTATTTGCATCCCAGCATATGGAATAGTAGGGTTAAAAATGTAAGGATGGCTCTTAGTTGCTTATGTGAACACTTGTAAGCCTCGGGTAATGTTGCCACTTCTTCAGTTAATGTGCTTTTTTCAACAGGGTGTTAAACAGGATCCTCTCCAACTCTGGGAAGTGGTTCCCATTGAGGTGTTCGACATCCGGCAGGTAAAAGCGAGCTTTAAAAAGCTCATGAAGGCTTGTGTGCCCAGCTGCACTACTGCAGATCCAAACTTGGCCTACTTACGCTCTCTGGAAGAGTCGGAATGGCTTTCCCAGGTGAGTTAGATTCCATGCCTTAATTTCTAGATAAGCAAACTGTTTAAAAAACAGGAATTTTCAGTGGATAAGGCCAGGGATACTGTGTGTTCCACTGCTTTTACTTGCATCTCTTTACAGGCATATTGTACACTTTCTGCGCTATTTCTAGGATTCCTTCCCCTGATCCTATTTTACCACATCTTTCATCTGTAAATTCCCCTTAATCCTGCGGTGTGCATATCTTTTAAACCTTACTCCTTCCTAGTCTATTCTGCACAACAGTCATGCTTTGACTCCCTTAATACTACCCTCTCTGTGTCCTTCACAATGATTTTCCGTGCTGTATTTATTGAATTTCTTGTTTATGTATTTTGAAAGAAGCTCTGTGCATAGATATGTTGATGACTGGACCTGCTCAATTAGTGGTTGCTTTACACACCTCTTAATAGTCATGATAAAGTGATTAATATTGCACGTGCCCATTGGATATTATTTGGTTCTCTAGCATGGAATCAGTCTTTCATTTGCAAGCCGGTTGGTATCAGGGTTAGAAATTGAGGGGCGATGGGGCTATTTAGCTCCTGCTTCTGGCCTAGGAGAGCATGGTTAGCTTGAAAGCAACAGCTACTAGGAGCTACTTTTGACTCTGCTGACAATTTGTGCCTTACAAACATGTATACGTGACATTAACATTGAGTATTTGAGAATGCTATTATAGAAGAATTTGTGCACATTTAAACACAATGAATCAAACATTATTAATCCCAACTCTTGTGGAGTACTCTAAGGTTCCTGCCTCTAACCGAGCCCTTTACAACATATGCAAAAAAAAACTATTCAACCTCCTCGACTCACTATCCATATCATACAACACTTACAATGATGACTTGCAGATCTTGGTCCCTCTGACAGGCGATCACACACAGGAAACGCTCAAGGTTAATTTAATCTATGAAACCGTCCAGACCTGGATGGCCACCCGCAGCCTCTGCCTGAATGATGAAAAGACAGAGCTCCTCCATGCCGGCCCACCGACACACCTAGGCAAGCTGCACCAGGCATACAAAACTTCCACCATTGATGGCCACACCATCCCGGTGGCCACCGCTGTAAAACCCCTTGGCGTTAACCTGGACGCCTCGCTAAACATGACACTCCAGGTCAGTCACATCGCTGCCACTCTGCATATGCCATGAAGCTCATCACTGTTAGATCTTTTCTGTCCAGCCAAAATCGGCTCGAAATTGATCGAGCCCTCCTCTGCTTGAAACTGGACTACTGTAACTCTCTGCTCAGTGGCACCTCCATTAAGAACCTTAAACTCAAACATTACAGAACAATGCTCTACGAGCAGCTCTTAACATTGGAAAGCGAGACCACATCACAGAAGCAAGAAAGTCTTCACACTGACTCCCGGTAAAGGAAAGAATTAACTTCACAATCCATTACATTGTGCATCGCTGCCTCTCCATCCACGTCCCATCTTACCTGGCAAACAAACGTAAGAGACACACTCCAGCAAGCCGCTTTTTTTAATTTATTTATTTTTTATTTTTTTTTATTTGAATTTTTTAAGTATTTCAAAGGCATAGAAAAAGGCATTACAAAGCAGTAATCAAAATCCAACAAAGTGGTTCACAAACAGTCGAGGCTTTTCACCCAAAAAAGTATATCTTACCTGTTCAAACTTAAGTTTCTATCTTCCACAACTACACCCCTGGAACATTCTCTCCTAACTCATTCACTGATGTACATATTCAAAAATGACTCAATTTCTATAGCTAACACACTAAGATTGGTTGCCTCTTTGTGGCTTCCTCTGGGCCGTGATATAGTTCTTTTCTAGCATAATAGGTCGGTAAGCTTTCGTCAGGTGAACAAATGTAATTAACTGGTCCCACTCTGTGTTCTAGCGTTGGTCTCTGGAATATATCTACATGCAAAGTCTTCCCAAAATATGTCACATTGTGCGGATCTTGCATGCAGGGTTGAGGTTATTTTTTCCATAACAGCTATTCAATGCTACATTAACCCATTCACTCTTACTTGGTATATTTTCAGATTTCCACTTAATTACTATGGTGGCACGGGCTGCTAACAGAAGGTGGACTGCCAGACCCTTAACTCTATTCCACTCTTCTTCACATTGTTCAAACCCAAAGAGGATAAGAAAAGGATCCGCTGTCCTCTGAATTCCACCAAGGTCATTGACCCACTGATCCGGGGGCAGCCCCACCACATGTGCCAGTAGTCAGCAATTTCCCCACATTTACGCCAGCACCACAGACTTAGTGACTGAAACATTCTAGAGTGTCTGAGGGGATCGTACTACCACCTGTGTAACAGTTGGATCGCATGGAGTTTATATTGGCTGAATATGGAAACTTGGGCGTGTACCCTGCACATCCTTCCCCACATGTCCGGATCAACTTCTTCACCCAGATCCTTCTCCCATCTACCCTTCAGGGGCAACGTGGAGCCCCTCATAGCCTCAATCAGTTCCCTATACATGGCAGATATCAGTCCTTTAATTTCTGTTCTGGAATCCAACAGCTTCTCAAAAGGGTTAAGTTCTCTACTTCGGTTATCCTTCTATTCGTCCTTTGTTAGAACACCCTTGATCTGTAAATAATGAAAGACGGATAGGGGGACCAAACCCAGGGCCTCGCCCAATTCTGAAATTGTGATGAAGGAACCATTTTTCCATAACTGACCCACCCTCTCCAGTCCAGCCTCAAACCAAGATTGGAATCTCTCCAAATTGGGAATGCTTTCTCTGATGCCGGGGGCCCATAGGTGGCTCAGGGGGGACGGCCATGAAGCAATTTTTCGCATGTCACTTTTTTTCCCTCCATATTTCCCAGATAGTCCCCCGTATCGGGTGGTCCCTCAGTCTCCATAACGGCCTTGTAAAGTTTGATGTCCCTCGTGACCTGTATGCCCATATATATCGTGCCCAGATATTTGAGCTTGGCATTTACCACTATGAGACCTAGCGGGCAGAATCTATCCACATCTGCCTTTGTAATTTCATGCAGGGGAAATAAGATCGACTTGGCCTCATTAATTTTGAAACCTGAGAGATTTCCATATTCTTTGATTAATTGATTTGCTCTAGGTACTGAGGATGTTGGATTCAAAATGTGCTGAAGTAGGTAGTCTACGTACAGAGCTACCTTGTATTCAGTTGCTCCTAGTTGAAGCCCCTTCACCTGGTGGTCGTCCCTTAATTTCTGGGTTAAGGGTTCTAGTGAGAGCACAAAGAGTATCAGCGAGAGGGGGCATCCCTGTCGTGTTCCCCTGCCTAGTTCAAACCAGCGGGAGTATTCTCCATTTACGAAGACAGAGGCTTTGGGGAAGTGTACACAGCCTGAATCCCTCCCCTGAATTTAGGGCCTATTCCCACTTTGCAGAGGACTGCCATCAGAAAGCCCCATTCATCCCTGTCGAAGGCCTTCTCTGCGTCGACCGACAAGAGAGCAGGGTCGTTGACCATGTTTTGTGATACACTAAGTGTTAGGGTCTTTCTCATAGTGTCAGCTCCTTGTCTACCTCATATAAATCCAACCTGATCAGCGTGTATTAGGCGTGGCATGAATGTCACTAGTTGGGCCGCGAGGATTCTAGTATATATCTTGGTGTCCACGTTCAACAAAGATATGGGGCGGTAGGAGCCACATTGCTTAGGGTCCTTTCCCTCTTTGGGAATTACTGAGATAAGGTCTCGAACAAAGGAGTCTGGAGCTCTCCCAGTATCCAGGATCTCATTCAAGAGTTACTCCATAAAAGGGAGTAGGGGGGAGAGAAATGATTTATAAAACCCTCCCCAGGAGCTTTGCCCAGTGATAGCCTTTTGATCACATTATTTACTTCTTCCTCAGTTATCAGGCCCTCCAAGACAAGAGATTCATCGTATGAAAGTTTCAGCATTTTAACAGAGGACAAGTATTCATCAGTCCCCAATAAGCCAGGTTGTACCTCAGATCTGTATACGCTTCATAGAATGTGGCGAAAGGCCTCAGGGATTTCCACATTTGTTGCGGCCTGGGGGTTCTCCCAGTCCTCTATTTCCAAGACATTCTGCTCTGCTCGTTGATCTCGTAATCTGGCTGCCAACAGGGCATCAGCCTTATCTCCTTTTTCATAGCACTTCTGTCTCAGAAGCTGTAACCTACGGACTATCAGTCCGTATTCCAGGAGACAAAGCTCTTCCCTCTTCCTTTTGGCCTCTAAGATCGTATCTGCCCTTCCGCTCTCATCCCTCCTTGCCGCCTCATCTAAAAGATGAATCTCATTCCTGAGTTTATTTTCAACCAGAATAGGTGGGATGACAAACCTGCGGATAATGGAAGGCGCTGGGGGGTTGAATAGTCCAAGGGTGTAGCAGTTATGCTTAGGTATTGATTCATGGTCAGATCAGAGTCGTCGTATTGGTGCTTATGACTTGTTGCTTTATTATTTCTTTTGCAATTCCACAACCAAGCAATTTAGAAACATCATAGCGGCAAAAAGACCTGTTGTTGAACATGGGTGAAGGCAAACAGCCGACGCGCGTTTCGACCCAAGTCTTTTTCAGGGCCAATTGAATGGTGTGGTGTGCTCTCTGATGAGGGCTGATAACTGGTCCTGGATAACTGGACCACACGTGTCAAATTTCACCTTCTCTTTCCGGGATGCCAAAAAAGCATAAATTGTTTCGCCTCTTGCGATTTTCCAAATCGTCCATTTTGAGACAAAACTCTTCCTCCCTCTGCTCTATCTCAGCTATTCTGAGTTCCATTTGGGCTTCAAGAGGGTCTGTGGAGGCTTGATTATTCTCTAATCCATCGAGTCTCTCCTCGATCTTATTGATTTCGCTGTTTGATCTTATCAATCTTCCCACCTATGTTGGCTCCCATGTTCTTTATCTCGCTCATGAGTGCAGCAATGTCTCCTTTTGTGGCTGCTGATTCCATTCCAGAGGCCTCCATGATCGGGGTACCAATGGTCTCACCAACAGGAGGGAACGGAGAGTAAGCAAACTTTGCTTGCTTCAGTTTTATGTCCATATACACAGAGGCGGTTCTTCCCCTGTGTTCTCAGGTGTGCTGTTCCGTAGGGAGAGGAGTTTTCCTTGTGCTCTATAGTGAGGCACAAATATGATCTGTAGTCTTTAGTTCACAAGGAGGCGGCAATCTAAATCCAGCAATTTCACTTACGGGGGTTGGTAGTGGGTCCACTAAGAGTTTGGGGTCCGGGTGTCCAGAAAGTGGTCCCAAAGTCCAACGAAGGTAAACAAGTGGGTTTCAATGCCACCAGTCGGTGGAAGGAGGACACACGCCCCGTTTCCGGGGGCCCAACCCTTCAGGAACGGTGGGGACTCATATCCATCATGTGTGAATGGCGAGTGTGGTCTCAGTGGGGCCTTGATATGGTCGGAAGATTTGGGTGAGCGAGCACTTACTTAGTGCTGATTTTATGTAATGTCCAAGGGCGTCTGCTTAGCCCGTGCGTGGCAATGAGGCCACCTTATTGAGGGGGGGCATACTCTCCTGGGGCCCGCTTCTCATTAGTTTTCTTCATGCAGGGCCCCATTCACCTCCTATGATTTGAGGGGTGGCCCTTTTATTTACCCCTCGATGTGTCCTACAAGATCCAACGGGTCCGAGTCAGGTGATTCCAAAATGGTTTCAGGAGTGAACCGTAATACATTCTGTCAACTCTTATCACTTGCTTTCTCTTCAGATTCGCTCCATTTTGCACTTTTCAACTCCAAGGTGCCCGTTCTGGTCAGCACTAGTCAGGCAATCTTATGTTTAGGGATCCCCTGGTCCATTGTTAGTCCTTGTGGAGGATACCCTCCGTTCCACACTTAGACTAATTCAGGCCCAAGCAGTCGTCAGAATGCGCTCCCCAAAAAGCATCAGGTTTTGCCTGAGGTTTAACAAATGGAAAGAATTGGTGGATCCTTATTCGGGGTAAGGCTCTCTTCACATCATGGGCATTTGCATGGGTGGCAAAAGTTTTTGACTGGTGCACATATGAAGGAGTCAGTGATGATAGGATGCTTTCATGTCTGTTTTCTCTCTCTGCCAGTGTCCCAGTCCGCGTGGCAGAGGGGCCCACATCAGCAAGGGAGGTAGGGGCAGCCTCCACTACAGTGATGGTCGTGGGTGTGCCTCGAAAGGCAGGGTTCTTCTTGCCAAACATTTCGGATCTTGCGGCAGTGCGTGGACGTGCATCAGAAGAGACCTTCACTGTCTGGGCTCGTATAGCCTTGTGGTGGTGGGGATCGGTGCGCGCAGTCTCTTATGACCTATGGACAGCGCTCTGTGGCTGCGCGCAAGGTTCCAAACCTCGGTTGGAATCCCGATGAGCTGCGGTTTCTCCAGCAGTATTATTTGCCTCTTCTGTCACCTCTTGGCCCCAATCGCTGCGTTGCAAGTCCTGGTGTGGGGGTTGGGGGGGGGAGGGGTTGGTTGGCTGGGGGGGGGGCTGGAGGGAAAAGTGCCAGTTGCGTGTGTTCCATTGCGCACCTCCTGGTTCTCACTGGCCAGGAGCTGCCTGTTGACCGTTTCATCATCTTTTCCACCGGCGAGGGGCAGCACCCCTCGTAAATGCTGGGTCCAGTGCCGAGAGATCAGCTCTTACAGGGACGTCCCTCCTTGGATCTTGTTCTCTTTCTGCCTCTACGTCACTGGGCGGACTCCTTTTTCACTTCCTGCGTGCATCCTCGGTGCATCTCCTCGAATTCTGCATGGATTTCCTCTGTTGTTGGGTCGCCAGGAATCGGTTTATATAACGAATTCACCTTGATTTCCTGGGTGGGGGGGTCCGTCAGTGGGGGCTCAATCCATCATTGGGACCACGGGGTGCGTAGCTCACGCAGAGTCGGAGCTCATCCGCGCGCCCCCTGGTGGCCAGTCCAGCAAGGCCTTTAAGATTGGCTTACAAACGGTGTCTCTGTACCACGAGATTCAACTGCAAGAGAGCAGGAGGTTGCAGCATCACAGTCTGCGCCGCCCACCTTCTGGAACGAGCTCCCATCCCACTTGCGAGACAAACCGTCATACAACATTTTCAGAAAAGAAGCTCAAAACTCACCTTTTTAACTGAACGCCCTTCCATTTTTAAAATCCTCCTCTCCCCTCCTGCTTTCCAATGTTCTGACTCTTTTGCCTGACTGTAACCAGCGCCCAGATGCCCACAGGTTTGGCGCGCTTATATAAATGCCTAAATAAATGTGCATAAAGTAAATTTGTGCATCTCATGTGGAAGTTAGATTAACAGTGAGCTGGGTACTCGCTCCTGATTCCCCAGGTTAAGCTCCTGCCTCCTTGGTGATGCCTGACACCCAGGAGCTGGTTTTAGCTCCTACTCATCGAATCTCTATTTCGAACCCTGTGGTATATTAGACTGTTAAAAGGCAGTGGATTAAATGTCTTTTATAGGCTCTTCTCCTTCCCAGGTGCCTCAATTGTATTAGACTTTGACACAACTTTAGCAGTCAGCATTCCCTGTTTGCTTATGTCTAAAATCTGAGCCATTCACCAGATCTCTGTTCTCTCTGTTTGCCCTATTTGGACTTTATAATAAGGTAAATGTGGGCAAAGACCAGGTCACTATGATGGTGGAAAATATGGCACATTGTGTACTTTACCAACTAGGATACCAGGTTCCTCTTGGTTAATCATTTCATCCAAACTCGTAGTACTAGCTGTTTAGTGAAATGTGTCCCTGTTGAACTTTGGTGCAAGTTCCTGATTGAAGACAGTGAGCGAGACAGACACGGCTTCTATTGGCCAAGCAAATAATGCCCCTAATGCTATGTTAGGAGGATTCTTGCAGTCATAAGGTAAGGCAGCATTACCTCACCAAAATTAGGCAATAGTTATTCCATTGCTTTCATGGCTCGGTCAGTAGTGGTTGAGAGATCACGGCTAGGCTTAGGAAAGTGAAAGCTAGAGAAGATTCTAGTTTAACAGTTGTCAAGAGTGTCCTTAGTAAACCACAGGAACTGAGAGATGGGTGAAGGGTTTTTATGTGCAATAAAACGCTGTCTAGGGAAAGTATTCCAGGACCACTATAAGTCCATTAGTTATTAAGAAATCCTAATCTAAAAATGTTGTTTCCTCTTCCTTTATCTTGTCTTGGCTTTTGGGCCGGGATATGGTTTGTATTCAATGAGGTTCTTCACTTGCTTCCTATAGGTAGCTTGAGGCGAGGTCAAGGTTTGCATTTGCAAGGTTTATCATTGTCATGAGCACTGTTTCCAAGGAGTCAGGACAAGCCCAACATCCCCGGAAGCAGGCTCACAACCCCCGCCCCTGGTCCCAACCGACCCCTATCGGGGCCCTCTGGACCATGTCCTGGCGCCGTTGGCGCCAGGCTCATAAGAATCACTGGTCCCAGCGCCAGAGGTGCCGGGCTCATACTTTGGGTAAAGGTGCTTGGGTGGACTTACCTGTAGCAGACCATGCTGCATACTCACCTTCACAAGTCCTGGCAAAATGAAGCTCCAGCCTTCTGCTGGGTGGGACTATTTTGCCAATCTGGAACTACTTTCTTACCTGGGTGGGGATGGCATCACTCCTTGACTCTGGAACACAGGAACTCTTTTTCTCTTGGGCGAGGCTGAGGAGGAAGACACCTAATCACCTCAACACTATTTAAACCACACCCGATTGGAAGAATGTGCTTCGCGTTATTCTGCATCTGCAGCAGGACGCTCACCGAGTCAGCTCCAGTCTTCTAGTGATATCTTCTGCTCCAGCCTGTGAAAACAAGTCAGATCTTCACTTACCATCCAGGGATCCAGTCTCCGGCCGCACCTGTCAGCAAAGGAACATCAGGTTAGCAAAAGGCAACGTTTTAGCAGCTGCGCTTACTTACCTGAATCCACTGCATCTCCCGAATCCTGCGGCCCCTACCTGCAAGACAAAGAACTCCGGTTAGTTCAAAAAAAGGGGAAATTGGACACAATTATATTTTCACTTACCGGAGCTGTGCGCTCCTCGCCATCTCCTCTTCTGCTGCATCTCCGCACCTGCAAATCAAGAAAAAGACATTAAGAGGTGCGAATAAACCTGTCAGCAAGCATATTACTTACGTGCTCCTCCACGTGCACGGACCTTCATACTTACGTGCATCCGTATGCTCAGCATATAGCATTTCGGCACCTAAGAAACAAAGGCAAAGACTTCATTAAAAGGTGCTCTCGAACTTTACAAACCGACCAGCATCCGCTCATGCAGAAAACGACGGCACCACTTCTTCAGCAGCTTTAAACCCTCTGAGGCTACAAGAGACTTAAAGCAATCCCAGTGAAGTAACTGGAACCCAGCGCCCCTGCATCAGTCGCAGGATGGAGAGCCCAGCTTTTACATATCTAAGGTGAGAGCTCATTCAGACTTTGGGCGGCCTCAGGGAAAGAACGAATAAGGAGGAGAAGCCCAACCAACAACCAGCCATTAATCCCTTTTTCTTCCGCCTGCAGACACCTTACTCTACAAGTCAGACATTCCATAAGAGGAGGTCTGGTCCAGAGAACCATCCGAGTGCTACGCTTCTCAATTGAAGACACGGTAACTGTCCAGCCAGGATCTGCGCCTCCGTGGGAACCAGGTGAGCGTTACAATCATGTCGGTGTATCCACGCTCACCTGTTTTGCAATTTAACAGCGGTAGGGCTCACTTCCCCCACCTTATTAGGCCTGTCAAAACGAGGGGTTCTCCAGGTATGCATGAACTTATGCACCAGCACCTGGTCCCCTGGGTACAGGCTGAGTGGTTTGATCCTGTAAATCAATGGGCTGATTGTCTCTGATTTTTCCCTTGACCCCTCCCGTCGATTTTGGAACTTTTGGGACATAAAAGAAATGCTTTGGCATTGTCTTTAAATAATCATGCCTAGAGTCCTCGCTACACTACGGGCATCGGTTTTTGCCCTTGGAGGAGTGAGAGGAGTTCTCATGCGGTGTCCCGTCACCACCTCATGGGGCGTCGGATGATGATCTGAGCCAGGCTGGTTCAGCTACGCATATAGAAATGAAACAATCCCTTCTTTAAAGTTTTTTTTTATTTTTGCTCTCCACTCTTTTAAAAGGCCATTCAGTTTCTTACAGAATCTGTTTGCTTGTGGATGATACGCAGAAGCAAATTTATGCCAAATACCTAATAGCAGAGCTATATTTTCAAATAGCTCATTCATGAAGGGCGACCCATTGTCAGATTGCAAAACTTCACACACACCCCATCTTGGAAACACTTTGCGCACAAGGAACTTGGTGGCACATGCATCGGGATGCGTGCATGGACCTGCCTCGATCTATCTCGAGAAGGGACATACCAAAATTAACATATACCTATGTGTATTGCAAATCTGCAACATATTTACATAATCTATGTGCAGAGGCTGGAATGGTCGACTGGGTCTAGGAATTACTCCTCTCACTGTTCGCAGAGTGTGACCTGCAGTAAATTGGCTTTCTAGTGCTACCTTGTTTGCAAATGGCCTTAGTAGGGGACAGACGACATCCCTGTTTTTTCCATAACTTTCTCTTCTGGCAATGCTAATCCTTGTATTTCAATTTACTGTACAGTGGATGTCTTGTTGAATCCTTCCTTATCCAGCATGCATTGCCCTATTGGCTGTTTTATATGTTTTCCCTCACTCCCAGGTATGGTTGGATTATAGGCTGCTTGTTTAGCCACTAAATCTGCCGCTTCGTTTCCCGCGAGAGATTAAATCTCTTCTCTTTGAAAGGGCTGTGCATTTCACAATTGCTATGGTCTCTGGGAAACTCAGTGCTTCAATACATTTTTCTAATAATCAAGTTTTTCTAATGACTGGAGTTCTGACTGCGCAGAGGAAACCCCTCCTTTTCCAACTGGACAGGCCTGCGTGTACAGTTGACGTCAAATCTGCGGAGTCAGAGTATACTGCTACTTCCTCATCTTCGAAGCTCTGCAGCGCATCAATAAGTGCGACTAATTTTGCAGCCTGTGCTGAGTAATTTGGGGACAATCTCCTACTGATCATTACTTTAAATCTACCCTCTCGGTTCAGTTTTACCACTGCCGATCCAGTATGTTTTACCCCACTCTTTTTTGGTCAATTCTCCATGACATGTCTATGAAAACCACTTCCCCTCTCCCTAGAGCATTTTCTCTATCTTGGGGAAGATCATCATAACACTCGGCATAGGTAGTACAGTCATGCATATCATCTTCTCCCACTGGTTCAGCTGTAAACATTGCTGGATTCACTTTGCCACACCTAAAAAATGTAATCGTGGGGATTTAAATAATTACCTCATATCCTAATGTTCTTTGTGTGGTAAATGTACTTTAAGGTTTTTCCAAAATTGCAAATAATGCATCTTCTATGAACAGCGTTACTGAACACCCAATGGTCATACTTGAAGCCTTTTCAATTGCAAAGGCAGCTGCTGTCAAAGATTGCTCACAAAGATAATCTCCTTTTCATGACTGGATCTAAGATCCCACTGTAATAAGCCTAATGTTTTCTGCACGAGTATTGCCGTCATTACCTCTACATTTGAATGAGAGAATAAGTAGAATTCTTCACCATCATTTGGAATCCCTAACACAGTGGCTGTACTGATCGCCTTTTTTAATTCCTGAAATCCTTCAGTCCTCTTTTCTGTCCATATTAGTTTATTTTTTGCTACCTGTGCTTCCTTGAGTCCTTTTAAAAGCGGTCAAACATATGTACTGTAGTCAAACACCCAGGCCCTGCAATAGTTGCATAGGCCTAAGAATTGTTGCAAGTGTCTTACTGTGTTTTGTCTGTTAATTCCTCATAATGGCCTCTGCCCTTTCAGGTGTCACTTTTCTTCCTTTGTGAAATCAACTGCCCTATATAGGATACGTCTTCTTGGGTATATTGTAATTTCTCCTTATCCACTTTGTACCTTTTCTCTGCCAGTATAGTCATTAACTTGACATAGTCCTCTCTGCACCTTTCCTGTCTCACTGCACACTAAAATGTCATCAACCTATTGTATTATGACACTTTCGAGTTGAATATTACCCAAGTCCATCTAAAGTACTCTGTTAAAAATTGAGGGGTACTCACAGTACCCCGGAGGTAAATTAGTATATTTCAGACAAATTGTTCTATATGAAAAAAGTTAAATCTTGTGAGTCTTCATGAAGTGGAATTGAGAGAGATTATTTCTTTAAGTCTATAACGGTGCAATACCTCGCTTTTGAACGGAATATTACACAATATTGTTGTGGGGTTCGGAACTAAAGGAAATTATGCTTCAACTATATTGTTTTTTGACCTGGTACACAGCTGTGTTACACGGAGAATCAAATGGTACCAAAATGCCTTGCTTTATCAAAGCAGATATGCTTTCAAATATACCTTCATCCAATTTTCTAGACATCGGATACTCTTTTGTACGTGGCAAAATTTCTCCTGGTTTCAGCTTAATTTTCACTGCTCCTACTCCCTTCAATAGACCCACGTCATATGGACTTGCAGTCCATAATATATTTGGCTCCTTTCCCAAGTCTTCCTGAAAAAATAGCGGTTTCTTTTTTACCAATGCCATTCTCTGCGGTATTTCTAAATTCTCTACCTTAATCCAATAAGTAAGGTTTATTAATATTACTGTCTCCTCACTTGAACCGTCAACCCTAAATAATTCCTCATCTGGCAAATCTGTCAACCTGTATCCTTCGAGCTCTATCACTCTTCTCCATCCTCTTCCCTCATCTGTCCCATGAAGCATCACCATTTCTTCCCTTAGTATTGCTGCTTCTAGTTCTAAAGGGATAATCTGCCCTTACTCATTATCCATTGGAATCTCTGGCCTGAAAAAAAAATGTATTGGGTATCCTCAACCTCTTGCTGATAAATTTAGGCAACCATATTATTAAAATAATCACTCCCTTGGATGGCTGATAATAGGCCTTTAATATCACCTATGGCTAGAGTCGCTATGGACATAGTTTTCTCAGGAGTTAAACTTGGGAGTTTTAAATTCACTTTATCCATCTGGGGCCATGGTATTTACTGTGGTTGACCCCCCCCTTTCTCTAATAGTTGGAATTGCGACAATGTTGGTTTGTGATCATACCCACCCACCCTCCTTGTTTTCCAAGCAGCATTGCCCTCACTGGTTTGTCTCTGTCCTGTCAATGCCCTTAACCTACTTATATACGGTGGGGATATATCCCCTGTACTGTGTGACTGTGCTTGCGGTCGTTCAACATATGGTGTTGATTCTCGTATTTCTTCTATGGGGTCTTCTGAATCTGACCACTTTACCCTTTTATCTGCGATTGATTCTCTTGAAAATCTGCATGCGTCCGCTTGCTTACCCTTCTCATTCTCCTCTCTTTCTTCATCTGACATCATTATGCCCCAGCTCGTGTGGCTGTTCTCGTCTATATCATCAAAGTCTAACCTACTTAGAGGACTTCATTCTATGGTCATCTTTTAGAGTGCCCTTTGATTTACATCAGTTGCTTTTAGTCAGGAACTTTCAATGTTCTCTTGAGTCTCATACCGTTCCATGCCCCTCATTTGCCTATATAATTTCCCAAGCTTCTAATCTATGTCCTCTGTGTCCTGTTCACCAGCCCATGCTGATCGCAGAATTCTGTGCAAATCCTTTTGGGGCTTCCAATTTTCCTTGTGCTTCTATGGGCACTATACTTCTGTGGCATAAATATTCTACTTTGTGATCTCTTAATTCCCGACTCCTGTCTATTTCTTCCCTTCTCCTTAATTCCCTTTCCTCTCGCCTTCGTTGCAACCTGCATACTTTTAATCTTTGCGCTTCTGCCTCTGTTTGATTCTCCTCTTCCAATCTTTCCTTCTCTTTTCTTAGCTACACATTTGTGGGTCGTCCCGTTGCTTACATTCTTTGTCCCTTTCTGCTTTGTATAATCTCTTCTTTCTCTTTTCTCTCGTTCCTCCTTTCCGTACTCCATCAATGCCCTTATCTAATTTGAGGAACATTTCTCTTCCCATCCATTCATTCTGTACTATTGTCATGCCCATAACTGTATCCTTTGTTGCCTTCTGTCTTTCTGCTTGTTCTTATATCTCTGCTAGCTTGTCGTGCCTTTCTTTTCTCTCATCACTGTTTATTTTCATTGTGTGTTAATTTACTTTGTCGTTCTCTTTTTCCGCTCTATTCTGAGATGTCTTAGCAATTATAAGCAGGGGGTTCATATATTGGAGTAACGTACCCCACTGCTGCCTTTAATTCCTTTAAAGCATAACATCCCTTTTTCTTCTACTTTTTCATCTTGCTTTTCAGGAAATAAAATAGGAGCCGAAGGTGTTACATCTTCCCCTTTAGTCTAATTAAGCATCCACTCTCTCACAATTGGATCTTCTTCTCACTCTGATATATTTTCTAAAGTTCTAAAACTGCCAACTTTTTCTCTTAACTTTTTTCCTTTCTGAGTGACATGTAAGTATGTAGTCATGTGACGTAATATCGATTTCGATAATGAACCCTCTTGAGGCCACTGACATAAGTGCTTTATTAGTTGTGCCCTTAATCCATTTGGAATGGTATTTTCTAATTTTGGCTGTCTCTCTCAGTTCTGCATAGGTGTGAAAGTGGTGTATCTTCCATGGTACAAGTGAATTCAGACTGTCAATACTTACCCAGTCTATTATTATCCTTCTTAGGTTTACTCAATATATTGTTTTAATCTTTTTGAGCAAGCACCATCAGTCTCCGGTCATAATCCGTTATTCAAAATATTTTGAAAACTTTTTACACCACTACTCCTTGTTTCTTCATTTAAACTCTCAATAATTTTTATATCGTTCTTCCTTTTTTTGGTATCTCAGGGTTCTTTTCTTTCTTTATTTATATATTAATTTCATCTGATTTTAACCTTCCGATTGACGTCAATCCTTTATTTAAAAATTGTATCAAAAATCACTTATTTTTCTTTTACATCTATCATTTTAAACATGCAGAAAACATTATAAAAACCAATTAATACCCATACATATGTGTAGTTATGTTTTTCCCTTACGTACGTCGTCATTTACTATTCTTAGTGAAGAAAATATGGTTGGAATTGGGGTATCTGCGCTCTGCCTCTTCAATTCAGGAAGTGAATGATTAGCTATAGAATCAGTTCAAAAAATGTCATTAGATGGTTTCCTCCCAAGGAAAAAGTGTTTTCTTTATTATCAAAAAACATGGTGGTCAGCAGACGTGGTCGTCTTCAAGGCTGACATTTCAATTCTATTTAATCACATACATGTGTTTAATAGAAATAATACCATAACCAAATTACCACAATTGGTGAATAGCAGAAATAAAAAATATAAGATATATAATAAATATAAATGCAAATAATAAGTGAAAAGTGGGATTCCCAGAAAATTGCAAAATTCATTTGTATCAGATGTTCAGAAACATAATATAGTGTTTGGTCACATGGTTAAATAGCCATAGTAAATTCATCCATGAAGGGTATGGCGGAAGCGCAAAAACAAAGCAAAAATACTTTTGTTATAATTGATTGTATAATTACTTAAATTATTGAATTATTCTATTCTATTCAAAGAAGATGCAAACATTGCACTTAATGTGGGTGCCCAAAGGTGAGTGATGCAACTCACCCACATGTCTAGCCCATTCGTGCCTAAGCTCATATTAAGTGATTAAGTAGAAGTATTATGTTTCTCAATTGTTCACCGTGCTCTGAAAATATCACACTGGTGTCAGGAGTTATTTGGTATTATAACCTAAAACTCGTTTGTAGTTTAAATTGTTAATCCTTTTGTACTGATCATGCATGTCATGGACATATTATATCAGACATATTATGTAACCCTGTGGAATGCCACAACCCGTGAATATAGATGGCATGCCATAAAATGCACTCACCCTTTTGTTCATATTATGAGTAGTTAACCTGGTGACGAGATGCAAGAAAAAGGAATTTGCAGTGTGCCTAATAATTAAGATGGTCAGTGCACTTTTAGGATTGGATATTTGACATACCATGTATGGTTCTCATACGCTGTGATGCATCTGGTACACGTCAGTGAATTCGTGATTTGTAATTGCAGGCTATTTCCGTGCGTTCTGTAATATGTGTTCAAGATATAATTGGTTGAAACGGGATGGATATCCCTTACATTGAGTTAAGTCTTGAAACTGAAATATTATCCATTGCGATGTTTTAAAAAGACATAATTTCTTGCCATAATCCCAGTGGCTAAAACGTGGTAAATATTTGTTGGCTGTGCATTAGTTGGCGCAAGTGTGCCCCTGGATTGTGATACTATCTCTGTTCATGCACTAAATGCAAGGGTCCATGACCTGTAGCAATAAAGCACAATGTATGTGGCTTCAGAGACGTGACTCAGCTCATAAAATAAATGGGCCTTGGTTTCTAAGATAATACAACTTGCCAGTGTCCGCATTAGAATTACAGGTCGTAATAACTCTGACGTGGGTGTGCGCCGTGTCGCACGTATTGATGTCATGACATCATTTGTTTACACACAAGTTGCGCATGCTCATATTGCCCTAAAATAAACGCTCCTTTAGAAACGGCATTCATTTAGCAGACCCATTTTTAAAATGTTGGAAACAGGTGCTGTACTGAAGCATTGACGGCACCTGTTTGATGTACCTCCCATTCTCCAGCATGGGGTCTGGCATGGATTCACATGCTCATGAATATTCCCCGTCGTCAGGCTGGGAATCCTCGGTAAAGAAAAAAATCAGTATCGGTTTCGTTTCTGATCTGTATTTCTTAGTAGTAACCAATCACTGATCTCTGGGTCATACTGCCCCCTGCCAATGACTGCCCTCTCCCTAAGCTCCGCCTCTGGCAGCCATCCTCAGATTTTTACTGCACACTCAAGTGTTGGGAGTCCTTGTGTTTAGCTCTCGAGTTTTTTACTGCGTTTTCACGCTTTTTCAGGAGAATTTCTCATTTTTTCGGTTTAATCGAGCCTCAAGCTCCACCATTTCTACTTCCGATAACGGGGACCCGTTTCGGAATTCTTCTATGCCCCTCAAGGGTGAAGTTTTCGTCGAGTTTACACTTCTTGGAGGATTCCGGAACATCTGCGGCCTACCTCAACGGACATGGACCAGGACAAGGGGAGCTCGACACCCGGATCCAAGCTGTTCAGGAGCTGCCCTGGATGCGGATTATATAACGTTTCCAAAGAGGACGAGCATTTGCGATGCCTCTACTGCCTCCATGGGGACAAGACGCACGTGGAGAAGGACTGTGCGTTCTGCAAGAACCTTTCGGAACGGACCAAACAAGATCGTCGTTCCCGCCTCGCCACCTGGCTGGAGAAGGGCACAGCAAGTGAGAAGGCGAAGACGTCTGAGCGGGCTTCTAAGTTCTTTGAGGGCGCCCCGGCGACGGGGGCCCAACAGAAGGCCAAGCATCGCAAGTCTGCGGGCTCTGGGAGCGCCGAAAGGTCGGGCTCTTCGGTTGCCAAGCAGGGCGCTACTTCCCTGGCACGTTCGACCACGAGCCAGCGGTCTGGTTCGGGGGAAGAGGAATTCCGAGAACCCGGGTAGGCCGCTGAAGCGGACCCGGTCGATCTCAAAGGGGGAGCGAGGCGCTGACCCTCCCCCCAAGGCGAAGGCCCAGGACGCACCTAAGGTGGTGAGGGCTCTGATCCACCTGGCTAAGGACTCTACCGAAGTGGTCGCTGTGACCCTGGCGGAGCCGGCTGGGAAAACGCCAATGGAAACGGCCTCTGGGCCCAGATTATCCTCTTTCCAGCCCATTGCTAAGACCCCCCGTGAAGCCCCCGGCTGAAAAAGAAGGGGGGGGGCGGTGGCCATTACAGACTCGGAATCAGCCTCTGAGGAGGAACTGGTGGAGACCGAGAAGGGCCTCAACGAAAGGTCCATAGGCCTCAACGAGAGGTTCGAGAAGGTTTGATTCCAGAGGGCTGTCCCTGCTGACAGTATCGAAGATGGCGACGACGAACAGGGCCCAATGGAGCGGCCATCCCGTCCGTCGCAGCCATTGCCCGAGCCCCAGGATAGCTCGGCGGCCATTTTGTTGGCAATCCAATCCTTATGTACCGAGATAAGGACGAGATTACCACGCACCCCGACGGAGGAGCCAGAACCAGGCCCGTCGGGAAGCCCTCCGAACAAGCGGAGGAGCGTCCGCCCCGCCCTTCGTGCCTGCGAGACCGGTGGACCCCTCATCCCCGTCGCTGGGAGAGGATACGGCGACGGACGATGACGGCGGCGATGACACAGCAGACATCCCGTTGCCACCCCCTCCCCCCCCTCGGGCGTCCCCTGCCGATGAGGTTGGCTCTTTCCACGTCATGATAACCAGGGCATCCGAGCTCTTCCAGCTCTGCCCTGAAGAACAGAAAAAGGAGGGGTTTCTGTACCAACGACGAGAGGCTAAGAGGAAGATGGTCCTCGCGGTGCCTTTACTCGACATCTGGGACGAGGGGTTTGCTGTCCTCAAGAACCCTGCCACAACACCCGCCAAGAGGGACAGGTACGAGAAGAAGTACCGAGTCCCAGATGCCTCCCCCTTGTGCCTCAGGGCCCAGCCCACGCCGGACTCGGTCGTCTCGGCAGCGGCTAAGAAGGCGGCAGCGGGTACGGCGGCTTCAACTTCCACTTCCCCGATGGACAGCGAGGGTAAGAAGTTGGACTCTATGGGACGACGAGTCATCTCGTCGGCGGCGACGACAATTAAGGCGGCCAATGCCTTAGCGATCGTAGCCTGCTACGACAGGGAGCTCTGGTTCAAGATAGCTCCCCTGCTAGACTTCCTGCCTGATGACAAAAGGGCAGAGGCCCTAGAAATTCTGCAGGAAGGCGAGGTGGCGTCGGATCACGCCATAACGGTGGCAACGGACATTGCCGATACCGGATTTCGCCATCTGGGCAACAGAGTTTGCCTCTGACGGGGGTGGCTCAAGGCGACAGACTTTTGCCAGGAGGTCCAGACCAGAGTGTTGGACATGCCGTTCGACGGCAACAACCTCTTTGGTAAGGCGGTGGATGAGTCTCTACAGGCCATCAAGACCGACTCGGATACGGCCCGGGCCCTTGGGGTGCTTCAGCAGCGACGGCCCTTTCGGAGCCCCGGAGGCAGACAGGGTGCCTCCAAAGGATCCAGCGGTGGCTCCTCCGCTTGCCGCCAGGCGGCCCACTCCTCTTCCCAGGAGGCCTACAGAGGTCGCGGCAAGCAAGGGGGATCCCGCCGTCGTCGTGAAGAAGGCCAAGGTGGCAAGGCCTCCTCCTAACAAGACTGACCCGGCTGTGCCGTCAGGTCCCCACCGAAGCACCCCGGTGGGAGGCCGGCTGAAGAAGTTCGTCAGCGTGTGGGAGTCCATCTCCACCGACCGTTGGGTGCTGGACACCCTGGCCAACGGGCACTCGCTGGAATTCCAAAAGAAGTGCCCTCGCATTCCTCCCGTGGCCAGGAAGGAGAATCACATCCCTCAACTGCTGTTGGAAGTAAAGGCGCCATCAAGCTTGTCCCAAGGAGGCTCTGGGGCTACGGAGTGTACTCAAGGTACTTCCTCGTCAGAAAGAAGACAGGCGGTTGGCGCCCCATTCTGGACCTGCGTCGGTTAAACAAATACATCAAGGCGCAGAAATTCAGGATGGTCACCCTCCAGCACGTGCTGGGGACAGCTGGAGGAAGGCGACTTCCTATTGTCGTCGGACCTGGAGGATGCTTACTTCCACATCCCCATTCTAAAAAGGCACTGGAAGTTCCTCAGGTTCGTGTTTCAGGGACACCACTCCCAATTCAGAGCCCTACCGTTCGGATTAAAGTTGGCACCCAGGGTTTTCACCAAGTGCCTGGCACCAGTGGCTGCGTGGCTGCGCCTGCAGGGGATCCACATCTACCCCTACTTAGACGACTGGCTAATCCGGGCAAGGTCAAGGGAACTCGCTGTTGATCATACGGCGAGGACCGTCCGGTTGCTCACGGAGCTGGGGTTCGCCATCAACTACCCCAAATCCCACCTGGTTCCATCGCAAGTAGCACTGTTTTTGGGGGCGAAGCTCAATGCAGTGGAGCAATTGGCCTCCCCCTCAGAGGAGAGGACCAAGACCATCCTGGGCAACGTGCGGCGCCTGTTAGCCATGGACGTGGCCAGGATGAGGTCCATCAAGTCCCTTCTCGGGATGATGTCCTCATGCATCTACCTTGTGCCCCTGTGCAGACTTCGGATGCGTCCGCTACAGGAGTTCCTAGACACCCGCTGGTTTCAGGCGAGGGGCTGCTTCGAGGACCGGATCCCCCTCGACGAGGAGTTCCGTCGGGCGATCCTATGGTGGGGCAGCCGGGCTCATCTCACGACAGGCACGGACTTTCAAACCCTGGCGTTTCAAGAGACAGTGACTACGGACGCCTCTCTGGAGGGTTGGGGGGGCCCACACCAGAGATCTCCACGCAAGAGGCCTTCGGCTCCCGGAGGAGAGGTCTCTTCACATCAACATCTTGGAGCTCTGAGCAGTGTTCTGGGCGCTCAAGTCGTTCATCCCGTCCCTCAAGGATAAAGTGGTGAGGATCTTCACAGACAACACCACCACAATGTTCTACATATGGAAGCAGTGGGGCACCAGATCCCCAGCCCTATCCAAGGAGGCCCAGGATCTGTGGCACTGGGCCGTCGCCCAGGGGATGTTTCTGGTTCCCTTCCACCTGGCAGGAATAAAAAACACCATTGCCAACTCACTCAGCCGGAAGCTGCGCTCGTGCCATGAGTGGGAACTGCGCCAGGATCAAGTAGATCGACTCTTCCAACGATGGGGCAAACCCCAGATCGACCTGTTCGCGACGGCAACGAACTCCAAGTGCCAGAGGTTCGCCAGCAGGTTCCCACAGCCGAGGAGCATGGGCGATGCTTTCTCGTTCCCTTGGGACGACCTGTTTCTATACGCGTTCCCTCCATTGCCGTTGCTGCTCCGCCTCATCAACCAGCTCAAGAAGTCCAGGGGCAGGATGATCCTCGTCGCACCGGCGTGGCCAAGGCAGGTCTGGTTCCCGGACCTTCTGGACTTGTCAACGTCCCCGCCAGTCAGGCTGCCGGCAGAAGCGGATCTTCTCTCCAGAGATGGAGGCGCCATTCTCCACCACGACCCACAGTCGCTGAACTTGCAGGCCTGGCTCCTGCAGTACTAGAGTTTGGAGGGTACGATATCCCGGCTGATTGCAGAGAGTTTCTTGCAAAGGCCAGGGCGTCCTCAACTCTCAAGTGTTACGGTCTCTGTCTGGTGCCGTGCACAGATGATTAACCCTCTGCGAATTACGGCCCCTCAAGTGCTGCCGTGCCTGTTGTCGCTGGCCAAGGCTGGACTGGCTCAAGCCTCTATAAAAATACATCTGGCTGCCATCTCCCGATATACCAGGACGACGTGACGGGCGTCCTTGTAGTCTCATCACCTGGTGAAGGAATTTATGAAGGGACTATTCCGATCATTCCCGCCGGTGAAGGCTCCTGCCCCGGCGTGGGAGCTTAATGTGGTGTTGACCAGGCTCATAGGGGCACCATTCGAGCCTATGCATTCGGCGTCTTTGAAGTTCCTGTCGTGGAAAACAGCGTTCCTTGTGGCCATCACCTCTGCACGACGAGTGGGAGAGATTCAGGCCCTATCTTGCAAGCCTCCATACTTGACTTTTCATGACACGAGGGTGGTGCTGAGGACGCACCCCTCCTTCATGGCCAAGGTGCTGTCGGACTTCCACCTCAACGAGCCCGTGGTGTTACCAGTTTTCTTTCCGTCGCCTTCGCCGCCGGCCAAGAGGACTTTGCACTCGCTGGATGTAGCTAGAACGCTGAATTTCTACGTGGACCGCACGAAGAGTTTTCGGAAGACGTCACAACTGTTTGTGAACTTTGGGTCTGTGAATCAAGGGAAGGCTCTCTCGAAGACTTCCATTTCCAGATGGCTCTCCGGCTGCAACATGCATTGTCACCGGTTGGCAAACCGACCGCTGCCCGGCCGTCCGAGAGCCCATTCGACCAGAGCGATCGCTGCTACCACGGCGTTCCTGACTGGTGTGCCCCTGCTGGACATCTGCAGGGCTGCTACGTGGAGGTCGACGCACACCTTCACAAGATTCTACTGCGTTGATCGGGACTTCAGGGAGGAGTCCAGGGTCGGCCAAGCAGTGCTGCGCAACCTGTTCGCAGGTGAGCCTGGTGAGGAGGTAAGAGATGCTTAATGTTGAGTTGGTGTATTGCTTAATGTTGAGCCTGTTGCCACCTCGCGTGGTTGTGCATGTGTATACTGCTATGTATTCTTTTATTTGTGAGCATGTGAATCCATGCCAGACCCCATGCTGGAGAAGGAACAAGTTACTTACCTGTAACTGTTGTTCTCTGGCATGGATTCACATGCGAACCCTCCCACCTACCCCTCTGCGGTTCTTCACTTGGTCATACTGCCACTTGGCGTGCTACCAAATCTGAGGATGGCTGCAAGAGGCGGGGCTTAGGGAGAGGGCAGTCATTGGCTGGGGGCAGTATGACCCAGAGATCAGTGATTGGTTACTACTAAGAAAGACAGATCAGAATGAAACTGATACTGATTTTTTCTTTACCGAGGATTCCCAGCCTGACGACGGGGAATATTCATGAGCATGTGAATCCATGCCATACCCATGCTGAAGAACAACAGCTACAGGTAAGTAACTTGTTCCTTATATATCTTAAGATAAAGTTGACTACGGCATCTATTGGCCATCATATCTTGATGTAGAAAAGACTGTAATCTGGGACACAAATGATGTGAAAAGAACATATCCATCCCTGATACTCCAGGACAGGTTATCATATTCATTATGTTAAAATGAAATTAGTGACATGTAAGATATCTTGTGGATGTAACTTTATATAATCCCCTGCAGGGAATGATTCCCTCAAGGAATATAATCATAATGTATTGCTGACTATATATTTTACTGATTGTATTGTAACTGTAGCTCCACATTTAATAGTGCGTGCGAAAAATAAATGTAACAGAATTACATTCAGGATACCTGAATTGGCTTAATAATAGCGAAATGTGCTACATATTGCCATGGCCAGGGTGGTTAGTCAGCTATCTTGTGTTGATTCACACCATGAATATTTCCCCATAACTAACATGTAATTGCTAAGAGTGGAAGGTGAGGCACATGTCCCACTCGGACACACATAGTTATTAAGTCAAAATACATCATGCAAGAATAAAGCATTATGATTGTATGCTATACAATTACCCACAATAACATTAGATACTCTCATGTATGGATATGACTATTGAAAAGAAAACATTTGAAAAAAAATATTTTGTATTACTACAAACCATGAATACGTTCCCCTAACTATTACCATAATGGATATAAATGAATGGTATGGTGTATGTCCCACTCAGACATACACTGTTGTTATTGAGTTGAAGGACATCATCTAGTGTCATCTGATCTTATGCAATACCAATGTTTACAATAGAATAGGTTACTCACATAATGCTTAGTACAGTACATAATAAGAAAACATTCATCTCATGGTCTGTTTTAACTCCCACTTCAATAAAGGGCAAGAGACAGATAGGTTTGCTCTCCATTCTTCTCAATTTTAGTTTCATATCTCCTCCCCTCTTCCTGCTCTCTCTTGGCTCTCATTAGACCAATAAATTAGATGTCTGATTTATTTGCAAACTGATTGGTCTGTTGCCAATGAACAGCTAGTGGCACCAGTTGATCCTGACTGTTTAAACTGGATAGGTGTTCCCTAATCCTAATACGCAGTTGTCGTATTGTTGCCTTCATAAAGTTTGCCACAGACGCAAATAAGTGCGTATACCACAAAAGTGGTCCTACAGTTAATAAAGTCATTGATCTTTAAGGTTGTGCACAATCTTGATGTGCATGCTTACACATTGTACATGTGCCACACTTATGAAAGCCTAGTTGAGGTTTAAGCCAGCTACTTCCCTGTCCCTTGGTCTGATCATTTGTGTCCAAGAAGGAAGGACTGAGTTTATTGTTGGTAGTTTGGGCTCCAGTATAGACACACTTGGGTTTCTCTGACAGAAAAGGAAGCAAGTCAATGTCTAAATGCAGAATATGCCAGTGCTTTGATACCAGTTTGTACAGTATGGGTGCATTTTGTGAATATTTGGAGATGATGCTCAAATTCTTGACCAATTGGGCTTTCTTCGTACCTGTGTTGAGCATGTTAGCGCGATCCATGGACCTATATTTGTGCGAGGCTTTACTGATTGTATCTGGTTTATAACCTCTTTCTATAAATCTCTGGTTGAACACAACACAATTCTATTAAGGGACTTATGGGTGGGCCTTGGGATAAGGTGACACAGCTTGCCAGCATATCTATCATTTAGTGGTCATAGCGCACTTCACAAGGAGACACATCCATACTTACCTATCTGTTCAGCAAACTATCCAAGAAGTGCCAGCGTGGGACCACAGATAACCAATCAACTAATTGATTAATGTGGCAGATTATTTTCTTAATCGGGCCGAAGACAGGGCTGCTCTTTTTGCTCCGAGGGATAGCACCAGCAATGCTTTAAAACTTACAGCATTGAGACGCTGAGACAGAAATGTATTATAAACTTAAATGATTATCAAAAAAAGAAATCAATAAGTACTGGGAACAGGCTTTGCTCACAAATTACCTTGAAAATTATATAATTTCCAGGGATCTACGAAAACTAGTTTTTCCCAACTTTGATGACCAAGAGAATAAAGATTTGGCTGATAAATGGGAGTCAAACCTCAATCAAAGTTCTAAGGGACTGCCCATGCTCTAACACATGCAACTAGGGAGCACACTAGAGTAACAAAACAAATTGATCAACTCAAAAATGAAATTAAAGAAATGACTAATGCCGAAACCACAAAACAAAAGAATGATCATAAAATGCATGATTTCTTTGGAGAATATCAAGACGAAATGACACTCTCAAAAATCTGCAAATATTTCAGGGACGATAGAGATTATTGTGAGGACAGAGTCTACACAATTCAAACTAAATATGACGATGGAGGATTTTAATCAAGGGGTAGCACACCCAACACCACTCCAGTAACCTCTGATCGAGAGTCTGAGGGGGAGAACTCAAACACAACAGGTGCCAGCACGACTAGTGCCAAGGCAACTCCAACTACAGTAGTTTTTTTTTTTTGTTTAGATCAAATCCGTTGGTACAAGAAGGGCACCCAAAGGAACACCAAGCAAGTCAGATTTCAAACCCCGCTAATATCCAATATTTCAGCACAAAACATATTGGATAGGAGGAGGGGGCCGAAGCAGAAGTTCGGATGAAGATGCAGGCCCAACTGGCATCTTAACCCGATCCAACACGAGGAAGCAGTCAGGCAAATGATGGATGTTGATCTAGTGGTAAATCTTTCCAGTACGACATTATCGGAAACGGAACACAAACTTCTAAACAGAGGATTCTTTCGCACCAAGAACCAAGACTAATTTCATTGATTTTAAAATTGATGTTTAAATGTGTGCAGAAACTAAAATGAAAGACATTTTTTGCTAACCAAGTATAGACCTTTCTGCCTAGACCTATACTCAACCTCTTGAGTAGTCTCACCATAGGGGATATTGAAGATGCCAATCTTTTAATTTCTTTAGATGAAGGTGTTCATCATGATTTGAGTATGACATGTACAAAACTAGGAGTACACGCTAGACACCTTAATCTAGAGGAAATGAAACCCTGATCCAAGTTTACCCCTTTTTTGGTAATGACAATGTTATTGAAACCTTTCATCGTGCATTGACAAGACATTCATACAAACCTTGATCAGAATGTACCCAAAAACAAGAAGACCAGAAAGAAACTTCGAGACAAATACAAAGCACTTAATGTGTTCGCAAAGCATTCCACCCTTGTAGTCAAGGAGGCAGATAAGCGGGGGGGGGGCGCAATGTCATTGTACTAAACACCCTAGACTATGTAGCTATGGGCGGGAAACACCTAGCCACCCCAGGGTGCTATGCAAAACGTACCTGTAATCCAACCAAGAAGGTTGTGCAAGACCTACAGGCAGTATTTTTAGAATGATATAATCTGGGATATTTTACTAATGAAGAAAATATGTTTCGAGGGGATTGGGTCCTCCGACGTATTCCATATCTATGACATGTAATCACCACAGCTGTGCTGCTTCGGAAACTTTTCTGCGTCCTGCGTCGATGACGTCGATGCGCCGTCGTCGAGGACCTCCTCCGACGTCATCCGATGTGATAAGTAGGACGCACGACGCCCATAGCCTCAGTTCCGTTTTTTCCGCGAACGTGTTGCTTCGTGTTTCTCGGTTTAAACGCCTCGACTCTTTGGAGTTCTGTTCTTCTCGGTTCTTCGAACCTGTTCGTTTGTGAAAATCCTTCTGAAGATGTCTACTTCGTCTTCGACCCCGCGTCCGGGTTTCAAGAAGTGCGGGGAGTGTGGGTCCAAGATGTCGGTGACGGACTCGCACGACGCCTGCCTCTGGTGCCTCGGGGAGGCCCACGACACGGATGACTGTATCGACTGCCAGTCGCTCACGTCCAAAGCCTTACGCGAACGTAAGAAGAAGTTGTCGGTAGGTCGGGTGTCCAAGCCCCGGAAGTCGAAGTCTGCGGGGCTTTCGACGGATGATTCGAGGGGTGACTCTCCGTGTCATCGTCGGAAGTCTCGTGGGTCTCCTTCTAGGAGTCGGTCTCGCCACTCCTCAGCCTCTTCGAGGAATTCTCGGAAGCACCGACACCGGTCGTCTTCCAGGTCCTCTTCGGAGGGCTCTGCCCGGAGCGTCGCTTACCCCTCCAGCCGTGCGACGCCGGAGGAATGGGCTTCCTTCGGGAAGAAGATGCTGGCGATTCTTGAGTCGCAGGGTACTCAGCCGTCCACGCCCCCGAGTGGGGTCGGTCGTGTGAGTTCGAGAGACACCGCTCGCAAGAGTGGTCGGCACGAGTCACGGGAGAGGTCCCGTTCGGACAAGGGGACTCGTTCTCGACGTACCCGTTCCAGGTCCCGGTCCTCGACGCGTTCGAGACCGTGTGCACCTGTGAGGTCTTCGAAGAAGGCATCGACGCCTGTGGCGTCGAGGGCGTCGACAGGCTTTCTCGAGGCTCTGGCTCCGAGGAAGTCGTCGATGCCGTCGACGCTCAGGTCGTCGAGGGACACGCTCGGGGCTCCGGCCTCGAGGGCTGTGTCGACGCCGCCGATTCTGGAGGCGCTGCATCTGACGTCGACGCCGATTTCCTCGATGCCGGTTCTCTCGACGATGGCGCCGATTCGCTCGACGCCATCGACACCTTTCGTGTCGGAGGTACCCCAGGGCACGGGTGGACCCCCTAGGAAGGCTCTGGTTAAGAGCAAGCACTCTCGAGTGCCTTCTTTTCGCCACCTGGACTATATTTCAGAGGCGGATGAGGATTCTGATGGCCTGGTTCCTAGTCAGGTTCCGGATGAAATTGTCTCGGGCCATAGTCAGTTTGACGAGTTGACAGTCACTGCATGATGCCAGTGGATTGGACACCTCTCCGGAGGTGGAGTTTTGTAGGCCTGAGCCTGGCTCTCATGCTGATTCCTATTACCGGCGCCTTATGGCTAGGGTTTCTGAGTACTTGGGATGGTCTGCTCCCCCAGGGGAATTTGTGCAGGATGATCTGACAGACATCCTTGATGTTGGTCCCCCAACTGACCCGGTTCTGCCGTTCCATATGGCTTTACAGAGAAGGGTGGCGGCGGCTTGGACTGCTCCGGAGAGTCTCCCGGCGGTGGGCAGATCCTTGTCGCGAAAATACCGTCCAGCCAGTGGCGACCCCTGCTACTTGACCAGGCACCCCACTCCGGAGAGTTTGGTGGTGCAGGCGGCCACGGCCCCGGCGAAGCAGGCGTCGTACCCTACCATCCCTCCTGATAGGGACGACAAACGTTTTGATGGCTGGGCGAAGAAAGTGTTTTCTTCTGGTGGTAAGGCGCTTCAGGCGGCCAACTCCATTTGTGCCTTGTCGCGTTTCACGCACACTCTGTGGAACTGTGTTGCGTTAGCGGCTGAACATATTCCCGAAGGGGACGAGCGGGATGGTTTCCTTGCTATGGTCCAGGATGGTAAGGATGCCATGTGTGAGTCCGTTCAGTCGGGTTTGGACTTAGCTGAATGCGTCAGTAGGTCCAAGGCGGCGAGCACCGTGATGCGCAGGTTTGCGTGGTTGCGGAAGTCGGGGTTTGCTCCTGATGTGCAGTCCCGGCTCCTCAACATGCCCTTTGACGGTGAACACCTTTTTGGCAGCAAGGCTGACGAGAGCCTTGAGAGGTTGCAGACCTCAAAAGCTGCAGCGAAGTCGTTGGGCGCTGCAGTTCGCCAACCTCTGCCTTTTCGTCCTAGGGGACAGCAGTGGAGGGGTGGTTCCTTTCGCTATTACTCATCCTTCAGTAAAGCGAGAGGAGCTGGCAGTCAAAGAGGCCAACGCAGGGGTACCAGAGGTGGACGACAGGGTACCCGTGGTGCCAAGGCCGCTCGGGCAGTTGCCTCTTTGCCCTCAGGTAACGCCGCAGCCGCTCCCACTCAGTCGTGAGGCCGTGTCCCATGGTTCGCCGGTTGGGGGAAGGCTGGCGCAGCATCTTGTAGAGTGGCAAACCATTACTTCAGATGTGTGGGTTCTGGAGATCATAACCCACGGCTACTGTCTTCCCTTTCGGCACAGGCCTCGCGACAATCCACCGGGGAACCTCTCTTTGCAGAGTCCGGATCCGCTCCTTGCGCAGGAAATTCAAGCCCTGCTGGAGAAAGGCGCCATAGAACTGGTGCCTGTAGCGGAGAGGAACAAGGGATGGTATTCCCCTTATTTTTTGGTTTCGAAGAAAGACGGGGGATTGAGACCCATCATGGACTTGCGCGGTTTGAACAAACTCCTCAGGAAGGACAAGTTCAAGATGGTTACTCTCAAGTCCTCCAGGCCCTTCAGCTTCAGGACTGGTTGGTGTCACTCGACCTCAAGGATGCTTACTTCCATGTGCCGATCCATCCCAAGCACAAGAAGTACCTGAGGTTCGCGGTTGGCGACTCGCACTTTCAGTTTCGGGTCCTGCCGTTCGGATTGACCTCCGCCCCGAGGGTTTTCGCCAAGCTCATGGTGGTGGTGGCAGCGCATCTCAGGCAAGGGGGGATTCACGTCTACCCCTACCTGGACGATTGGTTGATCAGGGGGAGCTCTCCCGAGCAAGTCCTGGATCATCTGTCTGTCACCTGTCGCTCCCTTCACAGGCTGGGCTTCTCCCTCAATTTAAAGAAGTCTCATTTGACGCCAACACAGCGGCTCCAGTACATCGGAGCAGTGCTCGACACTTCCCTGGGGCTGTGTTTTCCTCCCCAGGTGAGGGCTCTTCACATTCAGCAGATGGTGCACAAGTTTCAGCATGCCCAGACGCTCCCAGCGTTCGAGTTCTTGAGGTTGCTCGGCTTCATGGCATCCTGCATTCTTCTGGTGCCAGAGGCTCGCCTGCGGATGAGATCTTTGCAGTGGGCACTCAAGACGCAATGGTCGCAGTCCTCCGGCAGGATGTCGGACTCGATTCAGGTGCCGTCCTCGGTCGCCCGGGACCTTCTGTGGTTGGTTGTCGAAGGCAACTTGATGAGGGGGGCTCCATTTTGGCTTCCCTGGCCGGAGGTGACGATCGTGTCGGATGCATCCCTCACGGGATGGGGAGCTCATGCCAACGGGCTGACAGTCAGCGGTCGTTGGTCTCCGTCGGAGTCCAGACTCCATATCAATCTGTTGGAGCTGAGGGCCGTCAGGCTAGCCCTGAAGGCTTTTCTGCCGTCTGTGCGAGGGAAGAATGTCCTGATCCTGACGGACAACACAGTGGCCATGCACTACCTCAACAAAAAGGGGGGGCAGGGTCACTTCCTCTGTGCAGGGAGGCGATGCAGCTCGGGTTCTGGGCCATCCAGCAGGAAGTTTCGATCTCGGCAGTTCATCTGGCCGGAGCCGAAAACGTGACGGCGGATGCTCTGAGCAGGCAGAGCGCGATCTCTCACGAGTGGGAGTTGGCTCAGGAGATTCTCCTGGAGATCTTCGCCCTTTGGGGGACCCCTCAAGTGGATCTCTTCGCCTCCGGTGTCAACCGGAAGTGCGAAAGGTTTTGCTCGCGGGAATTTCCTCCAAAAGGAGCCTTAGGAGACGCGTTCGTGGTGGAGTGGTCCTTCCTGCTGCTGTACGCGTTTCCTCCAGTCCCCGTCATCCCGCAAGTGCTGCGGAGGTTACGGAAGTTCGGTTCCCGGATGATCCTCATTGCCCCGGCGTGGGCTCGGAGGACATGGTACCCGGACCTTCTCGACTTATCCATCTGCCCTCTACGTCGTCTTCCCTACCGAGACGATCTGCTCTCACGGGAGGGGGGTCAGGTTCTCCATCCAGAGGTCAGATCCCTCAACCTTCACGCTTGGCTTCTGAAAGGTTGAGGTATAAGGATTGGGACCTCCCTGAGGACGTGATGGAGGTGTTGCTTTCGGCCCGAAGGCCAGCAACAAAGTCTCTGTACCGTTGCCGTTGGCGTAAGTTCTGCGACTGGTGCAGAGTTCAGAATGTGGATCCTTTTGCATGTGACATCCCCATGGTTCTGTCCTTTTTACTTTCTTTGGCCCACATGGGCTTGCAAGTGGGTACCGTTAAGGGTTACCTGGCGGCGCTGTCCATCTTTAAGCGCTCGTCTGAAGAGTGTTCTTACTTTAAAATCCCTTTGATTTCACAGTTCCTGAAAGGGCTCACTAATGTGTTCCCTCCGTCACCTTTCCTGGTGCCCGGTTGGGATTTAAACCTTGTTCTTAAGTTTCTTATGGGTGCTCCGTTTGAGCCTTTACATTCTTGCCCTTTGAGGCTGTTAACTCTGAAAACTGTGTTTTTAGTTGCGGTTACTTCCGCTCGCAGAGTGAGTGAGTTACAGGCACTTTCAGTTAAGCCTGCCTCCCTTCACTGTATTTCACAAGGACAGGGTTGTCCTTAGAGTTCGTCCTTCTTTTCTTCCGAAGGTAGTGACGGAATTTCATTTGGCCCAGAAGGTTGTTCTTCCGGCATTCTATCCTCCTCCGCATCCTGGTAAGGAAGAGGAGAGGCTCCATAGGCTTGATCCTAGGAGAGCTTTAAGCTTTTATGTTTCACGCATGTCCCGGGTCAGAGTGGATGATCAACTCTTTATTGGTTACGCTGGAAAGCGTTTGGGGCAAGCTGTGATGAAACAGACTTTGTCTCGCTGGATTATTTTGGCCATCTCGGAGTGCTACCGCTTGGCGGGTAAGGATCCACCGGCTGGCTTGCGGGCCCATTCTACCAGGGGTATGGCTGCGTCTACTGCCCTGCAGAGGGGTGTTCCTATTCGCAACATCTGTGATGCAGCCACCTGGGCTTTAGTACATACATTTGTACGTCACTATTCCCTCGATTCCATCCGAGCACAGGATCTGGCCTTTGGCAAGGCGGTCCTTTGCTCTGCTATTTGATTGGCTATTCTAAATTTTGATTCTAAATTCTTTCCCTCCTCCTTGCTTTGGTACTGCTTTGGGAGTCTGTCATAGATATGGAATACGTCGGAGGACCCAATCCCCTCGAAGAACAAGTTACTTTCTTACCTGGTAACGTTCTTTCGATGGGATGGTCCGACGACGTATTCCATATCGCTCCCGCCCTGCCTTCCCCGCTGCAGAATTTCTTTTGCGATTGCAGCTTACGTTCCGCAAGGCTTTGTGTCTAACTGGCAGTTGACTTATGTCACACGTTCTGGGGGAAAAAACTACAACTGAGGCTATGGGCATCGTGCGTCCTACTTATCACATCGGATGACGTCGGACGTCGGAGGAGGTCCTCGACGACGGCGCATCGACGCAGGACGCAGACGCCGAAAAGTTTCCGAAGCAGCACAGCTGTGGTGATTACATGTCATAGATATGGAATACGTCGTCGGACCATCCCATCGAAAGAACGTTACCAGGTAAGAAAGTAACTTGTTCTTTTGTGTAATACTGAACCCATTATGCCAACTTTATATTCATTACTCACGTCTCTGAAGCATTGTGCTTTATTGCTACAGGTCATGGACTCCTGCATTTAGTGAATGAACTGAGAGATAGTATCACAATCCAGGGGCACACTTGCGCCAACTAATGCACAGCCAACGAGTATTTACCACGTTATAGCCACTGGGCTTATGGCAAGAAATGTCTTTTTAAAACATCGCAATGGATAATATTTCAGTTTTAAGACTTAACTCAATGTAAGGGATAACCATCCCCTTTCAACCAATTATATGTTGAACACATATTATAGAACGCACGGAAATAGCCTGCAATTACAAATCACAAATTCACTGAGACGTACCAGATGCATCACAGCGTATGAGAACCATAAATGGCCTGTCAAATATCCAATCCTAAAAGGACACTGACCATCTTAATTATTAGGCACACTGCAAATTCCTTTTTCTTGCATCTCGTCATCAGGTTAACTACTCATAATATGAACAAAAGGGTGAGTGCATTTGATGGCATGCTATTTATGTTCACAGGTTGTGGCTTTCCACAGGGTTACATAATATGTCTGATATAATATGTCCATTACATGCATGATCAGTACAAAAGGATTAACAATTTAAACTACAAATGAGTTTTAGGTTAGAATACCAAAGAACTCCTGACACCAGTGTGATATGTTCAGAGCACGGTGAACAATTGAGAAACATAATATTCTACTTAATAATACCTAAACCTTTCATAACCCTTCCTGGGGTAAGAGCAATCATGAGCAGTATAGGCTGGGCCACTCGAGGCATTTCTCAATATTTAGATAACGCACTGAAACAGCATGTGGTGAAAATGCCTACATACATTAGAGACAGTACATGAGTGCTACAATTTTTTTCTACTATACATTAGCAGGAAGGTTACTTGCTGGCAACTTTGGAAATGACTGCACTGTACACTGGTTTAATCACGAACTAGCAATACTTACAGTGGACTATACTTAAGGAAATTCTTCAGCATCCTATCGTATGCACATTGAGATGCTTAAAATGTTTCTAAAATTTACTCTGATGCATAATGCATGCATAATCAATGATATTGACTATGTGCAATGAAAAAAGGTGTTGGCGATGGGGGCCACATATGCGTCATCATTTGCCAATCTGTTTATGGCACAATTTAAGGAAACGCATGTTCTGAATAATGTTGCCTTTTCTAGCAATGTCGTTTCTTGGAAACAATATATTGATATTTTACTAGTATGGAATGGTACTACAGAGGGCTTTGACAACTTTGTATCATATGTAAACAATAATGGATTTGGCATTGGCCTTACAGGACATTGTAATCCAGAGTGCGTTGACTTTCTTGATCTCCACATTGTGATTAACGATGGCAGGATTGAGACGAACACTTTTCGCAAGCCGACTGAGGTTAATTCTATACTTCATGCTAAAAGCTGCCATTTACAATCCACTATTACATCGCAGGTGGGGAATTGTATAGGGCCTGACACAATTGCATTAAAGATATAGATTTCTATCAAGAATTTGTTTTGTTGAACCAGAGATTTTTAGAAAGAGGTTATAAACCAGATACTATCAGTAAAGTATTTTGGGCAATGGTAGAGCATATGGTCATAATGCTTTATTCTTGTATGATGTATTTTGACTCAATAACTGTGTGTCTGAGTGGGCCATGTGCCTCATCTTCCACTCTTAGACATTACATATTAGTTATGGGGACATATTCATGGTGTGAATCAACACAAGATAGCTGACTAACCACACTGGCCATGGCAATATGTAGCACATTTTGCTATTATCAAGCCCAGTTCAGGTATCCTGAATATGATTCTGTTAAATTTATTTTTCACACGCACTATTACATTTAGAGCTACAGTAGCAATACAATCAGTAAAATATATAGTCAGCAATACATTCTGATTATATTACTTGAGGGAATCATTCCCTGCACTGGACTATATAAGGTTACAGGCACAACATATCTTACATGCCACTCATTTCATTTTAATATAACAAATATGATAACATAAACTGGAATATTGGGAATGGATATGCTCTTTTTACATAATTTCTGTCCCAGATAACGGACTTTTCTTTATCAAGATATGATGGGCAATAGATGCTGTAGTGAACTTTATCTAAAGATATATAATGGGATGTACGTTAAACAGGTGCTGTCAACGCTTCAGTACTGCACCGGTTTCCAACATTTCAAAAATTGGCCTGTTCCATTAATGCTGTTTCTAAAGGCGTGTTTTGTTTAGGGCAATATGCTGTTAGTCATTGAGCATGGGCGAATTGTGTGTATACAAATGACGTCATGACATCAATACGTGTGATGCTGCGTGCACCCACGTTATTGGGCGCATGATGTCACACGCAAATAATTAAACAGAACATGAATGGCGCTCGAGCACCAGCACACGTGCGCAACGCCAGAGATATTAGGACCTGCATTTCTAACACAGACACTAGTAAGTTGTATTATCTTAGTAATCGAGGCCCATTTATTATATTATGTGCTGAGTCCCGTTTCGGAAGCCACATACATTGTGCTTCATTGCTACAGGTCATGGACCCTTGCATTTAGTGCATGAACTGAGAGATAGTATCACAATCCAGGGGCACACTCGCGCCAACTAATGCACAGCCAACACATATTTACCACGTTATAGCCACTGGGCATATGGTAAGAAATTGTCTTTTTAACCCATCCCTACAGATATTGTTTCACTTTTAAGACTTACATCAATGTACGGGATAATCGTCCCCTTTCAACCAATTATATGTTGAACAGATTACAGAACGCACAGAAATAGCCTGCAATTACAAATCACAAATTCACTGAGATATACCAGATGCATCACAGTTTATCAGAACCACATGTCAAATAGCCAATCCTAAGAGTACACGGACCATCTTAATTATTAATTCTGAAAAAGTTTACCCTTGGGGTATATTCATGCGCCCAATTGTTTGATTTCTATTGGAAAAAAGGCTTTCACACAGTATCGAGTCCTGTAGAAATGTAATGCCCTGTGGTGATGAAACGTGTTTTGACGTATAAAACGTCTTTCTCAAATCAGGGCTTCAAAATAAAAAATGTAATGAACATTCACAATTGTAATTGACAAAAAATAATAAATAAATGAAGCATAATGAGTTGCAATTATCACAATCATTGCCACATTGTTTGGTGAGTAAAAAATGAAAACATCAAATAAGCATGTTATTTGTAAAGCATAAACGTACTGGTAATTGCTTGTTCATGCATGGAATAAAAAGAAGAAACAACCTGGCCATGTTTGGGGAGCGGATGAGGGGTAGGAGGTTTGTGGGAGGTCAAAGAAAAGAGAAAAAGAAGAAAAAAGGATATAATGACATTGGTAAGTATGATACTGAACTTTAAAATTCTCATTGTCATCTTCATGATAAATATCGCTTTCATCAACATGTAGTCCTTACCCGGTGGCTTTTGTTGCATAACATATCCTCAGTCTCTTCATCCAGTCAAGGGATAATCCCTGTCCTATTGAAAAATACACCCACATGCTCTCAGTCATTTTATCCATGTTGTAACAGTAAAATCAACATTGTTTGTGTTTTCCTATGTGTACGTTCACTGTTGCTGGGGTAATTTCAATTCCTGATTCTTTGCCTAAACATTATTCCGTGACCAACTACGGCATAATGTTCCCGTAGAGCTGATCTGTGTTGTACGCTTTGTGTTAAAAAATGATTTTGGGGGATATCTTTTCCTCTTGTTTCTGTGACTTCGCACGGGCAATGTGTATGCTTAAAATTAAAAAAATTACATTGGGGGATTTTTTTTCTGTTTTGTAAGTTCGCACAGGCAGAGGTATATGCCTGAATGGAACCTTGCTGCAACATAATGCTAGCCCTAGAGCTAAGCTGCGTTGTGCATATTTGCATTATAGAAATGACATCGACGATTGTTATCTCTTACTGAGATGGGGCAGAATCCACGAGGGTCCGCGTGCCACTGGTCCCTATTCTATTACTGAGTGGCCTAATCATGCTGTGGAACTCACCTCGTTTCCTAATTGAGTAGAGAAATCAAGGACTCAATTTTTGCCGAGCCCAATGCGACCTTTGAATTTAAATGTTTGAACTAATACATAGGGCGCAGAGTTCTATTCTACAAGTACCTCAAATAGATTCCTCACTTTTTCACACATCTTAATTATTAGGCACATTGCAAATTCATTTTGCTTGTATCTCGTCACCGACTTAACTACTCAGCATAATTTGAACAAAATGGTGAGTGCATTTTATGGCATGCTATCTATATTCACGGATTGTGGCTTACCACGGGGTTACATAATATGTCCGAGATAATATATCCATGATATGCATGATCAGTACAAAAGGATTAACAATTTAAACTAAAAACGAGTTTCAGGTTAGAATCCCAAATAACTCCTGACACCAGTGTAATATTTTCAGAGGACCGTGAACAATTGAGAAACATGATACTTCTACTCACTTAATATCAGCTTAGGCACGAATGGGATAGACAAGTGGGTGAGGTGCATAACTCACCTTTGGGCACACACATTAAGTGCAATTTTTGCATACTCTTTGGATATAATTATTCAATCATTTAAGTAATTAATTATACAATTACTTTTAACAAATGTGTCTTTGCTTTGTTTTCCCACTTCCGCCATATCCTTCAAGGATGAATTTACTATATTATGTGTCTGAACATCTGATGCAAATGAATTTTGCAATTTGCTGGGAATCCCACTTTTCACTTATTATTTGCATTTATATTTATCATATATTTTATATTTTTTATTTTGTATTTCTGCTATGCACTAATTGTGGTAATTGGTTGGTTATGGTATTATTATTTTTATGAAACACCTGTATGTGATTAAATATGATTCAAATGTCAGCCTTGAAGACGACCAAGGTCGAAGCACGCGTCGGCTGACCACCACATTTTTTGATAATAAAGAAAAAACTTTTTCCTTGGGTGGAAACCATTTAAGGAAATTTTTTTAACTGATTATATTGCTAATCATTCACTTCCTGACTTGAAGAGGCAGAGCGCAGATACCCCAATACCAACCATATTTTCTTCACTATTCTATTAAGGTATTTATGGGTGGGCCTTGGGATAAGGGGACGCAGATTGCCAGCATATCTTATCATTTAGTGGTCATAGTGCCCTTCACAAAGAGATGAACCCATACTTATCTGTTTTACTATTCTTAGTAAATGTATCTCGTCTCTTATTGGCTCCATCTCAGAGCTTAATACACGCCTCTGGAATCCCTTAACACTCCTATATGGAATTTATGGCATGTATTTACATAGATATAGATATATCAATTAAAGGCACAAACGCTGTTAAAGGATCGTTATGGTTAAGTTGCACGAGCAAAAACCTATGCAATTCAATAGACAAACGTTACAGGGACGTTATGGTTGCAGGTAAAAGCGAAATTCAGGTTTTTTTTGTGGAAGTTATGGTAAGCTAAGCAACCATAACTCGTGCCACCAGTGTGCACTGCAGGGACCAACACCCATGACATCAAAGATGCCATCACAAAACATCAGTGATGTCATCAATGAGTTTTGTGATGGCATATTTTATGTCAATGGTGTTAGTCCTTGCAGTGCACACTGGTGGCACGAGTTATGGTTGCTTAGCTTACCATAACTTGCGAATTTCTGGGTTTTTTCCAGTTTTACCTGTAACAACGTTTGTTTGTTGAATTGCATAGGTTTATGCTAGTGCAACTTAACCATGCCGTTCCTTTAACAACGTGTTTTGCCAGTGAATTTCATTGGTTTTAGCAGGATATGCTTAGTTTGTAAAGAACTCCGCTCCAACATAATGAAATTGCAGGCAGCATGGTAACGCAGTCAGCAGTCGCGGACTACGCATCTGGTTGCGCACATTGGGTGGCATCCAACCTGCTCAGCAAGGCACCTGCTCTTACATAGTGGTGCCAATTACCAAACGCAAAAAATATATGAAAACAGCAGCATGGCAAAAAATGGCAAGAGAGTAGGTGTAGAAATTGTGTACGTACAAATCAAACAGGAGAACATTGGGAAGACACCATAAGGGAATGCATCAACAGAATTAACGTCTCCCTTCACCAATCTTCTCACACTGCTACTGTACATGATAACAAAGTAGTAAGGGGCAGAGTAACGACTGGCAAGAGCTTAGAGCAAAACGTCGGTACAATGTAGTAAGGAAGCAGAACAGTCTCTAATGATTGCACAGGTGTTGCAGTATGCAATAGGACATGTGTAACATGTCTTTTTGTAACGCAGCAACGCAAAGCACCTTTGAGTTGCAGGAAAGAAATGTCCCTCATAACACAATGACTTTGTACAGTAACCCCATTGGTACGCACTGTAGTGGGAAGCGTACATGATGTACTATATATTCCTCCATGTACAGCAAACACATTCTGTTTTCGTTAAGAAAACATATTAGAAAGGAAAACAAGGTAGTAGAAGCCGCAATCCTTGCACAACACTATTTGCGCAAAGCAAAAGAAAGAAACTGTGCAAATAGCAAAAAGGCGAAGCTGGAAGGCAAAGTTAAAAAAAAAATGGGGAACAATTGTGCCCCCTTACAAGTTGCGTAACTCAAAAGTGAAAATGTCAAATCAACTACCCTTTTCTCAGTCCGCTCAATTAGAGGCCAACAGGTATGGCGCTTACTCAAACCACTTAAAATAGAAAGCATGGGTTCACCAATTTTTTCATAGCACATATTTTATTCATGAAACAATATAAAAATAGTTAACAATAGTTTGCCTTCATAATTTTAGCACTGTAATTTAATTTCATATAAGCACTTTTGTGCAATCTGTGAGGGTAGTATGTAACCAATCTGTTGTTCATATACAGATAACTGGTTTATTAAGTTATTATAATATAAACCCTTAAGATAAGTTGCTCACAAACATATGTTTTGGACAAAATGAAATGGCTGTGGCACACCTGCATGTATACTCCTTCCCCACAGGCCGCCATCCCCTCAAAAATCATGTCATGGGAGACATGACAGTTACACCGCAATCTCTTCCTTCCCTAACAACCAAGTTCTACAAAACAGCATTTCCCCACAGTAAGTATGAATTGTGCTTTCCCTTCCCTAATGGGTTGTAGGAATATGCAAAAGTGAACATTAATAATGATAGTGTGGATAAGTATTTTGGTGGTAAGCTTTTTTTTCCCCAAATGGCTTTCAGACTCAGCCGCACACACTCCTCCTTGCAATGCTTGCAATTAAGCAAAAGATAAGTGTCCTACGGAATACACACAATCACAATGGACGCCTCCGTATGACGGCAGCAGGCTCTGCGTGGCTGCATGTTGTCCACCACCTGACGATGCGTGTGGGAATGGACGTTTGTGCGTACTGCAAGTGTAGACATGTGTATATGTGCCTCTGTGTCCTGGTAACATCAGCACTCTGCAGCATATGTGAAGGAACGTTAATGTGGTCAGGGCGTGCACCTATGTCCTACAGGTAGGTATGCAAAAAAGCATCGCACCTGGTGCATCCTATAAGTAGCCAGCATCTTCCCTGGAAGACCTTCTTTTCCATTTCTTTTTATTTTCTGTTTTCGTGTGCGCACATTGTTAAAGTAAACTCTTCACTGCTTCTTGTAGACGGGCTAACACAACAGCATTACCAATGGGCTACAAAGAAATGCCATCTGGTTGGAAAGATTCTGCATTTCCACAACTAATGCGGTCATTGTTGCAGAAGAACATCCCAGTAGCGGACAAAACAGTATTCATGCTTCTGTTGATGAGACACCTTCCTGCGTCTGGCTTGGAACAACATCCATGATCAGTGCCCCACACTCTTCGTGGTGTTATCGATGAGAACAACACCTTCTCAGTGGGGAAAAAGCCTCTTCACTAGCTTTAGCAACCTCTTTAGTCGATGGAACAAGCCTAAACAACAGATGTAACCCATGTGCATTCAGCGTAGTGAATGACGATCACGTTGCCTCTACCGAAACTTGCCAGAATTTTGCAAAGTGCATCCATGTCAGCGAAACTGTGCTCGTAGACACCGTTCCACAATGCGACCACTCCTTCCAACCCGAAATTCCCATCAGTTTCTTTCCGAGCCATAATCGTGCAGATGTAGTAGAAAGACATCATCTATAGGCAACACAATAGGTTTTGCCATGTCAACCAGCCTCGCTATGCAGAGAATAATGTACAGCAGTGTGAACGCCCCTTCCAGTGAACCACACCCACATTCCCTGATTGGATAATTCCAAAACTCCCATGTTCATTGGACAATGTAAAAAGCGCAGATTCTCGCATGTGCGTTTCCCAAAGTACCACTAGGGCCGCACCCCAGGAAACCAGTCCTTCCCTTTCCACTGCCTTTTGTCCAGCACTACCTCAGTGGGTACGGGTAAATGGGCACACACGATTCCACCAATGCCAACCAAGACGTTACCATCGAACACTGGCTGTGCTGCACAACACTTCATAGGTACCGTTAGAAAATCAGCCTGCTACTGTATTGTCAGTTGCCAGCACGTCCACTCCAAATTTCGGTAATGAATTTCAAAATGTATGCATCCACATTCATCCACTTGCACACCCCCTACCACAAATTTAAGGCACCAAAAATGTTTCTGCACCATGCGTATTACTGTGTTATAAGTACCTCTGCGCACGGTACCTGCCACTGAGCAACCGTTAGTCTTTAAAAGCATACCGTTTTTTTTTTCCTATCCCCTACCATGAAGTGGCGTGTTAGTGATATGTGCTTGCAACATTCTCATTGACCCATATCATACAGTGTAATATCGACACAGGAATTCCTTGCTTTGCTTCTCCCAATGGTAGGTAATGTTTTCCCCAGTACCCACCTCCTACATAAAGTGTACAAAAATGGCATCAATAGCAGCATTAATTGTATCATACCCAGGGAAAGCAACTTTCCAAAAGATCATTGTCTGCACAGCTGTAATTCTGGGTAGGCTGCACTGTTACAGCAGACTCTTTTTAAATGTGCCCCCTTGCACTCTCCGCCCTCTGCAACGCCACCAGAAGAGGAGTTCTCGACTTGGGATGGTATCTGTCCTGCACTGAAATGCCGCCAATAGTTCCCAGTGGCTGCAAGCAGTAAAGGGAGAAGACTATGCATTATTCAGAAGGCCTTCTGGCCCCTGGGACCACAATACCTTTAAATCCAACTACCTATATATGTGCGTGCGCAAGCTCTTCCCTCATCCGTCTCCAACTCCCTCAGGGTCACGCGCTTCTACAAAAAAAAAGTTGTTGGTAGATGTGCTTTTTCACCTGGGCCCTCCCTCTGCAACATGCTCCCTGCCTCCTTGACACTTGAGGAGGAACCATCGCTGGTTCCGGAAGCACCTTAGTCTTTCTCTTCACATCTGCTGTTTCTGCTCATCTCCCCAGCTAACTGCATGACATACACTTAATCTGCACTACTTACCTGACGACTCTGTGATGTCGGACCCATGTCACCTCTCCCTGCCAGGCAAACCCCTACACTGGCTTTCTAGCAAACCCTGCACTTGAGGACTGTTTCCTGTATGCCTAACAGTGTATCCACCACCTCGTGTGTGCACTTATCTGTACACTTGGCACAATTGGCCCATATTTTTACTTGTTGTCATTTCTTCTTCTATCCGTGTACTGTACCTTGCCCTCCCTCCATCCATGCACTTGGGCGATCTAAGTAACACCTGGCCTAGTAGGTTCATTGTCTGTCTCCTCTCTTTCCCTTCGCCTCATTGTGGTTTGCTACATGTTGTATTGCTCGCCAATACATTGCAGAGCAAATACTTTGAACGCAGGTAGACGGAACAATAACTCACACCTACACGCGCAGTTAGAGGATAATGAGCACTTATACAGCTATTTATTCATAAAGCAATAAGTGATAACACAGAAATAAATCACAGAAAAGATAGTGAATTAGAAAGAATACATCACCATGGGCGTAACTGAATCCCTCATCTCACCAGAAGCGGCTGTAAGACCCCGGTAACAGCCATGCCGAGAGCACAACAGCCCACAGGTATGTCGGAACAAGGCGTCCCCCCTCTGACTGAGATCTTTGTGCTTTTTCCACCTGACCTTTCCAGAGCTCTGCATATATGCCCTCCTCAAAAAGGGTGGCGATTTCTCGAACCTTCTGGCATTAGCGCTTGCACATTGATGAGTGACCGTTGGCTGCCGGCTGGGCCAATCAACGGTAACCCCAAGGAGCAAAGCGCTTCCCTCTCCTAAAGCACCACGGAAAACAATTCCATAACTCTTCAGACCTTGGCGCAAGCATAGCAAGCCATAACAAACCTTTTTTTATCTGGTACCAGTTGGTACCTGTGGATCCTAGCATTCCCAGCGCAGTGTCCTTGGCTGAGGCCTGCATACCAGGCTCGGCAACAGATAACGTTGAAAACATGTTTTTTCAGCAAAGCAAGTGCAGCTTTTACTGAGGAATGGAATAAATATCCATTATGGCTCTGAGTGCCTCCAGAATGCACTGCGCACCAGCGCCATGTTTTAGCTCAAGCATCACACACGTGTGTAGGCGCATTACAAATACCGTAGCATACAATCGCACATCATATTATCATACACACAATGCATGCACAACAGTGGGATGCCTGCCACTTACCGTGTACACTGCAAAGTTGTTGTTTGGTTTCTGCACTACCCCTCTTACTGCACACTTATCAAAAATGATTGGGCACACGCAGCACACCTTGCATGTTTCTACCTCTAAAGAAACGCATACATTTGACGCATACACCCAGGCTGCCTGCCTGCTCCTTACATTGTTCACTTCCACCTTAGCCTTCTGCACTTCTTTGTGCAAAGAAACCTTCTGGTACACTTTTTGAGTACACACCTGACCCATTGACCTCTTAAACAATGTCTTTCGCTCCAGGGTTTCCTTTCCATGGCTCCCATCCAGAAAATGGCTGGATGTGGCATGTGGAAGCGTAACGTACAGTGTAAACCGTTGCCTTTTCGTGGTTCGTGGTAGGGAGGCAAGGGGTAGGGGGGGTAAATGTAAAACAGGATAACGAGTTGGGTCTGTAGTACTGTCTCAGAAAAGAAATGGTTCTTTTTTTACTTTTATTTTTTCCTCTTTTTGTTATGTACATGCTTGCTTACATATTATTTTGTTTGTCTTTCGATGTGTTTCTGTTCCCTTGTGATCCTCACACTTCTACGTACTGAACGTCAACGCTTCTCTTACAGTTCTCCAGGATTGTACGCAATGCAGAGTGGCAAAGAACGCAGCATTGCCAGTGGAGGGCAAAAAAAATCAATTTCCTTGCACCCAGTGGAAATCTTGCTCCTTAATGCTATCATAGTCTGTGCTGAACATCCCAGCACTGCACATAAAGGCACACATGCTTCTGTTTATGAAACGCCTCCCAACCTGTAGCTGAGGGCAAATTACAGCCTATTGTGCAACACTTGCACTTATCTACATCATGTGCTTGCGAACGCATAGCACCTCACTGTGGTTTTTCCACCAAGAGTAAAATGCTCTCCACACCCATTATTTATTTTATTTTTTTTATTTTTGATTCAATTGAACTATAAACAAATTTTACAAGGCTTTGTCATGCTATCTCCTTCCAGAACTTTGTATATCCATGTCGAAATCAGGGTCCCAATTAAAAGTACATCTGGCAGCTAAATCTCCAGTTTATTCTGTCAGAAATGTGTGGTTATTTATCGATTTAGGCCACAGTCTTATCGGTATTAACTCTGGTGAATAGGTGGTGGGGAGGTTTGCTGAACTCTCAGGTATAGCCGTGAACCCAAGTAAATCCTGTGTGTTCCCGCTGGGCAGATATAGAGGGCTCTTGGCGGAGAATTTGCCGGTACTCCAGATACCGTGGGAGGCCACAACCTTTAAGTATCTTGGGATAGACCTATATCATACAGCAGAAGCCGAACATAGGCATAATACAGAAAGAACGGTTCAGAAACTGGAGAACAGCATGAAGTTCTGGGCGAAACTCCCCTTAGCAATGATGGGACGTGGGGCGATGCTCAAGATGGTGGCATTGCCCAGACTGTGCATTGCTTCGTGAACATCCCATACTCTATACCCAGGCAATTCTTTATTAAGTTGGACAGCATATGCAGGGAATTCCTATGGTACGGGATGAGGAACAGGGTAGCCCTGTGGAAACTCCAAAACCTGCATGAGAAAGGAGGCATCAAATTACCGAACTGGGAAGTATATTATGTAGCGAGCCAGTTGCAACATGTAGCCAAATGGCTCTCTGCGGAGCCTACCTTAGAGCATAGGCTGCATCAAAGTGATTGTGCCCCATACTTTTTGAGAGAAATGATATGGGTACCCAAGCAGGAGTTAAGAGGTCGTCTGGGGATGCTGGGCCTTGGGTGGGGGATGTGGCAGAGGGCGTGCCGGTTGATGGACAAGCCAGCCCTGTGCTCTTCGCAAATCCCACTGGTCACAATGATGGGGACAGAAAAGCAACTAAGGTTAATGATTAGGAAGTATTGGGAACCAGTAGGAATAGCAACATTGGGAGATGTGTGGCAAGAGGGGAAAATATTGGAATTTGAGGGGCTGGTGGAACAAATGGGGTTGAGTGATGGCAATATATTACGTATCATGAGATGGTGCAACGAATTAAAGATACCTGGTCCGAGGTGGAACTTGCAGAGGAACCGGACACTACACTAGATGTGATATATGATATAGCAGGAGGAGGGCATGAAACGTCTAGAGTGTACGAGATGAGGATGACTCAAGTGGGAAAGGAAGTGGTGCAACTTAGACTGGACTGGGAGGAGGAAGTAGGGGATATGAGTGATGGGATGTGGGAAAGGGCTCAGGGGTATCATAAAGTATTGAGAAATGCTAGGCTGCAACAAATACAGTTGTACATAACTCACAGAGCATATCTGACGCCACTTAAGATAGCCAAATTTAAGAACGCCGGAAGCCAAGTGTGTCCCAAATGCAATGAGGAAAACGCAGGAATGGTGCATATGTTCTGAGCATGTCCACTGATAGCGAAATTTTGGAGAGATTTAGCGCAGAAAATGGAGGACAAGGGAATTCGCATGAAGGTGGATACGGTGTGGGCTTGCCTGTTGGGAGGGTTCCCCAGACCGCAGAAGCTTAAACATGTGAGTAAATTGAAAGATCTGACATATGTATTGGCGAAGAGAAGGATTGCAATGGGATGGAAAGCATGCCGCAAGCCCAATGCGGAGACGTGGTGGAGGGACTTGCAGAAGAGGGCGGAGGCAGAAACAGCGGCATGGCAGGAAGCGTGTAAAGGGGACATAGAGGGTGAAGCCGGAGCCCTAGCGGGTTGGAGACAATTAATAGCAGAGCTATTTCGGCCCTCGTATGATGGACCAAGTGATGATGATTCAATAAGCGTGGCTGAAGAGGTCTCCCCACCACAAGAGGTGGAGACTGACAATGGGAGAAAGTAGGCCTGGGAGGGGGGTGGGACGGGAAATACAGTGGGCGGAAAAGTAACAATGTATGTGCATTTATGAGCAAGATATGTAACCACTGTAAGTTGAGTTGGGTTTGTTATTTGTTTGAATACAAATTAATAAAATTGTTTAAAAAAAAAAAAAAAAACCTCTAGTGAATAGACCTAGCTCTTGGAAGAAGCCTACTACAGCGATCACCCAAGATGTTTTTTCCCCCACTCATCAGGCGGTGCCACCATTCATCTTCGTCAAAATACTTTAAGTGTTTAGTTAGTGGGTCTAGGTGACGAGAACGAAAGGCGATCAGCCCCTGGCAGTTCATGAGATGTCAAGTGGTTTCTGTAGTTTACTTTTGCATACAGAAACGGCACATTGCTGAATCAGACAATTTCCATCTTGCTAATGTTTCGTTGGTGTACATGATGTTTAAACGTATTCGCATAAAGTTTTCTCTGAGTTTCCTATCCGGACTTTTTGTCAGGTAACTACGCGTTTCATTGATCTTTCTTACGTCCAGAGGAAGTTCCAATGAGGACTGGAAATTGCTTGTTGCGTCCAAAGTTCGAATCCAGTCATTTTCCAGCAACTTTTTCTTTACCTTTTCTGGATTCTGGATGAGTTCAGCATCTCTGCTGCAGATCTTTGCCAGCAGGAGTTTGTTCTTAGTAGCCCAAATGTCTAACCTTTTACAGTGCCCAGCTTTAATTTCCTTGTTAATCACCTTTAGAATAAGAGGCGGCGTTGGTAACAGGGTTTTTCTATATAGCATCAGCTTGTTCCTTGCTACTATGGAGCTTAGAGATGGAAGAGTTGGTTACCTCCTAATCATAGAAACTGGCAGGGAAGATGGGAGGTTCAAGACCTTCTTCCAGTATTGACTCCAACTTTTGCCATAATATTCCTGGTAGGTACAGCATTGCCTCCATTCCGTATGTGAGGCTAGGAACAACTTTCGACCTGTAACACGTCAGAAGCGGAGATAATGTAAAACGGCCATGTTTTTTGTTAATAGAAACAGACTGAGTTATGATAAGGCGAGTCTTTGCCCGTAGACAATCCTGGATCGGTGCTTCAATGATGCTTTTGTTCAAAATCACTCCAAAATATTTGAAGGATTCCACAACCTCCAATGGTTGGTTGGCAATTGACCACGTAAATGTTTTCTTTGTGGTTTTATGTTTGTCCAATACCATGATTTTAGTTTTTTCTCTATTCATCTGTAATGAGTTATCTTTCAGATATACGGCCAAGTTGGAAATTTGCCTCTGAAGACATATCGGCATGTAGTCCAGGAGTATTATATCGTCTGCATAAAGTAGACGTGATATTTTTTCTTCTCCTAAGGTCTGGGGGAAAGACTTTCACTCTCTTAGTCTGCAATGTAGGCATTGTACAGTGCTGGGGCCAATGGGCAGCCTTGTTTAACACAACGGCCTGTTTGAATCCAAGGGGAAAGCAGGCCAGTTTGATTTAGCCGCACACACATGGAAGTGCCTGTGTGTAATACCTTGATTGGATTCAAAATTTGAGGCGGGCAGGACTGTTGTTCGAGTTTTTCCCACAGCGTAGATCGATCAATCTGGTCAAAAGCTTGAACCAGATCGATAAAAGCGATGTAAATTTTTGGCCGACCTTCAAGGACCTTTGCTTTAAATATACTCAACACCAAGATGTTCACTGTTGTGCCCAGGTTCTTCACGAAACCCGCTTGTAGTGGGTCCGCCTTTTTCGCTGTTGTTGTCCAAAACAGAAACTTGTCCAGTAATAGGGATCCAAATAATTTCACTATGGAATCAAGGAGGGCAATGGGCCGGTAGTTGTTCGGGTTGTCCCTGGGCCCTTTTTTGAAAATTGGAACCATGATTGCTTGCTTCCATCATCAGGGGATAGCTCTCGTTTCCTCACATTTTTTAAGACTTGCAATATAAAAAGGCTCCATGGAACAGTTTGTTGTTTTATTTTGTGATTGGTGATTCCATCTGGACCTGCGGCCCGCGAGTTGTTGAGCTTTCTAATTTTCATTAGAATTGTCTCCTGATCGGTGATCGGAGATCCACAATCAGACTTTCTTGTTTGTTACGAGGACTATACAGGGCTTCAAAGTGGTTTCTCCAGGCCAAATCACTCAGTGTTTATCAAAGGTAGCGAGGAGATGTTATTATTGCCCTTGATCAATGCCCAAAAATCTCTTGAATTCTTGCTGCATATCACGCGTAACATCTGTTCAGCATCGTCTTGGTAACGTTGATATTTGGTATTCCGTAGGCAGGTTTTCTAGTTGGTCTTAGCGAGTTTTACTGCTTCCCATGAGCCTGCACTTTCTGAATCCTTTAAATTATATGAGGAAGTCCATTCACAGTCTTATTGTGCAGGGTTTACAGAAAGTCATTAATTTAGATCAAGATTATACTGGTGATGATGATCCTTAAAACGAGAACGATGAATTTCTGCTTCATGAACAACCTGTAGCTGATTCCCCTGTACATGACCAAATCATGTATAATGATCTGCCTAAAAAGGCAGCAGACCATTTCAAAATTCAAGCACAAGATGTTCCACAAGATCTAGCTTTTGTAAATTAAATGCTGGAAGAAAATACCTACTATAGGGTAATTCATTCCACTGCTTCAGTCAGTATCCAAGAGAATTCAACCTTCTTTAGTAAAACCTTCTCTCACCAGGGCTGTTAATCCCAGGGTTGGGGAAACAATTTGTCCAGCACCCTCTGACTCGTTATACTTACAAGGTCACCTTTAGCCAGATTCCCTGGTGGTTACCACCACCTGCAAAAGGGTAGGGACTCCCTTAACTTCCACAGAAGCTCCTCCCAAAAAGGAAAGTAACTTATTTGCCCTGGTGGGGGGGGGGGGGGAGTGGCAACTTCAGCCGCATACCAAGTGTGGATTGCCAACAATACCACTCTTCTGTGACAATGTTCAGTGACAGCTCAGTCCCTGAACCACTTCAGACTCCAATTTCAAAAACAGTAGCCGAGGGCAAGTAAGTGACTAACAATATTATTGAAGGTAATTTATATGAAGCTGACAATGCTGGTAGGGTTGTAGCGGAAGGCACATATCTAAATCGCCATGCTTGGTTGCAGCAATCGGGGTTTAAGCTTGAGACTCAAGCAACCTTACTCAATATGCCTAATGAGGCTAACAGGTTGTTTGGAAAGGCGGTGGATGACGCCTTGGAAACTGCTCAAGAAGAGCATGAGACTCTAAAATCCTTAAACCAAATTTCTAACAAACCCTATCTTCAGCAGGTTGTTTTTAACGCACACAGATTTTCACGTGGACAAACCTATCCATGTGCAACACAATCCGCCTTCAACCATCTTTTGAAGACAATCCTTCAGGAAGTAATCCCGGTTCTAAAACAGTGGGCTTACATGGCAACATTGGATATGAAAGATGCATACTTTCATATTTAAATATTACCAGCACCCAGGAAATATCTCTGGTTCAAAGTTGGAATGACTCATTACAAGTTCGAGGTGCTTCCCTTTGGCATATCCTCCGCGCCAGGAGTATTCACCAAAGTCATCACAGTGGTGACTGCCCACCTGCGCAGACAGTCCATTCCAGTGTACTCTTATCTCGATGACTGGATAATTACAGGAGAAACACCCCAAAAATCTCAGCAAAACACCCAAGAGACAATCAACCTACTCTTCAATCTAGGCTTCTCAATCAACGAGAGAAAATCAAGTCTTGTTCCAAATCGGACAAAACTATGTCTTGGGACTAAAATTCGAATGCAAGACGCCTTTGTTTTCCCCTCCAACAAGAGGGTACAAAATATGCTATTCCAAATTCCACATTATGTAGCTGGTTGTCAGATAACCATACGAAAGGCCCTGCGCCTTCTCGGGATGATGGCTTCCTGCATTTACCTAGTGCCTCACGCCCCGCTGTGCATGCGTCCTGTGCAAGTGTGGCTGGCAAAACAATGGGTGAAAGCAAGCTGTCATTGGGACAATACTGTGGTAGTTTTGCAAAATTTAGTTCATTCTCTGCAGTGGTGGACAAAGGAGAACCTTCTCCAAGGAAAATAATTAACATTAACATACCCACAGTAAAGGCCACTCTTAACACAGACGCATCAGGGTGGTGATTACATCTTTTTAATCACACTGCTCTCGGAAAATGGTCACAAATATTAACAAGGAAACGCATCAACCTTCTAGAATTGTTAGCAGTGTTCAAAGGGCTTCAAGCCTTTCAACCTCTTCTTCAGGGGAAAACAGTCCTAGTCCTAACAGACAGCTCTCCAGCAATGTTTTGCATAAACAAAATTGGGGAAAAATTCTCCAGGTATGTCCAAACTAGCACAGAACATATGGAATTGGGCATTAAAACACATGTACCTACTGTCCTAACACCTTTCAGGGGATCACAACTGCCTAGCCGATGTGTTAAGCAGAGACGTACAGTTCCGTAACAACACAAATGGCAATTGCGCAAAGGCATTCTCCATGACATCTTCAAAAACTGGTGACAGCCAGACATGGATCTATTTGCAACCCAGCACAACACACTATGCCCAAGCTACGCGTCCAGGTAACCGGAAGCAGGGTCCAAGGGGAATTCTCTGTGGATGAGCCGGTCAGGGAGATCTGCTTACACTCCCCCCCCCCCCCCCTCCCCCAACACCATTACTCAACAAAATCATCCACAAGATGCACCAGGAACAAGTCAAACACATTCTAATAGCTCAAATGTGGCCAAGTCAACCATGCTTCTCACATCTGCTCACAGTCCCTTTGCTCACCAGTGAAACTTCCATGCACTTACAACATGCTGTCACAACATCATTGGACAACATATCATCCGTGCCCTCAAACACTGAACTTGGCAGCTTGAAGTTATAAAGTTTGGTCATTTAAACTTACTACAAAGATTTATGGAAATCCTTAGAGGCATGCAAACCTAACACCAGACATTGCTACTACAATAAATGGAAAAGGTTTGTTATCTGGTGCAAAGCTCGAGACATCAACCCAATTGATTGATCTGTAGAGGAGCAGGTGGACGCATTTTCCCTAGCTCCCGCCCCCTCACTGCCATCATACTGGAACAGCAGGAGAAGAGCTATATGTGGGACCCCATGTGTTGTCCCTATACCATATTGAGTGTATGAGAGACTATGCACTCAAGCAACCATACCAAATGTACCATCGTACTGAAATAGTGGAAGGATATCAACGCACACCATTGGACATCATGTAGTACTGAGTGCGATCTGACCAGGGCAGAGTGATGTCATGAAGATATACGAGGACATACTGAAACTATATGAAAATAGAGTAACAATGTAATTGAAGTAACAAGTGAAACATGTACGAAATGATAAAATAATCATATATACAAAGAAGATAAAGTAACTTGCTGACCAATAACTGTAAATACGCAGTAGCGCAAGGTAGATGAGACCTATAGACGCTTGCTACAGAGGAAAATATAACTTGGCTAGGATGGATATGATAGGAAAATGGATGTCGGCTCATGCAAAGATTCAATCCAGCTAACTCAAACAGACCAAGGTTGCAGAGTGAAGAGATGTTGGAAAAATAGCTTTGTGTGCAGGCCAAGAGAAGCAAGGAACACTGAGTATAATTTAATCAAATAGTAGTAAATTGAGCAATACAAAAAAGGTAGCAGGCGCCCCTCTCTCGAAAGAACAAGGCATGATAACCTGTTCAGTGGTTATTAACCACATTGAGAGTTCGCAGCCATTGCTTTTTGCTCACTGTACCTTCACAGATGGGAAATATCCATTTGCATATCAGTCTTTGTCCCGCCCACAAGGGCAGTCCAGCACCGAAATGCTATGGCAATTCCGCTCTGAACAAGAGTACCATCAGCAACCCCATACACGTGTTTCAGCCTTGTTGGGCATCATCAGTGAGGTGAAGCTGAGCCTCTCTAGGCACAGTGAGCAGGGAGTCCACGTCTGGTTGCCCCCAGGTAACCTAGGGTGACCAACCCCAAGTTCCTTTCAACAATACAAAAAAGGTAGCAGGCGCCCCTCTCTCGAAAGAACAAGGCATGATAACCTGTTCAGTGGTTATTAACCACATTGAGAGTTCGCAGCCATTGCTTTTTGCTCACTGTACCTTCACAGATGGGAAATATCCATTTGCATATCAGTCTTTGTCCCGCCCACAAGGGCAGTCCAGCACCGAAATGCTATGGCAATTCCTCTCTGAACAAGAGTACCATCAGCAACCCCATACACGTGTTTCAGCCTTGTTGGGCATCATCAGTGAGGTGAAGCTGAGCCTCTCTAGGCACAGTGAGCAGGGAGTCCACGTCTGGTTGCCCCCAGGTAACCTAGGGTGACCAACCCCAAGTTCCTTTCAACAATACAAAAAAGGTAGCAGACGCCCCTCTCTCAAAAGAACAAGGCATGATAACCTGTTCAGTGGTTATTAACCACATTGAGAGTTCACAGCCATTGCTTTTTGCTCACTGTACCTTCACAGATGGGAAATATCCATTTGCATATCAGTCTTTGTCCCGCCCACAAGGGCAGTCCAGCACCGAAATGCTATGGCAATTCCTCTCTGAACAAGAGTACCATCAGCAACCCCATACACGTGTTTCAGCCTTGTTGGGCATCATCAGTGAGGTGAAGCTGAGCCTCTCTAGGCACAGTGAGCAGGGAGTCCACGTCTGGTTGCCCCCAGGTAACCTAGGGTGACCAACCCCAAGTTCCTTTCAACAATACAAAAAAGGTAGCAGGCGCCCCTCTCTCGAAATAACAAGGCATGATAACCTGTTCAGTGGTTATTAACCACATTGAGAGTTCGCAGCCATTGCTTTTTGCTCACTGTACCTTCACAGATGGGAAATATCCATTTGCATATCAGTCTTTGTCCCGCCCACAAGGGCAGTCCAGCACCGAAATGCTATGGCAATTCCTCTCTGAACAAGAGTACCATCAGCAACCCCATACACGTGTTTCAGCCTTGTTGGGCATCATCAGTGAGGTGAAGCTGAGCCTCTCTAGGCACAGTGAGCAGGGAGTCCACGTCTGGTTGCCCCCAGGTAACCTAGGGTGACCAACCCCAAGTTCCTTTCAACAATACAAAAAAGGTTAGCAGTAAATTGAAATGTACCCATTTGCGGTCTCTTCACACGTGATTCAGAAGTCGAAAACAAGGCCTATTCATGAAGGTTCGGATGAAGATAGTGATGTGTTTACACTCACTCAAATGTCCTACAACTGAGAGAAGGCTACAATGTCCACTACATACTGTAAACTTTGGCTTGTGGTTTGACTGATGAGAGATGATGGACTAATTGGGAAAGTGGAGAGTAATCTGATGTGACTCGAGCACCTGGGTTTCGCATTGCTTGCGTGCTGTTAACGAGCGGAAAGTCCACGGTTGGATGAGCATGCCAACCAATCAGAGGGTCTATGGGGCAATGATGCACAGACCAAACCAATGCCTTATTCTCTGCTTTAATCAATATTATACGTATTTAGAGGTAGATTGAGGTGTCCCCTACAGATAAGGGGCAGCCAATTATGTACTAACCCCTATGTAAGTTATAGGTACATATGTTCCCATAGACACTCCTTCGCCCCAATAGATTTTGTAGTTGCCACATAGGATGACATCTTATATTGAGGTATATAACCTATGTACAATCATGTTTGTGTATGTGTACAACCATCCGTTCACCCTCCTTTATTGAATTGAGAATAAAGTAGTATTTTTCCATATTTTCTGAGTCTGTCCGGTTATTTGGTCTGAGATCGTTATTGGTAATTCCATCTAGTACACAAGACACTTCAAGGTGCTAGAGCACATTTTGCTAGCAGTGCGGACGGTTCAGGTCTTGTCGGCCTATTCCCAGATCTTTGGACTTTCAGCTGCTTTCGCCATTAGACAGAAGACCGCAGAGTTTCCAGTAGAGAACTGTCGGTAAGAAGCCACATGTAAGAAGATATGGTTGGCAGGTCTCTCTTTGATGAATTTCCTGTCCGGTCCCTGCAGGTGCCCTGCGGGCTGAAGGCGAACTGGTCGATTGAGGAAGAGTCGATGCCAAGGGACTCGAGCTGAGCCACGGATGTAAGTAGAACATTGACGATGGCAAAAATAGGGTGAGGGATTGTGTTGTAAATAAAAGGTGTAAAAGTAATGGGATTGTTGGGATTATGAAGTAGTAGTAGTAGATATCTTGATTCACGATTCCAAAGAGGTGGAAATGTATGCACAGAAATGACTCCAAATCGGAATGTTAAGGATTCCTGAGGTAAGGCCAACAAGAAGAGTACATATCAACCTCCAAGATGGAGTATAAAATTAGATGAGATACATTTACAAAAGGTAGTAAAGGAAGGAGTACGTAGGAAAATGTATTCAAGTGCACATGTGTATGGGGGTTGTAATATGTCAGTATAAACCTTTAGTTGTGTTTAGATATAAAACGATAGTAAAAAAATAAAGTGATTAAGAGATTTTGTAATACGAAAATTGATGTCAATCAGGAGGATACATATCAAGAGATTTTTAAAATATCAAACATACTATGAAATGTTAAACATTGATAAAAAAAAGTGTAAACGAAGGAGCAAAAAGGACATCTTTGCAGAGATTTTAAAAGTGGTTAAAATATTTACATTTTTGCATAAGCAGCGATAGATGGTGCCTGCTGAAATTAATCAGTGCAGTATATTTGACAAAAATAAAGTAAAGAAAAGGTTGGGTAAATCTAGACAATCTAGATTGACTTAGCATGGGGGGGTGCACTCCTCTTCTGCACTTATGCAGAACATTGCCAAAATATACTGCCGAATATTGAGTGGGTTCGAAGCACGACCACTAAGACACTTAAGCCTTGGGCTCAAGAAGGTTTTGCCTGCTAAATAAAAGGGAAAGAAGCTACAGAAAAGGCTGGCTATTTTAGAGTTGTGGAAGATGTACCAGAGTGAGAATGAAGATCCAGCTGAGAAGGAGTGGATTCTTAATCAGCATAAAGGGGAGGATGTGACGCCTTCTGCTCCCCTTCTGAAAATAAGAGCGTAGATGCAGAGAAAAGGGGATTTTATCCCTTAAAGGAATTCAAAGCAGAGGGGGGGGTACGTTAATCCGACAAATGAGCCCTGCTTATAGCAGTGAGAATAATGCGGAAGAGACCAAAAACAGAGAATGCAAATATATATCGACACGCAATGAAAGTAAACAGTGTGAGGAGAGGATAGATAGATAGATGGAGATAGAAAAAGTAGCAAAGAAACAAAGTACAAAGCTAAGGGAATAACAATAGTACAGAATGAATGGATGAGAGGACAAATATTTGTATGATAAGGGCATTGATGGGGTTCGAGAAAGAGAAGAGCGGGAAAAGAAAGGAAGGAACAGGAGAGCATACAAGGAAGAGAAGCAAAGAGAAAGCAAGCAAAGGGAAGAACAAAGGTACGAGGCAAGGAAAGAAAAGGAGAGATTAGAAGAGAAGAGAGGAGGTTAGAAGTCCAAAGAAAAAGACACATGTTCGTTGCAAAGAAGGCGAGAGGAAGATGAATAGAGAGAGATGAGAAGGGAAGAAGAAATTAACACAAGCAGGGAATTAAAAGATGACAAGATAAGAGTATCTGTGTCATAGAAACATAGTGCCGATTGAAGCACAAGATGTCATGATGACTACCTCCAAGGAGCCAGGTCTGACCCAGCGACCCCAGAGGCAGGCATCATTTCCCCCAGGGGAGTGCCAGCGGGCCCAAGCTGGGGCCCTTTGGACGCAGTCCTGGCGCCTTAGGCGCCAGGCTCATGTTGGACCTCTGTCCTGGCGCCTTAGGGGCCAGGCTCATAAAGCTAGACATGTGTTCAAGTGTTTTTATGTGCACTTACCTGATGCAGACCATGCTGCCACATCCAGGCCCTCTTGTGGCCTGAATGGAACTTCTTTACCTGTGGGACTACTTTTCACCCGGGTGTGGTCGGGGAAGGATACATACCTGATCGGAAGAAGGATACACACTTGGGACTTCTTCCAAAGCTATTTAAACCACACCTGATCAGCAACTCACGCTTCGCATTGTTCTGCTCCTCGCAGCTGGACGCTCACCGTGTCAGCTCCTGCATCTGGACTTCAGCCACGCCGGTTAGCATCCTGGGTCACCTGCAAAGGGAGACAAGAGACCATACCAGCTAAATCTGCACTACAGAGACATCACCGACGATCCTGAAAGGGAAGACATTATTTTTAAAAGCTTTTCGTTACGATCGCTGCAGCGCTGCATTTCACTCACCTTTCCTGGGTTCCTCCATCTTCAGCAGCGATCATCCGGATACACAGCCACTTCCCAGAGCCTAGAGAAAAAGACAAGAATAAGAGGTGAGAAAAGTAAGGGAATAAGACTTACGTGTTGGGTCCTTCCCATTTCATTTCGGGTCTTGCCGCTTCCAGGCATTTTCCGGACCCCGGCCCCTATGGGGAAAAAAGACAAAGGCATTGAATGAGCGTATGCAAAGTCAGTTCCCGAGCGCTCATCCAGAACTAACCTGCCATTTACTGGAACTGGAACTGCACGTTTCACTTCGGGTCGGTGCCATATCTCCGGCATTCCGAACCCCGGCCCCTAAGGGGAAAAAAGACATAAGCATTAGCGCTTGCTGCAAAAGACAATGAACATTATTATTAAGCTTGGACTTTTGAACTTACAACAGAACTTTTACAGAGCCTTACCTGAATAGTCAAGCTTACCTGAACTCCCATCAATCCTCAATCCAGTGAAGTAACTGGGTTTCAACGCGCCCCTGCATCAGAAGCAGGATGGAGAGCTCATCCTTCTTGACCCTAAGGTGAGACTTCACGGGGAATCGTGGAAGGGTATCGTGGAGGGTTGGAAGAGAGTGGGAGGCTTGAGCATAACTCAGTCAGTAGGTAATACTCCCTTTTCACGCACAGGGGAATATTCCTGCGAGCCGGAGAAGCCAGAGTAGAGGGCCCTTCCTGTCCATCTTCAGAGTCCTGCGCTTCACCATTGAAGAAGCATCAGCACTCGAAGCCAGACCTGCGCCTCCGTGGGAATCAGGTGAGCGTTACACAAGAACGATTTGAGGAAGAGAGAGGGTCACGACAGCCCCACAGGGAGCTGCAAGGGATGCCAAGAATACCGGCATGGTAAGGTGGACATGACACAGAAAAAGTAGGAAAAGAATTTGGGATTTGTACAGAAATGTGTACAATTTCCTTCTATTGGTATAGAAGGATATCTTTCAATGGAAAAGGGAGGTAGATCAGATGACATCATAACAGACGAGCACAGAACGCTGTTCTTAAGCAGACTAGATCTTGACGATGCAGAGAAAGATAATAGCCATACAGGTTGGGGTATAATGATGTCAGATGAAGAAAGGAAGAAAATGAAAGAGCGTGAAGGGGAGGGTGCATTCAGCTTTTCAAAAGAATTGAGTGTAGAGAAAGGGGTAAAATGGTCAGATTTAGAGGACTGCAAAGAAAGAACACAATTGACACCATACACTGAGCAACCACAAGCACGATTGTGCAGGGGATCTATCCCTGCCTTATGTAAGCAGATTAAGGGCACTACCAGGATGGAGACAATCCGTGAGACGAGACCCGCCTCGACCCGCCTGGAAAACAGAGTGTAGGCAGGTATGATTACGGACCGGGATTTTCACATTTCCCTTTATTAGAGAAAGGGGAGGACGACCACAATCTATTCCATGGACACAAATGGATAAGGACACTTTAAAATGTAAAATTAGTTTAACTCCCGACTCGGGGAAACTGATTTATGAGTTTGAGAATGACATCAGGAATGACGTTAACCACAGGTGACATAAAACGCCTGATAGCAGCTATTATAGGAGAGAGGGCTGACAACATCTTGAAACGAGCAGGATACGCAGGTGTGACTGCGCAAAACACAACATATGATGCAGCCCCATTTAAAAATTGTAGAGCAGACGTATGACAGGCTCTCAGATGGCAATATCCCAGTACATCAGATATGAGTGCGATTATGACTAGGAAAATGGAAGAGGATGAAGACCCTGTTGCTTTTATTCAAGCTATTCAAGAGAGATGGCGCCTTGAGACGAGAGAACCGTGGGATAAAACGGTAGCATTATTTTATTACATTTTATGTTGGGGACTGCCCGAGCCAGTGCAACGGCAAATGAAGAAACAGGTGGGAATGGAAGCAAAACCAGGGCCAGGAATACATTTGATGATCGTGCATCTCTGCCGATTTTTACAAGAGAAAAATAAGCTGAGAGCAGAAAGGAGGAGGAGTTAAAGAAAAGAAAATTATCAAAATTAGCCATGAAGGGAGGGGGTGTGACGACATAGGATATGCACCAGCGCAGCAAAACAATGCAGTGTATTCCACAGATCAGAGTGTGTATAATTCTTGTCCAAGAGGAAGAGGGAATGGTCTTAGAGGAGGATGACAAGGTGGCTTTCGGAACCCTCAGGGAGTAGGAGGAGAATTTAATAGTGGACAGCCGCAACAATGCTGCAATTGCGGGAGAATAGGGCACATTACCAGAACATGTAGAAGCAGAGGAGGTATGCAGTAAAATTGGCAAACTCCAAGGGGAGGGGGTGGGCTATGTTCCGCAAGCTAATACAGAACCACAGAAGTATTATGGCCAAGATCACACGCAGACTCACACGTGCGCCACAATCACAGTAGATGCAGCAAGCACCATTGCAAATGCAATCGCCACAAGGGTGACCTCAGCAAGTACCTATGCAAACAAAACGGGTACAAACGCAGCAGGTGCAGACACAACAGGCTATGATACCACAATGGAATATGAATACAGGAGTCCAGCAAGCACCTGCACTCAAGTAGGAAGAAATCTTTTTCAGCATTGGATCTTTCATGGATGCACATTCTGTGAATATTCCCCGTCAGGCTGGGAACCTCAGTCATTTTAACTTGGCCCCGTCGTCAGGCTGGGAACCTAAGTCATTTCAATGTCCTTTTTGGGTGCTTTAGACCCCACCAATAGGACGTAGGGTATAAATAGCCCTGCACCCACGGCTTCCCTTCTGATTTCAACCGTCTCCAAAGTGTTGGGATGTCATGATGCCTACCCCCGGAGCACCAGGCCAGGCCCAGCACCCCCGGGAGCAGGCATCACGCCCCCGGGTAAAAGTCCAGCGGCCCTTTATTGGGGCTCTTTGGACTCTGTCCTGGCGCCGTTGGCACCAGGCTCATAAAGGGAAGTGTTTGGTGCACTTACCTGAAGCAGACCATGCTGCACACTCACCTGATGCAGACCATGCTGCATGAAGAACCAAGCCAAATGAGGCTTAGGAGGGACTATTTTTCTGAAGCAACTATTTTGTTACTTGGGTGGGGTTGTGGAAGAATAATCACCTGGAACTTCTTCCAAGGCGATTTAAGCCACACCCGGACAGCCACACGTGCTTCGCGCTGTTCTGCATCCCAGCAGCTGAACGCTCACCGTGTCTGCTCCTGCACCTGGACTCCAGCCACGCCCGCCTCGAACCTGAAACACCTGTAAGGGAATAAGAGAAGAGAAAGGTGAAAACCAAGAACTATTTCAACCTTCTTACCTGCATCCGGAATCTTCACGCCAGCATTCCTGAAGGAAGACTTCCATTTAAAAGCACTGCGTTGCTCGCTGCAGCGCCGCGCTTCACTCACCTGTTCCCGAGACGCCGCCCGGCTCCATCGCGGCTCTCAGTGCCGGTCGCCACATCTCTGCACCGCACCTAAGCGAGAGAAGAAGAGACAAAAGGTGAGCCAGGGAACACAAGAGGAAAGCTGGATTTTCAGCCATATTACTTACCGGCTATTCTTGGTGAGCCGTTCCACATCTCTGGTCGGCGCCACATCTCTGGCAGGTACCGCACCCCGGCCCCTATGGGGAAAGGACAAAAGACATTACTGGGGAATTATAAAGACATTTAGAGGGGTCGCCCTCATCACTGACTCACCTGATTTTACCCCGGCAATTTAACCCTCAACGCATCGCCTTTGTTCTGCACCTGAAATAAAGGACAGAAAAAGACAACATAAAAGGAGGCTCACACTTGAACTTTTGCATCTTCATACTTGCGGCGTATCGCTCAGTTAAGTCAAGTGGATTTGCCAGCGCCATTCTGAAAACCAGTGAAGTAACTGGACGAACGCGCGCCCCTGCATCAGAAGCAGGATGGAGAGTTCATCCTTCCAAACCATAAGGTGAGCTTAAACCGGGGGTTTTGGAGGAAGTCAGAGGAGAACGAAGGGGAAAAGGGGGGAGCAAGCACAATATTCAGCAGACAGTTAATCCCCTTTCTCATCTGCAGAAGGATATCCTACGGGCCAGACAAGCAAGATTTGGGGGTCCTGTTCAATCGGTGGTCCGAATTCTGCACATCACGCTTGAAGAGGTCACAGCAGACCAGAACAGTGCCTCCGTGGGAGCCAGGTGAGCGTTACAGAACGCGAAGCCTTCCTACAAATTCCCACCCAGGCGCTATGGAAACTTCCGAGACTGACCAGTTGGCCCAACTACTGGGGGAATTACGGGCCGAAGTACACGCCGCTCGTCAAGAGACTAATGCTCTCAGGAGGGAAGTGATTGTAACAAAGGAAAGAGCTGATGACCTGGCTAGACAGCTTTTGCAAGGTCAAGCTGGACAAACTCCTTTACCCAGTTCCGGAAGGAACCCCGCTCCTGTGCTTTCCAGTAACCCGGTGCAAATTAATCTACCTGGAAACATGCCGCTGGCCCCACCCGAACGCTTTGCTGGGGACCCCAAACGATTCGCCGTATTCATGAATCAGTGTCGTTTACATTTCCTGTGCAGACCTGGGGCCTTCCCTAATGACCAGACCAAGGTAGCCTTTGTATTGTCATATCTCAGCAGCAGTGCTGCCGATTGGTCAGTTCCACTGGTAACTCAAGATGACCCGATTCTTTGTGATTTTCAAAGATTTCAAGCAAGCATGGAAAGGTTATTTGCTCGTCACTCCCAGGGGCAGGCTCTAGATGACGAACTTCTATCTCTGCGACAGGGCAATCAAGACCTCCTTTCCTACATTGCAACCTTTAATAGACTAATTGTGGAAACTGGGTGGCCAGAGGATAAAAGAATCAAGTTATTTTAACGAGGTCTACGCGGAGAACTTAAAGATGTCCTGGCCCAAGTTGTAAATCCGCCCCAAGAGTGCTCTGAATATATAGACTTAGTGGTCCAATTGGATCACAGACTGCAAAACAGAAAAGCAGATCGGTCCAAGTTTGAGACCCGGGTGTTAGTCAAGACCCACGCTAACCTCAAGGGGGCTGAAGCCTCAGAGCCAATGCAAATCGGAGGAGTTAAAGGACCTTTAACGCAAAAGGAACATGAAAGAAGACGGCAGATGCACTTACGTCTTTATTGTGGATCCTCTGGACACTTTCTACGAGATTGCCCGGCAAGGCCGCCCAGGAAGGTGGTAGGAGCCGCTGAAAAAATCCATGAAACCTCTGTATCGGGAAACGACCCCGCCCGACAAGCATAGGGGTCTGCTTGCCGAGCTTGAAAACGAACTCTCAGACCTCGCATTTCACTGTGCCAATGGTCCTCGTAGATCCGGAACAGCCTAAGCGGTTGCATGCAATAAAGGCATACATCGATAGTGGGGCTATAGGAAACTACGTGGATCGTGAATTGGTCTCCAGGATTAACCTCCCCCTGCGTCCTAAAACCAGCAAAGATGCCATCACCACAGTCGATGGAACCGAAATTGCCTCGGGACCGGTAACACATTCCACAGCTGAGGTAACACTTGTAGTTCCGGAGGGCCATCGGGAGGCAGTTGTGTTTCATGTAATCAAGGCTCCACAGTTTCGGGTTATACTCGGAATCCCTTGGTTAGAGACACATAATCCCCAAATTGATTGGCGAGTGAAGAAAATAACCTTTCCAGAGTGTGCACAAACCTGCTACCCAGAAAATCTGAAGGTCAGTCTAGCATCAGTAACCTCTGTCTCCATGCAACTACCTCCGGAATACCAAGACTTCCAGGACGTCTTCCAAAAGGAACAGGCCAACACGTTACTTCCTCACAGATCGTACGATTGCCAAATTGATCTGGCGCCTGGTGCACAACCCACTTGTAGTCGGATTTTTGCCCTTACTGACCTGGAGAATCTGCATTTGAGACAATATTTAGACCAATACCTAGCCAATGGTTTCATTCGCCCGTCAAAGTCTCCGGCATCCTCGGCTTTGTTCTTCGTGCCAAAAAATGAAGGCGACCTTAGAACTTGTATCGATTACCGCGCATTGAACCAAATAACTGTTAAAAATCGTTACCCTCTGCCTTTGATCCCTGAACTCCTTAACCAGGTGAAGGACGCTTGCATATACACCAAGTTAGATCTCCGGGGGGCTTATCATCTGGTACGAGTTAAAGAAGGCGACGAATGGAAAACGGCCTTCCGTGCAAAATATGGACAATTAGAATACCAGGTGATGCCTTTCCGGTTGTGCAACGCGCCTGCTGCCTTCCAATTCTTAATGAACGATGTCCTTCGGGAACTCATCGACGTTGGTGTTGTTGTGTATATCGATGACATTTTGGTGTACTCCTCTTCGGAATCTGATCACAGAAAACATATCAGGGCCGTCCTTGAGAAATTGCGCCAGCACAAACTGTTTGCAAAGCTGGAAAAATGAATTTTCCATACCACCGAGGTTGAATTTCTTGGATTCATCCTGACACTTAAAGGTGTCCGAGTGGACTCACGGAAAGTGGATGCCATCCTCAAATGGCCATCACCTAGTTTGGTGAAAGGTGTCCAAAGCATGCTTGGTTTTGCCAATTTTTATCGCAGGTTTATCCCAGAATTTTCACGGGTGGTGCAACCCATCACTGCACTCTTGCGGAATAAACGTTTTGAATGGACCGAGGAAGCTGAACAGGCCTTTCAGGAATTAAAAGCTAAATTTACGTCCGCACCTATTTTGAAACATCCGCGTCCTGATCTCCCATATATAGTCAAAACCGATGCATCCAGTTTAGCCATGGGAGCTGTCCTGTCTCAGAGAGACCCCGAAACCAACCAACTGCACCCCGTAGCATTTTGGTCCAGAAAGTTCTCGCCGCCGGAGATAAATTATGCAATCACCGATAAGGAATTATTAGCCATTAAGTCCGCCTTTAAGGCTTGGCGGCATTATCTTCTTGGCGCCAGGCATACCATCACTGTGATCACTGATCACCGAAATTTACAATATTTTAAAACTGCCAAGGCTCAGTCTTCACGACAGCTCCGATGGGCTTTATTCTTTGCTGAGTTCGATTTTGTAATCACCTACCGTCCTGGCTGTAAGAATGGCAAAGCGGACGCGCTATCTCGAATTGGAATCGGAGAAATGGACACAAACTCAGAACCTGTGCCGATAATTCCCGAACAAAGAATCTTGGGGATAACCACTTTACAAACCCTTGAAGACATTCAAGCACGGGTAAAACTATCCCTGGACTCTTCAGCCTTGCAGGATTGGATCAAAAGGGGGTCTGCCTATTCAATCAACGATGGCTTACCTTACTTCCAAGGATGTTTATTTTTGCCAGAAAAGGAATTGCAGGAACTGTTTATTTCCCGTTATCACGATACTCTGATGGAAGGACATCCTGGCATTGCCAAAACAGAGGAAAAAATTAAACGACAATTCTGGTGGCCGTCCTGGCGAAAGGATATTACATCTTTAGTGATGTCCTGTGGAGTTTGCGCCCAAAACAAAGGTCAAAAAACAAAGTCTGCCGGTCTTCTTCAACCCTTAGACATTCCACCAGCACCTTGGCACACCTTGTCACTAGATTTTATCACGGACCTGCCCTCTTGTAATGGATACAATACTATTCTGGTTGTGGTGGATTTATTTTCCAAGATGGCCCATTTTATTCTGTTGAAAGGATTACCTTCAGCTTTTGTTCTTGCCAAGGAATTCCTCGAAAATGTCATCCGTCTGTATGGGTTCCCGTCCATACTAATCTCCGATCGGGGAAGCCAGTTCATTTCTCGTTTTTGGAAAAAGTGTTGTCAACTGGCACAAATCGACGCAAGACTCTCAACCAGTCACCACCCACAGACCGATGGTCAGACGGAGAGAACGAACCAGACCCTTGAACAATATCTACGATGTATGTTGCACCAATCGGAGGGTAATTGGAAGGACATTTTATGGGTGGCTGAATATGCATACAATAACTCGATACACTCTGGAACTGGTCAGAGCCCCTTTTATACCCAATATGGACATCACCCTCGTACTTCAGACCTGGACTCACCTTTGAGCCTCGAAATGCCCGCAGTCGACCATTTGCATTTTACGATTACTCAAGCCTTCAAGGATGCCACTGCACACTTACAACATGCGAAAGAGAAATACAAGAAGAATGCGGATCTGCATCGCAAGGCGGCGCCTCCATACCAAATATGGGATCAAATATGGTTGGCTACCAAACACTTATCACTCAAGGGACCTCAGACTTTTAATCCAAGGTATTTAGGCCCTTACTCGATCAAAGCTATAATTAACCCAGTGGCAAACTAGATCTACCAGCTAACATGCGGATTCATCGCTTTTGAAACCAGTGCAACCAGGAACCAGATTAATAAAGCCACCAGAACCAATCCAGATAGATGGGGAGCCTGAATTCGAGGTGAAGAACATTTTGGACTCTAAGATCTCAAAATCAAAACATTTCTATCTAATTGATTGGAAGGGGTACGGGCCTCAGGAAAGATCTTGGGAACCCAGCGACCACGTACATGCACCTCAGCTAGTAAAAAGGTTCCATCGGAATTTCCCGAACAAACCGAAACCTCCTGGGGAAAAGGCCTTGCGAAGGGCCTTGGGGGGGGGGGGGGGGGGTGGGGGAGTGCTGTCATGATGCCTACCCCTGGAGCGCCAGGCCCAGCACCCCCGGGAGCAGGCATCACGCCCCCGGGTAAAAGTCCAGCGGCCCTTTATTGGGGCCAGGCTCATGTTGGACATCAGTCCTAGCTCCACAGGCGCCAAGCTCATAAAGGGAAGTGTTTGGTGCACTTACCTGAAGCAGACCATGCTGCATGAAGAACCAAGCCAAATGAGGCTTAGGAGGGACTATTTTTCTGAAGGAACTATGTTGTTACTTCGGTGGGGCTGTGGAAGAATACTCCCCTGGAACTTCTTCCAAGGCTATTTAAGCCACACCCGGACAGCCACACGTGCTTCGCGCTGTTCTGCATCCCAGCAGCTGAACGCTCACCGTGTCTGCTCCTGCACCTGGACTCCAGCCACGCCCGCCTCGAACCTGGAACACCTGTAAGGGAATAAGAGAAGAGAAAGGTGAAAACCAAGAACTATTTCAACCTTCTTACCTGCATCTGGAATCTTCACGCCAGCATTCCTGAAGGAAGACTTCCATTTAAAAGCACTGCGTTGCTCGCAGCAGCGCCGCACTTCACTCATCTGTTCCCGAGACGCCGCCCAGCTCCATCGCGGCTCTCAGTGCCGGTCGCCACATCTCGGCACCGCACCTAAGGGAGAGAAGAAGAGACAAAAGGTGAGCCAGGGAACACAAGAGGAAAGCTGGATTTTCAGCCATATTACTTACCGGCTATTCATGGTGAGCCATTCCACATCTCGGGTCAGCGCCACATCTCTGGCAGGTACCGCACCCCGGCCCCTATGGGGAAAGGACAAAAGACATTACTGGGGAATTATAAAGACATTTAGAGGGGTCGCCCTCATCACTGACTCACCTGATTTTACCCCGGCAATTTAACCCTCAACGCATCGCCTTTGTTCTGCACCTGAAATAAAGGACAGAAAAAGACAACATAAAAGGAGGCTCACACTTGAACTTTTGCATCTTCATACTTACGGCGTATCGCTCAGTTAATTCAAGTGGATTTGCCAGAGCCATTCTGAAAACCAGTGAAGTAACTGGACGAACGCGCGCCCCTGCATCAGAAGCAGGATGGAGAGTTCATCCTTCCAAACCATAAGGTGAGCTTAAACCGGGGGTTTTGGAGGAAGTCGGAGGAGAACGAAGAGGGGTAGGGGGGAGCAAGCACATTATTCAGCAGACAGTTAATCCCCTTTCTCATCTGCAGAAGGATATCCTACAGGCCAGACAAGCAAGATTTGGGGGTCCTGTTCAATCGGTGGTCCGAATTCTGCGCATCACGCTTGAAGAGGTCACAGCAACCCAGACCAGACCAGCGCCTCCGTGGGAGCCAGGTGAGCGTTACATGGGATCAACTCGTGTTCGTTGGGTTTTTTGCACGTGCTTGTGCTACAGTGTTTTGCAATGTCTTCTGGTCCAAAGAAGTCTCTGTTCCGGCCCTGTGCGACTTGTGGGCTGAAGAAAGTGTATGAGGGGGACGGGCATATAGAATGCATCTACTGCCTTTACCCTCATCACTCTGCTGACTCTTGCAAGATTTGTAAAGGTTTCTCGCAGAAGACCCTTAAGGACCGCAATCGGCAGTTGATTGGTTGGCTTAATGATGGCACCTATGCCGCTTCTTAGGTGGGGTCGGTGAGGAGCTTGTCCTCTGGGCGGCGTCGGCTGAGCTTCTGGCAAAGAAATCTCGCACTCCAGTAAGCACCTGTCGAAGGCGGCTGCGTCGTCCAAACATGGTTGGTTGGACCATTCCCGGGGATCTGCAGGTAGGCCTGAGAAGTCGAGCTCCACAAAGGGGTGTCTCAGGAAAAGGCCAAGATAGACTTTTTGTCGAAGCACTCCTCTTCAGGGGACCATCACAGGTCAACCTCTAGCCGAGAGTCCTCTAAGCACCGGTCCAGCGTGGCTAAGCACACCGATTCGCCTGGGAAATCTGCACTGCGGGCGGCGGTCCCGACGACGTCCTCGTCGACGGGAGTTCCGTCGTTGACAGTTCCTCTGCCATCTACAGTACCGTCGTCAACGGTTGTGTCATCGGCTCCGGCGACAACAGGGTTTGATACAGGCCGATGCTTTTCTCGTCGAGGATGGATACGGAAGATGTGGTGCCGAAGAGTGGCGCGTGGCAGGCTTCCGCCTTTTGACTCGCTGATGCCGGACGCCATCCTACATCAAGAGGCAGCTGCTTTTTCGGTGTCCTCGGAGGTGGAGGCCGACCGGGAGCCTGTGTTGCGACCAGCAGCCTTTGGGCTGCAGTGTGTTGCGAGCTGTGGGGGCTGGTCTGGTTAGTTACCCACTGGTGAACACGCAGGCTATGTTGTCGCTCGAGGTTCTGACCACATTGCAAGCCTTGTTGGGCCAGCTGGATTCGAGGTTACCCCCTCTGCCTGTGGTTCCGGTGGGTCCTGTCATGGATGTGGCTGGTGTTCCTCCGTGTTAGTCAGCTACGGCGGGGTTGCCGGGGCCTCTGCTGGTGAGTGAAGATTGTCCACGTTCCTACCCTAAGGAGGGTGAGCTGCTGGAGTCGTAGTAGGACAGTGTGCCTCGTGAGTCCATGTCTCCTGGCTCTTCGTCGCCGACGAGAGACACGACGTGGGATTAGGACGGGGAGGTGGAACAGCCTAGTAGTAGTAGTCCAGCGCAACCATCCCCTCCCGATGATGTTGGGGCGTTACACGCCATGATGGCTAAGGCGTGTGTAGAATTTGGTTTGACTCCTGAGGAAGAGCATAAGGAGTGCTTCCTGTTCGACCACATGGGCAAGCGACGGAAAGCTGTATTCTCCGTGCCTATCCTGGACCACGTATGGCAGGAGGGCCTATGCACGATGCGACATCCCTTCTCGGAGCCGGCTGTCAAAGGGAGGCTGGAGAAGAAGTTTAAGGCCCCGGACTCTACTCTGAAGTGCTTAGTGTCGCAACCCACTCCTGAGTCTGTGGTATCGGTGGTAGCCAGTCGTAAACCCCAGAGTCAGCACAAGTGTGTTATCCCTCCCGACAGTGACGCCAGGAGACAGGATGTCTTCGGGAAGAAGGTTTTGACTGTTGGGGCGACGACGGTGAAAGCGGCCAATTCCCTGGCGATCATGGTGCGCTATGATCGTGAGATGTGGCATCGGTTGGCACCCATTTTGGAATATTTGCCAGAGGAGCATCGAGAGTCTGCCATGCTTTTGGTGCGTGAGGGGGAGGAAGCTTCCAATCACAGTATTAATATTGCCATGGACCTAGCGGAGTCCGGCTTTAAGCAGATTTACAGCGTTGTGCTGCGTCGCCAAGCCTGGCTTAAGTGCACAGACTTTCGCCCTGAGGTGTATTATAAGGTTCTGGACATGCCTTGGGAAGGGGAGCAGTTATTTGGAGAGAAAATTGATGAGGCCCACAAAGGTATGAAGGAGGACACTGAGACTGCTAAGTCGTTGGGAGCTTTGCAGAGTGGGCGATCCTTTTGCTCTTTTTGTCCGTTCCGAGGGGCTTTGGGAAATGCCCGGTTTACTTCCACCAGGGACCGTGGTTACAGTCGATCAGGGTATTCCACCCAGGGGTATAGGAGGTTGGCGCAGTTGGCGCAGAAGTGTCAGGAGTTTCAGGCCTTGAGGAAAAGAGGTGCGCAGTCCTTCACCTCTAAAGGGAGACAGGCTAAGCCACAACAATGACTGTCTTCAGCGAAACCTGCTGGGGGGCAGGGTGGCACTGCACATGGACGAGTGGTGCAAGATTACATTGGACCGTTGGGTGTTGGACACGGTACGTCTGGGCCACTCACTGGAGTTCAAGTGTTCCCCGGTTTCCATTCCTCCAGTGTATGCTGTGCAACCTCATCTTCACATCCTACGGCAGGAGGTTGTACTTAAGCTGCACAAAGGGGCTATAGAATTGGTTCCGGTGGCCGAGAAAGGTCGAGGGGTTTATTCACGCTATTTTGTTATGAAGAAACCCAACAGCAAGTGGCAGCCTATTGTAGATCTTCGGGCGTTGAACAAGACTCTGCAACGCCAGAAGTTCAAGATGCTCACTCTTCAGGAAGTCATTTGGTCGGTGCAGCCGGACAAGTTTCTGGTGTTGTTGGACTTACAGGACGCATACTTCCACATTAAGATGCGTTGACGGTACCGCAAGTTCCTACGGTTTGTTGTAGGCGAAGATCATTACCAGTTTCGGGTACTCCAGTTTGGTTTAAAGTAGTCTCCCAGGATCTTTACAAAATGTTTGGCACCGGTGGCGGCGTGGCTCCGACGGGAGGGGCATCAACGTATACCTGGATGACTGGCTGGTGTGGCGTTCGTCGACAGGGGAAGCGCAGGAAAGTCTCGGTGCTACCATGCAGCTGTTGCAACGGCTGGGCTTCGCCGTCCACTTCGAGAAGTCTTTTCTGTCGCCTTCCAAGGACTTGGTGTTTCTGGGGCAGAGTTTCAGACTCGTCTGGGAATTGTGAAGCCTTTTGGCGAGAGGGTGCTGAAGCTCTGGCAAAGGGCGACAGAGTGGAATATTGGTGCAAGGGTGTCGGTCCGGACCTATATGTCACTGTTGGGGGGGGGGGGCATGCCGCCATGCATTCCGCTGGTGCCAAACTGTCGTCTCTTCATGAGGCCAGTGCAGGAGTTCCTCGCAGATCGGTCTCGTGGTCCGACAAGGTGGTGATACAGTCTGGTGGACGCTCTTCGCTGGTGGCAGTGCTCAGACAATCTGGTTCGGGGCATGCCTTTGCTGGAACCAGAGTGCCAATTCCCGACTGTAGCAGATACCTCTGACAGGAAGGGGGGGGGGCGCATCTTGGCGGCTCACAGGTTCAAGGCCTGTGGTCTCCGGTGGAGTCTCGGTTCCACATAAATGTGCTGGAGCTGAGAGCGGTACATTGGGCCCTGAAATCATTTCTTCCGTGCATTCGCGGCTCGGTGGTGAGGGTGTTGAATGACAATACCACCACAATGTTTTATTTCAGGAAGCAGGGGGCACGCATTCCAGGGTGCTGTCGAAAGAAGCACAGGATCTTTGGCATTGGGCTCTGTCGCACGACATTGGCATTGTGGCGTTTCATCTGCCCGGAGTGTTGAATGTGCAGGCGGACGCGCTCAGCAGGGATGTCGGCCAGCTCCACGAATGGCATCTGAAGGAGCAACAGGTGTCCATGATCTTCCAGAAATGGGGCCATCCTCCGTTGGATCTTTTCGCAACGAGGGAGAACAAACAGTGCACTGAGTTTGCCAGCAGGTGGGCTCACCCAGAGTCTCTAGGGGATGTGTTCTCGTTCCCATGGACAGGCCGGTTCGCTTATGCATTTCCTCTGTTTCCGCTCATTCGACTGACCCTTCAGTGGATTCAGAGATACCCATGCCGTGTGATTCTGGTGGCTCCGTTCTAGGCCAGGCAGCCATGGTTCTCGGATCTACTTCATCTGTCTGTAGCGGAGCCGATTCGGTTGGAAGCGATGCCGGACCTTCTGTCTCAGGACAAGGGTGCTGTGGCGCACCACAATCCGGGATCTCTCAGCCTGACGGCTTGGCTCCTGACTTCTCCGAGTTTGGCCTGCTAAGGCTTTCCAGTGACTGTCTGCAAATTTTGGAGGCGGCAAGAGCACCGTCCACAAATGTTTCCTATGTCTGGAAAAGGTTTTGTGTGTAGTATAAGGGCCAGCCGGGGGTGGACCCTTTGAACATTTGACCTGAGCAAGTTCTTTCCTACCTGCTGCTGTTGGCGAAAAGGGGCCTGGCGCTATCATCCATAAAGGTTCACTTTGCAGCGATTTCGAGATTTACTCGGAGGCGACATGCGGCTCCTCTGTTTAGTGATCGTCTCGTCAAGCATTTCTTGAAGGAGTTGTTCTGTACTTTTCCTCCAATCAAGAAGTTCCCTCCGGTGTGGAGCCTTAATGTGGTTCTGTCCGGTCTGATGAGACCACCGTTTGAACCGATGTCAACGACTCCTTTGCAGTTTTTGTCATGGAAGGTGACTTTTTTGATGGCCATTACTTCGGCCAGAAGGATGTCTGAGTTCCAGGCATTGGTTGTGGATCCTCCATACTTGTGGTTCTTGAAGGACAAGGTGGTGTTGGCTACTAATCCGCACTGTATCCCAAAAGTGCCGACGGCGTTTCACAAACTCTCTTCTATTGTGTTGCCCTGTTTTTTTCTTCAGCCTCCACACCTGCAGAACAGGCTTTGCATTTGCTGGATGTGAGGAGGGCGTTGTAGTTTTATTTGACTCATACTCAAGATTTCAGACAATCTACACAGCTGTTTGTGTCTTATGGGCTGTCCGTCAAAGGACGGTCAATCTCCAAACAAGGACTTTCTCGTTGGGTGTCCCCTGCAATTTCGTTCTGCCACACTAAAGCTGGAAAGCCTTTGGATAAGACTCCAAGGGCACAGTAGACAAGGTCTACAGCTTCATCGGTGGCATTATGGTCGGGGATGCCGCTGGTGGACATTTGCCAGGCGGCCTCCTAGGCAGTGTTACATACCTTTACCGGCATTACTGTCTGGAGCAGCATGGTGAGGATGTGCAGGTGGGACGGGCAGTCCTGCAACGCCTGTTTCAGTAAGGTAAGCCCCGCAGCTTCGGGGTATTTGAACTTGATCACTGGATGGGTTTCTTTGTGTCATGTTTATGATTCTGTTTCTGTATTGGTTTGCCTTTACACTCCGCCATGCATGATTGGTACTGCTATGTAATCTATTCACAGTATGTGAATCCTTGAAAGATCCAATGCTGGAGAAGGGAGTAGTTTCTTACCTGTAACTCCATTTCTCCAGCGTTGGTATCTTTCATGGATTCAAATGCGCCCGCTAGCCACCCCTGCAGGCAAACCTGATTTGGGTTTCCTCTACTTTGGAGGTTAAAATCTGAAGGGAAGCTGCGGGGGCGGGGCTATTTATTCCCTGCGTCCTATTGGTGGGGTCTAAAGCACCCAAAAAGGACCTTGATAGGACACTGAAGTGTCGAAGTTTTCCATAGGAAAACGCGAAGTTAAAATTACCGAGGTCCCCAGCCTGACGATGGGGAATATCCATAGCATGTGAATCCATGAAAGATACCAACGCTGGAGAAATGGAGTTACAGGTAAGAAACTACTCCCTTTTCACAGGTACAGGGATTCATTTATATCTACAATAGGACAGCCCAAGGGCGACCAAATGTGTTCAGTACTATCTGCGTCACCGGACCCCCAAGAAGGAACCAAGGGTCAAGGTGACGATAGGAGGCAAGACATTTTCGTTTCTTGTAGACACTGGAGCAACTTGTTCCTCCTTCCGTGATGGAAAAAACCCAATGTCGGGTATGGCCATGAATGCACAGGGAATCCCTGGGGTGATGAGTTTAGTTCCTTTCACAGATGAATTACCAATCTCTATAGGAGAGCATGATGCGTCTATGCCATTACTATATTCTAGGCACACGCCAGTGAACATAATAGGGCGTGATTTGATGACGAAACTTAAAATGACAATGTCTTTTACTGACGAAAGAATATTGTGTTCCAATCCAGGGATACATTATATGAATGTGAAAGAACTTATATTAGTCTTCACAGGCCAGAAGGCATTATGAGGAGTTAACTTAGATACGTAAGTATTTTTGTAGGGAGTGACTTTTTTTATTATCATGGTTACCCAGGTTGATGGGTAAACTACTGAGGAATTTTTGTTTAGACCAGAAATCCCCAAGGTTGATGAAGGGCAGATTATTCCTTTGGAGTTAGAAGCTGCAGTGGTCAGAGATGAAATAGTGTTTCTTCATGGGACAGATGAGGGAAGAGGATGGAGAACAGGGATAGCCCTCAGAGAAGGATACAGGTTGACAGATTTTACAGATGAGGAGCTGTTTAGGGATGGGTACTCGGATGATAAATTCGTATTTTTCATAAATCTCACTTATTGAATTAAATTAGAGAATAGAGAAATGCCACAAAGAATGGCGCTGATAAAAAAGAAACAAAACATTTTTCCAAGAAGATATAGAGAAAGTGCCAAATATTTTATGGACTAGGAGTCCATATGATGTTGGTCTATTAAAAGGAGTGGGAGCAGTTGAAATCAAGCTTAAACCAGGAGCCCTTTTGCAACCAGCAAAGCAACACCCCATCTATAGAGAAGCAGATGAAGGTATATTTGAGACCATTTCCACTTTAATGAAGCAAGGCATATTAGTGCCATCTGATTTTTCATGTAACACTGCTGTATATCCAGTGAAAACATTTACGGCGGTGTCGTGGAGGTTCATATAGGACCTTTGCCCCTAAACAATATAGTCGAAGCTGAGTTTCCTTTAGTTCCAAATCCTGCGACAATATTGTGCAATATCCCATCTAAGGCCAAATATTTCAGTTATAGATTTAAAGAATGTGCTTTTTTTTAAAATTCCTCTCCATGAAGACTCGTTAGATTTGACTTCCTTTTTGTATAGAAATATTTGCCTGAAACCTACTTGTTTGCCCCAGGGTTATTTTGTGTCCCGTTTCATTTTTAATAGAGTTGTCCAGATGGACTTAGGTCATGTTCAGCTTGAAAGTGCAACCATTGAATACATGGATGACCTGTTGGTGTGTAGTCAGACAGGAGATGGATGCAGGGAAGATTCCGTTTAACTTATGACCATACTCTGGGAAAGGCTATAAGGGGGACAAAGAAAAGTTACGCTACTGTTAGAAAGAGGTCTTGTATTTAGGACAGTTTATTTTTCACGAGGGGAGGAAAGCATCACCTGAGGGAGCAAAAGAAATTATGAAGACTTTAGAACCTAAAACAGTGAGGGAAATGCAAGCATTTTTGGGCCTATGTAACTATTGTAGGGCCTGGGTTTTTGATTACAGTACATATATTCTACCACCTTTAAAAGGGCTTAAAGAAGCACAGTTGGGCAAGAGTAAAATAATGTGCACAGGTGAGATGACTGAAGAATTTGAAGAATTAAATAGGACAATTAGTGCAGCCACTGTATTAGGAATTCCAGATTATCATGAAGAATTCAAATGGGGAAGTTATGACAGCAGTCCTTACCCAGAAGACCGCATAAGGACATGGACATAAACCACTGGCTTACTATAGTGGGATTTTAGAACCAGTTATGAAAAAACATTACCCCTGTGAGCAATATTTAGCTGCTGCTGCATTTGTGATTGAAAAAGGTTCAAGTATAATAATGGGGTGCTCAGTAACACTATTTGTAGAGCATGCATTATTTGCTCTCTTAGAGAAGCCCACAAGTACATTAACAACCGAGAGCATCAGGATACAAGGTCATTATTTTGAATCCTGCGATTGACATGATTGAACAGCGTATACCGAATACCATGATGATATTTCCCAAGCTAGAGAATATGCTCCCGGGAGGGGTGGTGTTTTCTTTGATGGTTCTTCACAAATTGATCAAATGACTGGCAAAAAACATACTGGATCAGCGGTAGTGAAGCTGAACCGTGAGGGTGAATTTAAGATAGTGAGAAGTGCGATATTGCCTTTGCATTACTCAGCACAGGCTGCAGAATAAGTGGCGCTATCACTGCACTTCAGAGATTTGAAGATGAGGAAGTGACGGTGTACTCTGACTCTGCCTACGTGACGTCACCTGTACATGCAGGTTTGTCACGCTGGAAAAGGAAGGGCTTCCTCTATGCAGACGGCACTCCAGTATATGCAGCCCTATTGGATAAACGTATTGAGGCATTAGGACTCCAGTGACTCTTGCAGTCATAGAATGCACAGCGCATAATAAAAGGACAGAAGTAATTTCTTGAGGAAACAAACTGCAGATTTAGAAGCCAAAAAGGCAGTCTATTTCTCAACTATTTCTAATTTTGAAATAGAAAGTGCTAAACAGATGACAGGATGATGCATGTTGGTAAATGAGGGCTTTAACATTATAATTATAATTGTTCATTTATAACACACTTAATACCAGAAGTAGTTTCTAAGCGCAGGATCAGGATTCGAACCTGTGTTGTACTGTGTTGTCTTGCTACCAAGACATCCTCGTTGCCCTTGAGATATCCGTCCTCCCCAACATGCTGTATGTTGTACAGTTACTTGAGATACAAGGATGAGCTTCACAAGAAGAGCAGGATTTATGGAGGAAACAGGGTTGTTCTGTATCCCCCACAGAGGCAATTTGGAGCACTGGAAAGCCAGTTATGCCTCCTAGCAATATTGAGGGTAGCACTGGAGCAACTTCACTATCCCGTGCATACAACTCAAGGGTGTCTTGCTGCTGCAGAAGATTGGTTTTCGCCAAACATGTTGAAGCATGTGGCACAGTTTATTGTAAATTGCATTGTATGCCAGATATGCACTGTAGGGCACACTTTGCGGACAGTGAGAGGAGCCATCCCTAGACCCAATGGGCCATTTCATCATCTACATATAGATTATGTGGATATGCTGCAGACATGCAGCGGTTACAGATATATGCTGGTTGTCGTATGTCCTTTTTCTAGATGGATCGAGGCAGGTCCATGTAGAGGCCTTGATGCCACATGCGCTGCCAAGTTCCTTGTGCGTGAGGTGTTTCCAAGATGGGGTGTGTGCAAGGTCTTGCGGTCTGATAATGGACTGGATTTTGTAAATGAAGTATCCAAACAAATAGTTATCTTATTAGGCATTAGGCATACATTTTCCTCAGCTTCTCATCCACAGGCGAATGGCATCTGGGGGAGACTAAATGGACTATTAAATAAAATGACTTTGGAGAAGGGATGGCTGCATTGCCTACCCCTTGGCTAGTACACGCTAAGAAATCAGCCTGGTTCAGCCCACCATCTAATGAGTTGGTGACTGGATGCCGCATGAGAACTCCCCTTTCTCCTCCAACTCGATTACAACTGATGCCCATAGTGTTAGGAAGACATTGGGTGGCGAGATGCATGATTACCTAATAATGACTGCAAGTGTTTTTCATGTCTCAACAGGTGAAGAATCGAAGGGAGGGGTCAAAGTGAAGTGATAGACGATTAACCCATTGATTCAGAGAATTTGTTGAAGCAACCCAGTCTATACCCAGGGGACCAGATGTTGGAACTCACGTTTGTACGCATTTCGAGTACGCCCCGTTTTGAAGCACTGTACTAGGTGGAAGAAGTAACCCAAACAGCTGCCAATTTAAAAGAAAGAAGAACTTTGCTACATTTGCACCATAGCAAGCCATATGAAGGAGAATCCCGACCCCCCCCTCCTGCAACTACCAATGGTGAAGCAAGAGAAGACGTTCCGCACATGCAGACTCGTTGAATGGCCAAGAGAAAAGAAAAGGAAGGAGGAGCACAGAAGCAATTTAACTTGAGGATCAATATTTTCCAACATTCGATAAGGAATACATAGACTTGCAGTTATCCTGGAACGTTTCTAGATAGGCTAAAGGAACAATGTTGGAACATACTGGAGCTGAAAAGAAATGCACATTTCATTTTTTATGTTACCCATTGTAATAACAATACACACTTTCTTGTATGCTGTTTTTACATATATGTTAGTCTTGCTCAGCTTTAGTAAGAAGACACGTAAATATTGTAACGTTTCACAGCAACCCAAAATCATATCATATATTATATTCAGAATAATTCTAGCTATTGTCTTGCCGTTCTTGATCTAAAGGAGTGATCCACATGGAATTACAGAGTTACATATTCCCAACTTCCGGATGGGATTTAAATGTTGTACTTCGAAAGCTTGTGGGTTACCCATTGTGCCAATGCATAAAATCAGTCTTAAGCACCTCACTCACTAGATGTGTCAGTGAACTACAAGCACTCAGTTCATAATCCCTTTGTTGTCATTCGTAAAGAGAAAAGTGATGCTAAGAGCACACCCACGTGTTTCTCCTCCATTTCTTTCAAAGTCCCATGTCAACCAGTCCATAGTACTTTCAGCTTTCTTCTAAAACCCTACCAATTCGGTTGAAAGGAGCCTCCATATGTTAGATGTTAATAGTCCTGTAATGTATTCCCTTAACAAGACAAAGACGATGAGAAAAACTGAACAATTAATTGTCTGCATAGCTAATGGAATAGGAATAGGAAGGGGATCCTGTCTGAAAGTATGCTATCTCAAAATGGATAGTGTAATACATTCAAATTTGCTACTCCCTTTCACTCAAAACGCTGCCTTTTGCGCCCAGAGCACACTCAATACTTGGCATAGCAGCTACTTTGGCTTTTCTTGCAAATGTCCCTTTAGATGCCATTTGCAAGGCAGCCACTTGGAGTTTGATGCATACTTTCTGTCAGGATCTGAGTCTACCTCCCCTTTCTCCCCACCTGACTCCCCTGAGATAGATCCTTGACGGTCGGTTTCGGTCTTCTGGGGTTTCTTTTTTATCCTTGCACCCTTGCCCGTGGGTGCTCGAACCTTCTTTTCGTGTAGGTAAGGTCTGGCCCCTCCGGAGGCCACCTTGACAGAGGCAAAGACCTGCCCTAGGGGAACCCCAGGGGGCCAGCCTCCAATATAGGGAAAAAGCACGAAGGCAGAAAAAACCCTAGTTCATAGATGGTCTTTATGAATCAAAGAGATGGCACAGATGTTCTGCAACTCTTGTCGTGGGATCCAGAGATGTGAAAATACAATCCAAGGCAAAAACTTGATAAACTCTGCGGAGACGAGCGAAGCAGTGGCACAGAAATGACTGAGGAGACGGAATCAAGAAAGAAGGGTGCTGCCGAGCTGGTAGCAGGCGAAAGAAAGCAGAACGCAGTGCAGAGAAGTAACACCGCGGAAGACCGCTAGATAGCTAGAAGGCCGAACCAAGCGGTAGTGGCTTGATCCACAGGGAGGAGAGAGCTGACTAACAGGCAGCAGAAGAGATATAGCGGAACACGGTACAGAGAAGTGGCACCGCGTTCAAATAGCAGGAAGTCCAACAAAACGGCTGGTTTGGAAATCGAGCGGATAAGAAGGCGCTCTAAGCAAACGGAAGATTCCGTAAAAAAAGTGTAGCGTCGACTGTACAGAGCGACAGCGAGCACGGAAAAATAAGTAAGATTAGGGTGAAGGTAGACTGGGAACGAGGAATGCAGAAGTAAGAAGGATACACAGAAAAAGGATAGACAAGTCTAGGAGGAAAGGAAACGAGCGTAGTAGAGGCTCGCTACGGGAGGGCTGTAGAGGGAGCAGAATCACGGGACAGAGAAACGAGTAAGCAGCACTTCGAGCGTTGAATGAACAACAACAGATACAACGCGCCAAGCAGGGGGGCGGAGCCTGCCTTTAAAGGCACCGCGCCATGTTGGATGAGGACTAGAAAGATCCTCGGGATCGGAACTTCTAGCGACTCCAGCATTTCCAATCCTGTTTCCTGACACTTTCACACATTATTACTGTTTGGATGCACATTCCAAGCAAGGTTCACAGGTGGGACAAGCAGTGGTAAGACATCTCTTTGCTACTGTACCTTCAAACATCTCACCACCCCCTTTTCCAGGTGCTGCTCGCTAGTGTATGCAAAGCATGTGATTCTAAGCAGATCCACAAGCCTCTGAAGGCATACATTACTTACCGTAATTGTATTTCTGACACTCTTATCTGCTTAGGTTTGCATGCACCCATCCTTCCTCCCCTTTTGGAATTGAAGGTACATAGACAGCTTACACCTACTTTTATGTACTCACGCATACACTTCATGCTCGCTCATGTTAGAAACAAAACAATCTGAGGGACATTGACGCTGCAGGACCCATGGGTACAATGGACTTGTCACTAGGGACAGTATCACAGACCCGCCCAGTCAACGTCCCTTTTTTCGAACTTCTAAAACAAGTTGTGCAATACTCTGCATCTACCACTAAATGGCGGCCTATGCAAAGCATGTGAATCTAAGCAGATACATCAGAAATATGATTACGGTAAGTAATGTATGCCATATACAGTCAACATAGGTTTTCACAATGATCTCATGGCAGGCAGTGATTTTAAAATGTTTTATTTATTTGCATTTTTAAAGCTTTCACACAGCCCGAGGGTATCTAGGAGCTGTTACAGGAATATGTCTTAGTTGCGTATTTATAATGCGCTTAATACCCAGAAGTTTCTAAGCACGGACCCGGGGATCGAACCAGTATTGCTTTGTGTCGACTTGTTTCCAAGGCCAGCACTTTGCGGCTGAGCTATACTCCCGGGACAATTGCACACCTGAGTGTCCTTCCAAGGATATTTCTTTATGGCAGGATGGACACAATTTAAATAGCTTTTTCCATGACTAAAGAACAGGGAAAATAAACGGAGCATAAAGGGAGTGTAGATCGTCGAGGATGTTAAGTAGATTCATTTTAATGATAATTAAAGGGTATAAACCATGAACTCCACAGCATGCGACAGACCACTATGGTTGAAAATAATAGGAGGGACATTGACGCTGAAAGGACCATGGGTACAACGGGTGTCGCATTAGGGATAGTATAACGGACATGCCCAGTTGACATTCCTTTTTGAACTTCGATAAGTCATGCAATTCTCCACACTTACCACTAGATGGTGGCCTATGCAAAGCATGTGAATCTAAGCAGATATAAGCATCCGAAACATGATTACGGAAATTGATGGATGCCATCCAGTCACCATAAGTTCTTAAAATGCATTCAATGAATTAAATCAACACAGAGGTGAGTCAAGTGATCCATTAAGATGGAACCAAGTCAGAAAAGATTCCCTAGCATCATAAGTCCAATCCCTAAGACGAGTTGGGCATTCTGTCCAAAAGTTTCAGTGCTTTTCCCCAGAATGTATCTGATGCATGTAAGTTACTTATGTTGCTGATTGTTCAAAAGAAGAGATGCAAAAAAGTTTCTAGGTCAGTAAAATGTGTTCTTAGCAGGTTTCACTGCTCAGGTGCAACAACCAAAATGCAGTGGAATGGAAGGCTACAAATAAACCTGTTCTCAATGTTGCCCTATGGTGGACAGGGGGGAGACAAATACTTTGCGTTTACTTACCCACCCTCTGCCCCCCTAACTCAGATTTTACAAGATGACTGAATGGGTCGACTGTGGGTCACTGACGGTTGGGTTTTTATAGCGAGGTGCCAAAGAGCTGCGGCTGCAAGGATTTTTATGGTCAGGTCCAGGACCAGAGTGCAACCCTTGGCAATGGTGAAATGCAGAATGCTCCAATACAGCCCTCTTCAGGACACTTCACAGGATGGGAGAAGGTGAGTTTCAGCAATGGCCACCACACACAAACGACAGCAGACATCCTTCAAGTTGTGGCCGTAGAAGGCCTTCCAGAGCAGGCTTCCTTGAAGCTAAGGATGCTGTAATTCGTCAGGAAAAGTGACTTATACCATCAGCTGGTGACCACCAAAGTTCAGGCTGCAGACACAGAACAGTGACTGTTCTACTGAGGTAGCCTACTGGAAAGCTGGTCAGTCCACAGGGTGGTCCAGGTACACGTCCATGGGCTGAGGGCAGCTGAATTCTCAAACACGTTGAGACTGGCTGGTCCCACCGGTCCAGGGGAAGACGCACCGAACACGGCTTCACCGGGCCAGATGCAGGAAGGGATGCTGGGCGTCTTCGGGAGTCTTTTTCGGATCTCTGGTCAGCTGTTCTTCTATGAGGGATACTTGGCTCCAACGCTGATCTCCAGGAATCATCTTAACTAAATTCCAGCCTGAAAACAAGTCCAAGCCCACCAATGGTAAGGATATGCACTAGGGAAACAGTTTCCCAGTACTGATCACGTTGATCAATTTCCCCATAACAAATTAGCAAAAGGCAGGGGAAGTGAAGCTGAAGACTTTACTTCCATCAAAAAATTAGAACAGGTTCAAAAATAAAGCAAAAAGATTGGGGGCCCATAGAAACTATGAAGGGAAAGTTGTCAAGAGTTGGTCCCACTAGTCCAAGGACTGAAGTAGCACTCGGGGTTTTCGGAGGCCAGGCAGAGTAGCAGGGCTTCAGCAGGCCAGACACTGTAGGGGATTTTGGGTTGCTTCAGGAGTCTTCTTCGGGTCATCAACAATTCTGATCTTCGAGGGATTCTTGGCTCCAGCATACATCTGAAGAATAGATGTAGAAGTGCTCTTCTTATCCAAAATCTGGGCTCGAAGCAAGTACAATTTTATTTATTTATTTTATCATGCATTTGTAATGCGCCTATACAAGTGTGTGTCTCAAGGCGCAACCAGGCATGAGGGCGGGAAGAGAGAGGAGCAATCCTACTAGGCCTTGTACATTTGGATTGTGCAAGCGCAGGTATTTATAGCGCGCTTAATACCTGAGGTTGATTTTAAATGCAGATCCGGGATTCTAATCCGTGTTGCTCATCGTGGTCTTGCTTCCAAGACCGGCTTGTTGCCACTGAGCTATCCTACCTTCAAGCCCACCAATTGTAAAGAGCTACACCATTTTAGGGCACTATCCATGTTTAGTCGCCTTAAGCAATAAACCTGAATGTGCATACCAAAAATGATGCAAAAATGTAACTACTGCCACAAGCTGTTTTTTTGCAATGTTAAAAATACAGGAATTCAGAAGGGAAACCTAGTTTCCCAGTATAGTCTGAGTGGACTAATCAGTTTCCTCATAACCTATGGGCGCAAGGCAAGTGAATCTGAAGTCTTTACTTGCTTTTAAAAGGGAAGGACATGATCTAAAACAGAGCAAAAAGAATGGGGTACCATAGGAAACTATGGTAAGAAAATTGCAAACTGAAATTCTTTCCTAACATGTAGGAACTGGGTGTGTCTCCCAATTTACCGGTATGTTGCACATTGCCTCAGAAAGGGTCAAGCCCCCGACACCTGTCATGTAGTTTTTTGTTGACTAAACAAATGTCTACACAGAGAGATGTCAAATACACTTTACATCTCATAGGCATTGCGGGGCTCAACATTGGGATTCAATGAGCAAGAGCTAAAAAAAAAGGCTCCTGGGTGTCGGGCATCACCCAGTAGGCAGGAGCTACTGCTGGGGAACCAGGAGCGAGTACACGGCACACTGCAAATCTAACTGCAGGAGAGGCAAACTTGACATTTTTTGCCCATTATGTATGATTCGGTATGCTTAAATATGTATTAGATGTGCCCTCATTTGTCTTTATTAGCATTTTCAAATAGTCAAAGTTAATGTCACATATGCATGTTTGTAAGGTGTAATGTAGATCCTGGTAGCAGTTGGTTTCAAGCTAGCCAGGCTCTACTAGGCTTGAATCAGGAGCTAAATAGCTCCCAGCAATTTTGAACCCGCATTGAGGGGCATTGTGGGTACTTGCGCAAGTAAGGTAGGGATTGTATGACAGGAACACCCCTGACGTTGCCTACTTTTACTTGACCTATCACTAGGTGGCAGATATATATATATATATATTTATATATATATATGCTATATATGAAATTCAGGTGTACGAACTAGATGCAGTTGACCCTGGGACTTCAATGGCACTGCCTGAAGAGACAGAACCACCAGACTCTGCCACAGAGGATTAATGTGCATGTGGTGCCCTTCACGCTGCCCGATTTAATATAAACATCCAGCAGGCGCCTGAGGAAAGCGTTTTTATTGAACACACTGCAGGAGACACTCACTCTCCTTTGCCATTTAAAAGTTTCATAGAGGTGCCCTCCCTTTATAATCCTGTAAATGTGAGGATAGAATGGGAATACAAGCCGTCACCTAACAATCCACTGCTATTTAAAGGCCAACTTGCCATGGGCTAACTTGTTATAACCACAGCCCATAAGCATTATCGACGCTCCTACAAACAAGGAGAGAGAAATGTTTCAAATGGACAAAAGGATGGCCTGTTATGTTTGCATCACTAATGCCACAGCCCTCTCAGCAAGGTATGACCGATACAGGCAAGCAATGTTAGGTCTCCTTCAAGCCATGCTCATTAACCATCTGGGAAAAAGCACAAACAATTATTAAAGAAAAGCAACTAGCCTCCATTACAGTCATAAACATTGGGACGGAGACCACAGGCTGCCAAGCCACACACTCTACTATACTTGAGAAATATTATTGGCCCCTGGTGATGTGGGTTAGACCAGAAGCCTACGCTATCGTCATGAATAAGCCTCTCTATGGTGTGGGGTGGCGGGGACAGCTTTTTGGAAAAGAGGTATATGAAACACTCAAGAAGGCTACAAGAGAAGATAAAGGCATCGGGACACGTTTCTGGATGCAGCTATACAAGGAGAGGAATGAGCAGTTTTAGAAGTCTATTGAACTCCCCAGTTTCAGGGGTCACAACAGCTCTACCAGGGTGTTCAATCATCCGGGAATCCCAATAGAGCCTCAAGAATTCTAGGAAGGGCATATCTATCAAGGCCAGTACACGCATGACGGGCAGGCTCATAAAGGTAGAGGTAAGCCCAGAGGCACTTCAACCAGGGACGTCATTTCACCAAAATGCCAGTGGTAGCGGAGGTGACATCACACGACCCTTTACCTCTGATGACATCACAGGAAGTGATGCCCTCTGACCCCACCCTGAAGTGACATCACAGGAAGCAATGGAACAAAACCTTTCACCTCTTGACAAAACGGGTAGTGGCATCACATAGCATTGTTTCTAAGTATGCTATGAAGACTATGTTACGGTAAAGTGATATACATTGCATACAAGAATGGATCACCATATATATCGTTAATATCAGTGCGTATAGGCCATTTTACCAAAATACTGTAAATGCGAGCAGACATCCAAGGCCAAACAATAATGATGTTTTATTACATAGCACTTACGCTTAAGCGCTTCATATAGAACATATATACATACAATATCACCCAACCTGTGTTGGTACTCATTTATCAACCTCCGCAGGAAGAAAGGCTGAGTACACCTTACCGGGAGTCGAGCCTGACCCTGCAGATCTCACACACATTGCAGCAGTGAGCGCACTACCTACTGAGCTATCTTACTGGCTTTAGCGACCAGAAAACCAGCCCCTCAAGAAACAGTTTCAGTGGACGACGGTACAAGAGGTAATTTACTAGTCAAGATAGATTACATGGCCACTTTGTACATTTAAGATGTATACTTTTTAATTTCCATGCGCCATAAATATCTAAGGATCAAGGTCGGGATGGCCATTATCATTTCAAGGTTCTACCGTTTGGGATGATCTGTAATCGGCACCCTATGTATTTACAAAGGTGCTAGCCGTGGTGGCTGCATATGTGTCAGAAGGGCATACAAATCTTTTGTTACTTGTTCGATTGGCTTATATCAGTGAACAGTGCTACCAGTATATACAGGAGACCATAGCATTACTTCCATCAATTTGGACTCTATAAACTTCCCAGAATCAAGTATTTTACCATTTCTAGTCAAATTAAATTCTGCAGGCAGAAATTAAAACTCAAATTGCAATGGTCGAATGCTGGTCGCATATGACTACAAGGAGGAGAAAGGGACATACAATTACCTCTGTATACATTTCTCAGTAGCGCCAAGATAATTAAACTTATAATTTTAATTCATATCACAAAAGATATCATTAGACACCAAAAATGTGTTTCTAAAACAATTTCCAAAGTTTATAAAACGCATTAGATAGACCCTTATAAACCACAAGCCGGAAGGTTACCATGGGTGCTTATAATTCATAAATCAAAAACATCAACATATTACAATTTACAAACACAGATGACCTCACAAACAACATAAATCACTCTAAAAGTGTCACTGAACATTGTATCCCAACATGTTTCCGTTCATGGTTGCACCATCATGGGAATGACCAGTGTGGTACTCCCACCTACTACATATTGTGGCGGAACCTCCTGTTAAATGTCAACAAACATACAATCTGCTCACACAACAGCAGAAGATAACACACCCAAATCCACAAATTATAAACTGGGCACCTGCAGTGATGGAGTTCGGTTATTTGTAGCTGTCATCTAGATGCATGGATATCCTTAGGGAAGCATGCAAACCAAATGCACGTACATGCTACTACATCCAGTGTAAACATTTTGTCATTTGGCGCACAGACAAATCCATTAATCCAATAGAGGCCACTGCCACTTATGTAGTTAGCTATTTACCATATATATTCAGGGCTAGTGTTTAAAACTCAATAAAGATGGAATTGTGTGCTGTAGCCACTAGCACCACATCCTATAACAAGGTCTCATGATAGGAAATCCTACTGGTAAAAAGCCTTCATGGAAGAAGTAAAACCTCTTTACCCACCATTTGGTAACCCTGTTCCTAGTTGAGATCAAAACACAGTTTTGCACAGATGGATGCTTCCACCATTTGAACCAGTTCATAAATGTTCACTTAACCACCTAAGAAAACAAGGTGTCTTTTTGAGTAGCAGTTACATCACAAAGAATAGTCCACAAAGTACAATTGTTGTCTTTCAATGAGTGTTTTGTAATCATACACAAGGATAAGTTGGTTTTCAGGACACACCCACACTTATCCCAAAACTCAAATCCAAATTCCATGTAAAGCAATCCATTGAACACCCAGCTTTCTTCCAAAAACCTGAGCCAGGGACAGAAAGGTCCCTAGACTTATGATGTGCTGTAATGTTCTATATAATTGAAAAAAGAGAGCTAGTTTTTTGTTGAATTGTAATAGGGCAAGAGCACAGTCCTGCTCCCCGATGTTTAGGTACACAGAAAACAGGGGAACTTCACCCGATACATGAAGAGATATTGTAGGTAAAAACATACAACTACACTTCTATAGTTGTAATACTTTGTTTTACCTTTTGGGGCAAAAACATCATTCTAAGGGTGTAGGCACCAAGGGGTACTGTGGGTACCTGCACAGTCAGGGTAGGCCTAGTATGAAAGGAATTCCCCTGCCAATGCCTACTTTTACTTTGGAAGCAACAAATTGTAATTCTCTGGGCCTAACACAGTTAGCACAATATTCATAGCTTGTGATTCTAAACAGGTAGAAAGCACCGGAAAGCCTATTGTTTTGTAATTCATGTTTGTATTATTTATTAAAAGGAAAGTATTTCAGATTGCTTAAAAGGAGTGTTTTTAGTTCATGCGCCGTTTGGGAATTCACCCCGATTCAGATAAGGAGAGATTATCTTTGTGTAGTGGTCACTGCTCTCCCCTTTTGGCAGCTGTGGAGGGGTGGATGTCCAAATGGGAGTATTGCGCCTAAGAGGACATTGGTACGAACCCCGGCCCCCCAGCATCTTGACTTTAACATTACACATGCTGACACCTGACACACCAGAAGATAGCTTGGGAGAAGAACCCCAGAAGTTAGGAATCTAAAATCAAACTTAAAACTGGAAACAAAGGAGGGACGACTAGTGCATAATACAGATGTGCTTCCCTTGTCTCTGCAACTCAACACTTCATGACCTCAAATAGACTTTCTTTCAGGAGCAGGGATTTCCTTGTTGGTGTTGCAACTACTACCTTGCTACAATACCTTGAATATATCTATGATAAGTGATTCTGTTGTGAAAGCAGTTTTCTTCCCCATTCCCCAAAGAGACATTTTCTCATTTATTTGTGCTTATCAAAACCTTGGTCTCTCCAGGACATCTCTTATTGTGTGCATTGTTGCAATGGACATTCCACTCTTTAGACCCTCTAAGGTAACTGAGGTTAGGACACATTTTCTTTTTCCCTCCATAGACTTCTCTGTCCCCCCCGACCCAGAATTGCCCAACGTTTTACCTCTTTGTCTACCGACATTTGAAGATCAGTAAAGCCTTTCCAATGGATTGCATTCTCCTGCAGATTCCTCATCTGGTAAATATCCTTCTCCAGCATGGGGTCTGGCATGGATTCACATGCTCATGAATATTCCCCGTCGTCAGGCTGGGAATCCTCGGTAAAGAAAAAACCAGTATCAGTTTCGTTTCTGATCTGTCTTTCGTAGTAATAACCAATCACTGGTCTCTGTGCGTCATACTGACCACAGCCAATGACTGCCCTCTACCTAAGCACCGCCTCTGGCAGCCATCTTCAGATTTTTACCGCACATTCATGTGTTGGGATCCTCGTGCTATTGCTCTCGAGCGTTAGTGCTTTTTTTTCACGTTTTTTTTCTCAAAACTTCGTTTTTCCGATCAAAAGAGCCTCAAGCTCCACCGACTCTCCATCCGATCAACGGGGACCCGTGTCGGATTCGTCTGCGCCCCTCAAGGGTGAAGATTTCGTCGAGCTGCGTTTTGGAGGACTCCAGAAGCTTCTCAGGCCCGGACATGGCGCAGGAGAAGGGAAGCTCGACGCCTGGAAAGCTGTTCAGGGTCTGCCCTGGATGCCAGCTGCAGAACGTCTTTAAGGAGGACGAACACTCCTTTAGTCTCTACTGCTTACATGAGGACAAGACGCACGTGGAGAAGGACTGTGCGTTTTGCGGCAATATGTCGGAGCGGATCATGAAGGACCGCCACCAACGCCTCGCCAACTGGCTGGAAGGGAAGAGCCCGTCAGGCGAGAAGAAGAGGAAGAAATCCGAGCGGTCTTCTAAGACCTTTGAGGACGCCCCGGCGACGGGGGTCCAACACAAGGCCAAGCACCGCGAGTCCGCTGGCACCGGGAGCGCCGAACGGTCGGGCTCCACGGGCGCCAGGCAGGGCGCACCCTCCCCGGCACCTTCAGCCACGAGCCAACGCTCTGGGTCGGGTAAGAGGAAGGGCGAGCACCCGGCGAAGCTCCTGGAGAGGCCCCGGTCGAGCTCGAAGGCCCCATCGGAGGGGGAGCGAGGCAGTGTCCCCCCCCCTCAAGGATAAGGCGGTGAGCGCACCTAAGGTGGTGAAGGCCTTAATCCATCCGGCCAAGCCCTCTATCGATACTGTCGCGGCGGCCCTGGCTCAGCCTGTGGGGGCTACACCAGTGGTGGCGACCTCAGGGCTCAGAGTCTCCCTGCCACCTCGGAGGGAGTCCTCTTTTGTGCCCATCGATAGGACCCCCGTGAAATCCCCGGCGGGGAAGAAAAAGGGGGGGCAGGGCGTCGTCGTAGATTCGGCTTCAGAGGAAGAGCTGATCGAGGTCTTAAGCCACGGCCTTGGCGTGGATGAAGACCGGCCCGTCGGGATGGATCCCGACACAGGTGACGACAGCGTCGAGGGTGCCGACGGGGCCCCTGATCGCCCGTCGGATTCCCCTCTGCCAGCGCCGCAAGACAACTCGGCGGCCATTTTGTTGGCTATACAGTCCTTATGCTCAGATATAAGGATGAGACTACCGTTGCCGACGGAGGAACCTCTCCCGTCGGGGGATCCGGAACCGGGACCTTCTGGTGTTCCCCCTCCCAAGAAAAGAAGGATTCACCCTCCACCTCCTTTTCAGCTGTCGCGACCCGTCCAGCCCTCCTCCCCGTCCACCCGAGGGGATGATACGGGGACTGACACGGCAGCGACGGGTACGGACGACGAGGTATACGACGAGGATCTCCCGTCATCACCTCCCACCAGGGCTTCTCCGCCCGACCAGATTGGATCGTTCCACTCCATGATCGCCAGGGCATCCGAGCTTTTCCAACTCTGCCCTGAGGAGAAGAAAAAGGAAGGATCAACGGCGCAAGGCCAAGAGGAAGGGCTCGCCCTCCTCAAGAACCCTTCCACGACGCCAGCTAGAAGAGACCGGTACGAGAAGAAGTACCGGGTCCCAGACGCGGTCCCCCTGTGCCTCTGGGCGCAGCCTACCCCAGACTCCGTCGTCTCCGCGGCGGCCAGGAAGAAAGCGGGGGGGGTGCGGCCTCCACATCGACTTCCCCACCGGACGGCGAGGGAAAGAAATTGGACGCTATGGGACGCAGGGTCATCTCGTCTGCAACGACGACGATTAAAGCGGCCAACGCTTTGGCTATCGTGGCCTGCTACGACAGGGAGCTATGGTACAAACTGGCTCCCCTGCTGGACTTCCTACCGGACGACAAGAAGGCGGATGCCCTGGAGATCCTACAGGAAGGTGAGGTGGCGTCGGACCACGCCATCACTATTGCGACGGACATCGCCGACACTGGGTTTCGCCAGTTGGGCAACGGCGTGTGCCTTAGGCGGCGTGGATGGCTCAAGGCTACGGACTTCCGTCAAGACGTACAGACCAGAGTCCTGGACATGCCGTTCGATGGGAACAACCTGTTTGGGAAAACAGTGGACGATTCCCTTCAGGCCATTAAAGCGGACACTGAGACGGCCCGGGCCCTTGGGGTTCTACAGCAACGACGGACGCCCTTTCGGAGCAGCGGAGGCAAGGGCGCCTCCAAAGGTTCCAGCGGCGGTTTCTCTACCTACCGTCAAGCGGCCCGCTCGTCGTGTCAGGAGGCCTACAGAGGACGAGGCAAGTCTGGAGGACCCCGCCGTCGTCGCCAAGGAGGTCAAGGCGGCAAAGCCTCGTCAAAACAGGATTGAACCGGCCGTGGGGTCGGGCCCCCACCGAAGCACCCCGGTGGGAGGCCAGCTGGCGAGCTTCGTCAGCGTGTGGGAGTCCATCTCCACCGATTGTTGGGTGCTGGATGCCTTAGCCCGGGGCCACGCGCTCGAGTTTCGAAGAAGGTGCCCGCGCGTCCCCCCCGTGGCCAGGAAAGAGCTTCACGTCCCTCAGCTTCTCCTGGAGGTAAAGGCGTTGCTCAGGAAGGGCGCCATCGAACTCGTCCCAAAGAGGCTTCGGGGCTCCGGAGTTTACTCGAGATACTTCCTCGTGAAGAAGAAGACGGGAGGATGGTGCCCCATCCTAGACCTGCGACGTCTGAACAAGTTCATCAAGGCGCAGAAGTCACCCTCCAGCACGTCCTGGGTCAGCTGGAGGAAGGAGACTTCCTGTCGTCGTTGGATTTGAAGGTTGCCTACTTCCATATTCCCATCCTAATGGGGCACCGAAAATTCCTCAGGTTTGTGGTCTAAGGGCGTCACTACCAGTTCAAAGCCCTCCCCTTTTGACTACGGTCGGCACCCAGGGTATTTACCAAGTGCCTTGCACCGGTGGCGGCGCAGCTGCGCCGCTAGGGGATCCACGTCTACCCCTACCTGGACGACTGGCTCATCCGAGCCAAGACGAGGGAGCTCGCCGTGGAGCACACGGCAAGGACCGTCCAACTTCTCACGGACCTGGGATTCTCCGTGAACTACGCCAAGTCCCACCTGGTACCCGCGCAAAACGCACTGTTTCTGGGAGCGAAGCTCGACACAGTGTCCCTTCTGGCCTCCCCGTCGGAGGAAAGGACCAGGTCCATCCTGGGCAAGGTACAGCGGATGTTGGTTTCCGACGCGGCCAAGGTGAGGTCCATCAAGTCCCTCCTCGGAATGATGTCCTCTTGCATCTACCTCATTCCCATGTGCAGGCTCCGGATGCGCCCGTTGCAGGAGTTCCTGGACGCGCGCTGGATCCAAACGACGAGCGGCTTCGAGGAGAGGATCACACTCGACGAGAGTTTCCGCCGAGCGGTCCGGTGGTGGGGCACCCGCACGCATCTGACGGCAGGCATGGACTTCCAGACCCCAGACCACCAGGAGACAGTGACCACGGATGCCTCCCTGAAAGGGTGGGGAGCGCACACCGAAAATCTGCACGCGAGAGGCCTCTGGCTCCCGACGGAGAAGTCCCTCCATATCAACGTCCTGGAGCTCCGTGCAGTGTTCTGGGCCCTCAGGTCCTTCCTTCCGTCCCCCAAGGGCAAGGTGGTGAGGATCTTCACCGACAACACCACCACCATGTTTTACATCAGGAAACAGGGCGGAACCAGGTCCCCAGCACTGTCCAAGGAGGCGCAGGACCTGTGGCATTGGGCCGTCGCCCAAAGGATGTTTCTGGTGCCGTTTCATCTGGCAGGGATAAAAAACACCATCGCCGACTCACTCAGCAGGGAGCTGCGCTCGTGCCACGAGTGGGAACTACGGCAGGATCTAGTGGATCGCCTCTTCCGACGGTGGGGCACACCCCAGATCGACCTGTTCGCGACGGCGACGAACTCCAAGTGCCGGAGGTTCGCCAGCAGGTTTCCCCAGGCGAGGAGCATGGGCGATGCTTTCTCGTTCCCCTGGGAGGGCCTGTTCCTCTACGCGTTCCCTCCTTTGCCACTGCTAATCCGGCTCGTCAACCAGCTCAAGAGGTCACGGTGCAGGATGATCCTTGTCGCACCTGCGTGGCCGAGGCAGATATGGTTCCCGGACCTTCTGGACTTATCAGCGTCCCCGCCAATCAGGCTGCTGGTGGACGCGGATCTACTCTCCAGGGAAGGAGGCGCCATCCTCCACCACGACCCGAAATCGCTGAACTTGCAGGCCTGGCTCCTGCAGCGCTAGAGTTTGGAGGATACGACATACCGGCCGACTGCAGAGAGGTTCTTGCAAAGGCCAGGGCGTCCTCGACTTTTAAATGCTACGGACACAAATGGAAGAGGTTCTCTGTCTGGTGCCACTCACAGAAGATTAACCCTCTACGGATTAGGGCTCCCCAGGTACTGCCGTACCTACTGACGCTGGCCAAAGCTGGACTGGCACACGCGTCCATCAAGATTCATCTTGCTGCGATCTCCCGATACACCAGAACCACGGGCCGGACGTCCTTGTGGTCTCATCGTCTGGTGAAAGAGTTCATGAAGGGACTGTTCAGATCGTTCCCGCCGGTGAAGGCGCCGGCCCCGGCGTGGGAGCTCAACGTGGTGCTGACCAAGCACATGGGACCTCCGTTCGAGCCTCTGCACTCGGCCCCGTTGAAATTTCTGTCGTGGAAAACAGCGTTTCTTGTGGCCATCACCTCCGCACGACGGGTGGGAGAGATCCAGGCCCTTTCCTGCAAGGCCCCGTACTTGACTTTTCACGACACAAGGGTAGTGCTCAGGACGCACCCCTCCTTCATGCCCAAGGTACCGTCGGAATTCCATCTCAACGAACCCTTGGTGTTGCCTGTGTTCTTCCCGTCGCCTTTGTCGCCGGCTGAGAGGACTTTGCACTCGCTGGATGTGGCTAGAGCGCTGAAGTTCTACGTGGACCGCACGAAGTGTTTTCGGAAGACGTCACAACTCTTTGTGAATTTTGGACCTGTCAATCAGGGGAAGGCTCTCTCGAAGGCTTCCATTTCCAGAGGGCTCTCCGGCTGTATCATGTACTGTCATCGGTTGGCAAACCGACCGCTGCCTGGCCGTCCGAGAGCCCATTCCACCAGAGCGATCGCAGCTACCACGGCGTTCCTTTCTGGTGTGCCCCTGCTGGACATATGCAGGGCTGCTACGTGGAGGTCGACGCACACCTTCACGAAATTCTACTGCGTCGATCGGGATTCCAGGGTCGGCCAAGCAGTGCTGCGCAACCTGTTCGCCTGAGGTGAGCCTGGTGAGGAGGTAAGATGCTTAATGTTGAGTTTGATGTAATGCTTAATGTTGAGCCTTTGCCACCTCCCGTGGTTGTGCATGTGTGTACTGCTATGTATTCTTTATTCATGAGCATGTGAATCCATGCCAGACCCCATGCTGGAGAAGGAACAAGTTACTTACCTGTAACTGTTGTTCTCCAGCGTGGGTCTGGCATGGATTCACATGCGAACCCTCCCGCCTACCCCTCTGCGGCTCTTCACTTGGTCAAACTGCCACTTCACGTGCTTCCAAATCTGAAGATGGCTGCCAGAGGCGGTGCTTAGGTAGAGGGCAGTCATTGGCTGTGGTCAGTATGACGCAGAGACCAGTGATTGGTTATTACTACGAAAGACAGATCAGAAACTAAACTGATACTGGTTTTTTCTTTACCGAGGATTCCCAGCCTGAGGACGGGGAATATTCATGAGCATGTGAATCCATGCCAGACCCACGCTGGAGAACAACAGTTACAGGTAAGTAACTTGTTCCTTCTGGATCAGCTGCTCAGAAATAATTTTTCGACAAGGGGGCACAGTACGACTCGACAACTACAGTTGACTCTTCCTGACTCAACTGTACCACTCCTTGATTCCCAATGTGACACCAGCCTTATATGCCCCTGTACGTACCTCAGTTCCTTTTTTCCACATGCTAAATGTTTTTCGGAACGATTCTCTTCTGTGAGAAATTTGTGTTCGATCTTAGTCAATGTCAAGTCATGACAGGACTGCAGTTCAAAGGTGTCCATCATGGATCTGCATGGTATCTGCGTGTTGTATCTTGGGAAGGAACAGAATGTTGAGCAGTGCTGTTTCGGTCAGCAAATGAACTCGAAGTCTATTAGGGAACTTTTGGCAAATTGGCCACTCGGGTGACCTCTTATGTCCCTGGCGCGTTCAACCGTCGCGTCTTCGGGCCATGACACTGAAGGCCCACACCTGAGAAGGATAGGCACGGTAAGAAGGTGAAGAAACGCTCACACTTCCAGTCATACCATCATTGGTTCCCATCCTCCCATAAAAAGAGATACCATCTGCGCAGACACAACTCTAAATGATCGGAAGGGTGGGTGTAAGTCCTGCCGAGCTTTGGTGCTCCGAGGTAAGAGTGGAAAGCATTTGAAGAGCAAATGTTCCAGAAAGACGTGGCCAAGTACGACTGTTCGAATGGATTGTGTCCTCCAACGTATTCCACATCTTTGACATGTAATGTCCACAGCTGTGCACAATGCAGTCAAAGATGTGGAATACGTTTGAGGAACAGCCAGTCAAAAGAACGTTACCAGTTGGTAAGTAAGTTGTTCATCTCAATGCCGCAGGCAGGTCAGGCACCAGTTGCGCCTGGAGGCTCTGGCGCCAGGTTGACCGTGTCAGCTCCAACACCCTCGACCTTGCCATCCTCAAAGTCAACATTGTCACTGGCGGTCTCTCAGGCATCTGTAGCGACAGACCTTGTGGGAACGATCCCATCTGTACCTGTGGTCGAGCATTCTTTTGTCCCTGTGTTGCGATCCGAGTTCTTCAACTCCATGATGATGAAGGGGATCTGGTACCTTTTGGCATGGAGCCAATGAGTGGGGGAGTCTGGGGTTCTGATTTCTTCACAGATTAGGCCGACTTGTTGGCCCTGGCTGAAGGCTTGCATGATGCAAGTGGGGTGAACTTCTCCCCTGATCTTGACTTAAAGCAGGCTTTCCCCTATGGACACCCCAATGCCCAGTACAGGAGGGCAGTGGAGAAAGCTATCCTGGCCTTAGATGTGGGCGCTCCAACCAAGCCCCTTACTGAATATGACCTTTACGGACATCTTGGACAAGGGTCCGCAAACTGAGAGGGTGTTGCCCTTTAATGTGGCCATTCCAGACTCCATCAGCACTTTGTGGCAGAGGGCGTGTTCTACACCGGCTGCGGACCCAGAACTCACAAAGACATACAAGGCGGCCTACCCTTTGTCGTTGCATCCTACGCCAGAGAGCTTTCTTAGTTCAAGCCATCACGTTGAGCTCGAGATCGGCCACATCTACCTCTTACATCCACACATACGGAATACAGATACAAAAATACAGATTTGCTGGCCAAGAAAATGTTCACATCAGGAAGCATCGCCCTAAAAGCTATTAATGCCTCATGCGCCTTCGTTAAATACTCCCATGGTTTGTGGAGGATCATAGCAGAAGCAGCAAATCACCTACAAGCTGGAGAGGTGAGGGATGGCTTCCTGGACTTGATTAACAATGGGAAGATGGTGGCATGTCAAGCACTGCAGGCAGTCCTGACACTCCACATTGAGTTGGCCCTGCCATGGGAAGTCCACAGTGCTGCAGAGGTTGGCTTACGACCACAGTTTTGGGTTCACTGAACGTCCAGGCAAAACCTCGGGACATGGCATTTGATGGGGAGCACATGTTCAGTCCTAAAGCCAACGAGTTTTTGGATTGGTTTAAAGACTCCAAGATAGCTTCAAAGCCACTGGGACTAGCAGTGCAACAGCCCACCAAGCACTCCTTTGGCTTCTCCTCTAGGGGCAGGGCCTTCAGAAGGCATCTACTGTATAGAAGAAAGGCACAGCTCCTGCAAGCCAGGCAACAGCAGAGGTGTTTCTCATGTCCTGGATGGGGCTGAGGCGCTTCTAAAGTCAAGCCGACTGCTGCAGCAGCAACAGTAGCAGGGGCGCTGGTGCCCGCTAAGCTGCTTTGAATTCTTCCCACATGTTTCTCTGGTTGGAGTGCAAATCTATGAGCACTAGGACAGGTGGAAGGAGATGACCTCTGACCTTTGGGCCTTGCAGCTCATCAAATGGGGGTACTGTCTACCATTTCTGAAAGACCACCAGACAGACCACCTTCCCTCCCCGCCACAATAATACAAACAGGAGCTCCAGGAAGAACTGAGGGCCCTGTTATTGAATGGTGCCATAAGAGGGGCCACCTGAACAGAAGGGATCGGGCTGGTACTATGCCAACTTTCTGGTACCCAAGAAAGTAGGACCCTGGACCTCAGGGCCTTGAACAAGTTCTTGAGGAAGGACAAGTTCAGGATGGTAACATTGAAAGAAATTCTCCTCTACAACTCCAGGACTGGTTGGTGTTGCTGGATCTTTAGGGTGCTTATTTCTATGTGCAGATCCATCGGAAGCATAGGCGGTTCCTGAGATACGTCATTGGGGAACCTCATTCAGTTCAAGGTGCTCCCCTTTGGGTTAATCTCAGCGGCCCAGGGCTTTGACCAAGCTGATGACGGTGGTGGCAGCGCACCTCGGGAGATCCAGTGTCCACTTATTCCTGTATCTGGACTGGTTGATCCGAGGATGGTCTCCGAAACAGGTATCGATGCAGCTCAAGGAAACTTGCTCTCTGCTTCACAGTATGGGCTTCTCCCTGAACTTCCAGAAGCTCCAATTCATCAGCAGTCCTGGACACATGGTTTTGGAATGCTTTTCCCCAGAAGAAAGTCACTAGCGTCTGGCAAATGGTCAGGTTTTCCCAGAGCCACAACAGTCTACCAGCGGCTTCCTCCTTCCGCCTCTTAGATCTCATGGCTTCCTGCATTTTCCTGGTGCTACAGACCAGACTCTGGATGCGATCTCTGCTGTGGGTGCTAAGGGAACAGTGGTCCCAGTACTTCGACACCATGATGGACGGTCTCAGGGTGACTAGGTTGGTGGCCAACAACCTCCTTGATGGGCCAGCAGAGAGAGCGTGATGGCAGGCGAAACCTTTTGGCCACTCTGGTCTCAGGCCCTGGTGGTCGAAGGGTTAGGGCGATCACTGTGGAGGTCTAAAGGTGAGTGGTCTTTTAGTCCCCAGTGGAACTCCACTGGCACATCAACAGACTGGAGATGCGGGTGATCAGGTTAGCCGTGAAGGCCTATGCGCCTTCCGTCGGGGAAACATGCAATAATACTGACGGACAATACAGTGGCCATGCACTACCTCAAGCAGAGTGGGGTGCAGTCCCTGCCCCTATACAGGGAGACATTGTAGCTATGGTTCTCGTTGCTGGAGAACCAGATCTCTGCTTCGGGGGCCCATCTGGCGGGAGCAGAGAACTGGCTGGTGGATGCTCTGAGCAGGCAGAGCCCAGTCTCACACGAGTGGGAAGTGTGCTAGGAAGTTCTCAGAGATCTTCGCCCTGTCGAGTACCTCAGCAGTAGATTTTGTTTGCCCCAAGGACCAACAAGACTAAGGCAGGCAGGGTGCAGAAGTCAAAAGCAGGATTTCAAGGAAAGGTCCAATAACAGGCAGGCTGCAACAGCAGACTAGAAGAGGTGCTGCAAGGCAGCATCAACAAACAGGATTCACAAGCCAAAATTAGGATTTTCAGATAAGGTTCAAAAACTGGTCACAGGAGCACAGATAGAAGCACAAACTCCCAGTGGAACCAGTTGACTGAATAACTGCTTCTGTTCAAATTGAGTGTATAAAGGCCCTCCAAGCCCACAGCCCATCAGGGTGGACCTGATTGCACTCTGAGGCTGCTGTGTTCAATCAAGCCCAGTCATGACTTCAGTAGTCTGCAGCAGTGGATTGTAATTAAGGTCTCTCCAGCTCTTAGTAGCTTGCTACAAGCAAAGATACTTTGTGCCTCCTCCATCCCTCTGCCTCTTGGACAGCTTACATATACCAGAATGCATCTGCTGGTTTAACCCAAAACCCGAAATGGGACATGAAATTGGATCTGTCCAAACTTGCACCTATAAAACACGCAAATGAATGCTGGGGCAGTTTGTAGGTTTTAACTTTGCAATTATTCCATAAACGGAGACTCTAAATGTGCGCATGTAGCAGTGCTGGGTGGCAGCTGTGTAGGATCGCGACATCAAGATCCCTACTAAGAAGCGCAGCACGCTGATGACCTGAGGACATTTGTAGCAGATGACCAACATTGCCTCCAGTGAAGTCCTGGTAAAGCCCTGCTTCTCTCTCCTGATCTCCAAAAGGCCCTCATTGATGCTTGGACCCTTGTACTGGTGGGAACAACCTGTTGTGGACCCTGCTCAAAGATATTTGCCTGTTGATCCTTCAGAAGTGTCCCTGGATCACCCGGTGGACTGACCAGCTCTCTCCTGGGATACCTCGCTGCAGCTTTCGCCGTTCCAAGTTCATCCTTGGAAGTCTGAAGATATTCAACTAGTTGAGAAATATGCCTGCTCCTGCATTTTCAGCCTGCCTGAAAAAAGAGAAGTTGTGCAGGGCCTGCTCCTTTGTTCACACCTCGAGGATTGCCTATCACTGCCGGACTGTGGTGACTTCCTGTGAATCCCATCTTCATCTCCTGGAAGTCCCCAGCTCCATAGATTTCTTCATCTTGTCGTGCCAAAGGTGTCCAGCTGTCAAGTCTCCAAACCCGTCTCGCAAAAGCCCACAACAGCCGACTCACCGGACCCAATCCTGACTCCAAAAGTGATCTCTGCACACATGGCCTCTGGCCCTCCCTAGACCGGACAAAGTCTAGAAGTAATGGATCCAGTAGCTACATGAGCCCTTGAAGTTGTTGCAGAAGAAATCCGAGTAAGGGGGTAAGCTTGCATACCTATTCCTACTCCCTCCCACCATAGGTTTGTATGGGCATTAAGTCCTAACCCTATCTCTCCCTTACCTGAAAAAGATTGATGGTCAAGAACCTAATTTACCCCCCCCCCTCTCCCCCCCCCCCTCCCGCACTCCTAGGTTTCCCCCTAGAGTGGTGGGATTGGGAGAGAAACTTGTAAGAACTTACTTTTTGATTCAACTTCTGGTACATTTACTGACAACAGTTGGCTATGGCAACTCTTGTTTCCGAATCGCATTGCAACCTCTCCTACAAGGTGCATATTGTGGAAGTATTCACCTTTCAGCAATAGGCCCCGTTTTCTATCAGTTTGGACTTATAAGGAACTGGGGACCTTTTTTATCTAGTTTTTTTCTCTGGGTTTTTAAGTGTTTTCAATCAATTTATCCATCTCCAACTGGTTCTAAATTTCTATTTGCTCCTTTACTAACTTGATTTACCATACACAGTTACTTAGTGTTGCTCTTAACGTTCTCTAACTATTGCATAACTGTTCTAAAGGTAAGTGTTGGTGTGCTGCTAGCAAAACACCCAATAGTGAATGTATATATATGTGTCATTTATAACGTGTCTGTACACAAGTGTTTCTAGGCGCGACAAGACAAGGCAGGGCAAAACAAACAATCTTACTAGTCCTTGTGTCATTCAGTGCGATACACAAAGTGCGGGAGGGGGAGTGGCGGGGGCAGTGCAGGTAGGGCACCGTGGCTCTGGGTAAGTGCAAGGAGGCATGGTACTGTAGGGTTCCAGATACAGCCCCTAAATGTGCGATAGGCATGAAAGCAGTGCAGGGGCTACTGGTCAAGGCGGAGCCTGGTGCCAGTGAGACTCTGAGGATAGCCAGGCAACCAGTCAACGCAGCATACAGGTTAGTCTACAGGGGAGAGAGAGAGAAAGCAGAAGCAAAAAGGAAGGGCTTGAGCTGCTTCCGGAACTTCAGGTGGTCTGGCTCAAGTTTGTGAGGGGCAAGGAGGCCATTCCAGAGGGAGACACCTGCGGAGGAGAGAGATCTACCCATACTCCCAACCCCCCACTCTGTGCCTGGAGAAGCGTATGACCTTCAGAGTTGGAGGTGGCTGGGCAAAGGGCTCAAGAAAAAAGTTGTTTAGGAAGAGAGCGTTGGATGTAGTGCGGGCCCCGTCCCCAGAAAGCCTTGTGGACAATGCAGAGGGTCGTGTACTCCCTGCAGCCACCGGGAGCCAGTGGAGAGATTACAAGGCTGGGGAGATACCGTGTCTGGGCTTGAGGCCAAGAAAAAGTCTTGCAGTACTGTTCTGGATTAATTGTAGCGGGCAGAGAGTGGAGGAAAGCAGATTGAGAAAGCGGCTGTTTAAGTAGTCTAGCCTTGCGAGAACCAGGGCACTGGAGACAGTGAGCTTCTATGGTTATAGTAGTAGTTGCGTGACAATACTGATCTGAAGTTTTCATTGCTTAGAGTGGATTCAATAATAAATAAATGTATTTTTAAACTGGAATTAGTGGAGTGCCCTGTTTGGGCCTCATTGTTGCCATCTCTCACACCCTCATAAGTCTAAACCTTACTGCTATGCTACTCTACCTTGATTGGGTTTGGCTAGCCATTAGTGTCTTCTCCTACTCAGAATCCATCCCCTTGGGGGGGCGCTGTTGAGCGCCGAACAAGATGGCCGCCTGAACGTGACTCTCCGTGGCAGGCAGTCACAGGATCCTTTTTTGCGGCACCTTCCTGGATTCGCACTTGACTCCAGAGGGCACGACTCGATCGAGGACGATCCGTGCTCCATCTGGACCGAACCCCGACGCGGAACGGGGCCGGGGACCCCGAGATCCGGACATCTCTCCGCCCCTCTCCCACCTGCGAGGCGGCTTTGCGCCAACGTCCTTCCCCAGCTGCGGGACGTGCCGGGCTTCTTGGATTGCTGGAGCCGCCACTAGCTCCAGCGAGGATCCCCACTCACTCCCGCCGGGGCTCGCTGACTGTGGGGCCTCCCCCCAGAGCCCGGACCCTGCGCTCCTTCCCCTCGCGGAGGGGCGGCACACACGGCTGCGGCCGCTGCGCAATCCGGCGCCGCCTCGTATGGTTTCCTTGGCGCCGCTGTGGCCTGGCCCTTCCCAGACTGTGATCCTGCTCGCCGGGGGAGCCGACTGCCGGAGGCCCCCCCCCTCAGGGATACTTCAGTGGAGGGGTCGAGCTGCGGTGCTCCCCTGGACGCCTGGCGCCGCGCTCCCCTGCTGACACACACCACAGGGCTCCGGGCCCAATAAGGTACGTGGTGCGTGGGGGGGGGGTACCGCCTCACTCCGTGGCCCGAGTGCTGGTGGTGCCAACCTCAGTGACTTGGGGCTCACCTCGCCCTGAAATTACATCACCTGGGTGCCCCTCTCCCCCGCGGACTGGTTTAGGATCCGGCAATTGACTTGGGGTGCATTATTATTATCTACTTTGAGGGACCTCCTGGCCTGAAGATCCTCGGGGTTTGGTTCATCCCACATCGCTGTTGTGGAGCCTCAGCCTGTCCATTTAATCGGTGGGTCACAGGCTCGCTTGGACTACCATTCCTTGGCCTCGGCTCTCACGTCGGCCACTACACACCACCACTCTCGGCCCCTGTGTCGTCTACACCCGATCTCTCCGGGCTTCGCCTCCCGCACCTGCGGGGTCAGGTTGCACCTCCACAGGCCCCACCGGCCACCACAGTCCCCACATAAACGGGTCTACAGTCGCTGACCTCCCCTCTGGAAAATCACCTGCTCTACATCACGACCTGCGAGGTTCCCATACCTCCCTCTCCTGAGCTGCTGGGGCCCCCCACTTACTCTATTGGAACTCCAAACTTGCCAGGATGACCAAGGGGGCCTCAAATAAACAGAGCTCCATCAATATGTTCGCGAAGTCATCGGTGAGATCGCCAGAGGAAACCACCGAGCAGGCTCCCATGGCATCATCATCCGCCATAGCTCCGGAGTCTCAAAACATGATGGATTTTATCCAGGAGGGCTTCACCGCACTCCACTCAAAACTAGATGACATGAACAGCACTATATCCTCTATCAAGGCCCATATTGAGAGGACGGATAGCCGGGTGGTGGAGGTCGAGACAAGGGTGGGCTCCGCTGAGGATGCATTGGGTGCCCTGCGCTCCGAGGTCATCGCCCTTTCCAATCAAGTCCTTGACGTGGAAAAGAAGAACGAGGACTTGGAATCCCGATCAAGGCGCAATAACCTTTGTATCATCGGCGTTCCTGAGAATGAAGTTCATGAATCAATGGAAGACTTTGTCGAACATACATTGCTGACACTCCTCGATTCACCCAAACTTTCCCCGCAATTTTCCATAGAGCGTGCGCACCGAGCCCTAACGGCTAAACCCAGGCCTGGCGCTCCTCCTCAGCCAATCATAGCCCGTGTGCTGAATTTTCGTGACTGCGATGCCCTCCTCAGTGCCGCAAGGCTCAAGGGTGAGCTCTTACTGGGCGGTGCGAGGATCCACCTTTATCCAGACTTCTCGGTGGCCGTCCAACGTGAGCGCAAGACTTTCCTGGCGGTAAAGCGCAGGCTGCGTGATCTCTCAGTTAAATACGCCATGCTCTACCCCGCCAAACTCTGTATAGAACACGCTAACCGGGTGTTCTT